>NC_050460.1:46436666-47183541 GCF_903995425.1 Onychomys torridus
ATTTGATACAAATACCTTAGAATATCTATACAAGAGGGAATATATGTATACACATATAAAAAGAAATATGTTTTATATTATTAAAAATTCAGGGTAACCTAAAATATTTATTCATTTTTTATTGGTGTGTACTTGTGCATATGAGTGTCTGTGGGGTGCCAGATGAGGATGTTAGATTCCTTGGAACTGGAGTTACAGGCAGTTTGTGAGCTAACCCATTGAAGGTGTTGGGGACCAAACTCAGGCCCTGTGCAAGAGCAGCAAGAGCTCTTAAGCACTGAGCCACCCCCAACAGAGATGCTTGTTTCTGGACAATTTCTATTTGTCAAAGAAACATTATCATGTGGTCCTGTTATCGCAGTGGTACTCTGCTTTTCTAGTTGCCATTGTATTTCATTATGTGGTTCTTCTTTCCATCATCTGTTCCTAATTTTTCAGCTACTTAGTGACAAGCACTGCTTTTTAGTGTGAAATTGGTAAGTCAAGAGTTCTGAAGAGGTGCTTGCTTTTCTCTTTACTTGAGAAAACATTTAAAATAATCCCAAAACATGTTCTAATGTGTGTCTGTGGGATTTACAATCCTCCTGTTGATCTGATTTGACACTAAGTAGAAATCAGATGATGTTATCCATCAGTCAAACAATATAATTATCTTCTATGGAGTTTTGATGTGCTACTTTGGGGATGTATAAATTAGCATATCCATAAGAGATATAAACCTTATTGAAAGTTAAGATGTACATCCATGAAGACAAGCAGCCACAGGGAAAATCACATGAATGTAACTGGCTGCTAGATTATAGGAAGAAGTACAATCAGTACAACATTTAAACTGTACTGGAGAAATATAAATTTAAAGATTTTTTTTTTATTGAAAGGAGACCTTTTAAGTATAAAAGAATTGGAGAAGCACACAGGATTAGCCAGCACAGTGTTATTAAAGAAAAGCAAATGACTACATCTGGTTTCTGTGTTTGTTTGAGTTACAAGACTGTCAGAAAATGTGAGCCAACTGAGATACCTTGTTCAGGGTCAAATGCACAAAGTTGGCAACTCTGGAATGTGTGGGAATGTGAGGTGTGTCTCATCCCTGACAGTGTGTACTATAACTCAGCAGAAGAAAGTGATTAATGCTTCAGCTCAAAACAGTGAAAATGTGTGCAAGACCTTGTTCTCTGTCCCGTTCCCATCAACACGGTTCCTGAAAATTGTGACATGAGCAATCTAGATGAAAAGAGAAAACATTTTCACACCTTCAAAGATGATGAATAATCTTACATTTCAAAATATATGAATAGGCAAAACATTTAACCCAGACAGTTTTTACCAGGAATAAATTAAAATATGATCCTGTAGTGGAAATGAATCAGTGACATCAATAAAAAAAATCACCACTCTCTATAAATTAAAACAATCACGAGATATCTTAGAAAGTTGAAGGTAATGGAAATAACTCTCAGTATGTTGTTTGGCTACAACCCCAATAGAAATTAGCGATATAGTGTAATTGCTAAAAAAATCTAGTGAGTCTGTGTGGTTTAAGATACCCTGCTGCTTTTCAAACCTCTTTCCATTTTTATTCCTTTAAAGAGTTTTTTGAAAAACTCTTTTTCCCAACCTTTCGCCAATGGAAATTTAAGATCACAGATATTTCTTCAGTGTACAGTCTATCTATTAATATTTTCATGCATATCCATGCTTTAAGGTTTCAAAAAAGCAAGACTTTTTAACCTCAAACCATTATATAAGCATTTGGGGGTGATCTCACTGAAAATTTATAGGTTTATTGTGGAAAAATATTCTAGAATGAGCAGTATTTCAATTAACGTGTTCAGTTCTGAATGCCACAGAAGACATATTTTAAAACTGGATGGTGTTCAGAAGAGAGTAATTATGACGGCTTGACATGAAGAAAACTGTGATAGGCAAGGGAAGGTAATTCCAGTGAATAATGAAGCTGAAAGGTTCTTACAGTAATCATCAGATAAGTGAGAAGCTGTCCCATGTCAAAAGAGATTTAATTATTGAGCAGATGGTTAATGAAATATTTTAGCTAAATATAAATTATTTAATTCAAACTATATGAAGATAGAAATCATTCCTTCATTAGCAATAGTCTTCTTTGTTACTTGATGGACATACTTCCTTGATCTTGTGGTGGGGAACGTGGTAGACTAAAACTTGAATGGACTTGTGCTGTAGCAGACTTAGCATTCCTGAAGCTTTGGGGTACATGGCCATAGGGAACCAAATGAATAGAAAGAAGGCAGATTTAGAGACTATTTAGCTAGCTTCACTTGTCACCTAGACACAGCTTACAGTTGTTGGAGGAAGTCCTAGTTGAGAGGTGACCCTGTACAGATTGGTCTATGGCTACATCTGTGAGAGATTGTCTTGATGGGTGATGTAGGAAAGCCTACCCCACTGTAGGTGGTACCATCAGTAGGCAGATAATCCTGGACTGTGTAGAAAAGTTTTTAAACATGATCCTGGCCCTGCCTCAAGGCTGTGTGAGGTGACCTGCCTCTTCTAAATATACCTCCCCGTGGGAGGTCTTACCTTTTTGTAGGAGGGAATGAGGGTGCATTGTGAGGGGGAGGCTGGAGGGGCAGGAGAAGAGAAGAGGGGGAATCTTTTATTGATATGTAAAATGAATAAAAAATTTTTTAATTAAAAAAAAACCATGATCTTTGTGCTTGCCTTTGTAAGAGCTAGAAAATAGAGTTTTTGCATAGTTCCTCCTTCCAGATTTCTGCCTTGAGTTCCTATCTTGAATTCTCTTCATGACATATTACAACCTGGAATTATAATGTAAACAAACCCTCTCTTCTCTGCATTACTTTGGTCAAGTGATTTATTACCACACTTTGTAAAAGAGAAGCAACTAGAACGTTTTTTATTTTTTTATTTTTTTTATTTTTTATTTTATTTTATTTTTTTTTTTGTGTGTGTAGGGGTGTGTGTGTGTGTGTGTGTGTGCGTGTGTGTGTGCTGGAAAAGCCATTGCATTGCATGCTCAAGAACTTACTGGGTTGCTCTACAGGTGTTTGTTCAAGAAAATGCAGCCTTGGAGGCCTGGTTTATGCAGTTTTAGAGTATTTCATTGCAGCAACAGAGAGCAAACCAAGAGAGAAATTTAGGATGATACACAAAATGGGCATTGTGGGGGCTGGAGAGATAGCTCAGTGGTTAATAGAACTGACTGCTTCTCCAGAAGACCCTGGTTTGTTAAATCCCAGAATCCATATGGCAGCTCACTGTCTGTGACTCCAGTTCCATGGGATCTGACACCCTCACACAGGTATAGATGCAGGTAAAACATTAATGCACATAAAATAAAAAAAAATGGGCATGTGGTTAAAGATAAAACTTGGGAATTATGGCACACATGTTTTGCTTCTCTTAATTGGTATGGCCAAAATTCTGTTTGAACTATGATTGTTATGAGCATTTGGGGGTCCATTTCCTTACTTGCATCTCTCTTTCCTAGTTCAAGAAAACTCCAGTGTAATAATTTATGGCAGGAAGCTTGTGTTTCCATTGTCCAACCTTTCTTATCAACTCAGCAATTCACAGAGGGTTCATAAATCAGGAGCCACCTGATTTGGCCATTGACTTGTCATATATGACAATAACCATTATCTTTTAGAAAATTAAACCTCAGAGAATAGTTTGTGTATAGAAGGGAGAGAAAGGCACTTCATTACTCCAAAGAGGTGGTAGAAGGAAATTCTGTATAAAGACATTGCTTATGAATTGTTTTGTATAAAGGCATTGTTCAAGAAGCTCTATCACCACCAGCCTTTCATAGTAGGGCATTGTTGATAATGCTAGAGTATCCAGCCTTTAAATTGTCCTAGACCGTGAAGACATAATAACAATTGAATCAAAGAAATTAGACTATTGATAAGAATTTTTCAAACTCATGTTTGGTTATAGATGCTAACATATTTGTTGACTAAAATCCAAATCTATGCACAGAGTATTTGAAAACATATGTACTAAGTATAATACACACACACACACACACACACACACACACACACACACACACACACATATATATATATATATAATATATATGTACAATGTACATATACATATATATGTTTGTGCATGTGTTTGAAGATATTCTGTTGCCATTGTGACCTAGGTTAGAGCTATTTAGCCTCTCTCACCCTCAATTTCCTTTCCTTGTATATCAGAATGAAATCTCCTGCCCAGGCAACATTTTTGACATGGTTAGTTGAGAGGAGTGTCACAATCCTTGAAAAATAGATATGACTGGACATAACCAAGTTTATAGGAGGCTTGAGAATCCATTTTTCCCTACTCTCTTTGAATGACTAAGATACGTAGTCACAGTGTAAAATTGCACAACTTGATTGTATCATTAGAAGAATAAAATTAAACATTAGTGTCAAGAGCCCTGTAAATTCAAATAGGCGTTTTCAAAGGGGTACATGGATTTTTCCATGGGGTTGTTCTTCTTGGCAACAGCATCGTCTGCAGTGACGGTCCTGTATTGCTCCCTGCCAGGAGAGTGGGAGAGAAAGACAGATACAGATGAGTGTTCTCAGTGCAGAGTCATGCTCCAGATGTCAGACCTGTCGTAGTCATGGCATCCAAGATGACCAGTAAACATCCCCAGTTTCCCAAAGGGCCCAGCAAAACTCCCAGCTCCCAGCCTTGCTGTATCCTGCTACCCGAGTGGACCAGAGTCCAAGAGATGATCCTTTCCTCACAGTAATGGATGGCAATGAATACTTTCCAAGCATTTCCTAAGATTATCCCTTTTATGTTTGGTAAAGTTGGGGTCTTCAAGATGTACTCAATCTATGTGGCTTGGTAAATGCCATAAAGCTGATTGACACTTTCTAAGAAACCTATTTGAGATGTAACAGACCAAGAGTGTCAGGGGATTTCATTATATTGTTCAGGGCCATTGCTATAAATATTCAAAGAAATGTGTCCAGGGGAGATTAAACTTCTGATAAGTATTCAATAGGACAGAGAATAAAAATTAACCTTTTGTAAAAAAAGATTAACCTTTTATATATGATAAAAATTTTAATATAAAGTATAAAATTAGTACCAAAGACATTTATGCTTGGCAGAAATATAGGATGAATTTGTGTGTTCTAATGACTATATAGACTCTAATATTATATTAAGGAGAACAAAAGATTAAACAGTGAAGACTCTTACTACTTAAGGTGCCATAGAAGAAATAAAATGTAGCTGATAATCCTCGTCCAACTAGAAAGGACTATTTGTTATCTAATATAGTTCACATATAATTATTCTTAACTTTCTTTTACAGTTCTATATTATAGCATTTTGAATTTCAAGATGACACATTTTTTGTTTATTTTTCACTATTTGGGCATTATCTAATCCTAAGATTTTGAACTTGGTATAGAGGAGAATTTGCTATCAAGAAGTGTTTATTACGGAGTGGACAGGTTGGAGCCATGAATGTATCTAGAGAAGACTGGAATGGGAGTGTTAAACAGTGGGGACAGTTAAGTTCTGATGTGGAAGAGGGACATAAGGGGAGCTGCATGTTTGAGGGTTGGTGGGTATGACGGATGAGAGGAGCAGACTGGGCCACTGTAAGGACATTGTCAACTACTCAGAATGCAAGGAAAGTCTTTACAGGATATTGGGCTGGGAAACAGCATCACCTTGCCTTTTAATGGAAACACTCTTGCCACTGTGTTAAGAACCAGGTGAAAGGAATAAATGTAGATGCATTGAAACTCAACAGGAAACTACTGTGGTAGTTGGGGAGAAACAGGCAGAAATGGTAGTATTGGAAAAGGTAAAAAGTTATGAAATAGAAATATTTTCTGATGGATCACATGATATGTGAGAGAAAGAGGGAGTGCAGGGAGGGAAAGACAGAGAGAAGGAGGAAGAGGAGAAAGAGGAGGAGGAGAAAATAAAAATGGAAGGATGAAGGCCATTTTTGTGATCTGGAGAGTTACCCTTGGCCTCATAGAGGTTTGAACCTGCTAAGTATGAGGTATCTATTCAAATGGAAATATTTAAAAATAAGATCTCTTTCATATGTATGATATAGTGTATATTTATATCACATATAATATTATATATAGTGCATACATACACACATATACACATATTTGTGTATATACATATATATATGAGTATGTATATGAGTTTAACAGAAAAGTCTCCAATAGTGACAAAGCCATAAAAATCTGTGAATTCTTCTATAGGGATGTGCGTCAACTAAGGGTGAAAGTGATCTGAAGATGTAAGACTTAGGGCTTTCTGTTATTTAAAAGTTGAGAATGGCTGAAACCTGTGAAGGTGACTACAGAGTAGCTGGTTACATAGATGGCAAAACCAGGCAACTAACCTAGACTATTTTGAGGAGTGAGAAGTAATCAGCTGTCAAATGTTATTGATGGGCAAGTATTTGGGTTGAAATATGCCCCTGACACCTTACAAAAGACACTTGGAAGTCTTGGCTTCAAGTACTTTGGAGTGGGGTTTCCTAAGAAAGAGGCTAGTTGCAGACATAACTAGTTGAGTAGAAGGACTGCTGAAGTAAGGTGGGTCCCTAATCTACCATGACTGACATTTCTATAAGATAACGAGATGACAGCAGAGCCACACAAGCAGACTGGCATGGCATGAGGAATGCAGAGGTTGGAGTTTTGCACTTCCAAGTTAAGGTATGCTGTGCCAGAGGCTGATGGAAGGGTCCAGAGTCTAGAAAAGGCAGATGTGAGACAATGCAATCATATATTGTTCCTCCCAGTTTGTGGTTCTGTCTTAGCAATCCTAAGAGAGGTATCCAGTGGCCTTCCTGTATCTACTGAGTGGTGGATATAGATGACAGGCAAAGTGCTATTTTTTTAAGCCATGTGAGTTTTTCACAAATTAATTCCTGGGTTGATGTAAATCTCCTAAATGTTGATTCAACTGCTTAACATTTCACTAAGAAATACTAAGACGTGCTGAGGCAGTTAAATCTTTTCTTTCTTGTTTGCATATCTGAGAACATTTACCTTTTTGGCAAACTCTCAGTGATTTTATGTTAATCTCTTTGGTGAGAGAGATTTTGGTTGCATAAATACATACCATTCAGGTAATAAAAGTTTGCTCCCTCCCCAGAAATGGTCATCAGCATGTACATGGTTCCATTTTGGTGCATTTATCAAAACCCCAGGCATCATGGCATATCATTATCCTTGCAGATTTCAGTTCTCTATTGTGAAATTATTTTTAACTGATAATATAAATGTTTTAAGAGGATTAAAAAATAAATTGCATTAAACTCTTAAGTTGGTAGAATTGAAAATAACATATTCTAGTAAGACTGCTCTAATTGTTGAATATCAGGAATAATATACATATACTCAGTCCTATACTGATTCAGTTGGTAGATAATAAATTATTGTCTTGAGTGTAAATGAAGCACCACGAAGAATATTTACCAAGTTCTTACAAACGTAACCCAGGAATTCATGAATCTACTAAAAAATATTGGTTGTACAAGACCTTGGAAAAATGAATAAAGGATACAGAAATTCCCGACTTTAAAATACTTGTATTTTTTTCCTCATTTAGTGTGTGTGTGTGTGTGTGTGTGTGTGTGTGTGTGTGTGTGTGTTTGTGCATGCATGAACATATGTAAAAGTAGGAGGACATCTTGCAGGAACTGTTTTGTTGCTGTTTTATTCATGTTTTTCCTTTCTTACCACTGTATGGGTTCTTGGTGTTAAACTCTGGTTGATAGCGTTGGTGGGAAGTATCTTTACACACTGAGTTATCTCTCTGGCCTGGGACTTGTGTCTCAATGGTCAATAGACAGTAAACTAATAAATGGGTACATTAGACTGATAAATGCTTTACAGAAAGAAAAAAACAGGTTGGAATTAGGCATTGTTTTGAAGGTCCAAGAAGACTACTACTGTCTGATTAAGAAGCTGAAGGGGTTCAAAATATCTTATTTGAAGTTGCTTGAGGTAAACATTTTCTGGTAAGAAAGAAGAGTCAGTACACATGCCTTGCAAGTGGAAGGAGTAGCCAGGACTATTGACATAGCGGAAAGAAAGAGGGGCTAGAGGAATGCTTGGGTCAAGTAGAAGAAGAAGCACAAGCTGGAGCTTTGTAGACCATTGTTCAGATGAATTTTTACTCTGTTTGAAAGGGACAGAGGTTGACAAGTTGGAGTCAATGAGTGACTTACTTTGTGGTTATTTTGGGAATTGATAGCTTTGTCAGTTAGGAGTGAATTTCTATGGCACAGATGGCTCCAGGAGAAGGCCAGACTTAAGATGTGATCAGATTTACACCGATCAGGTGAAAAGCTTGGTGTTTCAGATTGGAGCATGAGTACAGAGATGAGGAAGGCAGTGCACACTGGATATATTTTGATGTACAATCGTCAGGTACTGTTGTGTTATCGGTAAGGGCATAAAATGGTAAGAGAAGGTTGGCTTCAAAGGTTGGTCATTTTGTGTATTTATTAGCTACACATTTTTATATAATATATTTTGATCATATTTTTCACTTCCCCGATTCCTACTAGATGGTCCCCACATCCTTACCCACCCAACTTCATGTTCTTTCTCTATCTCTCAAACAAACAAACAAGCAACATAAAAACAAAAAAAAATCAAAGCAAGAAAGCAAATGACAGAACATACATAACCAAGCAAAGACAAATGCACACACACATACATACACACACACACACACACACACACACACACACACACACACACACAAAACATAGCATCTGTTTTGTTTTGGCTAGCTGCTTCTGGGCAATGGAGCCTGCCCTGGTGTATTATTGATAGACTCAGTGATATTCTGTCTCCTAGTCCTGATCAATTGCAAATGTCTGCTTGGTTAGTAGAAGGACCTTGTGCCTGTGCCCTCCTCTCAGGGCTGGAGTGCTGTGTTATTTGATCTTAGGCAGGTCTTGGATGTGCTGTCACAGCCTCTCTGAGTTCATACTGGCTTCAAAATGTTGACCTCAGCATTTGGAGCTCAGTGCTTGCAACTAAAGGAAGCAGGATGCTGTGAAAGACAAGCCTCTTTGCTAAAGAGAATCATGAACTTAAGTTTTCTTTGGGATTCAGATCTCTGTGCAGAGTTGGGGTGTCGAGTATAAATGCAGAGTTTGGGCCACACACAGAGATTTGAGATTTATATTTAAAGTTGTTGTTTGTGGTTAATTCTTGAAAGAAGTATTTGGCAACCATCTAATATTAAGTTTCCATCCCTGCTGTCAAATACCTCAGATAATTAGCTGAGAATATTAAAGGGTTTGTTTTGGATTATAGTCTTAGAGGTGCTAGTCTATGGTTAGCCTCATTGTTTCAGGACTGTGGCAGAGTATCCCATCTTGGTGGGAATGTGTATGGAATAAAACCACTCACCTCACCAGCCAGGAGGCAGGTCAGGGGAAATGTGATAGAACTCCAGAATCCTTTTGGCAGGCTGTCTTAGTTACTTTGTTGTTGTTGTTGTTGTTGCTCTGCTGAAACATCATGAGTCAAAGCAGTTTATAAAACATAGAGTTTATTTTGGCTTATGATTCAAATCTGAAATGGTGTGGAAGGAACTGCAGCAGATAACAGAGGTGGGAGGCAGCCTGATCACAATTTTACCCACAAAGAAAAAAAAGGGGTACAGGAAGTGGGCAAGGCAATAAATGCTCAAAGTCTGCCCCTTGTAACATACTCCTCCAGCAAGCCTGCACTTCCTAAGGGTTCCAGAACCTCTCCTAACAGCAGCACCAATGGTATACCCAGTGTGCAAGTATGTGAGCCTGTGGCTGAATTTTTTTGTTGAAATCACCACTCAGGGTACAAAGGCACAACCCTAATGATCTCAGCACTTCCCACAAGGACATTCTTAAATAGTTCCAGGTCCTGTGAATCGCACCTATGTGGGAGCTAACCCCTTAACACGTGGACCTTTAGGAGCATTTGGGATCTAATATACTAGAGGCTAAAGAGGAATCCGGAAATGCATCAAAGCAGATAGAACCTGGTTTTACACCTGGGGCTATGGGGATGACTACATTTTCTTATCATGTGGCTGTGTGTTATTGCTATGGTTCTATCACCTTAGAGCCAAAACATATTTGTAGAAAACCATATAAGTGGTAACTAAGTCACTCAAAGGATTTAACATCAAGCATAATCTTAAACTATAAGAAGGAGAAAAGAAATGGGTGCATACTTAGTTCTTGTTGTGGTTTGCTTTTATTTGGTCCAGATTTTCAGGTGGTCTTGCTTTCTAACCCAGTGTGTTGGGACCACATGCCCAAGTGATAACAACTGACAGGAGGAAGATTTGAAATCGGTTCATGGTTTGAGAGATCTAGTACATTATAGCATGGAAGGCACGGCGACAAGACCAGTTCCTGTCTGGGGTGGCGGGAGGTATAAACCACATCTTGATAGATCAGCAGAGTTGTGAATACTGATTCTCAGTTGGCTTTCTCCTTTACCTTGGGAAGGTGACACTCATGTTTACTAAAGCCCTAAGTGCCTGTTAATCCTCTCTGTGGTTGCCCTTACGTATACACCCAAATCTAAGCTTCCCTTATACTTCCTAATCCAAACAAACTGGCAGTAGAAATTAGAAATCACTATTATATAATCTATGGTTTATATGTTCCATTCTCTCTCTCCCTCGGTTTTTTTCATACAAAGGCCTGGAGGCCAGCAGAATTTGCTCTATTGAGCTCATATAGTTTTTAAGTTAGAGTTAAATCTACCCAATTATGTCTGGTATTTTCTACTAGCCTAAGTATCATCTTCTATCTATTACTACCTTAGCTCTGAACAAAGAGAACATTAGAGCTTGAACTATTGCATAAGCAACTCTGAGCAGAATAATAAAATCCACAGTAACTATTTTACAGAAGAAAATTTTTCACATGGCTATTTTTCTTATATCGTACTTAATAAAAGCCAATGTCATAAAACTAGACTATGGTTCATGTCATAAAAGTGACCTGTATGAACTCCTAATTTAAAATAATTTCATGCGTATTTTATATTCTCTTAGCACAGCTCTTTTGTTCCAAAGTATATCCAAGAAAGCACACTGGCCAGTGATTTTTTTTCTCACTTGGCTCAGCCCCATACCCTTGCTGTGCATCCAACACAGTAATGGAAACTGTTCAAAGTTTGTCTCTAAGAGCTATGGATTTCCCAGCTACTTTTACAGTTTTGGCCACAGGTGTGTGACATGTTATAAGTTAGACTATTCCAAGTGGTTGCTGAATGAAAGGACTGTTAATTAAAAGTGCATCAAATAGTATTTGGGTGGTCACAAAGGAGAATCACACTATGCACTTATGATCCATCATTGGAAAGAAAAGGAACAAAATTCTCTCTGCATTCTTAGAGCCCATGATCACTTATGTGAATGTAGTAGTTAGCTTTCTTTTTCCCGTGAAAAATCTTCTTGATAGAAACAACTTACAAAAGGAAAAGTCTCTTCTGGCTCATGATAAGGAAGTGCAGTCCATTGAAAATTTCAACAAAATAATTTTTGGAGGATAGAAACATCCAGACCATAGCACCCGATTGTTATACATTTTAAATGTCCTTGTTATTACACATTTAATAAGTCACAATTTTCTATCAAAGACCAGTGAGAAATCATAATGGAAGCCAAAATCTTAGCAACTAACTTTGTGAACTATTTTCTCTATCAGATGGCTTTTTGTATCATTCTCTTCTGTACACCCTGTGCCCTTCGCTCAATAAATTCATCTAGTGTAACTCCATACATTAAGAGTTTCTGGAGCATTGTACAGCTGCCTGAAATTGAAATTTGTGTGTATTTTCTTCATTCATTTCCTTAATATTTGTGTCACCCTAACTATAATGCAGATTCCATGAAGGACGGAAAAACTTTGTGTTTCAGTGAAACATCCCCTGTTCTTAGAAGATTACAGAGCTTGCTGTAGGTAGGCAATAAAGACTTTTTGGTTATTGTGTGTGAATTTAAGTGTGAGAGACAACAATGAGTAAAATAGTCTGGCTACCTTTCCTTTGTCACTACTGTTCTTTCCCCAGTATTATACCCACCTGTGTGTTAACCTTCAGATACTGTGCTATGCCCGACTCACTGCCTTTAACTAAAATGAAAATCCAACATAAATTTGGCGTGTGTGTGTGTGTGTGTGTGTGTGTGTGTGTGTGTGTGTGTTCTCTGAAGGAGAATCCTCCTCTGATGGTTCAGGAGGATCAGCTTTTCTTTCAAACTAAGATTAAATTTTTAAGTGACATGATTTTGACTACCATATGTTTTAGACTTCAATTTTCCCGAATTTCATCTTCAGGCACAATATTTCACAGAGAAAACATTTTTTAGAGTTGTGATAGCATCTTGGAAGTTACCTAAGGTCTGATTTCACAAATGAAGAAATAAAGGGTGGAAGTGAAAAGGTAAAGGGGAGGGAATGGATGACAGAGAGGCAGGGAGGGGGCAGGGGAAGGATGAGAGAGGAACTGTGATGGGCTGTTGTGCAGCATCCTAATGTAGGACCAAAGTCTGCAAGGTATAAAAATAAGAGGGCGGTCTCTCTAGTCTTTATGTTTTATCATTTGCAGCTTGCATATATGATTACACTGTATCTTAATCATATGTGGTAGAGCGCTTGTCTAGCAAGCACAAGGTCCTGGGTTCGATCCTCAGCTCAAAAAAAAAAAAAAAAAAGAATATAAAATATTTCACTGACTCCAATTAGCATATGTAGATGAACTGGGAAAGGGTTCATCCACTGGAGCATGGGGAGCCTACAAGTAGCAACACCCCCAAATAAGAGTGGCTATCCCATGTTTAATCATCAAAAGACTCATTAAAAGGGGTTCCCACATCTCTGAGGAGCTTCCCCACCCCATCCTTTCTGTTATTTCACATATTCACACCACTAAGATGCCTGATTGCATTTGCTTCTGAACAACTGAAAAAAAAAAAGAAGAAAGGAATTTTCAAATGTAAACATGACATTTATAATGCAATCGTGGGCCCCCTTTCTCTCAAAACCACTACTAACCAGGTTCTAATCACATGATTATCTTTCCCATAAGGCATCTTTGTAATTATTTGAGAGAGAAATGTATAATTTCCAGGTACCAATCCTGTGATGAAGGTTTGATTAGTATGTCATAGGATGAGATCTGAGAGATATTGAGCAGCACAGCTTTTGCAAGAGACAAATTAGAAGGAGAAACCCCCATGAAGAGTCATTTTATTCTTTTCTTAAATTATTATTATTTCCTGTTATTGGTTTTTGTATCATGGTCATGCTTTTGGAGAAAGGGGCTTCTTTGTTAAAATATTGGCATCTTACCCAGGAAAGACCAGCTCTCTCACTCCTGGTTTTCCTCAGGTGCCTGCAGTTCTTTGTGTAGGCTTGAGGCTTCATGGGCTTTTCCCTGTTTGTTTTGGAATGCCCATTGTTGTCGTTCCCGTCCAACTCATGTTTGTACAGTCACGTTGGTGAGACTTGATGGTTGTAGATTCTGGCACTACTAGGAGACACAATCTCATGACAAACTCCTTGTCCTTCTAGTTCTTACATTTTCCCACCACTTCTTCTGCCATGTTCCCTTAGGGGTGTGTGTGTGTGTGTGTGTGTGTGTTTTGTAGATGAATCCATTGGGGCTAGACTCTGCCACTCTACATTTTGATTGGTTGTGTTTTTTCCATGGTAGTCTCCAACTTTTGTAAAGAGAAGTTTCCAATATGAGGGGTGAAGACTACCCTTATCTATGGGTATAAAGACATGTTTAAAGATTGTTGTTCAGGATTATGCTGGTTTAATAAATTAATGGGTTTTTCTCCAAGAACCAGGACTTCCCTAGCACTGAGTAATTATCTAGGTTTCCAATCCTAGGCATAGATTCCCTCTTACTGAGCAGGTCCAGTTAAAGAGCTGTTAGCTACTACCAAGGTATGTGTAGCACTACTGCACCCTTAGGGCTATCATGCCATGCTGGGCATTGTGGTTTATAGGTGTTAGAACTGGGTATAGCTATTGGTTGCCTGCTTCCTTTTGAAGTTTGTGTGGTGCCTTCTGCTGTCATAAAAGCTATTCCTCAGAGAAAGGGCATTAAGGTCAATTCCAGCTCAAGGGTCTCTGGGCTCTGTTTTCAAAGTGCCTGGTGTCTTCAGCAAGAGGGATTTACCTTCCACCTTTGGGGGATCACCAAAGGTAACAGCAATGGGCTGTGGGAGTCTCTTGGACAGCCAACAACTCTAAAGACAGTTTCTCATGTCTGGTATTGGCAACTGGTTGTCCTGTAACAAATGGTCAGTCCTGAAAATACACACACACACACACACACACACACACACACACACACACACACACATATATCAAGAGAGAGAAGAGAGAGGTTTTTAGGAATCCCCATACTGAATTCCATAACATGTATATACATTAACTTACATTCTGATCATTTGGTTCTTTCTGCCCACATACTTGCCAGCATTTGTTTGTTTTCTTGATAGTGAGCATTGTGACTGTGTGAAATGGAATCTCAGTTTGTAGGCTTGATTTGCATTTCCCTGATGCCTAAGTATGTTGTACACATTTATACGTATCTATGCATTTATACTTCTTGCGCGAAGGGTCAGGTCAGTTCATTTGCTCATTTATTGATTTGATTTTCTGTTTCATAGATAAGTTTATGAGTTCTTGGTACATAAAGGATATTTCTCTCTGTTAAATGACTGGATGCCAGTGGTCTCCTCTAATGTTTCTCTCATAGCTGCACCCTTTGGTGATATCTTAAATTGTGGCATTCCTATTTGAAGCATTCAGATGAACAACAACACAGCTTTACCTCATTAGAGAGGTGGAAATGGGACACAGTAAAGCTCACACAGGGTTAAAAAGCAGAAAAGCTTGCTAAGGTAGACTACGCTCAAAGTCTAGTGCCCATAACTTTTCAGAAATGTTAGTCTTTTCAGTAGAGCTGACATCTGCATCAAGGCTAAAATTGCCCAGCAGAACAGCTCAGGCTCCCCTTGGCATGAGATCTGGGCAGAACCCATTACATCCCTACATGTGGTTCCCTCATGCTGTTCTCTTAAAGGAAAGAAAAAATAACATTAAGGTTGACACTATCCCAGAATCACCAACCTCAATGGAAAGAATAGCATCAACATTTCTCCCCTGAGCTCTTTCCATAAACGCTCAAGATAGTGAAGAATTGCAGAAGAATTTTAGATTAGCTTTTCATATATCCAAACTGCTCTTTTTTTTTTCTTCAGGAAACAGTTTTCGCATTGTCTAAAGTTTATTTCCTTGACCTTGGAAGATGTTAACTTGTAAGCTCAAAGGAGTTTTCTCTCTCTCTTTCCCTCCCCATCCCCATCTGAACTCAAGGCCCCTGAAGGAATTGACTGCCTGGTCTAGCAGTCTCAACATCACACTTCTAACTGTTATGTCCAAATATCGTTGTAATACAGATCCAAATGCTTTATGTATGTGCCAACATTTTTACTCTGAGGGAAAAATGAAAACATGAATGTTTACTGTGGGCTGATAAAAGGCACACAAAAGGCTGACCTTCACTGTCAGAATGGTACCTGAGCATTATGGGTGCTGATCTGTTTTCTCTACACTTGGGTCTCAACTTTGGCCCCAAAGCCCCTCCATGGGTCTCCACTCTACATTACAGTAGCCAGGGCACAAGCAGTCATAGATTCCTGATGAAATCTGCCTCCAGGAATCTTCTGTGTGTTTGTTTTGGTCCCGCTCCATAAAGCTGCATGATATTAATTCTAACACCCTTTTAAGTGTTCAGTCTTCTCCAAGTGTTTATGTACTGAGGCAGTATGTAGGCAGAGTAACCTTAGGAATAGCATTAGTAGCCATAACATTTATTCAGAAATATCTGGAATGCCTTCCATATGGCTGTATACATTTAAGCTGACACCAAGGGCATGCATGAAATGCTGATTCCCTACATCTTTGCCAAGTCATATGTTCTGTCTGGCATTAGCCATCCAAGCCTGTGTGAAGTGACTTCTAGTTCTGGTCTCTATTTTATTGGCATTTGTCTGTTGATTAGATGATTAGTGTGATGTTAAACAATTTCCATCTATGTGTGGTCATTCTTGTGTCTTCTTTTTTGAAAGTCTGCTCAGGTCCTTTCTCATGTTTAAATCAGGCTATGTCTGTTGATTTTCCTGTACACTGCCTGTTAACTTCTTTTTTATTTTTTTAAATTAAAATCAATTTTTTATTATTATTATTATGTGTTTTAAATTTTATACATCAGCCATGGGTTCCCCTGTCCTCCCCACTCCTATCCCTACCTCCCTCCCCCTTCCCCCGCCCCTCCCCTCCATTCCCATGTCCTCCAGGATCAAGGCACCACTGGGGATTCATTTAAAACTGGTGGATTCAGTACAGGCAGGTGCAGTCCCCTCCTTCCAGACTGAGCAAAGTGTCCCTGTGTAAGCCCAAGGTTTCAAACAGCCAGCTGATGCACTAAGGACAGATCCTGGTCCCACAGACTGGGTGCCTCCCAAGCAGATGAAGCTATTCAATTGTCTCACTTATCCAGAGGGCCTGATCCAGCTGGGGGCTCCACAACCTTTGGTTCATAATTCATGTGCTTCCATTAGTTTGGCTATTTGTCCCTGTGCTTTTTGCAATCTTGGATTCAACAATTCATGCTCTTGCAGACCCTCCTTTTTCTCGACAGTTGGACACCTGGAGCTCCACCTGGGGCCTGGGTGAGGATCTCTGCATCCACTTCCATCAGTTATTGGATGAGAGTTCCAGCATGACAGTTAGGGTGTTTAGAAGGTATATTACCAAACTCCTTCTATGAGGCTACAATTACCCTGATTCCTAAACCAAACAAAGATGCAACAAAGAAAGAGAACTACAGACCAATCTCCCTTAAGAACATTGATGCAAAAATACTCAATAAAATTCTGGCAAACAGACTCCAAGAACACATCAAAACAATTATCCACCATGATCAAGTAGGCTTCATCCCAGGTATGCAAGGGTGGTTCAACATACGAAAGTCCGTCAATGTAATACACCATATAAACAAACTCAAAGAAAAAAACCACATGATTATCTCACTAGATGCAGAAAAGGCATTTGACAAAATCCAACACCCCTTTATTATAAAGGTCTTGGAGCGATCAGGAATACAGGGAACATACCTAAGCATAATAAAGGCAATCTACAGCAAGCCAACAGCCAACATCAAATTAAATGGAGAGAAACTCAAAGCAATACCACTAAAATCAGGAACAAGGCAAGGCTGTCCCCTCTCCCCATACTTATTCAATATAGTACTTGAAGTTCTAGCCAGAGCTATAAGACAGCATAAAGAGATTAAGGGGATACAATTTGGAAAGGAAGAAGTCAAGCTCTCCCTATTTGCAGATGACATGTTAGTATACATGAGTGACCCAAAAAATTCAACCAAGGAACTGATACAGCTAATAAAAACCTTCAGCAACATTGCAGGATACAAGATCAACTCAAAAAAATCAGTAGCCCTTCTATATACAGTAGACAAACAGGCTGAGAAGGATATCAGAGATACATCACCCTTTACAATAGCCACAAATGATGTAAAATACCTTGGGGTTATGCTAACTAAGCACGTGAAGGACCTATATGACAAGAACTTTAAGTCCCTGAAAAAAGAAATTGAAGAAGATGTCAGAAAATGGAAAGATCTCCCATGCTCATGGGTAGGCAGGATTAATATAGTAAAAATGGCGATCTTACCAAAAGCAGTCTACAGATTCAACGCAATTCCCATCAAATTACCAACACAATTCTTCACAGATCTGGAAAGAATAATACTCAACTTCATATGGAAAAACAAAAAACCCAGGATAGCCAAAAGAATCCTGTACAATAAAACAACCTCTGGAGGCATCACAATCCCCGACCTCAAGCTCTACTATAGAGCTATAGTAATAAATGGACATGTGGTTTGCAAGTATTTTCTCCATTCTCTGGTTTGTAGTTTCACACAGTTGATTATTTCCTTGACTGTACAAAAGCCTTTTTGTTCATTATGTGTCATTTTTTATTTTTTGTGGCCTGTGTTTTGGGGATCACAGCTAGTCATTATTATACTAGCTATTTAATTGAAGTTCTTCCCTAATATTTATCCTTTAGCTTACTTGGAGTGGGGCTTGTATGTATATTATATAACACAAAGTTGAATTCTCTTCTTCTGCGTATTGATCTGTACTTTTCTTGGCATCATTTATGAGTGAAAGTAAAAAAAAAATCAACCATAATATATGGATTTATTTACAAGTTACATATTCTACAAAATCCATATTTTGTTACTCATGCCTTGATATCTAGTTACTCTAGCTTTGAATTTATTTTGAAGTCAGAGGGTGTAATGTCTCCAGATTTGTACTTTTTGTTCAAGACTGATTTTGTTATTCAGGTTTTCTTTTTTAACATACATGAGTTTTATGATTTTTTTTGTCTGCTACTGGAAAAATGACATTGATATGTTCATAAGGATAACACAGAGTCTGTGCATCATTTAGAGTCATGAGAAAGTCACAATTGTTGTTCTTCAGTTCCAAGCACATCATATCTTTCCATATATTTTATGTAATATTCTAGTTCTGAAGATTTTATTTTTTTTTAATTAAGATGCGGGCCAGAAGATGGAACCCAATCTCCTGGATCTAGACTTACAGGTGGTTCCAATGTAGGCACTGTGACACAAGCCTGGGTTCTCTGCAAGACTATTATACACTTTTACACATGGATACATCCCTCCAGACCATATTTTTGTTTTATTTCTTGCTTGACTGCTTCACAATTTTCAGTGTATAGTCACCATTTTGATAAAATGTATTCCTAAATGTTTATTATTTTCAGTACTTACTGTAGGTTAGATATTGCTTTCCTTTTTGATAATTTATTGCTAAAATATAGAAATATTACTGATTTTAAATGTAGGTTTAAATAAATAAACATTTATTAGTTTTAGCTGGTTTTGGGGTGGCCAGCAGTGACCAGTTAGCTTCTTCAGGAATTTTAGAATTTTATTAGTCTGGGATATTGACCTATATTTTCCATATTTTTTTTAGTGCCCATCTATGTTTCTAGTATCAGGGTAATGCTGACCTTGCAGAATGAATTCTTACTTTTTTTTTTTTTTTTTTGGAAGCCTTTGAGAGGAACATGTATTATTTCTCATTTTACTGGTTGCTAGGATTCAGGACTTTTTTTATGAAAGGCCTTTTGTTACTCATTCAATTCCTTATCATTATTGATTTATTCAGATTTTCCCTTTTTATGATTGTCAGATTGTGTTTAATTTTTTAAATTTACTCAGTTTTCCTGTATTTTCCAGTTCATTGTTACACAGTCATTCTTAGTTGTCCAAATTTATCTTTTTTTGATTTTGTGCTATCAGTTGTTAGGTGTTCTCTTTCATTTGTAATTTTATGAGAACCTTTCTTTTTCTTAATCCAGCTAAAGATTTATTGATTTTTTTGTTTCTAATTATATTAAAGAGTATTAGTTTTATGATTCATGAATTCTTTGGATACAGCATCTTTCTGTATATCCCAGCCTGAGCTTGAACTTGTAGAAATACTTCTTTCTCATCATATGGAGGGCTGGGATTACAGGTATGAACCATGTACTCATCAATGTTTATATTAACTATTATTTTCTAAGTCTCTATTTCATTTATTTCTGAACTTCCTTGTATTATTTCCTCCCCTTTGCTACCTTTAGGGATTAATGTTTTCCTGTTTCTCTGAAGAAAGTGTTAAGTTGTTTGATTTGGGATATTTCTCCTTTATTTGTGAGACTTTGTAGCTTACCTTTTATAACTGATTTCTCATAGCTCATAACTTTAGTAGATTTTATATTGTGTTTTTTTTGTCTTAAGGTATTTTTAATTTATTAATTATCTTCTTTATTGTTTGAGGCTTTGCTTTTTGGTTTCCATGACTTTGTGAAATTTTTGACATTTTGGTTTTATTTAATGTGTAGTTTTTAGCCCATTGTTTCCTTGTTGGTGTTCTGCCTACATGATATTTTCATTCTGAGAGTAGAGTACTGCAGGTTTTGGACAGGATGAAGTGGTGCTTGGATCAACAAGTCGAGTGCTTGGCTACTTGGTCTACAGGATTTGGCCTAGAACTTGTAACCATTGGTGCAGTTCTATTGATCTGGTCCCTGAGTAGATCTGTATCTTAGATCCACAAGTGTCAACCTGGAGTTCACATTAAAAGGAGCTAGACCAAAGCCTGGGTACAAAAGACTTACCTAGAAGTAGGATACAGGTAATTAAAAGACTAGTATTCATTTTCCTCTCTACTCCCACATGGTATTTTCTTTTTCCTTTTCCTGTACCACCAACAGATGGTAGACAGTGAGACATCTTATGTCAAAATGCCCTATTCCCCTCTACACTAAGGAGATGACTTTCTTATCTAACTTCTTTAGGTTTGTAGGTTTTTTTCTTTTCTCTTTTTTAATTAAGAATATTTTTCCATTCATTTTACACACCAATCAAAGATCTCCCTCTTCCCTCCTCCCACTTCCCCAGCCTCTCCCTCTCAACCTATCCCCCACTCCCACCCACAAAAAGGCAAGGCCTCCCATGGGGATGCACATCCAATAGAGACAAGTCAAAGCCCTTCCCTCTGCCTCAAGGCTTCAGGAGGTGTCCCATCCTTGGTAGTAGGTTCCAAAAAGCCTGCTCATGCACCAGAGATGGATTCTGATCCTACCACTAGGGGACCCCCAAACAGATCAAGCTACACAACTGTCTTACCATGCAGAGGGCCTGGTACAGTCCTATGTGGGCTCCACAGACATTGATCCAACTTTTATGAGTCCCCTCCACTTTGGTTTGGTTGTCCTTGAATGTTTCCCCTTCATGGTCCTGATGCATTTGCTCATAGAATCCCTCTTCTTTCTCCTTGACTGGACTCCCGCTAGGTTTTAAACCAGTGCTCAAGTGGGCCTGTTCCTGAGTACAAGGGTTGGGCTTAAATTCTTCATCAAAGAAAACTGGTGCTGCACTGCTCCCAAAGGCTCTAGCTGCTGGGTCTCATGGTGCTGGAACTGACTGAAGTCCTTAGCATTGCTAACATCATCCTGGCATTAGGATTAACCCAGAAGTCAAGAGCCCAGGAGGTCTGGAGCCTAAGTACAGTAGGATCTGGTTGTGTCTGGGAGCTCAGGGTGACAGCAATAGCCTGGAGCCTGGGTGTAGGTTTTCCTGGGACGTGGGGTTGAAGACAAGATCTGTAGCACCTACTTTTCTTCTCTACTCCTGGGAGGGAGCATAATTCTCCTTCAATGCTGAGGCACCTGAGGTTGATGGAGTGACATGGACGATGTGAAATCTTTTCAGTGTGCCACTTTTCAGCTCCCCTCTACACTCAGGTGGTGTAGTTGCTCATCTAGTTTCCTTAGCTCTTGTGAAGGTTTCTTTGTGAACAGCCCATTGATGAAATTAAAGATTTGAGAAGATGTTGAGTGATAGAAGTCCTAATATGACACACTTACTTGTAACTCAAATCTTAAAAGGTCTTATGATTAAAAAAACAAAACAAAACAAAACAAAACAAAAAACCCAGAGCCAGATATTGGGGTGAAAGCTGAAAGATCAGAGAAGCAAAACAGCCAGCCACTAGCTTACCTCTATAAAATCTTCAGCCTAAAGTGAGTGAGTTCCTGTTTCCTCACGCCTTATATATCTTTCCTGTGCCCTGCCATATTACTTCCTGGGATTAAAGGCATGTGTCACCACTGCCTGGTTCTGTTTCTCTCTTGTAGCCCAGTGTGGCCTTGAACTCACAGAGATCCAGATGGATCTCTGCTTCCTGAGTGATAGGATTAAGGGTGTGTGCCACCACTGCCTGACCTCTATGTCTAATTTAGTGGCTGGCTCTGTCCTCTGATCCCAGGTAAGCTTTATTGGGGTGCACAATGTGTCACCACACTGATTAGCCTTTTCTGTGTCTTACTCCTTTCACAGTACTGTGTCTGTTCCTGAACGCACAGTGATTAGAATTGTGTTCCGTCCTCCATAGCAACTGTCACAGCACCTGGCCCTGTCCTTTGAATACCCCTTCCTTAATCACTCTTTTCTCTTGGTAACCATTTGCCACTGTCTTCTGGTATTACAGCTGCTTGGCTGGCCATTTCCCATCAATCTACTTTCTCAATGTTTTCCTGTTGCATATGCCAGTGATCCTTCCTAATTCTGCCTTCGTCCCTGCAGGGTAAGCTCATCCTAGTCATTTGATTTAAAAAACTTAGCTATATGAAGATAGATCCAAAAAGCTTAACTCCATTTAAAATCTCCTTATCTTGAATTTCCAATCTGTATATGCTGTGCTGTGTTGCCCATATAACCTGCAGTCACTATGCCTAGAGGGGGACATGTGTTCCTTTACAACAACATTGCTAGCTCTCAACATTTCCCCTGGTTACTTCTCAGTAAACAGTACTTATATAACATTTACTAGATTCCTGAATTAATAGGCTCGAGATCATCTTTGCCTTCCTCCAATCATTTCTCTTGGATGTCCCTGAATGACCTGACCTGCAGAATATATATATGTATATATCTTAATTGTTAGTGTTCTCCTGAAAAAATTTTCAGTGGCTTTCCATTACTGTTCACATAAATTATCACTTATCTCAGATCTTTAGGCAGCATTCATACATTCATTTAAAAACATCAGGGCTGGAATTCACAAAACTGTCTTGGACAAATTCCTTTTATGTGTAGACATGTGAGTCTTGAAGTTCTGAGTTGGTTTGGCACTCCATGGCATTAATTATTCCTTTTTGATGTCTGTTTAATCTTGTCAAAAACACATTCACCCTGGCAAACCAGAATGGTTACCTGCAGAGTGATTTTTCCTGATGTGCTTTTGAAAGGAACCAGTCACTGTTGGAAGCTCAGAGGCTCCAACTCTGGACCTATTGAATCAGAAACCTCGGAAATGGCCCAAGCTGATAGATACCCTTTGTAAAAGTTCTGGTGACTCTAATGAGAAGCCAGAGTTTAAACCCACTGGTAGAGAACTGTTAGGCCCTGGAAGGATTCACAACCATAGGCACATAGGAACAAAAGCATGGAGGTAAAGGGAATGGAATCACATCAGACGAAGATTCTTTCAACCCTTACAGTGTTAGCTACCCCCAAAGTTTTGAGGGCGATTTCATCTTTAGGTAATTGTGGGTGCAATTAGCTTTCCAAACCCCAGGCATGGGGTCTATATGTGTTCTATACGTTTGCTACCATTTCACCATGGGTTTTAGCACATCCTATACATTTATTAAAAAAATAAAAACCCTCCGCTATGCAGGGGTGGCGCATACCTTTAATACCCAGCACTCGGGAGGCAGAGCCAGGAGGATCTCTGTGAGTTCAAGGCCAGCCTGGGCTACCAAGTGAGTTCCAGGAAAGGCGTAAAGCTACACAGAGAAACCCTGTCTCGAAAAACCATAAATAAATAGATAGATAGATAGATAGATAGATAGATACCCTCAATGACTTCATTGCGTTTCAGAATTGTTCAAATGTCAACTAAATGATGAAGGCTTCCATAGTCTCTCCCCTTTGCTTATGATTATTTCATAAATCTCACCAGAATGTTCCCAAATCACTTTAAAATAATCACGAGTTGCAATTTTTTTTTAATGTATCTAATTTTATTTGTTTGTTTGTATAGGTCCCTCATTCTTGACATCAAAATCCTTTAAAGCCGAAAGCACATACTAAATGTTTAAGATACTATGCTTTTTGGTTGGATGAACAGGGAAAGAGCTGAGGTATACTTGGCTCTTTGGCACACACGCATTCATGTTTACCTTAGTTTCTAACATGCATACATTCCTGTACTAAGCATGAGCTGAGTGTGTCTGTCATGTTAGGTCTGTGATAATCTATTTATTCTTGGTTGCCTTTGCTCACTCTTCACCGAGCCTGGGACTTTTCATGGAGTAAGGAGTAGCCACATCATTTTTCTCATTAAGATTTCATCATTTTTACTGTTTATCAGAGTTCCCAAGTCCTCCTAAGTGTGTCTGTCGCAGGGTCTGAGATGGCAGCGTGGCATTGAGTTTTTCTCAGAACTTTTAGGAGCCCGCCATGGCTGTATTTCTATTAACTGAGATTAGCATTATTCTTCAGAAATGTTTCTATTATTTCAATCGGAAATTCTTTCTGATGGCTTGGCTTTAGACTAGAAAAGTACTTATTCTGTGAGAGCCTTATCCCTCTGAACTATACTCCGCTGACAGGTTTCATGTCCATGGGGATTCCAGTGTGTGAGGAACAAGGCTCCCAACTGTGCAGCATGGTGCCCTCGTTCCAAATGCATAATCTGTATGATGAGGACCCCATCCAGTCCTTACTGCTATCATTCAGATATACTCCCATAAGACACCTGATTTTCACCCATCTTCCCGCCCCCCCACCCCAGCTGAGGACCAAACCCAGGGCCTTGTGCTTGCTAGGCAAGTACTCTACCACTGAGCTAAATCCACCAACCCCCCGTTTTTTTTTTTCAAGATAGGGTTTCTTTGTGTAGCTGTAATCCCAGGCCGGCCTCAACCTCACAAAGATCCACCTGATTCTGCCTCCTGAGTGCTGGGATTAAAGGTGTGGCCACCACCACTGCCCCATCACCCATCTTATACCATTAATGTCATTGGCTTTAGCAGACCAGAAATCTGAATGTGTGTGTTTTTCTACATGGTCCTGTTGTTATTCACAGGTTTCTATTTTCCCTTCACAACCCCCAAATACCAGGAAAAGATAAAAATATCAAGATTTCTTTTGTCATTGAGACACTGGCTTTGTTGAAAACAGTGCAACGCCTGTACAGTTAGAGTTAACTCTTTAAGTGACAGTCTCAGTGTTTGCTTGCTACTGTTCTATTTTTAGTTTGTTGATTGTGGCTTGCAACAAACTAAATTTTTTTTTTATGTTAAAGGAGAAATGCTGCAATCATGCAATTACAGAAATAATAAAAAGTACACAGCAGCATGCCTATTTTGTTGTTGTTGTTGTTTTACGTTCTAACCTGTACTCAGACAAGCTTACTGTTAAACGTGGACTTTCAAAGAACTTCAGGAGTACTTACTGTGTATACTCTTGAAAGTGGCAGCTATTTACTTTCATTACTCCGTCTGAAAATGTTTCAAGTCAAGCATTGAGCTCAAGTAAGCATGTGGGGGCTTGAATTACCGTTACATACACGGGATAGCACTGGTAGGTTAAGTGGACACTACCAAAGTGGAAAATGGAGACACATTATTGCCAAATATCTTTGCAGCAATTCAGACCCTGCAACATTGTGCACAACAGGTGTATAGGGTGAATAATTCTGTCGGATCCACTGATTTTCTGTGAATGATTTTATGTACTGCTTGAGCAACCTGCTCATATATTCTGGGTGGAGAGAATGTAAAATTTGGTATCAGATGTGTGTGTGTGTGTGTGTGTGTGTGTGTGTGTGTGTGTGTGTGTGTGCGTCTTAAAACATCAGACTTTTCTAAAGGAAATGATAGTTTCAGTTGTGTAATATCTCAGGCTCTTGCAGTTTAAATTGCATATGGAAGTATTTGGTTAGATGATCCTGACTTTAAGAATAATAGAAGAAAAGCTATTTTATTGACTGTTGTTACACTTTATCTGCAGAATTGTGAAATTGGAATTTAAATTGTGAGTTGTCTTCTGCTCAAGGCCCTTACCTTCCAAACCCCTTTTTCATGGGAAGAAAGGGTACAAGAACATTTTTTGAGTCTCATTCTAGAATTGAAAATTTTCCTATTTTATAGGTATTGTTAAAGAATTATTTTCATACAATGTATTTTGATCATCTTTTCCCCTTCACCAACTTCCCTACCCACCCAACTTTATGCTTGTTCTCTTTCAAAAAACACACAAAAACTAAAATTAAGCAAGAAGTCCAATAAGAGAAAAGAATGCCAAAGAAAAATGAAACACATAGTACAAAAAATTACCATAGTGGGTTTTGTTTTGGTGTGTGTGTGTGTGTGTGTGTGTGTGTGTGTGTGTGTGTGTGTGTGTGTACCAACTACTCCTGGGCTTTGGGCCTGTGCTAAAGTGTGGTTGATATACCCAGTGAGACTCCATTGGAGAAAACTACTTTTCCTTTTGCCAGTGAGTATCAATCGCAACTGCAAGCATCTTCTTGGCTAGCCCTGGAACACTTTGTCTCCTTCCCTTCTTAGTGTGGGGACCCTTCTGACTTGAATCTAGGCAGGTCTTGTGTGTATGGCCACAGTCTTTGTGAGTTCATATAAGCATCAGTTCTTTGTGTCTGGGAGATATTTTCATTGTAGTTATCCACCGCTTCTGTCTCTTATGATCTTTCCACCTCTTCTTCCACATAGATCCCCGAGCCTTAAGGTGGGATTTTGATGAAGACATCCTATTTAGAACTGAGTGCTCCGAAGTCTCTCACCCTCATTTCACAGAATGATTATGGGTCTCTGTGTTAACTCCCATCACTTGCAAGAAGTTGCTTCTCTGATGAGGGTTGAATGAGGCACTGACCTATGGGTCTATCAATATATCATTAGGAGTTATTTTATCACTATGTTTCTATTGTAGAATAATAGTGTTATGTTAACCGCTAGGTCCATAACCTATCTTAGTCTCTCATTCTTGACTAATTTGGTAGTGTCTGGTATGGGTTCCATCTCATGGAATGGGTCTTAATTTTTTAAAAAAAAGTGGTTGGTAACTTCCACAGTATGTGTGCCACTATTGTAGCAGTGTATCTTGCAGACAGGTTACTGAGGTCACTGTAGCTTGGTGATGTTGATGAATATCCTTCTCCTCCAGTAGCATTCAGAGTACCTTCCAAGTAACTGCTGTCTTCAGCAAAAGAGACTTAGCATCAGGATATGGAGAGCAAGAAATAATCTTGACAATTGCCTGTGATATTTGGTTCCATGAAACCCCTTTGGCCAACAACTCAACAAGATGTAACTCATTCTTGGCACTAAAGGTTTTGTTTGGTAGCGTAAGATGTCTAGTTGGGGCATTGCTGCCCAAATTATATGATAACTTCATTTAGATTCCTTTCATATATGTGTTTATTTTAAGAAGTTCCTATGATAGTAAGTTTCCATATGACCCCTAAAATGGCTCTTAGTATTAGCTGACCACCCCAATTCAATCCTTTACCCTTCTTTTCTGACCCTCCCCATTTAATCCTTATATTCTAATTTCCCTTTTATTTCTCTATAACACTATCTTCTATAGTGTTATATAGAAATATATATTTCTGGCTCCTTGGGAGAGCCTTTCCCTGATTATTCCTTTACTAGGTACCTAACTTCTATGGTTATTCAGATTGTAGCACATGTATCAAAAACTTTAAAGCTAACATCTGGTCACAGGCATTAGTTCATAGGCACAGCAGGGTCTAGAGACATCAACATGCTGGTTTCCAGAAGCTGAGTTTATCATAAAATCTATGTGACCACCCGGAGACACTTGTAGAAATTCCACCTAGACCAGGAACTGAAGCTGATTGGAGAGTACAGTTTCTGAAACAAAAGTGAGCTATGGAGGGTCAGATTTACCCTGGCTATGGTTTGTAAGACAACCTGAGAACCACTGTTGCTGGAAGAAAGGACTCACAGTATCTTCTTGAAGGCAGTGTCCTCTGCTAAGGTGACTTGTTCATATTTGGGTGCTGGATGAAGGCAAGATGAAGCCAGATTACATCCTAGTCCTGAAGATTAAAGATTTCTTGGAGAGGTTGGTCCAGACCCAGGTCTTTAAGCTAGGTCTGGCCAAATTGAGTCTCCATGCCGGCATGTGCTCATCTACAAGTATCATTTCAGAGTCCACAAGCAGGTGGTGAACATCCATCCTTCATTGTCTATCTGGACTCCCAGAAACACATTGATTTCTCTAACTCTGTTCTTCTTATGGTGTTGGTTGCACAGGCCATGTGAAGAAGAAGCTTGTCAAGAAGGGCCAGGGTGGTGCTGGAAACAGTGATAATGAGGAAGAGGAGAATTGTTTAATTTTTCAATTGACTAATAAATCAAAATTAACACAAGCATACAAACATACAAGCTAACATCCACAAAGGAGAGGAATATGCATCATTTGTCCTTTTTAGTTATTTAACTGAAGATGGCTTTTTCTAGCTGCATCCATTTTCCTACAAAATTCATAATTTCATTTTTATTAACAGCTGAATAATAATGTCATTGTGTGTATGTATCACATTTTCATTATCCATTCATCAGTTGTTGGACATTTAGGTTGTTTCCAAATCATGAATAGGGCTACAATAAGCATGGATGAACATATATCTCTGTAGTAAGATGTCAAGTCCTTGAGGTAGATGCCCAAGAGTGGTATATCTGGATCTTGAGGTAGATGTATTCCCAGCTTCCATACAGACTGCCACACAGATTTCCATAGTGGCTTTTCCCATTTGTACTTTCACCAGAAATGAATAAGCCTTCCCCTTTCCCTGTATCTTCACCAGCATGAGATATTACTATTTTTAATTAATTTTGGCCATTCTGATTGCAGTAAGATGAAACCTTACTAGTTTTAATTTCCATTTCCCTGATGGCTAAGGATGTCAAACAGGTGTTTCTCCAGCATGTGTGTTTCATCCTTTGAAAACTTTCTGTGTAATTCTGTACATTATT
This sequence comes from Onychomys torridus, assembly GCF_903995425.1. Classification (NCBI taxonomy): domain Eukaryota; kingdom Metazoa; phylum Chordata; class Mammalia; order Rodentia; family Cricetidae; genus Onychomys; species Onychomys torridus. The sequence continues at coordinate 46,465,399 of NC_050460.1, forward strand.
TTTAATTGGGTTGTTTCTTGATGTTCAGTTTTCTTAGTTCTTTATGTATCTAGATACTAACCCTCTATCACATAGATAATTGGTAAAGATCATTTTCGGTTATGTATCCTGCCACTTGGTCAGAATGATGTTTTACTTTGCCATACAGAAGCTTTTTAATTTCCTGAGGTACCATTTTTTTTTAATTGTTGGGCTTAGTGCCTGTGCTACTGGCATTCTGTTCAAATATTCCTTTCCTCTGCTAATTGAGTTCAAGCCTATTCCCCACTTTCTCTTCTGTTAGATTTGGGATATCTGGTCTTATGTTGAGGTCTTGATACATTTTGGAGTTGAATTTAGTGCAGTATGATAGATATGGTTCTATTTCCTTTTTAATTATTAAATTTATTTCTTTTATCAAGAAACCTGTCTCAAAAAAAAAAAGAAATTTTCTATTCATTTTACATACCAACCACAGATCCCCCTCTCCTCCCTCCTCCTGCTCCCAGACTTCCCCGCAATCTGCCCCCAATTCCCACCTCCTCCAAGGCAAGATTTCCCCTGGGGAGTCAGCAGAGCCTGTTACATTCAGTTGAGGCAGGTCCAAGCCTTTCTTCTCTGTATCAAGACTGGGCAAGGTGTCACACCTTTGGCACTGGGCTCCAAAAAGCCTGCTCATGCACCAGGGATAGGTCCTGATCTCACTGCCTGGAGGGGCCCAAACAGTTCAAGCTAAACAAATGTTTCACCTATCCAGAGGGCATAGTCCAGTACCATGGGGACTCCTCAGCTATTGGTCCACAGTTCATGCATTTCCACTAGTTTGGCTGGCTGTCTCTGTCCTTTATCCCATCATAATTTCAATGTCCCTTGTTCAGGGTTCTATTTTCATTCTTCTGTATGTAACTATCCAGTTGATTAACACCATTTGTTGAAGTTGCTATCTTTTCTCCAGTATGTATTTTTGACATGTTTGTTAAATATACAGTGTCTGTAGATGCGTGGAAAGATGGGTCTTCAGTTAAATTCCATTGATCAATGTGTCTATTTTTATGTCAATACTATATCTCTGATACACACCTTGAAATCTGGGGTGGTAATAGCTCTAACGTTTCTTTTATTTATTATTCAGAATTGTTTTAGTGTGTTCTCTCTTTCTCTCTCTCGTTGTGTATGTGTGTGTATGTATGTATGTATTTGTGTGTGTTTCCTTATGGATTGAAAAATATTTTCAGTATCTGTGAAGAATTATGTTGGACTGTGAATCAAATTATGATGTATCTGTTGATCACTTTTGATAGGACGGCCATTTTCACAATATTAATCTTAACTATCCACGAGCATAGGAGATCCTTCTATTTTCTGGCATCTTCATTTTTTTCCCCTGAATTATCTTAAAGTGTTTGTAATACCAGTTTTTCACTTGCTTGGTTAGAGTTCTTTATATATATATATATATATTTGCTGGGGGGGGGCAGGGTATTGTGAAAGATGCTGCTTCCTCCTTTCTTCTCATCTGTTTATAAGAAAGCTACTGATTTTTGTGTTAATTTTGTATCCTGCTCCTTGGATGAAAGTATTTATCCGTTGCTGAAGTTTTCTGATGGAGCATTCAGGGTCTTTTATGTATAAAATCATCTGCAAATAAATATACTTTGAGTTCTTCCTTTCCTGCTTGTATGTCCTTGATATCCTTCAGTCTTCTTATTGCTCTTTCTGAGACTTCAAGTGTTCTATGGAATAGGTATTGAGAGGGAAATTTAAAAAATTCTACTAAAATCAGGAACAAGAATGGCATTTTTAGAGTTGTGGTTATAATTTAGAAATATTCTCTTGTTATTTTCCTTTGTTTACTGAGTCCCTTTAGGAAATGATAATCATGCAGGTTATAGGAAAGGCGTGTACAAATTTTAATACTTTTAACAAATGGGTAATACAATTTCATTCATTTTTCTCAATACCTTTAGAACTCTTAGGCCAACCAGCATTTCTATGGTGAGTCTCAGGTCCCACCACCTAACAAACAAGTTCTAGCATACTTCCTACAATTTTGTCAAAAACATATTAAATGATGAGTTCTTAATAGTAAATGTGTTTTAACTAAATCTATAAGCTTTTGCTTTGTTCTCAGATTTAAAATGTTATTTTTAAGACCAAATAACTAAAACAAATATTTTTATTGTCTAATGATATTTCCAGCAAATAATTTAAAAATCTAGTGTGCTAATACCTGCTGTTGTTTATACGGATTAAAAAGTAGTTAGCATCATCCCCAGCCCTTGCCTAGAGCCCAGAAGAAAGGATACAGATCCCAACTTGTCTTCAGAAAGTAGTGGGATTATTTCAGTTATTATAGATTGAAATATATATTAGCATGGATAGTTTTAGAAAAAATGTTATAACAAAATAGCTGAAATTAAAATAAAAAACAATTATCCCATCAGAAGCAAACTTCTAATTGTTTCTTTTTATAAAGATATTTCAGAAAGTTAATATCTTTAGCAACTGCATGGTGGGTATGTGTGATAGTTCAATTCTTCCCTAAGTTGATTATGCTGGGTATTTTATCCTGGCAATAAATGTGAAGCTAAGATAGTATGTACACTTGTGGGGAGATTTAAATATTTAAATTTAGTATGACATCAAAAGTATTTATGTAGAGTCTTAGGTCATTCTTCAAAGATACTATTTTCATGGTTATAGATTTTTTCTTCTTAAGGATAGGCAAAACTTAACTCTGATACATTTTCATATTTTGGCACTATATGTAGCTTTATTACACATGTGCACTTATTTGTTTTTAGAATGATTATAATGTCACTTAGGACTTGCCTTCAGTTGTAAGTTTTCTCTCATGAATTAGAAAGTGGAATATTAGTGGTTATTTCCATAAGTTGTCTTGCTTTGTGATGTTTCCTGGGGCCTGGGTCTCTTTGGGGCATTGGTATGTGAAGTTTTACTTCTGCTTTTCTCACAGATGCTCCCTCACTGCTATCTTTTACTATTGTGTTGTCTTCCTTATAGCCGGAAGAGAAATAAAAACACATTCTAATGGACCTTAGCTATCAGTGGAGAAAATGTCACCCTTCCTTGAGGCATTAGCTCATGTGTTAGAACGTGGTCAAGTCTGCGCTAAGGGATTCAGAAGAACTGACTATTCCCTCCTTTTCTTGTTCTGTCCTTGGAAATGGTGGATGTGGATGAATGAGTAGAGAAGGCCGACTGGGGGTGACCTTCAGTGACAAAGCTCTGATGAGAAGAAGAAAATAAGATTGGGTAGAATCAGGGCAATGTGGTGCTAGGGATGCAGAAGATGTGGAGGTCTTTCAGAATCTCCTGTTTTAGCCAGTATCTAGTGGTTTCTGTTTGTAATGCTAGCTTTCAGGAGGCAGAGGCAGGAGGACTGCTGCAAGTTTGAGGATGGTCTGACCTACTTAAGGAATCCTGAGTCAGGGCTGAAGAGGGAGACCCTGTCTCAAAAGACAATAACAACAAAGTTTGTCAAATTAAGTCAAAGAGAGATGGGCTTTTATCACTAACTCGGCCTATACTTAACTGATGATAATCTTTGGGAAGAGACTTTACCATGAGAAGGTATTTTCTCAAAGCCAAGGAAGGTCTCACGGAGAGGATAAGACATTCATGTTTTTTTCACTGATATCCTCACCTAAAAAAGAGGACAACCACCTAAATATTTCACATAACACACACAATTTGTTTGTTATTGTTTTTCTTTCACATGCTGAAAGTAGTGTGTGTGTGTGTGTGTGTGTGTGTGTGTGTGTATGTGTGCAAACACAGAGTCATTTCACAGTGTAGTTGAAGGTGTTAGAAAGAAAGAAAGACTTCCAGTTAGTCTGAGATTTCCCATGATTCCAGGGACAAACTGAGGAGTGGGGGAAGGCTGTAATATGTAATTACAAACTATAATATGTGTTTGAAAATAAGTTTATGGGAACTGGGCCCGGGCATATAGCTCAGTACTTGTTTCACATGCACAGAGCCTTGAGTTCAATACCCAGCACTGCATAAATTGGCTATGTTAGCTCACACCTGTAATCTCAGTATTTAGGAGGGGAGGTAGGAGGACCAGAAGTTCAAAGGTAATCCTCTGTTACAGTTATTTCATGGACAGACTGAAATACTTGAAACAGTGACTCAAAAAATAAAACCAAAACAACAACAATAAAAAAGAAAAGAAAATATTCCTATGCAACACATTACCATATTTAATGGAGAGATCTAATGAAAGTTTAAGAGTAACAATGAAAATTGTGTATATGAAGTAAAAAATAACTTAGTCAAGTTTACTTTCATAAAGCTGAGTTTAAGGATAATTACTCACTCATAACTAGAAAATTCATACTTCATATTTCCTAGAAAATTTGAAAATATAGATAGTTATAAAATTTATAAATTAAAATATATTCTAAGATGTATGGTCTGTTTCCATCATTGAGGTATATTTCAGGGGATGATTTAGGCTTAAAATGATACCTTGAATGTTAACTATTTTCACAAAGGTTTTGGAAAACATAGACAACAGTAGAAAAACACCTTTCTCTCCATACACTAATATATATACTGCTATTTCTCTATTATTAAAAATTCGTTTTGTTTTGTATATTCCTAGAGAAACTTCCATTTTACTTGCTCACAGACTGAGGGCAGGCATGGGCATGCTGGACTTCCTGAAAAATGACTACTGTTACTTGGTCACATATCTTGAAATAATAAAAATATTTCTTTTCAAAACTATCCTAAACATTCACTGTAGCATATTTAACTGGACAAGCAGTTATAATTAAATGCTTTTGCAATGGTTTAAGTAATTTACTGCAACATTTGAGAGTTCATTCTCCCCAAACAGTGATGTCTAGTACACATATAGTCTAGTGTTCAATTTATAGAATGTAGATACGAAAGTGCTATGGGAGGATCCTTCTGTACTCTGCGAATGTATGTTGTACTCAGTGGGTGATAGTAAAAGCTGATTTGGCCTATAGCCAGGCAGAATAAGGTTGGGCAGGAAAGCCAAACAGACAGACAGGGAGAAGAAGGACAAAGTAGAGGGAGATGCAAGCCAGCTGCCCAAGGACCAAGATGCCAAAGGACCAGTAAGCCACAGGCCATGCGGTGATGCCTAGATTAATAGAAATGGGTTAAGTAAGATTTAAGAGCTAGTGAGTAATAAGCCTAAGCTACCAGCCAAACATTTATAATTAATATAAGCCTCCATGTGATAATTTGGGAAGCAGCTGCTGGGTATTTGGGAAGGAGTGGGACAGAGAAAAGCTTCCGTTTACATGGAAGGTAGCCTTGGATCACTGACTCTAACAACTGGAAGTACACTATTCACCAACACATAGTGTGGACTCATGAATTCTTTGGGTGTAAATAGAATCGACGTCACATTGTATATGTGTTACGTTTCACATATTGCAGAGACAATGATGAAACAAGAGAAGAACGATAGTAAGTTTGTGAGGTACATTAGGTTCTGGAAAATGAAAGAGTTGAGAAAGGGGAAACAAATTATATGAAGAGAATAAGGAGTGGGGAGGAAAAAAGAGAAAAGAATGATGGTTCAGAGGCCCCATCTCAATGATAAATAACTCAACAGTGGTTAACTAGAGTCCAGAAAGTACCATCTGAGATTAAAGGATTCATTTCTTAATGATACAGAAATGAAAGAGTTTCATTTAAGAAGAGAGCAAACGATGGGGTGGGAATTTAGGAGAGAGGAGTATGTGGGGGAGTTAGATGAGGGAGACTGCAGGGACTGGCTTCAGTACACTTACTGGGCTAGAAAGAGTAATAGGTTGTAAAGTCCATTTTTAGAGGAGGAGGAGGAGAAATATATCCATTAAAAATTAATAGGCTGAGAAGAGTGTGCTGGGAGAGAGATCAAGAATTGCACTTGAGTAGCTAGTTACCCTCTGAGATGGCTGAAAAGCACATTTAAAAGCAAATCATTTGCAGGAAAGGTTTCTAGTTCTTAATAAGATAATTCAGCATCTGAGATGGCACGCACAAAGACAGTTATTTTGATGGGTGAAAAATCTCTAGAGTGGCATTTCTTGGACGTAAGCTTTTTCTTGGAAGTGTGGGAAGTGGCAAGCTGAGAGTCTTGTCTTGTCCTCCACTGGTGGAGGTAATAATGGGCAAGAAGCACCCACAGGGAATGCCCCTGGAAGGAAAAGAAGCATTGTGCTGGACAAACAGCATCATCAGCCTTCAAGTAACACAACCATGGCTGCCCATTAGTGTTCATTAACCAACAGGAGAGAAAGGCACAAGGTGTGTGGAGTGTGATTTCCAAAGCGTGGCAGCCAAGTTAGGAGCATTCTAGGGTGCCCACAGGGTGGAGGTGATGCAGGGCCTTCACTCCAGCTGTGACAGAATGGACTGGATTTTGGCTTGGCATTCCCTAGTTCTGGCTAATAAACATTCAGGCCACATTGTCCTCTCCTCTCTTTCCCAGGGTAGGAGTACTCTTTAAAGTTACCCTTCTCAGAGATCCAACTTCTGCCCTCTGTAGCCAGAAAAGGAAACAGCCTGTCCGTTGACATTGGGTACAAAACACTGTAGGATTCCTGTTTTCGGGAGAGCAGCCTGACAATGTTTTGAAAAGCTCCAGGTGCGCTGCATGCAAGCCAGCTTCCTGAAATAGGGTCAGAAACTGGAGTAGGGGAAGCTAGCTGCCCTCCAGCTCTAGTGGCATTCATTCAGCGCCTTGAAGCGAAGCTGGTAGGATTCAGCCGACCTCCTGTAGCCATGTGGCACCGGGTGGCTCTCCTTCATACATGGGCTCTCTCCAGATAGGCAACTCTGTTTTCTTCAGTTTTGACTCAAATGTTCTCTTACTTGAGACAATAACAATATGTAAAAATGTAGGCAATATTGGGTCGCAGGTAGAAAGGTAATAGCATAATTCTGTCCTCCTGCTTGTGGGACATTATTTTTATTTGGTTTCTTACTATTTGTGAAATATTTATGCAAAATTTATTTTCCATTTATCATGAATATTATGATTCTAGGGTTTATCAAAACCTTTAGGGTTTCCTGATAACATCATTTTGACAAGGTCATCTGACTCATGGGAAGTAGAGAAACTGTCTTTATGTGTGCTTGATTTTTCACCATTCAACTAAAAATCTTTAAAATCTGAATGAACCATTGTGTTACTTAGTAGCCAGTCAGGTTAGTGTACTAGACAATTAATATCAAGTTGTACTCCACCATTCAAATTTTGCATTACAAGCAGCTGTATCTTGTTTGGGGCATTGACCGCTATAGCTTTTATTTAAAGCATAGGATTGTTTAACCGATTCTTTTTTTTTTTTTTTTGAGACAGTGTTTCTCTGTGTAGCTTTGTGCCTTTCCTGTAATTCACTTGGTAGAACAGGCTGGCCTTGAACTCACAGAGATCCACCTGCCTCTGCCTCCCGAGTGCTGGGATTAAAGGCATGCGCCACCACCGCCCGGCTATTAACGGATCTTTTACTCTTCAAATGTCTGAGTCTCTTTTGTTATTTTGCTTCGCTTTGTTTTTGGGTTTTGTTGAAATGGGGTTTCACTCTGTAGCCTGGCTGGCCTGGGACTGACTGTAACTTAGGCTAGCCTCTTATCCATGGCAAGCCTCTTCTAAGTATCAGGATTATTGGCGTTAACCATCATACCTGGCTTCCCCTTTTCAGACTTGGTATATATAAAATCATTGTAGATTTTTGTCTTCTTTTCAACTTTAGGCCTCTGTCAACATGCACCATGGAAATATTTATAGAGAACACAACAAAAAGGTTGGGCTTAGTGGCACATACCTGTAACTTGAAAAACCAGGAGACAAGAGAATCCTGAATTTGAGGCTAGTCTGGGCTGTACAATGAATCGCTGCCTCAGAATAACAAGATAAGTAAATGAATATATATGTAAAAAGTGAAAAATAGTTGTTTTTCATTTGGACTTCAAACCATCAGGTCAACAGAAACTACAGAGAATCAGTCCACAGCTTACAGAGTCGTAGAACTAAAAGGAAAGACGGGGTGGCTTCAGGCTTAAAGCATCTCACAGTTTAACCTTGTGTAGTGAACTGATATATTGGCTTTATCTACTTATGGTAGGTTAATACAGTCGGCTTCTGGTTGTTTCTCCTTCCTGGTCCTAGAACTCTTGAGAGGTATTGGCATCATCACGAAGCACTGCCCAGATTATATGGCAAGTGTTTTACCACACCTTTAAAGATAGCCATGGCTCACAACATGGGCACAACCTATCAGTGAGCTGCCAAGATACAAGGGGCTGTTAGGATTAAACAGTAAATAAATGGTAAACTGGAAAGAGCTATGATGTTTTTTTATCATCCTATGTAACAAAGCTACTTTACTTTTGGGGGATTTATGTGAAGTGTTTATGGTTACATGTGCAGAAGCCGGTGGAAGATGTCAGGTATCCTATTTTGCCACTCCCCACCTTATTCTTTTGAATAGGTGTCAGGGTATCTCACTGAATTTGGAGGTAAATTGGTAGGAAAAAAAGAGTGTTTCTCTTGTCTCTGCCCTACCCACTGAGAGTCCTGGGATTACTGACAAATGCATGGCTATGCTTGGCTTCTTACATGGCTTCTGGGAATCTAAACTCAGTTCCTCACTCTTTTTTTTAATAAATATTTTTATTTTATAATTAAATTTTTACATATCAGCCATGGATTCCCCTGTCCTCCCTCCTCCCATCCCCAGCACTCCCCCTACAATCCATCCCCACCCCAATTCCCACCTCCTCTAAGGCAAGGTCTCTCCTGGGGAGTCAGCCCAGCCTGGTAGATTCAGTTGAGGCAGGTCCAGTCCCCTTCTTCCTGCACCAAGGCTGAGCTAAGTGTCTCAGCATAGGCCCTAATTCCCAAAAAGCCAGCTCATGCACCAAGGACAGGTCCTGGTCCCACTGCCTGGGGGCCCCCTAAACAGTTCAAGCTCATCAAATGTCTCACTTATCCAGAGGGCCTGATGCAGTTCCATGGGGGCTCCTCAGCTATTGGTTCACAGTTCAAGTGTTTCTGCTAGTTTGGCTACAGGCCCACTCTCATTACACAAACACACAGGCACACACAGGCACACACACACACACACACACACACACACACACACACACACACCTTTAATCCTAGCATTCTGGAGGCAGAGATCCATCCGGATCTTTGTGAGTTCAAAGTCACACTGGAAACAGCCAGGCATGGTGACACAGGCCTTTAATCCCAGGAAGTGATGGCAGAAAGCAGAAAGGTATATAAGGCGTGAAAACCAGGAACTAGAGCCTGGTTAAGCTTTTAGGCTTTTGAGCAGCAGTTCAGCTGAGATCCATTCAGATAAGGACACAGAGGCTTCCAGTTTGAGGAAATGAGATCAGCTGAGGAATTTTCAAGGTGAGGTTAGCTGTGGGTGGTTCTCTTTCTCCAATATTTCCGTGTTCACCCTAATATCTTGCTCTGGGTTTGTTTTATTAATAAGACCTTTAAGATTTGTGCTACAAAGAAATGCACCTGGTCCTGAATTTCCTGATTCATTAGAGTATGAGGTCTTGGCTGTCTCAGCCATATCAAGCAAGTTTACACAATTACAGTTCAATTAGCTGTAATATTTGACAACTGTTTTCATCACTGTGTCTGAGTAGAACGTGTTCAAAACATGTTGACTCACAAGTTCAATGAAACACATAATTTTTATTACATCCTCTCTCTCTCTCTCTCTGAATTTAAAATCAGTCAGTTCTCTCTGTGTATGCCACATGAAACATTAGTCACTATCATAAAATTGTAAAATTTGACATCAATTTCAATGATAATGAAGACTAATTATTGTATTTTTGACATCTGCCCTTTACATGCTGACCCTATTGATAGAATTTTGCTGGGTCTGCCTGCTTCATATTTATGCTCGACCTTACCAGACAACAAACTAGGACACTGGTTTGGGAACAACATTTGATCTTGTCTTTAATTCATGGCTTAGAGTCTTTCATCTCTTTGATCATCAAATGGGTTTTATTTAATACTGTTTATTATATTTAATTTACTTGGCAAACAGCACATACTTTTATCTTTAGAGTGGTGATACTGAGGTGAATAATAGCTTAATTTAGAGGGAGATGCTGAAGATGATTTTACCACTATAATTTACATCCTCCTCACTGCGGGGTGTGTGCATACATATGCAGTCAGACACTCTTCTGAAAGCAAAGAAGGAGGATGTGTTTGGTAGGATGAGACTCTTAAGCAGCATACCTTCCACACCTCTATATGAACTGTCCTTGAACCTATGCTTGTCATAGTTATTTTACAGCCATTGTCTGAGTCAGTGTTCCATTGCTGTGAAGAGACACCATGACCATGACAACTCTAACAAACAAAGAAAGCATTTAATTGGACACTTTCTTACAGTTTCAGAAGTTATTCCATTATCATCATCATGGGGAGCATTGGAAGTGTGTAGGCAGACATGGTGCTGGAGAATTAGCTGAGAATTCTACATCCTGATTTGTAGGCAGAGAAAAGGAGACTGGGCCTGGCATGGGATGTTGCAGTCTCAAAGCCTAACCCCAGTGACACATTTCCTCCAAGATAGCCACACCTCCCAACCCTTCTAATCCTTTCAAATAGTGCCACTCACCAGTGACTAAACATTCAAATATATGAGCCTATGGGGGTCATTCCAGTTCAAACTGCAACATATCATTCTCTGATCCCAAGGGCTTGTAGCCATATCATAATGCAAAAATGCGTTCAGTCCAACTTCAAAAACCTGCATAGTTAATCACATTCTGAACACCCTTTAAGAAGTATAAAGTTCAAAGTCTCTTTCTGAGACTAATGGCAACCTCTGAACTATAATCCCCTGTAAAATCAAACTAAAAATGCAGATCATGTACTTCCAATATGCAATAGCACAGAACATACGTTACTATTCCAAAAGAGATGGGGAGATTGCAGAGTGAGGAAATCCTGAACCAAAGCAAGGCTGAAAAACAGCAGCATGGCATACTCCAAATTCTGTACCTTCATGTCTGTTGCCAAAGCACTCTTCAGATTTCCATCTCCTTTCAGATTAGTGGACTCTAACTTACTTCTCTCTCTTGGGCTGGTTCTACACTTGGTCTGCAGCTTTCCTTGGCAGGTGTCATACAACTCGGGCATCTCTAACATCTTGGGGTCTCCAACATATTGTAGGCTTTACCTTCATAGGTTCGCACATTGGTCTCTCTGGGCTCTCATGTAGGGACGCCCCTGACACACCTATCAGCAGCTTCCCCAAATGCAGAACAAGATTTCATAACTCCTTTTTGTATTCCTGAGTCTAAAGTCAGAATCACATGGTTGAAGCTGCTGAGTTCTGCTGCCTGATGGGACTGTAACTTAGCCCTCTCATTCAATTATATTTGCATCAGCTTCACTCAATTCATTCAGTTTCATTGGTTTCTAATTCCCTTCACTATGTATCCTTTCCTTTAATTAATAATTGGAAGCTTAGTTGGGTAGGGTGAAGCATAAATCTAATTAACCTTATCAATAAAATCCAAGAGTCAGATATCTGGGTAATAACCTGAAAGACCAGGGAAGCAGAGGAGCAGCCACTAGTGACTCCTTACCTCTTTGGATCCTCTGACCAAAAGGGCTAAGATCCTGTCTCCAACCCACCTTATCACACTTCCTGTCTCCACCTCCCATGTGCTTCTATGGTTAACTAGTGGCTAGTTCTACCTTCTGATCTCCAGGCAAGCTTTTTTGTCAGAACACAAAATACCACACAACAGTGGGGTCTTGCCTTGAGGTCACCATTCTATTTATTCCCTTTAGCATCAGGCTTTTCTTTAAACGTTTATCTCCTTGAGCATTGGACTTAGCTGTATTACTTTTCCTGGTATCTGTTTTTCTCCTCGAACTGTACATTTCATAATTTCTCCTTGCCCCACTTACTCCTTTTCATTATAGATCTGCATAACAGTGACTACTAATAATCACATGGAGAAGTCAACACTAGGCTGTCTTAAAACCCCCTCTGCTAACACCATTAATCTAATACACTTCAACTTAGCCTCAGGTAGATTTTTAGGACAAGAGCAAAACCCAGTAACCTTTAATGCCAAAAGATTGTAAGTATGGTCTAGGCTATTTACTAATATTCTTCTACTATGAAACTTCTTGAACTGGGCTCCAATAGTTCAAATTACCCTCTACACTGTCTTCCATGCTCCTATTAGGATGGTTGGTCCATTAAGCCCTGGTTCAAAACCTCCAAGTACTTTTCTAGTCCCAAATCCCAAAGTCTTCAATATTCTTCCAAAAAACCAGCATGGTCAGACTCATCACAAAAAGACCCCAGTCCCTGGTACCAACTTCTGTCTTAGTCAGTGTTTTATTGCTGAGAAGAGACACCATGACCAAGGCAACCCTTATAAAAGAAAGCATTTACTTGGGGCCTTGCTTACAGTTTGAGAGATTAATCCAGTGTCATTGTTGGGGGGCACACAGGTGAAAATGGTGCAGGAGATGTAGCTGAGATTTCTTTACCCTGATCCACAGTCAGAAAGTAAAAGTCTGAACCTTTCAAGGACTTTTGATACCTCAAAGCCCACATAGGGCTACATCTCCTAGTCCTCCTAATCCTTTCAAATAGTGCCACTCCCTGATGACTAAATATTCAAATACAGCAGCATATGGAGACCATTCTTATTCAAACCACCACAGAAATAAAGATATATTCCTTAATAATGTATATTCCTCAATATATCTCCCAGTCTATACAGTGATAATTATATGTATGTTTTCAGGGCTGTAAAAACAATTTTTAAAAAGAGGCCATGAATTTGAAATAGAGCAAGGAAGGATTTGGGGAGGATTTAAAAGGGAGATAAGGGAAGGGAAACACTATGTAATTACATTATAATCTCAGGAAAGCAATGATGTAACAGCTAACAATTTTGGAGATGTATGTGTACATCTGTCTATGTGTGTTTGTGTATGTTCATGTGTGTATGTTCTCATTTCATTGGTCTATTTTGTGAAAACACACACTGAGACATCATTCTGAGGCCTGTTTCAAAGCAACACTGACATATATCCACTTAGATTTATTAATATTTATATATATTTAATGATTCACTTGAGAGGTACAAGAAGTTTATATGCAAATTTGAATACAGAATGGATACATAAGAATAGAAAAACATATAAAACCAAATTATAAGTGCTCAATCATGGGAATCATTACCATGTATCAACCTTCAACAAATGGATGGAAACACACATACATGCACACAAAACACCATGCACAATATACTTTTAGCACTCCAAACAATTTAACTTGTTAATTATATCATTTTTGGACAATCTGACTTTTACATGCTACATGAAATAAAGAGAGGGTAAGTGAATGTGTGGTTCATTGGTTATATTCCTAACAGCATATTAAGTGTACTTGTGAATCATAATTTTAGACAGAATAGCACATAAGGCAATTGAAACAATTATCCACTTAGCCACATTTCTTTCTGCCTAACCAATACATAATCTGTTTTTTTCTGGATGCATGTTTCAAATGGCTGTGGACCTCCGTCTTTCAGTAAGTGGCACAAATAACAGAATCTTCTTGAGTATTATTAAAGTTTCACATACACATGTGGAAAGATCTTATTCTCTTCAAAATGAAAATAACTGCATTATTCCTGGTTTGATTGCTAATTTATATTCATTATTTAAATAAATTTGAATTTTAAACATATAAAAGCATTTAAAAAGGAAGATGGTATTATTTTGATTCCCAATGTTCAGAGATAATCACTATAATTTTATGAACAACATTGTAGAGATTACTTTTATCACACACAAACCGACTATCTCAAAAAAAAAAATCACATTTTCTGCTTTACCTACCAATCATGTATTCAGGTCAAAATACATAGAATTATTTCACCAAATTAAAAAAAAATTGGAAAGCAAATTCACTATTAAAGTGAAAAACAGACAGACAAATTCCAGCCAGCACAGAAATACATTTGAAAAGGTACTACTTATCAGAGAAATATTAATCCCATTTTCTTTCCCATCTATCTCCTATAGCTGATACTTAATGTAATTCACATTGTGACTAGCTGCCTAGAAATAATTTTATTTACATACAATCACAATTTATATATATTATCTCTGTGTTATTTTTTTCTTAAAATATTTGCAAAGCAGACACAATTATTCTTTCCTTCAGCACCAGCACTTAGCAGGTTGAAATAGCAGGATCATGAGAAAAAAACAAAACAAAACAAACAAACAAACAAAAAAACAGCCTGGACCACACAGTAAGACTCCATCAAAAATACAAACACAAAATTATATGCAGTGTCATTTTACAGCAGGGGGTGAGTTTTGGTGTTCTGTGGAAGAGCAGGGGAAAATAATAAACAATAATGTATTACAAATCCATGAAGGCGGGCATTTGGATAAAGTCATCATAAGAAATTATATGCATTTAAGGTGTTGACAAGGTACATATCTGTAGTTGATCTCTCTACAGTGTAAATATGAACTAACACATACAACTGTGCCTCAAAGACATGTAAAAACAGATCAATGAAAAGTTTTAAATTAATTTGAAATTTAAATTGTTTATAGGAGCAGAATTTTTTTCTTCTTTTTTTGTTTTTTTTTTCTTTTCTTTTCTTTTTTCTTTTTTTTTTTTTTACAGAAATATCCAGTTCATTGCCAACAAATGTTCTTATTAATTTTTACTGTGACAAATAAATTTCCCTAAGGCCATGCTTTTCACACAAGCAAGTATTTCTGACAGAAAGAATAGGCTGGGTTGCGTCATGGCTACTCTTTGTGTGGTAAATTCTCATGGATGAGCTGGGTTGCCCTCTAAAAAGTTGGCCAATTATTTTCTACTTCTTTCTTTGTTCTTAGGAAAGCCTAGAAAAAAATCCTTAAAATATTGCTAATCTGATGAGCAAAATATGTCATTTTCTTGTTTCACTTGTATGCATTGCTTAGACAATAATTAATTGAAATTCTTACCACACATTCATAGGATGCATACTATGTTGTCAAGTATATTATATAAATATTTTATGCTTTTTATATCATATTTCCCTTATTGACTTCTGAACCTGTGTATACTTATGGATAATTTTTGATATATGTAAAGTACTTGTGTTCTCTTATACTTTCCTGTATTGTTTTTGAACACTGACATCCATGCCACTCTAGTTTTCTTATATGATTTGAGCCTTGCTCCCTGAAGTAGATAATCAACTTAGCCATTGTTGATATTTCTCCCACTGTTTTGAAAAAAATGGCAAATTTCTACAGTTTAATTGATGGCATGTTATGTTTTTCTTCACTAATTTTGTTAATCTTCTTTACTCACCTTTCATATTACTTCCATATATATGATAAATATATACTTATCATATATATTTAATATATATTAAAATTAGCCTAAGCTCAATATAGATCTTTTAGCTTAATAAATGAATTTAGTACAAGTTGGAGTTCATTTTCTAATATTGAGCCTTCCCACCCTAAATTTTATTTTTCTCACATTCATTCAACCCTTACTTTCCATAGTTAATTTAAAAGCGTATGAACATAGACACACATACCATAATTTTTTTTGGTTCCTTAATAGATTTATATTAAGATGGCATTTACAGTACTGGTTGCCATTATAAAAGTGAATTTTTATTAAAACATTACTTTTGATTCCAGCAGATATAAAAACTTTATTCTCCCCATGTTCTTTCTGTATAATGCAATGCTGCTAAGCCATTGGCAGTAAGAACATACTTATAGATAATCTTGCATAGAAGAACCTTTGGCTCCCTAGGAATAAAAATCATTGTTTCATCTTTCTTTAACATATTTATAGCTATTATATATTTTTAAGTTCATTTAAAATGACTAAATCCTTGTGTGAAATATAGGTCAACTTCAGTAATAATGGAGCACTCATCTTAAGGTTTACAATGTTGACACTTTATTTTTTTATATGCTTGTGGAAAAGGAGTTGAATGTGCAGTGGGGTGCTGATTTCTTCAGGAGTGAAGAAACATTAGATATAGTGGAGTTGGAGTCATAGGCAGCTGTGAGCTTTCCCAAGACTGGACTTGTGTCCTCTGAACTTATGTCCTCGGTATATGCTTTTAATCACTCTTTCCAGCACAAGTATTGATATTGTTAATATTTGTTGTCTCTCTCTCTCTCTCTCTCTCTCTCTCTCTGTGTGTGTGTGTGTGTGTGTGTGTGTGTGTGTGTGTGTGTGTGTGTGTTAGTGTATGTTAGATTAGGCTCATCTAAATGGCATGTTCTGTCCTTGAGTTCATATCTTCCTTCCTTCTCTGGCCTCTTAAATACTGGGATACAGGTGTATTTCTACATGTTTGGCTTAATGTTGACTATTGACCATCATACTCACTGTAAGCCTGTTCAGTTCAATCTGGCTTTAATAATTGTATATTTGATATTTGCCAAATGCTTTTTCTAAAACCGGAACTCTAGACAAGTTTTACAGTTTTGTGAGCAAATCATGGAGTAAATTAATTGTCTTTCTCAGTTTTAATAATTATGTTCAGTTCCCTAATATTTTATTCATAAACTTGTGTTCAAGTTAATATCAAAATCCCATGCATATCTGCTCCCTTGTCTAATTACTATTGAACCTTGTTATCAACTGCACCTGAAGGAAAGAAAAATGGCTGAAATGAAAGGGGGCCTAGAAATAAAGTCAATCTCTTCTTCATCTTGTACAAGAATAACCAAATATAGACAAGTAAGTGGTTACATTAGCAGACTTTTAGAGGATTGTGTGATTCAGCATTCGTACAATTTGGGAGGCAAGTTGAAAAACAATGTTCAAGAGAATTTGAAGTTCCTTTGTGTGCTGGCTAGTTTTATGTCAACTAGGCACGAGCTATAGTCATATGAGAGATGGGGTCTCTCTCAATTGAGAAACTGCCTCTATAAGTAATGATTGGTATAGGAGAAGCCAGCCTATTGTAAGTGGCCCAGTGCTGGGCTCTTATCCTTGCATTCTACAAGTAAGCAGGCTGTGCAAGCCATGGGGATTAAACCAGTAAGTAGCATTCCTCCAAGGCCTCTGCCTCTAGGTTCCTGCCCTGACCACCTTTGATGATGCGCAGCTGTGAAAGGATAAGCCAAATAAACCCTTTTCTCCTCCAGTTGCTACACATGGTTGTGTCACAGCAACAGTAACCCTAAGACACTTGGCAATAACTCATTTCCATGAGACCCTTGGCAATTCAGCTCTTTGACATTATCTTCCTTTTGTGATTCCAGTCTGTAGTTTTAGAGACCGAGACCTTTGCACATCCACTCCAAAAGAGCATACTTCTTAAGGTCCACTTCTCAGGTCAGCATGTAGGCAAAGGCACTAAGCCTAAGGACCTGAGTCCACCAGGAGGAAGACAAGAAATGACTCTCACAGGTTTTCCTCTGTCCTCCACAGGCATGCCTTGATACATGTGTGCCTCTCCCCAGGGACAAAGTAAATCAATAAATAAGTAAATTGTAAAAAAATAAAAAAATAAACATTCATTCCACTGTTACCGATTTTTCTTATTTCACTGGCATTTCCCAGACTGCTTCATAGTTACATAATCAATATTTATTACTTGGCAAAATGATTACCTGAACTTTGCCAATTATGTTGATAGCAAAATTCTATAGGTTAAATATTATACAAAGCTCAATTTGTATTGTTTTTCTTTTTCATTACTGCCAGTGGCAGAGTAACAGTGCTAAAACAATGAAGGGGCTGTGGGGCTGACCTATTTCGTCAGAGGTGACTTGAGGCCTGTAATGGAGGATCACAGATCTCCGTCTGCACTTGCAGACTCAGTGATAGGCCTCTGAGCTTGGGTTTCTTAGCAGCAAAGGATGCACTCTATTCTGAAAGGATTCTGAAGTTCCTGAATTGTGGATGGGTTCACCATGCCTCTTGCATCGGATACACTCACCAATGTTTGGCCACCACCAGATTGGGCCATTTGAAGAGTTATTTTCCTTGATTAAAAATAAATAAATTTAGAGCTAGATGGGAGTTGTTCGTCAGTTCTCCATTTGATGGCATGAGTGAAAGTAAAACTTGGAAGAAGCTGCTCTGCATGTCTTGTTAACTATAAAGGCCAGACTAGAGAAAAAGTCTGTAGTGTTTTCTTGAACTCCAGCTGTCCAATTAAGCATTGTAGACCATTGCAGGGAATTTCAAAGGAAAATTTTATGCTTGGCTCTCTCTTGCCCTGAATTTCTTGAGTCATCTTTTCCTTCCAGGACTCATTTTTTTTTCCCTCTCTGTTTCTTCATCTGAAAAGATGGCATGGTTATAAGCATACTAGCCTCATGTATCCATTTATGTACTTTTTCATAGGAAAGCTGTTCATTGTTTGGATACCAAATGTCAGGTAGCAGACAGTGGAGGAAACAGTGAGCAAATAATGTAAGAGAGATTCTGTCCCTTAGGAGGGACACTTGTTACTCATCAGATAAACACATTGCCAGGTGTATTCAAGGTTAGCATAATATACATAGCTAGTTTCAGGCCAGCCAGAGAAACATAGTTTGAACCTATCTAAACACACACACACACACACACACACACACACACACACACACACACACCAAAACAAAACTTAAAATCCCAACAAAACAAGCAAAAAACTCAAAAACAAAACAAAAAAGCAAAAAAAAAACCCAAGCAAACAAAACATCACAAAACAACAATAACAACAAAACCCAAGCAAACAAACAAACAAAAAAATGACACTCAGTGACTGTGACTTTATAAACTGATAATTACCTTCCAAAGGAAAGTCCTACCTTAGGAGACATAGGAGATGGGATATACCAAAACAACAACAACAAAAACAAAAAAAAAACAAAACAAACTTGCCAAGGCAACCCTTGTGAGGAGAGATCTGATGGACAGTGATTAGCATATCTCAGTGATTCAAGGGAAGCAGTGAAGGAGGAAGAGAGCATCATTAACTAGGAAGAAAAACACACAAATGTCCCATGGCACGACACACTAGTACCAACAATGGGCTTTGCTAGCTAAACTAAGGGTGTAAAAGACTGCACATGACTCTTGATCTGGGTTATACACAGTCCCCTTTTTTTTCTAATTTCATAAACTTTATCATTAATACAAACAAAAAATACCTTATCTGGGACTAGACAGACAGGCCAATGGTTAAGAGCACTGACTGCTCTTCCAGAGGACCCAGGTTCACTTTCCAATCATTCACATGGCAGCTGACAACTGTCTGTAACCCCAATTCTAAGGAATATCATGCCTTCTTTTGGCCATTGTGGATACTGCACATATGTGATGAACATATACATACATGCAGGCCAAACATTCATACACATAAGAGAAAAATAAATAAATCTCAAAAAATGAAAAAAACTGTACAAATAACTAAAAACATCACAAACCAAAATTAACCAGACATAATAAGTCAGAGAACTTTTATATAATAAGAACCATTCAGAAAAGAATCTAAAATTGATATTACATTTTACACTTTCAGTATCAAATATATTTATTTTCTGCACTGGTCTACCATCAAAAACAAGTAAACAAAAATCCATGACAGAATTAGAACTAGAAATTAGCTTTCTATCCTCTTTCATAATGCACGTTCATTGCCTGAATTCAGTCCTTCCTCATCACTTTATATTTAATCTTTCTTGTTCTATATTCTTCATGCTATAGTGTACCCATATGAACCTTTATTATACACAAACTTATGGGAAAGAAGATATGAGGAAATGATATTGGGGAAATCATTTAAAATTATTGGATATCAGCTACAATACATTTTCCCTCTCTGTGTAATATTTTTATATATTTGAGAAAATAAATGAATGATATATGTGAACACTCAAATATATTAGAAAAGCATAGTTGCTCACAAAAATAGTAACATTTGATGTAAGAATGTGTGTGTGTGTGTGTGTGTGTGTGTGTGTGTGTGTGTGTGTGTGTGTGTATTTTGACCAGGTATCCTATTCCTGTCTGCTTTGAGTCACAAGGTCCTGGGACTACTTTACCCTTTGCCTCTGGGACCATCATTTCAGCCAAACATCCTAAGAAGTAATAACATAACTATGTGGCTGAATGAATGGGTACTTCTAAAGGTTACTTTACTTGCTAAGTTACATCTGAGCTTGATACACAATAGCATTCATTGCAATCATCTCTCCTGGTGTTCATGATGTCACAGTATTGACTTCTAGTGTAGCTTACCTACTCTATGTGTGGTGTCCCTCAAAAAGTACCCTCCTCTCATTAAATAATAAATATTGGTACCTTTAATACTCTTCAGAGAATAATAGTCCCTCTTTAATCACATTCAATTATAATTGATAAATTGGTGAATTCTTAATTAACATCTTAACTATATGCTACTTATATAACACAATATGTCAACTCAAAATTTAGCTATTCAATCTAACTCTCACTGTCTCCCTCTGATAAAAAAAATTACACAACAATAACAATAAAAAACAAAAATCTTCAGCATTCTTCCTGTTAGAGATTTAGCCAGTGATATTGGACATTGGATAGTTAATGTTTCCAGGAGCTCTGAGAACTTTTGTCTTTCTTTCTCCCTCATTGCAAACTTTTGTGAAATTTCATTCCTTCTAAAATAGGAAGGAAACCCAAATCTGCCTCCTCACTTCCAAGGGCTAAATCTTGATAAGCTCAAAGAATATACCTGGTCAAGCTGATGTCAATAAAGGAAATTAACTCTAATTCCCCACAGCCTTTGTTTCGTCATGTTCTTCCTCCATAGTTGGAAAAAGTGGTACTTACTTTTAATGTCCATAATGCTAAAGAATATAATTATTAAAAATATATAGGACACAGTGATTTATAAGCAAAATGATTCATATCTAGGTGAATGGAGATAAGATTGATTTTCCTTATTCACGGGGGCCAAATAACACTACTTTTAGGATAATTTGCTTGGCGGAAGATTAGAGACAGAGATTCTTTTTCTTTACCTGCTCTCCATCTGATAGGTAGCTAAGTGAGGTTAGGAAGAATGATATATGCAGATAAAGAAGAGGTATCTATTCTAAAAATGGAGATCTGAGTAGATCTATACCCCAGGTCTTGTAGTATTAATATGGTTTTGAAACAAGATGTGAGGAATGGCTTTCAAACAGAATTAACAACTTTCAAGTTAAAGTGGACAAAAAAGTAATTTAGTTTCTTCAAGGACTCAATACTTTTCTGTCCTCAGTGTATCAAATGTTCTCATAAGCACTGAGGGGTTACTGAAGGAGATGTTTATACACACATTTACTCATATTTGCAGGAACTGACACACATGCTTTTTTAAAATGTATGTGAGGTCAAGACAGACAATCCGTCTATGACTAAGTCAGAAATTTGGCCAGAAGGCCCCCTTCTATATTCATGATCACGGTTGTTCATCATTCTTAAACACAATGAAGTTAGTGCATTGGTGTGCAGGTTTTCTAGGTCAACACTGAGAATCGGGGTTCTCTGGTTTCACAACAGAAAATTATTTTGGCTTACTTGGCTAGGAAAATGGGGACCTTATTGAAAGATGGGTGGTTCACATGAGTAAAGTCAAATTGAAAAGTTTAGGATAGGCAGAAACCAGAACTGCTTTAGTAGGAAATGATGGATATGCCCAGCCTAGGAACAAGGGATGATTAGGATACTGACTTGACAGTCACAACCAGATGGCACCACTGGCTTAGATGAAGGGATAATATTTCTACCAAAGTACTCCAGAATGTTGTCACCACAAGGAAGTATTGACTCCAAGTGGATGGCTGGAAATTTCTCTTACACTGATTTTGTTGTTTCTTTAACATTTTTTCTATCATGCTATTATAGACTTTCAGCCCATTGTACTAATCATCAGGAAGAAGTGTATGACCAAGCAAATGAAAATCAACCAAGGTCTAGTGGGTGTATATTTAGATATTGTTGTCATTGGTGTGTGTGTGTGTGTGTGTGTGTGTGTGTGTGTGTGTGTGTGTGTAGCTAGTACATCAAAGTCAACTGGGAATTGATTTTAAAACTAGTACTACATCCTTTAGATCTCTCAGTCAATATATTGAGACACCTTTGCAGAAATAAACTAGACTTTTTGACAGCTATTTACTAGTCATTCTACTATTTCCATTTCCCTTATCCCACAAACTGAGCATTGTTGCTACTACACTTTTTCCATGAGTCCAACATTGTATTATTTATGATACTTGACATTCACTGAGAGAAGCCTCCATTTTCTTATAAAAAGAATGCTATAATTTCAATAATTTTTGGCTGTCCTGCTAGGGGAATACAATTTAGCTCAACACCAAATATTCTGCACCCAGAAGTGTTTACACAGCAGTTAAAATGACCATCTGCCAGGGGAAGATATGCATGAAAATGAAACAGTGACCTTTCTCCCCCACAGAGAGCTAGGATCCATGGTGCTGTAATGAGATGTTATAATTAGCTGTGGGGATTATAGATCCTGAATGAGTGTGGTACAATGGAGATCTCACCAAACATCCAAATGTAGATCCTGCTCTTGAAAAAGGGTAGATCGGGCAAAGACTTGCACGGGAAATTCTTGGTGACAGAATGAATGATGGATGACACACATCACTTCCATTTCAGTAGTCTGAGATGGCTGAGAGGAGGATTATAGAGAGACTTCAAGTGAGACGATATCACAATGTTAAGGTCATGGCATTCTCTACTATTACTATAAACACTCTCTGCCACATTACAGCATAGTGACTATCAAACACAAAGTTAGTCTGTAGAACAGCAGACTTATTTAGGGGTCACAGAGAAAATGTATGATTTCTAAATAACTTTGTATAGCTATTTCTATTTCTTGACACAGGTGAGGCAGTCCTTGGTTTGGAAGGGACAGAACCAGAACAGGTATAGGCTTCTGGAAGGAAAGGTTCCACAACAGGAATTATTCATGATGGACCAGTGGTTAAGTAGTGAAGGTTACCACATTTACTGTCAACTATTAGGACAGATACAATATCCAGTTAATAACGGACATGATGAGAGCACATCACTTGCTGCATTGAATTCGAGCAAGGAGCTGGGGTGAAAAGAATATCAGTAGGAGCACTGAGATCAGGAATTGACTGGTCAGGCTTTGATGTCAGCACTGATGTGTTTGTAGCATACACGGATCTTCTAGATCATATGGCATTGTAAGATCAGAGAAGTCTATAGGGCTTCAAATGTGACCTACATCGTAGATATCAGAGGGTCTGCTAAGAGGTGGAGAGGCCAGAGAGAGGGATACGGACAGAAAACTTCAGTCAGCTCTCAGTGACATGCTAACATGTCCCTGCCTGAAGGTGTTTTGGAAGATTATTGGATAGAATTTTGGTAATTATTTTAATGATATAATTAATCCCTTTTTGGTATAGAAGAGTATTTTGTCATAGCCTTTTCTCTTTATTGGATATGTGATCTTACCCAATATCTTAGGTTTTTGTTTATTTGTTTGTATTATGTAACATAGACTCTGCTTTTCTTAGCTCCGTTATTTCAGTACAAAAGTGTCTGTGAATAGCACACATGCACACCTGGTTCAAAGGCTGTATCCTTTGGTCTGAGTGAGCGGTGTCAGCCTTGTTCATGTTTCCTGTGTGTGGGCCTACTGGTGATTTTTTCCTTCCTTTCAGCCCACTTTAAACTGTCCTTCTGACTTGAGGTAGGGCTCACACACTATTCTACCCCATCTCTGAGTGAGTTCCATCTGGCTCTGTGCCTTGATTTTTGTACTTTTCTTGGGTTAGAGATTTCATTAAATTTCTTTGAGCACCTAAGGCTTAAATTCATAACATTGCTGAGAACCTGAAAGTTCTTTTGTTTCTCTCAGTAGCTGAGAGACAAAATTATGGGGATTCATATGAGCTCGGAGATATTAGATATTATAATAGGATTTGATATTAGACCTTCTCCACACAGTGTCTCCTTTAATTGCTCTAGCACCCTAGTGAGTTAGGTACCGTCATGTTTTTCATAGGTAACAAAACAGAATCAGGGAACTTAATATCTTTCCTGTATTCAGAAGAAATGCCTGGAGTCCTCAGTTTTCCTTAGAGAAGAGAACATTTCTATGAAAATGTGTCACAAAATGAAGCTTTACTCTGATTTGTGAAACACAGTCTAAGTTAGATAAACAAGGATGTCAGATGTCAAAATACCTCAGACTATTTTTACAAGATATTTTATGTGCATGCTGTTTTCTCTGACAAGCTGGGAGTTACATTTATACTGTGCTTGTTTTCCTGAATAGGCACGCAGAACTAATTATTATTGGAAGAAATCTGGCTTTCATTCACACTTTGATGTGATTTTGGAAAACATATTCTGAGTCATTCAAATTCAAACTGTAAAAAGATTTTAGTTTTACCACAAAACCTTTCTTCTTTGTCATAGAATATTACCATTAATTAACCATGTTTGACAAACTCATGACAAAATCTAATAGTTTTAGAAACAGTTTTGATTACATAGAAAGTTGAGTTCACATAGGACAGTAGGGATGATGTTCATATATAACTCCCATCTGTCTGTCTGTTAATCTGTCTGTGTATTGATCTGTCTATCTACCTATCTATCTAATTATCTATCTAATTATCTATCTATCTATCTATCTATCTATCTATCTATCTATCTATCTACCTACCTGCCTATTCAGTGAACAAATGAAGATAAAAATGATCTCATAACCATTATCTCAGCAGACACATTAAATATAAGTCAAATCCAGTTGTTTTGTATAGTCATTGAAGAGTCTTGTAAAAGTGAACTCTACTAATATAAACATAAAGCATTTTGAGATAATGATCCTTGTTATGCATCCATATAATTATTTTTTAATAGCATAAAGGCCAGTAAATGCCCAGACAAGAATATCCACTGTTGTGGAATATTATTTTTAAAGGTGTGTTACATTTGTTTATGCTACAGAATATTATTTTAACTGTGTAAAGGTATGTTACTTTTGTTTATGCTGCATTTGTCTACTGATGTAAAGATGTGTGCTTAATTAAGAAAAGATATGTTTTAGGCAAGGTGAAACAAATGCAATACATCTTTTCATAATTAAACATATCAGAATGACCAATAGCTAGGCAGAGAGAGGGATAGAAAGGGCTGCCAGGCGGTGGTAGGGAACTTGCCTAGCAATCACTAGACCCTGCCTTTGGTCCTCAGCACCAGGGGGAAAAAAGGAGGAAGGAAGAGAATGTCTACATAGCATTAATTTTCTGTAAATTGAAGCTTCAGATTCATTAGCACCCTTCTAATTTATCTACAAAAATTCTACAAAATGTACAGATTTTTAACTTTAATCAGTGCTCAAATTTGTGAAAGTTTCCTATCAGTGAATGAGTTTTGGGAGGTGGGATAGTGGCATAGAAATCATTGCCCTTTGCAAACAATTCACAAATGCACTAATTATGTGTCAGATATGAAAGCTGAGGTATTGTGACCTTCAAGCCAACAAAAGGTCTTTTCAAGTAAGCCATTTTCATGTGTGTTAATAAATTGAACAGTGCCTCTCCATAGCTAAATAATGTATGTCTGCTATTTTGTCACATGTAAGAGCAAACCAGGAGTTGTTTCACCGTTCCCAGAAGTCAGAAAAGCAAGACATGCATCCACTCAAATTCCAGTTCATAGTCTTAAAGTTGTGGCCCAAAGATTCTTTCTGCATATTTGCCATTCCTATACAGGCACACACACACACACACACACACACACACACACACACACACACACACATATGGAAATATGGACAATCTGGAAAATCTCTAAGAAATCATTTTTTAAGGTGGTAAAATGGTATTTCCTTGCTTTGACAGAGACAGTTAATTTTTTTTTTTCATTTTTCTTCATTGAGAAATCTTCTACTCATTCCACATACCACCCACAGATCCCCCCTCCTCCCTCTCCCAAGCCACCCCGCATCTCCACATCCCCCAAATCAAGGTCTCCCATGGGGAGTCAGCAGACCCCGGCACACCGAGCCCAGGCAGGTTCAAGCCCCTTCCCACTGCACCAAGGCTGTTCGAGGTATCACACCACAGGTACTGGATTCGAAAAAATACTCCATCATCCAGTTGAGATGGGTTAGAGAGTAAAGGTATCAAACCTGGAGCTCTGAGACCAGTCCCTACATTCACATGGTGGAAGGAGAAAACCAGCTGCTATAAGTTGTCCTCTTGCTTCCAAGCATACACCAATGGTACTTGCGCTCTTGCATGCATGTGCACCCCACCCCACTAAAGTTTTGTAAAAGAAAAATACTGCTTTTCTTTAGAAACTCCCATGATGTTAGAAAAAGAATTTTAGATAAACTGGGGTTCAAAGGAAAGGAAAGTAATTTCACACCCTTTCTCAAAGTTGTATCATGAGATGAGGAATCTGTAAATTCCAAGATTAGGTAATGGCTATCATGGTAATTATTTAAAAGAACACCCATTTTAGTGGAAGAGCGCATAAGTTTAAAAAGCAGTGGTACAAAATAGATGTGGGTGTCACTAATACTTGAATTAAATTGACTGCCAGAATGTCAGATAGTGTTCATTAAGTTACAGTAGAAAAGCAAGAACAGGAAATAATATTTAATTATCTTATGTTTGTCCAGCTTGGGATCGCAGCATATTTGATGTTGAATAAAACATGAATAAGATACAGCTATGCTTAATGCAACTTAAGTGTGCATAATAGACCTCTGGGAAATAATAAAACAATTACAGTCTTAAAATAAACCACAATCAAAGGAGATTCCAAGAACCTATTAGCATGCAATCCATAGATAAACTTTACCCAGTCCCCTGAGAATGTCTTATTATGGGTTAGATGTTGATAACAAGAGACTATGTAAGGCTTACTGATTTATTCACTAGTATTTCCTCTTTAGGTTGATTCCCGGAGGCTCTCTTTTGTTATTTATTTCAATAGTTTCTCTGAACGATTGTATGAAGGCGATATCAGTGATATTTATAAAACTGTTGCTTGACATTGCATTTTGGGTAAATGTGTGCTTGTTCTTCTTTGTCCACAAGAGCAAACATCTCGGTTTTTCCTCGGTGATCAGAACTAATTGCCATTGTTTTGAATTGTATTACAGGTGGCAAACCTTGCCTGTTCCATGTCAACAAACGAAGATGGGATTAAAATTGTCAGAATTGCCGCAAATCATCTGGAAACCCTGTGTCCACAGGTAGAGCAACTAAGTCAATGTCTTCTATACAGTTATGCTTGATTCTTCATACCTAATTGAGATATATTAGAATATTTGTTATAAACAGGGAGTAGCAAGTTGTTCTCAGATCACGGCCTATTCTTAACCTAGGAAGTAGCTCCTGTAGCTAATTGAGATGGTCCTGTGAGATTTGACATAAGTCTTCATTAAACATCTTCCAGCTGTCTAAGCACCATTGAAAATGGGCACATTCAGTCTGGATAATTAACCTTAAGCCCTGACTCATGCTGCTAAATCCCTTTCACCTCTACTTAAGAAACAAAGGAAAACAGGCTTATTTTGTAGATTTCTAAGGGAAAAATAGTTCTGTACTATAAATCTTAAAATATTATAAGATGAATGGATATTTTTAGTGAAAGGCATTTATTTTACAGATGAGAAAATTTGATATTAGACAAATTAAATTTCACAGATGCTTATCTTAAATTAGTAGTTCTTTGAGTCAGTAAAACAAGATGCTGATAAACCTTTAATAGTTCCAGAAAACCTCTCTGCAACGTTTTCCTATTGCAAACCATGTAAAGTGGTTATTTTGATAAGGGTTGTCGCTTTAGAAATTTAGATTGTAGTTCTTGGTGGTGGCAGTGACTTGTAATTTCAATACTCCTGTGTCTGAGGATCAGAAGTGTGAGGTTAGCATGCCTGAGCTATAGAGAAAGACGGTGTCTGAACACAACCCAACCAATACCAACCCAACCAATACCAACCCAACCAAGCAACCAAAGAAGATATGACTAGTTGAAACTCTTTTCTTGGTAACTGTTCAGTTGTTTCTTAAGGTCCAATAAACAACATAATTTTATGAAATTATTTTAGATCACTAGCTTCCTTGAAGTCATGGATCAGAAGCAATAGTAGGGCAAATATTAAATATTAGGCACACTTAAAAACAGAAAAAGGCTTGCATATGCACTTCTATGAGGATCACAAACAGTGTAAGGAAAACTCGTTAAATGCTTGATTTGTCTTACTGACAATTTCATTTCTAACACTATTGAGGGAAGAGTCAAGGTGTCTGTTTCTTTGGAATTAATGTCAAGTAACAAAAAGAAGGCGGGAGTAGCCAGCCAGCAGCAATGGTCTTCCAACTGATCATCAGTTTTCTATAGGAGCTTGTGGAGAACCAGGTATTGCAGTAAGGTCTCTAAAGTTGTTGAATCCATTGAACGAACATCAGTGGTTTACATAGGTTCTCATGTCGGACTGGTGGCCATCACTCGATTCTGTTGCTTTATGGAGTCTCTTTTCAGTATAAAGACTGTTAAATATGTTATTGGGTTTAACTGTCTATTTCCTGGTTATTGGGGAGACTATGCTTTCACTCACAGTTCTGAGTAGTTAGCGTTCTAATTTTGTAACTTGCCTATTTCCTTGCTCATTTTAAAGGGGGAAAAGACTTAAAATGAATATTCTTAGGTATTTTCTTTGAATATAATGTATTAAGATCATAACCATACCCTAATCAATTTCTACTCCAACTCCTCTTGGACTCCTACTATATCATGTTCCCCACTATATTATTCTTTCTTCCCTCTCCTTCCTCTTCCTTTCCTCTTGAGTCTTATGTGTAGTGCATGTGTGTGGATGGGTGTAACCTCATCCTATGAACCATGAGCAACCCACCATGAACTATCACCAAAGAAAATTGACTCTTTTGCTCTCCATAGACATAACCTGCTAAAAGCTCCTCGGTCAGGAGCGGGGCTTGGTGAACTTCCCTCACACACGTCAGGGTATTGACTAAGTTAATCTTATGAAGGGGTTATGAAGACAACCATAGCTTTAGTGAGTTCTGCCGTGTCCAGAAGACATGGCTGTACCACATTCCTCTCCAGCTGCTGGCTCTCATAGTCTTCCCACCACTTTTTCAACAATGTCCCCCGAGTCACTGGGAGTACATGTCCCAGTTATTACCAAGCAGTCACTTATTCTCCTCAATTTGACACATTGTGAGTCTCTGTATTAAGCACCAACCATTACATTAAGAAACTGCTCTGGTGAGAGGTGAAGGATGTAAGGATTTATGTTAATAAAGGTATGTATTTAGAGGGTTGACTTTGATACTATATCTCTTTCTTTGATGTTTTGCTCATTTAGAGTATATCTATTGTACATGGCATTGTATCTCATAAGAATATTTCAGATAAGTGTTTGTTGTACTTCGACCCCATTACCCCAGGGCTTTCTATGACTTCCATTATTTCCTTTCCAAGTCCTATTGGTCTCCTTAATTTCCCTAGACAGTTTTACATCTACTTTCCTATATTATATGCATACATGATTTTATGTCTCAACAGAGAATTTAGAGCCCCCAAGTGAAAAAAAAAACACATATAATGTTTGTCCTTCTGAGTCTGACTTAACTCACTTAGTGTGATATTGTCCAGTTGCATCATTTTATGCAAATGACATAGTTTTATTCTTCTTTATTGCTCAGTAAAATTATAGTGTGTTTTTATATACATACATATATGCACACATGTCTACATATGCCTGTATGTATATAGAAATGAAATGATTGTTTTCATTTTCTCCCCTTTCATAAAATTTTCAGGAATAACTCACAAATGTCATAAAAATCATGTAATAATTTTCAAATAAAATGTTAAAGTATTTTGTAGTATAATTAAGTTATTGAATATTTCTCTCAACCAGCATATTTTATATATGTAGCATATAAATATGTAATATGTATGTTTATATACACACATCCCTTTAATCAATTTATATATCCTTTATGGATTCTTTTAATTTGTATTATTTATTTTAAAATTCCACAATTGAAAATTGTCTTTAACATGCTGATGGCCTCCAAAATTTATTAGGCCAGTTAAACCTTTCCTTAAAGAGTAGACTTACATATCTGAATTTATACAGGTCTCTGCATTTTGAAACCTAGAAAGTATACAGTGTTTAAAATACCCAAAATGAGATTCCACATCCCTCCATGCCTTCTTCATCTGGTTTTCCTTGGTTCAGTTGATGATATAGCCCCTTGTTTACTTCAGTGAGAAGTTTGTGTGCGTGTGGAAGGATTTACTCTTTCAGCCAATACTCATTGAATAACTACTCTGTGGAAAGCCCTGCCTGTATATTTGGAGAGAAAATGCCTAAGAATTTATCCCCTGAACTCAGTGGAAAGGCAATATCTAAGGCTGTTCAATCAATATTTATTCAGCATATAAGGGGAAGGTAGGTTTCTAGCATGCCAGAAAGACATTCCATGTTGATAAAGAGTAGAGAGCCTTTTGTTAACATGTTGTGAAGGTTTGCTTAATGTCAGGCATCTTATTGGTTGATAAGGTAAAGATGCCATTAGTTTTGGTTATATCTGATTAATATAAATATGCTAGTTAAATGCTGATTAGAGTAGATATATTAATTACTGATGAGACATTGACTAACTAGCTGCAGTTATGTGCTCTTTACCTCATTCATGTCAATGAGTCATTAGTAATTTGAGTAAAATTCCAGATTTATCTGAGGCAGTGTCACATTGTATAGGGCTGCCAGGACTGGAGTTTGCTTTGTAAACCATCTGGCCCCAAAGTTGTGATCCTCCTGCTTCTGCCTCCCAAATGATGGGGATTACAGATATGTGGCACCATGCCCAGCCTTGATTAGTTAGCTTATAAGAGGATAAAGGAACTGTTTTAGCTGAAACCAGTCTTTTCCAAAAATCTTAATGTTATAAAACATGCATTAAAATTAATTATGTAATACAATAGGTATAAATCTTGCATCATTGGTACCAGTTACTGTAAATCTAATTGAACAGAGATGGAATGGAATAGACAGATGTTGAAAACGGTCCAGGAATGGAGTTGTATGAGAATTCTGAGCACTGGTGAGAAAACAAAGTGTCATGTGACCTCAGTTTTTTTTTTTTTTTTTTAGCTAAGGATCGAACCCAGAGCTTTGTGCTTGCTAGACAAATGCTCTACCACTGAGCTAAATCCCCAACCCCTCAGTTTTTTTGAAAACACTGAACTGTTCTCAGAATGCATTTTCATGCTCTTTCCAGGTGTAGTGGATAGGAGTGAGTTAATTTCAGCTGTTGTTACTCATATGCCTACATGGAAAGTCATGTTTCTGCCAAATGTGTCTTGTTCTTGTGACTGAACACCTTACTCATGTGATTATACTCTCAGAGTATAAATTGTCTGATGCTCTGAATAAAGTTTGCTATTACATGAGACTTTAATATGCCTCGCCCAGGTTCATGCCACCAACTAGAGTGGTAAACATACAGGCACTAAGAAAATCCTGACTCTCAGAAATACCAGATAGTAGTTGTTTCAAAGTAAGTCAACAGCATGGGAGACTTTTAAAAAACTAATATGATTTAACATGTTTTAATCAAAGAATAAGTTCTAAAAGGATCCCTAAGCTTCTCTGAATTTTAAATTGATTTTTAGAATATTTTATGTTTTATGCATATTTGTATTTTGACAGCATATATATCTGTACATAACACACATGCTTGAGACCAAAGGAAAGTATTGGAGACCCTGGAACTAGAGTTACAGATGGCTGTGAGCTACCACATGAGACCTTAGAATAGAATCCAGGTCCTCTAGAAAAGCAGCAAATTCTCTTAACTACTGAGCCATTTCTGAAGTTTCTGAAGTTGACTTTTAAAACTAGATATTATATACTTTGCTTATACTATGCATCCTGGAATTTGGGATTAGTATACCTGGAGTATAATCCAATTTGTGTGTGTGTGTTAGTGTGTGTGCATGTGTGTTGTTTTATAGCTTTGCACTTTGGCAATATCAATTAGAATACAAAAATCACATATCATTTGGACATTAACACAACTATTGGATATTCATGAATACACATATATGTATATATGTTTACGAAATGTATGAGTAAATTTTAACACAAAATCTTGCATATTGAGTAATCCTAGATCCAAATTAAATGTCTGTTGTCACTGAATTAAGAAGTAAGTCAGCTTACCTGGAGGTTAGTTGCTTCTTTAATTGTTTGGAGATCTTCTATCCAAAAGGTAGAACCATTAAAAAATAGGTAAATTGATTCTGGAGTGAGTGGGGATTAACCCTAAGTAGAAAGATCTGACAGCATGACACCACTTTGTTCCTATTTGCTAAGTCTGGATGAATTCCCCTTGGACTACACATATTAAATCCTTCTCTTTCCCATGGTGCTTAAACTACTATAACTAAAATGTTTCATTACAGGTGACTTGCTTTAGAGGAGGATTGTTGCTTGCGGCGTGTTTAGCAGACAGTGTCTGAAATACTGACAAGTCTTGAAACTGAGTTGTATGTAAATCTCATGAAAGCAACAGAAAAAATTTCAGCCAAGAAAACATAAGCATTAGAGACACATGTTCACTGTCATCAAGTCTTCAAAGGGCTCTAAAATGAGAGACTGTTTCTGACAGGCCCCGAGGGGCACAGCTACTGAATGTAGAGGAAGATACATTTCAACTCAGCATAGAGACAAGACTGGTAATGGGGTCATTCTAACTTAAGTTTAACTAAAGACGGGCTCTTGGTGTCATAGACATCATAGTCATTTGGCTAAGGTAGATGACTACTTGACCATATGACCATGCAGAATGTACAAGTCTAGAGGATTTCCAATATTGTTTCTGAGATCCCCTGAAGGAGCAGCCTTGCATATAGAAGGAGGAAATGTGATCTGGATGATAGTAATACTGAGGTACTATATGTTTGAACAAGTATACCTGAACTAGTCTAAGCATAAATGGGTAAACTATCATTAGGTTTCAACTGTTTATGTTCTTGAAAAATTCAGTATTAGTTTCTAAAATTACTTATGTGTGTTTCAGGAAGGGGTTGAGCATATGGGTGTGGTGTTTAAGGAGGCTAGGATAGAGTGTCACATCTCTAGAACTGGAGTAATAGGAGATAGTGACCTACCTGACTCTCTAGAAGAGTGGCATCCACTCTTAACCACTGAGCCATCTCTCCATATTTCTCCATACCCCAATAATTTAATTTTAACAAATGACTTGTAGGAATATATATGAAATGTACCACCAGTGTTTCCCCTTCATTCTCTAGGGGTTATGAAAACTCCATTTTCTTTTTTTAAGAAAAATTTTTCATTCATTTTACACACCAGTCAAAGATCCCCCTCTCCCTTCCTCCCACTCCCTGAACCTTCCCCTCCCAACCCATCCTCCACTGCTCCCAACAAGAAGCCAAGTCTTCCCATGGGGAGGCACATCCAATAGAGGCAAGTCCAAGTCCTTCCTCTTGCCTCAAGGCTAATGGAGGTGTCCTATTATAGGTAGTGGGCTTCAAAAAGCCCACTCATGCACCATGGATGGATTCTGATCCTACTGCCAGGGGTCCCCCAAGCAGATCAAGCTATACAATTCTCTTGCCATACAGAAGGTGTAGTCCAGTCCCATAAAGGCTCCATAGCCACTGATCCACTTTCATATATCTTATTAGGATTTCCATCACTTTGATTAGAAAATGAAGTTTTCTGGCACAGTTTGGTTTGGTCATCTCTACAGGTTTCCCCATTATTATTTTGATGTACTTGCTCTTAGAACCCCTCCTCTCTCTCTTTGACTGGACTCCTTGAGCTCTGCCTGATATTTGGCTGTGGATCTCTGCATCTGCTTCCATCAGTAATTGGAGAAAAGCTCTGTGATAGACAGTTAGGGTATTCACCAGTCTGATCACTGGGGTAAGCCAATTCAGTTCAGGCACCCTCTCTGCTATTTCTAGTAGTCCACATATACTACATGTTGGCTTTTCCATGTCTAGGTTGGTATTTTGGATTTCCAGTTTAAAGGAAAAACAGAAAAACAATGAATTTTTTATGACATGGTGAACTATTGCCTCTTACTGACATATTAAATAAAAGCCAAGTACATTGCACCATACCAAAGACATCTTCAAAAGAATTTTCATTTTGGGAGCTAGAGGTATAGCATACAGATGTTATTAAGAGTTATCTCTGAGAATGAGAGTCTTTAATTTAAAAAAAAAATAATGAAAAACTAGGATATTTTCCTTATGGAGAATAGACTCTATCAGGAAGCTGCTCACAAGTGCTTAAATTTTGCAAATCTAATCATGTTTTACAATCTTGTTCTAATTTCAGTCATACCTAGTGCAACATTGTTGTTTCTCCATCTGTCCTTCTGATGAAATTGTACCCAATGACTCAACATACCTACAGAGCTTCAGGTGGCTCTGATATTTTTTTAGAGATGTGGTTAGACATAAGAGGCAATGTTTTACAAGTGACTTTTGGGGAAAGGTTTCAGGTGGTGGTAAGTAGGGAAGGAAGTTTTTTATTTTATACATAGAATCTTGGAATAGAAAGGCTGTTTAATTGAGAGTAGGTATGCAGTGAAGGTTGTATATTTACACATGGAAAAATATAAGATCTGTGAGGGTATGGACTTTGTCTGGCTGATGAGTCTTGATACTAATGACAGATAATAAACAATAGGTAACTGAAATATATATTTTTTATTTTGTTTGTTTGTGTGTGTGTTTGTTTGTTGTGTATATGTAGAGGAGAGAGGAAAACTTTCTGGAATAAATTCTTTCTTTTCACCATGTGGGTTCCAGGGATTGAATTGAGATTGCCAGATTCGGCTGCAGGAGCGGGGGGGGGGCTCTACCTGGAGAGCCATCTGACAAGCCTCAAGTGGTGGATGCTTAGTGTGTGTATATTGCATATTGATCATGCTTCAGTGCAGTTTTGTTGTCTCGTCACTGTTGTGCTAAATATGTTCGAGAAATTAAGGTTAAAATGTCTCAGTGTTTCCCATTCCCCTTCATTCTCTGGAGGTTATAAAAACTATATTTTCTAATTAAAGTGATAGAAGTCCCAATATGACACATTGTCCACTGACATGCCAGCCATGGGAAGTGATTGGTGTTATCCTCTTCTGAGTGGATGGGATAGCTTAATTGCAAGCTAATTTTGGTTGGGTTGTGATGTGTGATTCTATATAGCATATGCTTCAGTAAGGGCATTGGACTAATAAAATGGGAACAAAATTTGTTTTTATCTATTTGATGATGAGCAAACACTATGATACCTGAGAATTGTAAGCATTCAATTTTCTAAATTTTTGCATTAGGGGGAGCAAATAAATTTCTGTCTTTGAGAGCTGATGACAGGAGTTTTGCTTGTACCTAAACATCAGGTTCATGAAAATCAATGTGAAATAAGTTCATCCTTCAGTGGTTCCAAGTTGTAGCCATGAAAGCAATCATGGGACTTCTATGTTTTATTTTCTTTTCAGATAATTGAATAAAATACTCTGCGATTTTGGACATAGTCATTTGAGGTTATAAGAAGTATAAAAAAGAAACAATTTTATTTTATATTTGTTTGTAATTTAATGTTTAATCACCATTACTAATGAAGATTATTTGAGATCACAAATAAAGGTTAGTTCTTTCCCAGTGATGTCATGAAGTTTGGGCAAAGAAAGAGTACCAGTGTGGTGGTAGGAGGATGCTGGCTTCCTAAGTTTGGATGTAAATGTCTGTCTCTGTACTGCTCATTCTCTGTCTCTCTCTCTCTGTATCTTCTCCTGGCTGCAGTCAGAGCACCCTTCTTATGCTCTGAGGAATACTACTTTCAGCAAATACATATCAGACTTCTGGGAGCATCCATGACACTGGAATGAGTTGGCCAAGGAGTAGGGATTCATTGGTTACTTACTAGGGAAACGTTGAAGAATATGTCTTAATGTCTGAGGAAGTGTCTTCTGGAAAAAGAAACACAATTGTGCCCCCAAAAATTCAAGTGGGGAAAAATTTATTGATGAATCAAAAAAGAAACATCCTACATTATGATTTAGCATTAAGGCCAAGACAGTAATTTTAGCGTTAACTACAAATCAG
The DNA here is from genome assembly GCF_903995425.1 of Onychomys torridus. Classification (NCBI taxonomy): domain Eukaryota; kingdom Metazoa; phylum Chordata; class Mammalia; order Rodentia; family Cricetidae; genus Onychomys; species Onychomys torridus. Next base: position 46,501,611 of record NC_050460.1, read on the forward strand.
AGAAGACACCCTTCTTTGACTCATAAAATTAAGTATAGGCATAGCAATAATATTACTGTAAGTACCAGCAGTGTAATGCTGAGATGTTAGCATTCATGTGCTAACAAATACAAGCAACATTCTAGTCATGTAGGAAAAGTTTATCATAGGAAGTTTATCATAAGGAGAGAGAATGTATTAAGCACAAAATAGCATTCCAGAGAGAGATAGGATGAAATGGCATAGGAATTATAGAATGTTTCATGTTGGGAGATTCACAGAAAAATGACATTTTCTATAGGTCTTAAAAGATAAGTAAGAGTTAGACGTTTGGGAAAACATAAAAAGGAAATTCTAAGCAGAGGAGATGGAAATTTATAACAGCAAATGACAAACATGTGTAATTGAATCTATCTATGCCACATTATTTTTTAGCATGAGAGATCTTGACATTTTAGATACAATTTTTTTTTGTTATATGAAATTGTCACAGTTGTGAGATTTGAAATATCAGAAAACTCACCATCAATAATAAATTTGAAAACATATCTATGCTAAGCCCAGTGTTTGTAATTTTAAAATATGCATTATTATAATTATTATATTAAATTTATATGAGTCTTTATGCTGTAGTAGAGGGGCAAGTACACATGCCATAGTACATGTGTAGAAATTGTAGGATAATTTTATAGAATTTATTTTCTCCTTCTCTCTAAGGATATAGGTTGTTAAGCTTTATGCTAATGACTAGGTTTTCATTCATTCATTCACTCATCATTTATTCTAAATATAACAAAATAAAATGTATTAATATAAAATAAAAGCTATCATGTTGAAGGTGAACAAAAAAAACCAACAGAAGGAAGAGAGCCTAAGAGACAACACAAGAATCAGAGACCCACTCATTCTCACACTAAGGTATCCATGGAAACGCTAAACTGGAACCCATGATATACATGCAGTGTACCTGGTGCAGCCCTATGCATCCTGCTTCAGTCTCTGTGAGTTCACATGAGCTTTGCTCACATAAACTTAGAGACCTTTATATTCTTGATATCCTCTATCCCCTCTGGCTCTTACATTATTTTTACTTCCTTTTCTGTGGGTCCCCTGAGTTCTGAGAGGAAGGATTTTATGGATACATTCTATTTAGGGCTCCATTCATTCTCTGGGTAATGTCTGGCTATGGGTATCTATATTTCTACAAGAGGAAGCTTCTTTGATGATGGCTGAATAAGGCACTGATCTATGAGTATAGCAGAATATTATTAGGAGTCAATTTATCAGTATTTTTTACACCAGAATTATTTTGTTTTGCGCTAGGTCCCTGGGCTATGGTAATCTCAGGTCATCCAAGTAGTATTGAGTTTGGGTTTCATCTCATGGAGTGGGCCTTAAATCAGATCAGTTATGGATTGGTTACTCCACAAGCTTTGTGCCACCATTGCCCTAGAGCAGTGGTTCTCAACCTTCCTAATGTTGTGACCCTTCAATACAGTTCCTCATGTTGTGGTGACCCCCAACCATAACACTATTTTGCTGCTACTTCATAGCTACAGATTTGCTACTGTAATGTAAATATGAACCATGATATAAATATCTGGTATGCCGGATATCTGATTTGCAACCCCCAAAGGTATCACAACCCACAGGTTGAGAACCACTGCTAGCATATTTGCAGGGAGTCCATCCGAACAGATAATCCTTTTGTGGCACCGTCTTAGTATTTATGTTTCTATTCTGATAGCATTCTGAGTACCTTCCGATACCAAAGATTTTGGAACATAGGGTTGTAGGCTCTATATAGGTACCAACTTGACATTTCCATATTAATGTGCTATTTAGGTATTGTTTTCAGCAATAGAAATCTGCTGTGAGTTTTTGAAGAGCAACCTATAGCCTTGGCAACAGTCTGGGTTGTTTGGGGATTTCTGTGGGATCCTTTTGGCCAACAACTCAAGGTGTCACCCAAGCCAGGTACTGCAATCTTAGTTTGGTGACAAGAGTTGGGCAGTAGAGACTCTGTCTCTCCAATTTGACAATTTAGTTTAGATCACCTTTGTATATGTATGTATTTTGGGGAAGTTTCTATTGTATTAGGTTTCCATACTATCCCTAAAATGCCCCTTAATTTTACTGTCTCTCTCCATACTTCTGCCCACAACCCCTTTCACCACTTCACTAGATCCTTCCATTCCACACCACCCTATCTAGCCAAAAATATCAACTCTAGTTCCCTTTCATTATGAGATCAATCTGTTCTCTCTAGTCCCTTACTTCATAACTATTCTCTATGGTTCTATTGATTTTAGCTTGGTTATTATTGACTTAACGGCTGATACCCACATATAAGTCAATGCACACCATATTTGTTTTTCTGGGTCTGGGCTACTTCACTCAGTATAATTTTTTCTAGTTCCTATATCCTATGTATTTTTATTGGGGAACTGAGACTGTTGATGTTGAGAGAGAGTAATGACCAATGATTGTTTATTACTGTTTTTTAATGGTGGTGTTGGTGTTTGTGTGTGTGTGTGTGTGTGTGTGTGTGTGTACACTTCCCTTCTTTTGACTTTACTGGTCTGAGATTGTTTATTCCCTAAGATGTTAGGGGACTGGACCTGCCTGTACTGAATCCACCAAATTTAAATGAATCCCCAGGGGAGTCTTGGCCCTGGAGGAGATGGGAATGGAGGGGAGGGGATGGGGGGAATGTGGGGGCAGGGGCGGGACAGGGGAGGACAGGAGAACCCATGGCTGATGTGTAAAATTAAAACACAAATATAATAAAAAAGTTAATAAAAAAGAAGGTAAACCTTAACCTAAAGATATTTACTACACAAGACATTTTAAATATAATATAGTTTTAAAACTTGAGTTTTTTTCTGTGTAGTTAGGGGGTAATGTTTAAACCCAAAATGTTTGTTGACAACACTATTTTTAAGTATAAAACTGAGAGAAATATATACTTGAACCATTATATTTGGCCAAATAGAGAATGCCTATGGCTGTTTCTCCTAAGAACTCTGTCTTGGGGATGAAGATGAACACCACTAGTGACCCAGCATCCCAAAAAGTTCTACACCCTGTTATGACAACTTTGCTGACCTGAGGACCTCACACAAATCCAAACAATAGTTTATTCCTTTCCTTGTGCTATGACAAACAGGGAAAATTGTAGCCTGTAGCTTGAAGATGCTGGGTACTCATTCCATGTGTTGTAACTGACAGTGCCAGTGACCTCCAAGCCCCAATTGAAATGCAGAGCCTTGCTGCATTCTCATTAAGAAGGGAGAGTGTTGACTCCATATCACACCGAACCAAAAGGTCAAGACTGGCCAGCGACCTCTAAACTCTTGAAGTATGATTTAGTTAAGACAGCATCTCTGGAAATTCAGTGTCACAAGGATAATGACACATATCTAAAACTACATATGCTGAATGTAGTGACACATGCCAATCATCTAAGTACACAGGAGCTGGGGTAGCAGAGCACAATTTCAGTCTGCCCTCAGCTACATGAAAAGACCCTGCCTCATCACCATCATTATCTATAACAAAAAGAACAAATGTGCACAAACTGTTACTATAAATTAGTAACAGTTTTATTTTTCATTTGACTATTTTTGTTTCTGATTTAATGTTATTGTTGTAGATGATGTTTAGTAAAGTAAAATTTTGCATGATTATGCATCCTCCAGGAATGTGTAACAGGCAGAGACAACTTCAGGCAGAGGAACCACTAACCAGAGAGAAGGCAGAAGACAGTGTGCAGGAACAAAGATAGAGAAATAGAACTTCTTGGGGGGTCCAGAAACTGAGATCACGCCTATATAGAAAGGATAATGTTGTTTTGGGGGAAGGAATAAGAGGTAAAATATTGTTTCTAGAGAGCAGCAAGGAAGGGACCAATACAGGTTCATATTTAAAGGATGAATGTCTGTTTTATCCCACTTTTTAAGAAAGATCATCTGTATCACACAACAAAATTCAATTCTACATAATGAAGGATAAAATACAAGTTAAGTACATCAAAACACACTTTCCCTTTTATCTTATTCTTTAAAACTGCATTAAAGCCAAAGTGTCCTTCAGAATATGCAAATAATTTCTGAATATATAGGTTCCTTCTTTCTATATGGGTACCGTCTTTCTGTTGTAGATAAGATACAATATATGTTCCCTCTTACATCCACGTTAGGTGATAGCTTTCTTTAGATCATGTAGTTACACATTTCATATTTACAAAAGTGTTCTTGCATATAAATGCCTTTAGACATTTTGTGAATAAGGATGAGTTTCAAAATTGTTAGGCAGGTTGTGTAAGGTTAAGGATTTAAAAAAAATAAATCCTTTAAGACTTGATAACCAACAGTCATCTTAATTTTAGAGTTAACCAGGAAGTTTCATTTATTTATAATTCTTTATTGTAAGCATGAGATGTTTAGTGTTTCTCTTTATTGTCTAAAAAGTTATAAAGAATTTATCACAGGGATTTTTAATTTCAACATTGGGTGTGTGATTCATTTTGGCTTTCTATAATAGGCCTTACTATTTCCTTAAATTAGCATGCATTAGGGAAACACCATCCTGGAAGGTCATGTGTATTGTCTAAGAAGGTATAGCAACCAGGGTCAAAGAAGCTTGGAGTGTAATTCTTGTCTTCTAAAATCATTTACCATGTTTGTTTTGGTGACAATTACCCCTTGAGACAAAAATTTGAGTAGATTAACATGTTAACTCTGCTTTTCCTATGCAATATTTTCAAAGTTTTAAGAGTTCTCAAAGTTCTGATTTAAAATTTAGATAATTCTACTCTGTTTGAGTACATACCATGTTAGTAGAATTCTCTAAATTTTAAATCAGAACTTTGATGTAAAACAAAGATGACTAGACTACTACACAACTCCAGGGAAGCTACCTAGAAAACGGGACCCTAGGAAAGACACAGGGATTGCCCAATGACAGAGAAATGGATGAGATCTACATGAACAACCTGGACGACAGTGGGAGTAATAAAGGGCAAAGTTTGAGGGAAAGAAAGCTTAGGGGAGCAGGAGATCCCAGCTGGATCAAGAACAGAAAGAGAGAACAAGGAATAACAGACCATGATAAATGATGACCACATGAGAACAGGAATAGGCAGAATGCTGGAGAGGTCCCCAGAAATCCACAATGATATATCTTCTGTAGACTGCTGGCAATGGTCGAGAGAAAGCCTGATCTGACCTAGTCTAGTGATCAGATGGCCAAACACCCTAACAGTCGTCTTGGAACTCTTATCCAATAACTGGTGGAAGTAGATGCAGAGATCCTCAGCCAGGCCCCAGGTGGAGCTCTAGGAGTCTAATTGTCGAGAAAGAGGAGAGACTGTAAGAGTGTGAATTGTTGAGACCAAGATTGGAAAAGCACAGGGACAAATAGCCAAACAAATGGAAGCACATGAATTATGAACCAAAGGCCTTGGAGCCCCCAGCTGGATCAGGCCCTCTGGATAAGTGAGACAACTGAATAGCTTGAACTGTTTGGGAGATATCCAGGCTGCGGGACCTGGACCTGTCCTTAGTGCATGAGCTGGCTGTTTGGAACCTGGGGCTTACACAGGGACACTTTGCTTAGCCTGGAAGGAGGGGACTGGACCTGCCTGTACTAAATCTACCAGGTTTAAATGAATCCGCAGGGGAGTCTTGGCCCTGGAGGAGATGGGAATGGAGGGGAGGGGTTGGGGGGAAGGTGGGGGCAGGAGCGGCTGGGGGGAGGACAGAGGAACCCATGGCTGATGTGTAAAATTAAAACACAAATTTAATAAATTTTAAAAAAGGAAAAAAATGAATGGCAAAAAAAAATTAGAGAATTTACTGTAGCTGGGTCTAAAGGTTCACATTCCAAGCAGTTTTGGGCTCCCTTTTAATGCAATTTATGCATGGTATTAGAAAGAACAATTTAATTAAGCTTAAAAGATTGGATTACTGGAACTATTTGGTTTATTTTGTTTTAAATTGTCTTTCATATAATATCTCTCACCTCAAATCTATAGAAATATACTTCAGTTCTATTCTGTTTTCATATAGACTCTCATTTTGTACTTCAGGATAGCTTCAAACTTGGGATTTTAGGCATGCAATATCACATTTAATTTTCACAACTACCATCTTGAAATAAAATTCACTTCCTAACACTGGATCACTCATCACTGAAATGATTAAAACGAATGCGTCTATCCTGTTACATAAGAAAACTAGTTTCTATCTTAGTAACTGTACTAATCTAAGAGTTTGTCAAGTTTCATCTCCTTTCTAATTCGCCTTTATTAGTAGTTTCTTCATCTCCAATGACGCCATATAATTTTAAAGAGTTCTTTTTCCTAAAATGTTGTCATTAAACACACATGAATGATTGGATATGAAATAAATCTTTCAAGATTTTATTTTTGTTTTTGAGTAGCATAAGGACCCCAAAGCAATGTGTGCTTACTCTCTGTTACAGAGAGCTGCTGACGAAGCTTACACGATGTTTGTGAATGACACAGGCTGGAAAACTCACTTTAATTTGAACTGAGTGTTCATTGGGAATGAACAAGAATGTTGGGAAATCCTTGCTTTTAAACCTTCTCATTTATTTTCCAAACACTTTTCTATAATGAAAAGAAGGAAACAAGAATAAAGGAGGAACGAGGGGGGGAGGGAGGAAAAATCATGCTGCATGTTTATAGAGCTCTGCAGTAGCGAAGGACTTGATTGCCATTGAACTTCCCTTTGCCCCCTTGTACAGCAACTCAAGAGTCCACTTGTACTTTCCAAGTAGCATTGAAGGAGACATTCAGTAGGTAATCAAATAATAGGTCAGCTGTTTTAGGAAAAGAGTCTTTGGCTTTCAAACAGGTCTTATGTCAATCTGAGAGAAGGGCTTTGGATAGGAAATCTTACTATAATTTGAAGGCATGGTAAGAGAAAAGAGTTAGAAATACAAATATCAGAGCTCATGACAAGACAACTGCCTATTAACAGGAAGAATTTTTTTTTTTTATTTCATTCCTAAGTAGAATCCTATGTCTGCCTTGGCGGGGAAGGAAAGTCTCTGTAATAAAGCTTCATTGGTAAGTTAATTAGGACATACCAACCGCCTCCCTGTGGTAGTCATTACTTCTCTGTGCTGAATATACTACTGGCTGCCAGTATGTAAGAGTTTCTGCCAAAGGTTTCCTATAAACCATGAGATTCTAAGACAAATAAATGAAAGCCATTCTGAACAAAAATATAATGAGGTCAATGTAGGCATTTGTTCCCAATTTTTAAATAGAGATTTCCAAACAAGTAATTACTTGAACCATTTCATTGAGAGATATTCTATCCATCAGTCATTCTGTGAATCTTCACTGAGGAGACACATAGAAGATTCCTTGCTAGGCATTGCACATGTGTAGCTGTGAGTTTCGCCTTCTATGTGAGCATCCTTGACACAATACAGAAACAAAATCATTTTCAGAATATCGTGTGTGTGTGTGTGTGTGTGTGTGTGTGTGTGTGTGTGTGTGTGTGTGCAGGTACCTGTTGAGGGCATCAGTTCCCCTAGAGCTTGAGTGACAGACAGTTATGAGACATCTAGTATGGGTGGGTGCTCAGAACTCATGTTAGGCCTTCTACACATACTTTGAGTGGTACTTTCTCTTAACCACCTAGAAAACAGTACTTTCTCTTAACCACTCAGAAAGCAGTACTTTCTCTTAACCACTTAGCCATCTTTCAAGTCTCCAGACAAGGTAATTTGTAAGGTGCTCTCTTAAAAAGCTATACATAATTAATGTATACACCTTGATACATTTGTAGATAAGTACATAGCCATGACACTAATTGCCTCAATCAAGCAGTTGGATATATTCATTGCCTAACCAAATTTTCTCTTAAATCGATATTATTTTTATTGTCTTTATTATAATTTGGTAAGAACACTTAATATAAGAATTAACCTCTTATTAAGCTTCCAATATGCTACTGTTGGCTATTGGTCTACATTGTATAGAGGATGGTGTAATTTAACATGTACACTACGGTTATTGTTTTCTTCTACAAAGTGCCTGGTGGTAGCTGTTCTGTTCTGAGACTTTGTGTTTAAGGATTTCAGATTTCACATAGAAGAAGTATCATGCAGAATTTGGCGCATTGTGTTCGGTTCATTTCACTTAGAATGCCTGCTGGGTGCATCCATGCTGATAGGAATGGCAGGATTCATTTATCTTTACAAGGATGAATATTTGAATGCATGAACATACATTTTTGAATCAGTTTATCTGTTGAAAGACATCAGGTTGTTTCCATGTTATGACTGGTATGAAGAGTTCTGTGATGAACAAGATATCATTTAGCAATTCTGACTTCCTTTGGATAAACTTCCAGAAGTATCATTTCTGGGTCATATGCTAGCTCTATTTTTCACTTATAGAGCCACCTCCATTCGTAATTATTTATTAATGGTTGTGCCAGTTTACAGATTATAGGACCCATATTATGGGATGACCCAGTCATATTTAGGAAGTATATATTTTTTGCCTGTTGGATGGAATTAATTGGATATATTTATCATAGCTTTCTGGTGCTGCTTGATTCTACTTTGATGGCAGTTTTCTACATGTTGGTCTATATTCCCCATTGAAAATGAAGGTTTTTTAATGCCCCTTACTATTTGTGTATTGCTATTTTATTTGTTTTATTTTTGTGTTTATGTGTCCTGCTATTAGGCATATGATATTTAAAGCATATGTACTGTATTAAAATCTGGCAGTTTTATTATTTATGGACCTTCTTCATTTCTTGTGAACATTTTTGACTTAATGGCTATTGTATGTGACAGTTACCCCTTTACATTTACCCCTTCATGCATGAATTTGCATCCAGCACCTTCTTTCACCTCCACCTTCTCTGCAACTTTGTCCCCATAAATAGATATTTGGTCCCTCACAGTCTTTATACATCTTAAAGATAACAACATGGGTGTCCTAAAATATCATAACTTGCCTATGTTGAGGAGAAAAGAAGGTAAGTACATAGCAATCAGATCCAGGGATAGAGCTTTTGAGCCCATTGTAACTCATCACACTACATGCCATGTTATGAGAAGAGTCTATCAGCAAACAAATGCTCTATTAGGCATTTTCCAACACACCACGGTTGTAAGTCTACATAACATAGGGTGGATCCGAGAGTTCATTTTTCCAATAAGGCCTGAATGACACTGCCTCAAATTCCACACTTGAAGAATTTGTTTTATTCCCTCTTGCTGTCTAATGCTTTTCCTTTCCCCCTTGCAACTAAGAGTTGCAAGATCCTGAAATTTTTGAGTTGTTCCATTCATTATCCATGGAGAGAGAATTTAAGAATACCATCTTTCTCTCTAAGTTAATCTCTAACCTAGATATTTGTTACTCCTGATGTGCATGATTACCATGCTTCATCTTTATAACAGTCATTTGAACTACCTCCCTACCTTGTGTACCATGTATAGAAAACTTTACCCTTCCCTATTCTTCCCTCTCTCCCTTAACGTAGTATCATCCAATGGTTACTATTGTTTCTAATACCAGTTCCAACCTCCCTCTTACATTTTGAAACCCATCAGTAATTACCAAGAATTCTACACCCCCAAATAACACAAATCTAGCCTTTCATATTTTTAATTTATTAACTCTATTCCCTGATTCAGGCTTTTATCCATAATCCTGTCTAACCAGTCCTACATTTATTGAATTCCATCCTTTTTGATACTCCATAAACATGCTATCTATCTAACACTTTCTGATCAATTAATTTACCATTATGTATGTATGTATATTTAAAGCTGCTGTATTTTATTAAAATCAGACACTTTTATTATTTATGGACCTTCTTCATTTCTTGTGAACATTTATCATGTGTATCTATATAATAAATATATATATATATTAAATATATTATAATAAATTTAACTAGAGACCTCGCCAAATATTTGTGGCAAAGATGGAAAATTTTGAAGTTGAATGTTAATATAATGATAAAAATTCCAGAAAATTAACAGAAACAGTTTTGGTATATAGAAAAATATTACTTGAAGGATATTCTATTCTTTTGTCATTTTTTAAATATTTGTGAAAAAAATCTAGCATTTATTGAGCATCTGCTATGTCCTGAACATTCTGATTAACATTTTCCTTATAGTACTTCTTTTGAAGTCTCATGCAACTTGAAAATGTACTATCATAATCATCCTTTGGAAACCTAGTAATGTAATTAGATTTATAGTCAGTGTAAATCTAAGAGGAAGAGCTAATGTATATAGTGAGCCATGACTCATCATATCCTGCCAAGGTAGATGAATGACTCAGAAAACAAGGAACATTTAACAGCAATAACTATAAAGTTTATGTTCAAATTAAATGAATCCATAATATCTATGACTTCCTACGATTTTCTTAATTGCAGTTCTTGCAGGGAAAGGTCACCAGACATTCCCTAAAGTCAATCTGAGTTTGAAAGATGACAACAGAACCATAGAGTCTTACAGAAGTACTGGATTAAGAACAATGGTTTTCCTCTGCATTCTCATTAGTTATGCTTATTTTAAATATTTTACTATGTCTGGTTGTCACATTAATGGGAACTTTGACTAAGTAGGTGACATACAATCCTGAAAATCAAGATGATGTCTATCATAGTTGTAAGAATGAAGAGATAAATATTATGAAGGAATATCATAGCTCTATTGGAATTCCTCCACATCAGGAGCTAGAGGAATTGAGAACTCAAGATGAACAAATAATTAGAACAAAGGGTTAACAGATCAATAGCCAAAGAGACTTTCTTAGAGTCAGAGTAACCTACCAGTGGAATTAACTGTTTTAAGACAGTGACAGAGCAGGCATAGTGGGATGCCTATTGTCCTAACACTCAGAGTGTAGCTCTAAAGATTAGCACATTTGAATCTACCCTTGTCTACACAGCAAGTTGCAGGTCAGACTGTGCTACAGGGAGAGATTTTGCTCAAACTTAAGTAATCAAATAGACAAATTTTCATCTTTGGATGTGATATGATATAACAAAGCATTTTCCTTCTTTGGAGATTCTGGGATGCTATTGTTGCATTCAACTTGCCTTCCAGGGTCCTCTATTTCAAAGTGGCTCTCTCCTTTCTGAGATGTAATTGTGAAAGAAGAACATATTCAAGAATGAAAATGCAGGTTGCCCTTCATTTCATGTGTACTGTAGTGTTTGCCAACAGCACTAGACCCACTGAAATCTTCAAAGGGGCACATATTTCACACCCAGAACCATAGTGTTATGAACACAGAACTAGAGTGTACAATAAATGCTTGTTGGTTGACCAGTAGTTTCTAACCTGCTGAAGCTGCTCTCTTTCTCAAGGGCAATAGTACATGCTTGCAGGAGCTAATTCAAGTTCTTAAAATGATACAGATGGTGCTACGTTCTGCCTTGCTTCAGTACCCACCATACTGCAGAAAGTGCTGTCAGCAAAACAGGATAAGAGTGTTGCTTTGTTTTCTCTAATAAGAAGAGACAGGAAGATGATTCTCATTTAAAACCACTCTTACTCAGTTACCTATATAATAGTCAGTTACCTATATAAATAGTATTCTGCCCGGAGAACTGAATCTGTACTTCTGACTTGTACAAGCAACTTCAGTCCTCCAGATAGATTTCAAATGCCACGTATTTTACCTCTGCACACATATAAGCTGTTTTTCTTATTTATTAATCAACTGCATCAGCTGTGAATATTGTAGTTTGTGGTCTTTATGATTATAATTACTTAATACTGATTTTTCCTGTAGAAATTTAACAAACTATTTTAACATCCCTTTATTACATAACTGTATTCATATGTTCAGCAACAAACACATGTACATAAGAAGAACACCAAATGAGCTCCATGAAAAAAGTGTGTGTGCGTGTGTGTGTGTGTGTGTGTGTGTGTGTGTGTGTGTGTATAATTAGTATAGAAGAAGAAGCTATGAATTTTGTTTGAAAGAATGGTCTATCTTTTTTTACTATGCTTTCTTTCATCTAGCACAACTTGTTCAAATCTTCCTCCTGTATGAGGCTTGGGGATGATGTTATAAAGTTAAGTTCTCTGCTTTCAAGAAGCATATGACTTATTGAAAAGGCTGAGATAAATTTCTTTCGACATTGTATGTAAACCATTACTGACAGAAAAACAAGAAAGATTGGTCTAGACAGGCCTTGGGTAGACTTACTGGCATTAACCAGATTATCAACTTCATAGATAAAAAGTATACATCTTATTCACTTTATATTCATTTAGTTAGGACTCCTTACATTGCTGTCAACAGATGTATATTCAATGAAAAAAAAAATGAAACCTAACAGAAAAAGTAAACTCACCTATTGGGACCAATTTCCTATTTTCAGATGCAAAGAAAGAAATTCATAGAAAAGCCATCATCCTGGGAATATTTCCCCTTTATTTTAATTTCTGCTAATGCTAAATCTGAATAGAGTTTAAAACTCATTAATAGTTAGTGAATTAGAACTGTCAGAGCATTTCATATAGCCTTATTGATGATCAAGGGATTGTGGCATAGAAAATGGGAATGATCTATCATATCACATAGCTAGAAAAATAAGACTGCCAGGAAGATGGAATGGATAGACATTCTTCTGCTGTTCCTTGTGATTTCTAAGCATCCCTAACACTTATTTATACATAAGTCTAAGAAAGACAGGGAGAAGAGTCCAGATCAGCTAAGGTCTTTGAATCATCAGGCACAGTATGCTGATAAGATCCCGATTCTCTTCTATCTTGTGTATCCAACACTGGAGAATCAAAGAACATAACATATCAGAAATAACAGGATCCGTGGATTCAAACTACAACCAAATGAAAGAGCTGTGATGAATACCTGCTGTGTTTAATCAGGGGACCAAGTATGGGGACACAGCAGGACAGAAACTTATCTACCACAACAAGCGAAAGACAACATTAAACAAAAATTGGACTTCTGATTCCCTTGCTTCTATAACTCTATAGTAAAGGTGTTAACAACCATGCCGGTTGATGGATTGTTGGGGATCCAGCCCAAGGGTTGGTACATGATGGATGAGTACTCTAGCAACCAAGTTGTTCCCAGGCCCCCACTGCTTTTCTCTTAATTAGCGACTCTCACAGTCATCATTTTTCCTCCTTTTCCTTTCTTGTGTGCTTCCTCTCCATGGGCCATAACCTAGAATAGAGACATTTCTGAGTTAACTCACCTTCAAAGTATCAAGAGAGACAATTAAAACAAATAAATGAGAATTGGTTGTAAGACAAATCTTAAATGGTCTTATTAATAAAAAAAAAATCCCAGAGCCAAATATTGGGGTGTATACTGAATGATCAGAGAAACAGAACAAGCCACAGCCAACCTCAATTGGTTTTATTTGCATATTTGTGGTCAACTCATTATTGTCTCCACAGACATGGTAGCCTTTGAGGACTCTGTCCTGTTTTAGGGATATGGTAAACATTCTTTTTATTGTTTATCAGTGAAAATGAATCATTGTTATAGTTCACAAAAGGATAATGTCACTCAGAAGATGCTACAGATGATGGTCCAGTGTCCATTGACCTTCTAAAGACCGGGTGCTCTTTTAGAAATTAATGGCGTTTACAATGCTTAGAATTGGTCTGGGTGCCACAGAGATGGTGCCATGTGTCTAAACACTTGCTGTGCAAGTCTATCAACATGAGTTTGATTTCCAGAAGTCATGGTGGAGATAACCAGTTCTCAAAAGTTATTCTCTGACTTCCATATGCATGCTATGGCATAGGCACAAATACCCTTACATATATAACACAATATCACACACACACACACACACACACACACACACACACACACACACAAATACTACAGTAAATAAAGTAAAACTGGTTTCGGCAGCAGCAAATATAATTAATAGCTACCTATTATAAATAACTAATAGCCTGAAGTCCTCCTTGGCCAACCTGCTTGACAAATGAGATTAGAGAGTGTTAAAATGGAAAGGACATTTCTACATCTGCTAATATCCATCTTGCTGAACATTGCAGATTCGAGGCAGGTAAAATGAATAGGCAGTTGAGTAGCTAAGACATGAAGAAAAATTTCTCTCATGTGTTTTCTTTATGTAATGATTTGGTTGGATTCTTGCAAGATCTTGTTAAGCATTTTTGCATTAAAGCACTTTGTATTTTCCCTATAATCCCAGAGTACCCAGCCATTAATTTTAAACATAAGATGCCGTCTCTTTTCTCATTAATGGTAGGAGACAGGTGCTTCACCTGAAGTTATGGGCCATGATCACCCCTAGTATTCCATCACTCATTTACATGATGTTGGAATTGTGCTTTTTGACATTTGGCTATTTGAAAATATTGCACATCATTAGGATTTCTTTTACTGTGATTGCATTTTTTGCAGATCTACTATGCTAGACTTAACACTGAAAAATTGTTACCCAGAACATCAGTATATTCTCCAGATTTTGAGAAAATTACATCCCATTTTCAACTATGAGTTGTATATTTCATCTGAGCCATAGAAAGCATCTCCCTTCTCCCTCCCTCTTGTTCTCCCTCTTCCTCCCCGCCCCCATACCCAATAAAAGACAAGCCATTTGCCTCAGATATGTTAATCTTGTTACACAACCTCAGAATATGGTGTTAATCTGCTCAGATATTTGTCTTCTGAACCCGTTCCTTCCATTTGTCCTTAAAAGAAACACATGGGAAGCTATACAACTCAGACTCCAGGCAACTGATCAGCAGATGGAAGGTTAGTCTCAAAGAGGTGCAAACCCAGTCTGTTTGCAGGATTGATATTTACACACATGTCAGTGTCAGATGACAGGAGACACCACAGAGGGGTGATGCAGCTCAAGTCATGCAGTGCACAGAAGGGAACATCTCCAAGTCTCTCTCTCTCTCTCTCTCCCCCTCTCTTTGAAAAGATCTATGGATTCTTCTAAATACTGAACTTAATCTGTGGAACATTTCAAAAGTTAAATATGGAGAGTTAGTTAGATATCTAGTCTGGAATTTTCTTTTCTTTTTGCTCTCCCCAGTAGAAGTTTAGAATTAGATTGTCTTGCTCATCTAGGTTCTTTTTATTTTGTTCTTTTGTTTTACTCATGATTTAAATGGAGCTATGGCTAAATAGAATAAGATAATCAACCGGGTGGTGGTGTAAACCTTTAACCTCAGCACTTGAGAGGCAGAGGCAAAAAGACACCTAAGAGTTAAAGTCCAACCTGGTCTATATAGTTAACTCTGGGTCAGCCTGAGCTACATAGTAATGCCGTGTGTGTGTGTGTGTGTGTGTGTGTGTGTGTGTGTGTGTGTGTGTACATAGTAACACTGTATATATATATAGTAAAACTGTATGTATGTTTGTGTGTGACAGAGGGGGGGTAAAGACAGGGAGATATCCACAGGATTTGATAGCTCTAGGACCATATTGACACCATGGACTCTGATATAAAACTGGCCACATGTAACCTGGTATTAGCTGCTTATGTACCCCATGCTTCACTTACCTCATCCATCACATGATTATGGTAGGAGTCCTACTCAGTAGGTTGTTACTGAATCAGATGAGACAAATCTACAAAGTTCTCACAACAGAGATTCTCAGGTAGTATCATTACTGACATGTAAAAATGCTATCTTCAATTTTTGTCTGTCTATCATCTGTACTCTAGCTTCTACCATAAAGTAGGACTATAGTTTTAAAGCATTGGTGAATATGGGTATTCTAGAAACTACTCTAATTATTAGTCAAGAGCCCAGGGCAGCTGAATTGTGTGACTTTGAGTAGATAGCTTTAACATCTTAAGCCCATTTCTTTGCCCATGAAATTGGGCAGTAATTGCTGTCTTGTTGCCCTCAGAGGGAATTATGCACAAAAGATGAGAGATGGTTTCTATGGAAGTGTGTGTAGTGTGAAATGAAAGACAGGTTATCACAATGGTACTTTTTAGTCTCAGGAGAAAGAATTGTACAACTGATTCAGGATGCTGTCTTCTGACCTAGCAGGCATGGGAAGACACTGGTAGGACTATATTAAAAGCAGAAGTACTGTCTGACAGAAAGTCTCTGGGGAAGTACTCTGATAAAATATGAGAAGTTGAGAACAAAAGTGTAGCAGTCACGACTTAGTCTATATTCAGAAGTAATCTTAAGATTCTTGTTCACTTTATTATCTTGCTTAAATAATGTATTTTATGTGGAGTTGGATTGACTCAATTGAGAATGGTCTTCATACCTGACAATATCAGTATCCTCTTTAAAACAAACAAACAAACAAAAAAACAGCATGATTTTCTGTGTTGGTATCCATTTGCTGTAAAGAGATGATTCCTTGATGAACAGCAGTAGCTACACTTATTTATGGTTATAAAGATATGATTTAGAATGTAGTAATTATCCAGCAACACAGTGGTTGTAGGTTATTTTCTAAGATCCATAACCTGACTAATCAAGAAGGCCTTCTAGGTTTCCATTACAAGCCCCGATTTCTCTCCTCTTGAGTATGTTCAATAAGATAGCTAGGGATATCGAGACCATGACTGGAAAAAGTACAGAGACAACTAGCCAAACTAGTGGAAACACGTAAACTGTGGACCAATAGCTGAGGAACCCCATGGTACTGGACTAGGCTTCTGGATAATGTTAAAGTGCAATGGTGAAAATTTTGTGGAGTCTCACCCCTAAAGAAGGAACTGTAGGCAACCAATGACTATTCTTAAAATTTAGCCTTTTCCCAGGGATAAGCCCCCGATGGGTTGCCCAATACAGAGTGGTCAGCGCCTTAAACCATATACACACCAACAAAAATGGACTCAGCTAGGTTACATTTAAATAGGTGTGCATAAACCTATGTCTGTGTGTGTGTGTGTGTGTGTGTGTGTGTGTGTGTGTGTGTGTATGTATGTAATAATAATCAAAGAAAAAGAGACTATCAGCTTGCGAGTAGGTTATGGGATAGACTGGAGGGAAGAAAGAAAAGGGAAATGATGGTTTTATTTATTCTTAAAAATGTAGTAGAAATAAAAATTAGGTACATTTTGTTTCTGTGTATGTGCACATGGGCATACATGGATATGCATGTGTGTATGTCAGACCCCTTGGAGCTAGGGTACAGGCAGCTGTAAGCCACCCGACTTGGGTACTAGGAACCAAACCCAGGTTCTCTTAAAGAGCAGCAAGTGGCCATAAATACCGAGACATTTTTCCAACTCTCAGGATGCTCTTTGGATCTTCCTTACTCAAAACTGATTTTATTAAAAAGTGTTGAAAATGAATGCTCATAGATGCCTTGCTCCAGGTATTGTGTTCAACAGTGGTGCGTTTGATTATTTCCTTTCTACATAATAAAGGATCTGTATTAACTGGAGCATGTGGCTTAGAAAATATTTTTATCTGATAATTTAAAAAACGTTGCCTATTATTCACACACATTTTAAAAGTCAAGTTAGGCAGTCTATCCTGACATGTTTAGCTTTTTAAAAAAAATGCAATGGCCTGAAAAAATTAACATCTTATATTTATTTTAGGCGTTCTCTGATAACTCGATGTCGATGTTTATGGGAATGTTCAGAGAACCCACTCTCCTAATCCTTCTCTTTAAAGTGTCCACAAAAGAGTCCAGCTCAGGCCAGGTGGTGGTGGCACACGCCTTTAATCCCAGCACTCGGGAGGCAAAGACAGGCAGATCTCTGTGAGTATGAGGCCAGCCTGGTCTCCAAAGCAAGTTCCTGGAAAGACGCAAAACTACACAGAGAAACCCTGTCTCGAAACCCATCCACCCCCCAAAAAAGAGTCCAGCTCAAGTCAGGTTACTTTGGTATAAATCTCTCTCATCAGTATCAGAGTGACCTGTGCTTCGATTTAGAAAGCATCTGATTAGAGTTAGTTTAAACACCTACACGGTATGTGTTAAATACAGGAAGGGTGGATGAATCAGGACGCAGTAGCATCTCCACTCTCATTTTCCCTCCTTAGCACCCCCCCCTTAACAAAGGAAGCCTCTGAGACTCCTACTTGTTCCATTAGTAATGTCTCTGCATTGAATCAATTCCTTACATTATTTGTGGAATGACTTTCCCACCACCCACTCCTGATATTGCTCATAATGCCTTCCTGAGGTACTTGGCCTATCCCATCAGGTACAGGTACTTTGTAGGCACAAACAATTGTCAGTATAGATAATAGCTGATGCACAAGGCTGATACATTGGTGGCCTCGAAGCAATCTTGTTTAATATCCCAAGTTCATTCTCTGTAACTCAGCAAGCTACTAACACCTATCACCAAAGTTCATGTTCCGGGAATAATGATATCTTATTATAATTTCTGAATAAATATGTCCTGCTTATTAATTAAAACTGTTCTGTGCACAAAACATATTGTCACTGAATTTTCTTCCAGCTAATGAGTCACAGCCCTGAGATGATTACCTCTGAGATTAATTAAATATTGCAAAGTATATTTGTGCATTATCATGTTCCATCTACAAAATTGTTTAGTATGTGACTAAACTTGAGGGAAAATTCACCAAAATATCAGATGCTATTTTTACAGGGACTATCATCTCTTCTTCGCAACATTGAAAGTCTCTGTCCCAATGAATCAAAGTAGAGAATAGTAACCAAGGTAGAATCATGAAGCAGAATTCAAGTACAGCTAAGAAATGTGCTGGTGGTTTTCCACCATTTACCCACTCCTCACTGCTGCCCTGTGGTACCGGGCAGCATCAATGGGACACCTCTGCCTTCTCAGGCTTCTGGTTAAGCAAGGTTGATGAGAGGCATCTGGAAGAGCCTGGGTCACAGGAGGAAGGGTGTGGGGATTGGTGGTTAGTTTTGTCCTAATGGATATAGGTAACCCAGAAGGCTGTGTATCTTTCTGGGGACATAGTTCCTGAAGGTGCTTTGCTACAGCCGTCGTTCTTTTCTCCCTTTAATGCTTTTTTCCCCTTCTCCCTCTTCTTAACCTTTTAGGTCACAGAGATAAGGATCCCTCCATACTTTGTCCTGTAGACTCACTTCCCAAGTCCTTTCATTCCGTTTGATCCATCTGCTTGAATTATCCTTCTCTTAGTATCTTGGTCATTGTTCAGAGTGTGTCATCACTGTGTGCCCATCACTATCAATTTAATACAGGTGGAAGATTTCAAAACACAGACCAGAGCTGCAACCCCTGCTGATTCCCAGCTCTGTCACCTCATACCAGCTTCTTATTTTCTCCAGATGTATCGTACAGAGATAGGCAGTTCAACCAGATCCTGAGCTCCAAAAGTTTTGTATGCTACTCTTGTCATGATGCATCATTAATTTTTCATTTGACAATTTTTATTTAACATCTAGATTAGATTTATACAAATGAAATAATAATGATAATGATAATAATAATAATAATAATAATAATAATAATAATAATTTAATTCTAGGTCCTAATTGTTGTAGACATGATCTCTAACTGAATTATCTGTCATTGCCTTCAACATTCATTCTTTTTTTTTAAAGTGGATTCTTCTCTCATTTAAAACATCCCAATCACAGTTTCTGCTCCCTACACTCCTCTCAGCTCCACCCACTTCCTCTCTCCCCCATTTATAAATTCTTTAATCGTTTTTGAGATATGGAGTCAGAAATAAAACAACCTAGTAGAAATTATGTCATAACTTAATTCATAACTCCCATAAGAACAGGAGATATAATTTACATATTGAAATTGCCTTCTTTGGATATTTGTTCTCTGGTTACGTAATTTTCCACTTTGGATATAAATATCAAAATAGAGATGCATTGATTGTCAGTTCTTTTGAAAGCACTCTATTATCAGGTGGGTCTCTTGTTCTTCAGGAAGACACTCCCAGCTACGATGTCATGTAGATACCAATTTGGATATAAGTGATCATTGTTAAAGGTTCCTATTCTATTGATGCAACTTTTTACTGGCAAACATTTGTTATGTTCTTGGAATGTGTGTGCTACTTGATGTTGCCTGGATTTATTTTGTTCCAAAGTAAGGAAAAACTCACTACAGCAATAGCAAGACTACAGTGACTGCTGGAGATGTGACATGTGTGTTGGAGCAATTCCTATATTAATTGGTGCCCTCCCATAGAAGGTGTTGCAACTTCCTTAGTTATAACACTCTCTGGGCCCAGACCTGTTCACTGTGGGTGCACCCATTCCATGGCTGGATCCCAGGCTGTGTCAGGAAAGAAATGGGGGAGCTGAGCAGTGTTCTTAGCTCTCTGTTTCTGAGTATAGATGTGATACAATCAGGTACCTCAAGTTCCTGCTCCTGTGACTTTTCCAACATTATGGGCCTGTAACCTGGGATTGTGAGTCAACACAAATCCTTCTGAAGTTGCTTTAACCAAAGCATTTTATCACAACCACAAGAGAAGAAACAAAGACAGCTCCTTGCGGATGGGGATTTAGCTCAGTGGTAGAGCACTTGCTTACCCAAGTACAAGGCCCTTGATTCAATCCTCAGCTCCAGAGGGAAAAAAGATAAAATATCAAAAAAGACCAAAAAGAAAGATAACCCCTTACTCACCCACCATGTTTCCTTACATAATGTATGTAATAGTAAAATACTATCCTTAGACTTAAAATGGCACCTAGGGATTCTAGCACGGAGTGAGAAGGGGTTCAGGAGCCCCTGGTCCTAATCGATGAGCTACAGACAGCTGGTGGAGAGTCACTTTTCTTAGGGATGTGGTTCCTGGTAGGTGTGACATGCTCCAGTGGAAAGCCCCACATCTAGGAATATATGAACAACACAAACTGAAGTTGACAGAATACAGAATTGAAGGTAAATAAATAAAACCTAAAAAGATACATTTTCCTGATATTTCATCAAAATTAAATTTTGTGGGGAAAAAAATGTGCTCGTCCATTTAATAGAACAAAGTTTTTCATAGAAAGCCTTTGAAAGAAAGTCGCCAGGGTATTCTTATTCCTGCTTCTCTCCGTCCAAGCCTCCCCTTCTTGCCTTCCTTCCTCCTTGTCTTTCTCTCTCTGTTTATCCAACTTCAAAAAGAGGTAAATCGGAATTCTTTGGTGTATTTGTCCCTGGAAGGTTTGGGCTGGTATCCACGTTTGGGGATGATTTCTTCTAGTTCTGGTCTCACTTCTGGAGGGATTTGCCTTGGTTTCTTCCTTGACCTCTTTTGGATGATTCTGGATATGTTACTCAAGAGTCACAGGTCACTGGAAGTGGGGGTTATAGCTCCCGAGAATGTGCAGAGGGGTAGGTCCTCGTGGGAGGAGGATGTTTTACTGTGCATGCTTTATGCCTGTATTTATTTTTTAATTGGGTATAATTTTGCATGTGTCATTTTAAAGCAAGCAAGATAATCCCTTCCCCCACCCAAAAATATTTACTCCCTCTCAATGCTTAATAATTCATGTTGGAATGGGCTTGGAATAGTTTGAGTTATTAAGGTGTGGTGATTTCCTTTAGAAAAGTTAAGCTGTTTTTGAATCTGGACATATACATTTCATTAGATTATACCCTTGAAAATACATGAAATCATTACCCGTGCACATACATTTCATCATTATACCCTTGAATAGACTCAAGGGTATGTTGCACTTTAAATTTCCAGCAGTCTTGTGTTCACTCACTTGGAGATGATAATCATGGACTCTGCCCACCGTTACTTCCTCCTCGGCTACCAGATTCTGAGGATTTGAATACATGCCATGCATGATAACATTGTTGTCCTCACCTATTAGTTACAGTCAGTTATCATCATCAGCAGCAGCAGCATTGCCATTCTTTGAAAAAGAGTCTCAGTGTGGACTCAAGACACTTCTGCCTCAGCTTTCTGAGTGCTGGGATTAGAATTGTGCACGACCATGTCCAGTTACTACTTCTTTGTCCATGTCCTGTGGTAGTTAAGCTTGGAATTTCATTATCTCCTCATAAAATTTTCTGGTCTTGTGGCAACAGGCTCTACCATGGGTTCTCCACATTGTGCCAAATCATGTCCCCCTGCTAAAACGTCAATTCAGTTAGGTAGTCCCTACTGTCCATAGAACATTGTCCATTAATGGCTTGATAATCTGCTTCCAATCTACTGTTTCCTATCTAGATGTCTTTCAGTATTTATCTCTAAGATTTTTATTTTCTTTTGAATGCCTGATAATAGTTGGGTACTGGGGCTTATAAGAGAGAACAAATTCATACAGGTTTACTCTTCTCAGTGTTTAGGAGAAGGGACAGATTCTATTCAGCTTATGCAAGTATTTATTCATAATTAGAGATCAATGCCATGAATAAATGGAGCTCAGAGCCTGTACAATATACCAGAAGAATCTTCACTGACTTGGGCTCAGAAAAGCTTTCCTAAGTAAATTAGCTCAAGAAGAGCCTTGGAAGATGGTTCCATAACCTCAGGCAAACTCCAGCCTTACTTCAATCTGCTGTAAAGCTTTCCTGGGCATTTACCGCAGCATCTCCCTACTTCATTTAATGTTTGGTGAAACTGTTATTTATCTCCATCCTCTCCTTTGTTTGCATGGGATATTCATGCTGCAAGATTCAGCTTAAAATGACCTCTTTCTGCAGAAAATCCTGACAGTGCTGATGGTCCCTCTCTTGAACCCCATGTCCTGGAAGAATGACCCTCCCCCACAGTTACCAAACAATTTTATATAGATTAATTTTTACTTGGCATCTACTTCATTGCTATACACATATTTGATTCATTTCTCTGTCTTTATTGTATCCTTTATATTCTCAGAACATAAAATAGTGCTCAGAACAGTAAGGACTCAGCACCATCATTTGGGTCAAACAATACCTAACAGAAAATTGATGGAATAGTTTTTATAGGTGATGTCAATACTGTTAGCTTTAAAAAGTAAATATTTACAGATAATTCCTTTTTTCTTTTGAAAGTTACATATGCATCAAGTTCCAATTATAAGGCAGTAAAGTTTTCCAATTACTTTTTAATGATTTGGTAGTTTCAAGCATGGAATGTGTTTTCCCAAGGGGAGGAAGTCAATGAGTTTGATTTGAGATATATATGAAAAATTCCAGGTGGTGCTGCCTAGGGAGCAAGAGGTATATAAGGATGTGTGTTTTCAACATAGGTTCAGCATAGCTGCATGATTTGAAATTTCTCACTTAAGAACAATTAATTTGTTTCACCTAGAAGGCAAAACATGTATTTCCCTTATTTTCTCCTTATAAGACCTTAAGAAATGCCATGTATAAATCATGTAGATCAAACTATGTTATCTCATCATTTTTGTTATTTCTGTCCCTCCAACTGTCCCTGTGTCCTTCATGGTAGAGGAAATTGTAACAGTACCATCCTATCATGATTTCTTAGAGAAGTTGCTAAGAATGACAGGTTCTATTGTTTATAAGGCTCCATAAGATCAGGAAAGAGCGAGGCGGTGGTGGCACATGTCTTTAATCCCAGCACTCAGAAGGCAGAGCCAGGCGGATCTCTGTGAGTTGGAGGCCAGCCTGGACTACCAAGTGAGTTCCAGGAAAAGGCACAAAGCTACACAAAGAAAGAAACCCTGTCTTGAAAAGCAAAAAAAAAAAAAAAAAAAAAAAAAAAAAAATCAGGAAAGAACTTAGCATTCACGTGTACATTCCCTGACATGTAATGAATGTTGATGTATGTTACCTGTATGCCACCTCAGCTGAGCAATGAAATATTCAAATAACAAGGTTGATGATATCACTCTCCATATCTCGGGGCAGGGATTTGGATATAAATAGTCCCTGAATGGAATGGGGAAGAGCACACACAGAGGCAGTAGGCCTACTAACTCCTGGATGGTGCTCAAGTCTTTTTTATTGTTGTGTGTCTACTGACTATGAGTTCTAGGTAAGAGGCCTTGCCTGGGGTATGTCACAGGCACAACAATTGGTGCCTTGCTCACCAGTTAATTAAGAGCCAGGAAATGCCATGTAGTTCTGAACACTTGAACACAGCAGACAGCTTTTGGCAAAACCTCTCCCTCATTATATGTGTGGGGAAAACTTTTAATTCTTCCTCTGAAGGAGGGACTGGAGCAATTGGCAAGGTGAATATGTAATTAGGTCGTCACAGTTTCTTTCCTTTCTGCAATGCAACAAATCTTCTCTTTCTTCATCTTCATAAGTGAATTATACCACAGCAAATTTTCAGCACAGGGAGAAAAAACAAAAAATAAAACAAAAACAAAAAAAAAAGAAGCGAAGTGGGATTTGGAATGCCTGCTTTTATCAAGAAAATTAAATCCTTGGCCAAAAAGAAAAAAAAAAAAAAGAATTGCTGTCAATTCTTCTGTAATTTGTGAAACAATAGAGATGTGGTTATTTAATTTGATGCGTTCCTGTTTGTTTGTAAAACTGGGCTCTAGTCTGAAACAGCTGTGGTGCCTAATGTGTTGATGGCTGATGAAGAGGGCTGGGGTGTTTATTAATAATAGAGATTTGGAAGAAAAGAGCAGCAGTTATTCTATACTTATTGTTTAATATAATGATGAACTTTGCAATTAGCAAGCTCCTGTAATCTACTCAACAAATGGGAGGTTGACTGCTTGTACCCTTTGTGCTCCAGGGAGATGACAGCTCTGCACCAGAGACATGAGCAACAGTGAATGATAGTGTGTGCATGCTGTATTCCTCCCTTAACACATGTGTGAACTACACTACCACTACATATCGTTAAGAAAAAAATACGTTTTGTAAAACTTAATACAAATCCTCATTTTCATGGGCTAGGGTAGGCAGAATCACAATGGAGTGTAAAAGATGAGTTCATTAAACCGACAAGGTGATGATATCTTTAGTGAAAAGCTTGGAGTTCCTTAGAACAAAATGATTTTATATTCTTAAAAGTAAAATTTTATAAAATAATTATGGTTATTAGGATATTCAACAACAATTAACTAAAATATGACACTGATGATCTCTGTTTAGTATAATCTAATAACAGAAACACAAATAATGCTCTTTTCTAAAGTTCAACACACTGAGCAGAGCTGCTTTAGACTTGATAACTTAATGGGGCATTTATTGTTTAGCATTTAACATGCTTTTGATACTTATCCTTCAAAATGTCATTCAAATGGGAGTATCATAGATTCTCAGAGGTGGAGAGGGTACAGTGGCACACAGAGGCGATTGGAGGAAATTGGGCATGTGGTACTGGGGAAATATCCTTCTGTTGGAATTAGAAAAACCCATCTGGTGTTCTGCTAGCTGTGAGAACCTCAACCAGTTGTTTACTCTGTCTGATCACTATTCCTGTTTGTAAAATAAGGGCAATGTCTACACTGATATGATTTTAATAAGGATTAAACACAAAGTTATGAAAGCAATTTAGGAACTTGCAAGGTACTCTCTCATTGAATTGCACACCTAAGCCCCAATTTATGTGAAATGATTAATATATAAATTATAACAATATATCTATGGTTTATATTTTAAACTAAACTGTATTTCTTTTTTTTTACAATTCTGGAAAAAATATTCAGTAAATTGAGTTCAATTTTCTTCCCAACACTGTTGTTCTTTTAGCTATATTATGCCACAGGTTCTTAGTATGAACTTGTATATCATTATATAAGGTCTTTAAAGTTTCATGCTAATTTCTGGTTTCAAGTTTTGTTCACTAAATGTTTGATCACCCTAGATAATACCTCTTAACTCACTGTTTTCCCTCTGTTCTAAGACATACTTTATGTGATGTTCAATCCCCTGCCTTCAATGCCTTCTCCCTGCCCATCCTTATAAAGCATATAGCCAAGTTGTCTAAACCTTTTGGAAGTACAAAACAAGGCAATATAGAATGTGGAATAGTGGAAATATCTAAAAGTTTTATGTGACAACCTCCTATAATCATGAATGCTACAGCCACTCTGGCATTTTAGACTTCACAGAAAGTTCTTTGTAAGTAAACCTCTCCAAGCGCTGCAGTGCTTTGGTCTCTTTCTGTGGTCTGTTTCTCCAGGTCAAGATGCCTCTTCTTCCTCTGGGAGTTTTCCCCTTAAAGAGTCCTTCTTGTACCTCCTTTTCTCAATATTCAGACAATCACTTGGACTTGCTCTTACCTTCTAATTTATGACTCACCTTTTTGACTGGTTTGGGTAAATCCTCCTCATCTTGTCACAGAAGGGACTTTTAAATGATTTCATCACTGTATGACATCATTGTTATGACACATTCCATCCCCTTCACAAAAGAATGACTTCAGCCATTGTTGTCCTGTATGTAAGAAGTATTGTGTACATGAGATTGCTGCAAGTTCATAGGAACAATAACAATTGGACATTTGATATCAAGTCTGTACTGAAACATGGTTCTATCATGTGCTAGCTAAGCAATGTTATGTGGCCATTTTTTTTTTTTTTGACAAAGTTGAATAAAATGTAAAAAGTGATGCTGTCACAGATATTTTCATGGCTAGATTAATGACTAGAGGTATACTTTTAGGAATAGTGCCTTACTTTATAGATACTGATAATAGTTATGTATACCCTAAATATAGCAACATGGCTCCTTGAGTATCTATAAGCCACTGTCTTAGTCTCTTAATTTAGTCACTCATTGTTCATTAAAGAACAAAATAGAAATAGCCAGAATTATGGCAAGCAGTTTCTGAGAAGATCATTACTTTGCTCTAGGACACAGACTTATTCTCAGAAAATTTTCTAGGAGTAGTCTCTCTTAGAATCCAATGGGACTATAGGTTAAAGACAGTGGCTGGAAATTTTAAGGTATCTTTTGGAAGAGCCTTAAAAAGACACATAAAAAATTGATAATGAAGGGCTGGAGAGATAGCTCAGTGGTTAAGAGCACATTTTGCTTTTGAAGAAGACTGGAGTTCAGTTTTCAGCAACCATGTTGGGTAGTTCACATTTCCTTGTATCTCTAGCTCCAAAGGATATGAACCACTCATAAAACTAAATATATATAACTAAAGAAAATAATGGCAAGCATGGTGGCATACACCTTTAAAATACTGACAATAAGATAGCTGTTACTTATGTATCTACTGCTTGGAAGGGGAATAAAATATACCAGGTACAGCTAATTCTTATGTAAGTGTTACCTTAGTGATTAGCATATCTTTGTTCACAGGTAAACAAGTGACCCAATGTAAAAGGCACAAAGGCACAAATCCCCAGTGAAAGCAGATATATAAGCCTTGTAGTTAACTTGAGGATAAGGAGTTAGTAATTTTTTGCAAAAACAGTTCTGAAGTGTCCATTATAAAACCACATGCAAACACAGACCACAACTGAGATTATAATGGTCCTCTGGAAACAATAAATTTATAAAATCATAAAGGTTTAGTTTCAGAAATAGCCCAGCAGAAACATAGAAGGTAACGCTATAGCCCCTCAAATCAGGAAGTTCTGAAAGTTACCATTATTCCTTCACAATGGTTTAGCTACCTACCATGACACAATCCTCAAAATCTTTGCCCTAAGTGATGAAGAGACAATGTGCTTCCTCTAGGTTCATTGTCAATATAATAACAATGATGAAGCATATGTTTATAATGCTGGACTCTGGGGGCCAATCCAAGAGGACCATGGTGATAGCCTGGGTTACAGGGCAAGACCCTGTCTTATGAGAAGGAGTTTGAGACTAAAGAGGAGGAGAAGGAAGAGAAGAAGGGGAGGAGGGAGGGGGAAAGGAGGAAAAGAAAGAGAAGAAAGAAAATTACATTAGTCAGAGTTCTCTAGAGGAACACAACTGATAGAAATATATATATATATATATATGAGTATTTATTAGAGTGGCTTATAGTCTGTGGTCTAGATAGTCCAACAATGTCTGTCTCCCAACAGAAAGATCAAGAACTGGATAGCTGTTCAGTCCATGAGGCTGTATACCTCAGCTGGTCTTCAGTATACTTCTGAAGAAATAGGTTCTAATACCAGAAACAAGTGCCTCAGCAGCTGGGTAGATGAACTTTCCAGCAAGAGTAAGCGCAAGTAGGCAAAAGCAAAACCTCCCTTCCCCGTGTCCTTTTATATTGCCTGCTACCAGAAGTGGTGGCCTAGATTTAGAATGAGTCTTCTCAACATCGAATCATTCAATCAAGAAAAAACCCCCTGTAGATGTGTCCAGCTGCTAGGGGTTTAGTTGATTCCAAATGTAGTTGACAACCAAGATTAGCCCTCACAAAAATGTGCTAACGTATCCATTGTACACCTATCATGTGTCAAATACTCTGTAAAGTATTTTGATTAATTATGACAGTAGAACTGAGAGAAGAGTTAGTGTCCTATAGGACAGGCTGAGGCCCAAAGTCATGAAATTTGCTCAAGCTTCATAGCAGAAATAGAAAATTAAGAGGCCGACTTCAAAAACAAATCTACCAGTAAACATGTCCTGGTGAAATTCCTCATTTTATACAATAAGTATATGCTGTGATGGTTTCAATGAGAACAGCCCCATAGGCTTATAGATTTATATGCCTGGTTCCTATTTGGGGCAACTGTTTGGGAAGGAGGAGGAGGTGTGGCCTATCTGAGGAGGTGTGTCCCTGGGCGTGGTTCCAGAGGCTTCAAAACCTTACATTACCAATTAACTCTTTCTGTTTCTCTCTACCACACAATCATTGTCTCAACATGTAAGCTCTCAGCTACTGTTCCAGCATCACCCCTGCCTGCATGCTGCCATGCGGGTCATGGACTAACCCTCTGAAACTCTGAGCAAAGCCCCAATAAACTCTTTCTTTTATAAGTTGCCTTGACCATGGTATCTCTTCACAATAGGAAAGTAACTAAAACTTGGTTAAATTTAAAAAAGGCTACAATTGTCTCATCATCCTTTGCTTAGATGACTGAATACTGGAAGATTTTGTTTTGCTTTTTTTATTAAAAAGTGTCACTTAAACTTTTAAAAAAGATGGAGAGATGCATATTAATTTTTCCAAATCGACTTCTTTCTGAGGAAACTTATATGAATCAGATAATTATTTCCTGTTTCTTTTATTTTCTTAAGTCTCTATTTGGCTCTGGAACCTGCTACTTAGGTCAGTTGGTTGAACATACTAGGATGGTGAGTCAAAGATTTCGACAGAGACATGGAAGCCCACATTGATCGAGTACCATTCTGGTGAAAGCAAATTTCACAACAGAAATATGGAAAGTGAAGTAACATCATTGTGTTATAAAAGATTCAGGGGGAAATAATTTGAAGGAAAGACCCATGGATGTTTATTCATGAAGGCAGGAAAGGGCCTCTGAGATTGGTGGTTAAAATTGTGTTCCAAAAGAAAAATTCAGTTTAATTAGGACAGTGGTAAAAGTAGATTTCAAACAGAGATCTGAACACCTAAGGTCTATCTCAAACCCTGAGATGGTTGCAGCTGGGTACAAGAAGTGGAAAGAAATCAGTGTTGCAGATGGAGCTGTCTAGACAGCAGCATCTGAGCTGCTAATTCCAGTATAGACTATGTTGAGGATGTGGTCTTGGGATTAACCTCTCATCAAGGGGGTTAAAAACAAGAGGAATCAGGCTGAAGGAGATGCCAGGCTTAAATAGAGTGCCAGAGGACATGTAAGGTGAAGACCGCCAGTCCTTATCCCCTTCTCTCTTATTAGTCATTGCTTACAGGCTGTTCTGGGAGAAATGCCACCTTGTGTAAGGAGACAGGCTTTAGGGGAAACACTGAGTCCAAGAAAGGACTGGCAAATGAACTCTTTGACAAGCATTTCAGCTAGAACAGAATTCTAAGCAGAACATTGTGACGTCCCTCATATTGACTGAAGAAAAGTCTGTACAGCAAGGTTCCCACTCTCACCACTTCAAACATTTGGTCATACATTTTATCTGTGTGTATGTGCACACACCTGTGTTTATGTATGTGTAGGGGGGATTCTCATGCGTTTTATAATGCAAAAGGTATCCCTAAAATCTACTTACTAAATGCAAATAATAAACACCACCCCTAAGTTACTACTATGAAAAATGTCTCCAAATTTGAAAAATCTTGGAAAAGGCAAAGATTGTCCCATTAAACATTTTTCTAATTGAAAATGGATTCTTCTCTCATACAATACACCCCAGCCACAATTTCTCCTTCCCCTTCTCCTCCCAGATCCCCCCTATCCTCCAGATATACAACCCTCTCTGTTTCCCTTCAAGGATGTGTGAGAACCACACCATGTACAATGTTATAGCCAGATAGATGAGTCTGACCATGTTCCATGAACCAGAGTTACTCAATAAAGAGATTTTTAGTGTAGGGGTGACATGTCTCAATTTGTATTGAGTGTATCTGAGTCACAATGGGGTAGGAAGTGGTCTGGAAAAGAGCCAGGGTGGAAGCAAGAACAAGGAGGTGGAAAGCGTTTGAGTAAATAAAAACAGAGGCTTGTAAGGAGGTTCTAGTACAAATGCAAACAGCTTGACAGGTAGCTGAGCTGTGATGATAGGGTCTGATTGGAAAAGAGATGTCAAAGAAGATACTTGCAGGTTTGCTCTGCATAAATGATCAGATGCTATTTCCAGATGTGAGGAGTGTGAGAAGACAACCAGATGAGGACAGCGAAGAGCAGGCTGAATTTAGTGACTTGTCTTACATGGAGGCTTGACTATCAAGGCAACATCGGGATAAAGCTCTCTAGGTGGGAGAAGAGCATGAAATGTGATGGAATGGTAATCAAGTTACATACTACTGAAACATTTTAAATGAAATTTAGAATTTTCTGTTCTCAAAGAGACTTCAGTCACATTTGGTAACCTTCTTGCTCCACGTAGAATTTCTTTGCAGGCTCCTGATTCACTGTTTGCCATAAACATTGGTGAATGTACATATATTTAAAATGTTTACTTCTATCCTATCAATGTTTATTTTCAAATTTTGTACAATATCTATGAACATATATTTCAATAAAAACTAAGACAAACTAGCAAGATCAGTGAAAGAGCATTTGGACTTTATTTCCACATTCGAATTTATTCAGTATATTTTATCTAATTACTTCTACATTCAAATTTATTCAATACATTGTATCTAATTACTGGCACACACAGGAAGCACCAGCCACACTTTTCACCCAGAGTTCTGCAGGCCACTGTTGAATCCTGGAAACTTATCAAAGATTCCCCAAACCCAATATACCACTTTAAGCAATAAAGTAGTTAGTTCTTCCCTTTCCCAAAAATGAAATTATAATATGAACAAAATTCTGGCAAGCACACGAAAGAAAGACTGTTAAATTAAAATCATTAGTCATATAGAGAAGTAGAAGCACTTTTTTTTTTTTTTTTTTTTTTTTTGTTAGAGCACCAGAGTTGGCAGCCAGAGAAAAGGATACTTCAGGCATCACTCAAATCTCACGACAGCAGGAGCTTGGAGGTCAAGGCCAGAGACCCAGTGCTCTGGGCAAATGTACTTCAAGCCTTATTCAAATGATGATATTTGTTTAGCCATTGCGCAGGTCTCCCCCTCCCCCCCATTATACATTTTCCATTTTACACTTTTCATTCTCAACTGTCCAAAAGTCTTCAGTGTCTTTGATAGTATCATTCTTAAGCTCAAGGAATATAATTGAATTTGAAGTTCATAGTAATTTTATTTTAGCATATGCACAGCACACACACACACAAACAGACATACACATTATTTCAACTCTTGGTCATTTATTACAGCACAGGCCATGGCTGTGTCTGTCAGTGTTTGATCACCGTAAGTTAATAAATCATGCTGAGAGCTGATCAAAATCTGTAACACGAAGCAATTGTATGAGCTGGGCTGGGGAGATGTCTGTCAGTCAAATGCTTGACATGTATGCAAGAGTAACTGAGTTGAGATCAACAGTACCATATAACAGGCAGGTGCTGCAGCACACCTATAATGGCAGCATGTGGGACAAGAGACAGGAAGACTAATGGAGTTCACTGGCCCACCCACCTGGTGGAATCTGTGAATCCCAGGTTCAGTGACACACAACGTCTCAGAGAACATGATGGAGAATATGTGAGTGAATGGATGACAGATTCATGAAGGAAAACACATACCCTCTATTCCCATAGGCATACATGGTAATATGC
The DNA here is from genome assembly GCF_903995425.1 of Onychomys torridus. Classification (NCBI taxonomy): domain Eukaryota; kingdom Metazoa; phylum Chordata; class Mammalia; order Rodentia; family Cricetidae; genus Onychomys; species Onychomys torridus. The sequence goes on from NC_050460.1 coordinate 46,533,665, forward strand.
GCACGTGCACACACACACATACACACACACACACACACACACACACACACACACACACCACGCACACATGTACACACACAGAAAGCAAAATAAATGTTTTATTCTTAATCAAGGAATCAAGATGTTCTAAATGTGAACAATTCATAAAAATAAATGACAAAAATTATTTCATTAATAATCAGGAAAAGAAATAATTCAACAGCTTTAAAATCAAAGGGAGATCTGAAGATAGGCCTTTTATTTGTGGTGTAGTCTTGTGTGAGCAGACCACCACAGCCTTCTGTTGCTTTGCTTAGGCATGGTTATCAATCAAATTCTGTGGCATGCTGGGAGATACAAAATCCACACTGTGACTGAAGATTCTTTGGGGATGTTGAAATCCATCCAATATCCCAACTTTATGATCATTTTTCCCCCTAACATGGGTATGATTGATCTATTCATGATGTTTGATAATCAGACGAAATATGGTCTGTGACAGTTTTTGTGTTCATATCCTGTCACATCTAGACTGTCTAATAATAGATATCATTGTCTTCATCTTTTTAAATGATATCTGCAGGAGCCATGATAATTATACATTCAAAGCAGTCACTTGTCATCTGCTGTGTTGGGAACCTGTTATGGTAGATCTGTATTTCTAAAAACTGGTAGAGAATGGACTGGCTACCAAAAAGAGGCAATAAGCATTTTTTTCTTTCTAAAAATATTTTATTTTTATTTATGTGCACCTTTGTGTATATACCTTGTGGCAGAAGAGAACTTGATTCCCTAGGGCTACAGTTGCAAATGACTGTGAGTTGCCCTGGGTGCTGGGGATTAAACTGCAGTTCTGTACAAGAGCATCAAATGCTCTTAGCCACTGAACTGTCTTTTCAGTTCCAGTGATTCATACTCTTTCCTCAGCATTCACACACAGTAGTGAGTTTAGTACAGTCAGCAATGGAGAACTTTGTCCTTTTAGGAGCTTAGTTCTGATGTTCAAGTCATAAGAATTAGTAAGCGTAAAGGATATTTTATGAACAGAATAATTTCAGAATTTATGTTCAGTTTTTAAATAGGAAAGCTTTGAAAGAATGCAATTATTGACATTTATGAAATATAACATAGTGCACACCCACACACACACACACATCCATACACAATAAAGTGACCACCATAGCCAATGGGCTAATATATACATTTTTTTCCAGTCACCTTGTTCTGTTTATACCAGAGACCCTTGAAATCATTCATTTAGCAAATTTCCAGTACAAAACACAATATTAATTGCAGGCTTTCTCTGCACATCTGATCTCTAGGTCCATTCAACTTGTCCTGCTGCAGCTTCCCAATGTTGCCAACAACATTATACCATTTCCTCTCCCTTACAGGCTATCTCCCTGATAGCCATTAGATTTGGGCTAGGGGATCCTCAGATCTCACTCCCCTGCCTCAGCCTCTCTTTTACTCCTAAGCTCATAGCTTCTGTCAAAGAAACAGCAGGAACCCCTCTGTGGCTGAGCCTGTAATTCTCACTTCCCCAAATGAAATGTACTGAGTACCTTAAGCTACCATGGACTAAGGGTGGTTCATTCATATGAAAGCCACAAGGTAGCCAAAGGGGTGACCTTTTGCCTATTCCACTGTCCCCTGTATCAGAGACAATTTGACTGCAAACCCTTATTGTTCATCATTCATCAACTACATAGCATGGGACTTCCACATCTTCTTCTGACGCTTATAACAGGGGACTGCTGCTTAGCACTGTGGGCTTGAACAATCTTCAGAGCCCCTGCCAAGCTGCTGAATATCTGTGCAGATAATGATGCTTGTAACAAAACTTTTAGTAAAAAAGACAATTTATCTTGGTGTCCCTCTACAGTTCAAAGCCCAAGACTTGTAGTAACCACATGTCCACTAAGGTTCTATGTGTCCACCTGTTTTGTGTTAGACTTGTGAGCTTATTCTGTATTTTTCTGCCACTGGCTTGATTACCTTGGCATATTATCCTCTAGGTTCATCCCTATTATATTAACGGCTGTTGTATCCTTATTTTTGAAGAATACGTAATATTCTATAGAAAGTATATGCATACTGTATTTTTATTCATTCATCATTCAACAGTGTATAGATTGTTTCACAATGGTGAATGTTACAATAAATTCATAGGTACAGGTACCTCTTTAAGAACCAGATTGCAATTTCTTTGCATATATGTCCAGAAGTTCCATAACAAAATGGCTCTACCAACTCATATAATCAGCAGCAGCGTACAGGACTTCCATTTTGTTCTTCATTTTTTTCTTTTTCCATTTGTGTATGATGTATGTGGTGTGCATGATGTATATGATGTACCTGGCTGAATGTATTTGTTGCATATGTATGTGAGTGCACATGGACATCTGTTCATGTGAATGTGGAAGGCTGGAGTTGGTTGGTGTTAGAATCATACTCTTCATTAAGGAGTGTGTCTTAATTAAACCCTGTGCATACCTATATGAACAGTCTCACTACCCAATTTGTTCTAAGGATTCCCTGTCTCTACCTTCAGAGCTAGAATCATAGGTGGGCTACTGTGCCCATCTGGCATTTAACATAGACTCATGGAATTTGAATTCCAGATCTTATGCTTACAGGGCAAACACTTAATCACTGAGCTATCTCCTTAGTAAGCATTGCTTTTTGGTTACATGTAGTGGATAGCCATCCCAGCATTGGCCTGGAAGTTCCAACCCCCATTGAGGCTTCCGGTAATGGTCACGCCCACAAAGCAGGGCAGAGGAAGAAGCAGAAGAGCCAAGAGACAGAGGAGGGGGCGCGCTCCCTTGGTTCGGGGACGCTGGACACAGGAGGTGGACTGAGCAGAGTTCTCCAGAGAACACCGCCAGACTGCACCATATCTTTGCTAGACCCTACAACCTATCCCTTCATTTGTAAGTTACCCCACAAAATAAACCTCCCTTTTAACTACAAGGAGTGGCCTTAATAATTTCACCAATAGTTACATGTGAACAAACACTTTCATACTTTTCGTTTCTATCATTTTGATGATAGGCGTGCTGACAATGCCGTATCATTTATAAGAGTTTTCTTTCACTACTTATATTAAATGCATAAAATAACAGACCTTGTTATGACTTTTGATTATACATATAAGTAGACTTTGATGATGTCCCACTTCAATGACTCTCTTCTATCACCCTCTCTCCTCCCACCAGGCTTCTTTTTAATATCCCTAATTCTACTTTTAATTTGTGGTGATGTATTGTGTACCCTAATAAATTTATCTGGGGACAAGAGGACTTCTCCAGGGACTAGATTAGACATAGAGGCCAGACAGTGATGATACACACCCTTAATCCTATCACTGAGGAGACAGAGGTCCATCTGGATCTCTGTGAGTTTAAGGCCACACTGGGCTACATGAGAGAAACAGAACCAGGCAGTGGTGACACATGCCTTTAATCCCTGAAGTAACATGGCAGGACATAGAAAGGTATATAAGGCATGAGGAAACTCTAATTTATCATCATGGCCAAAGTCAAGGAGTGATAATACATTTGCTTGGTGTGTGAGCTTTGGCACACATTTGGTGTTAAGGCCATCTAGAGAACAATATATAGTATTTTATTTTATAATTAACTTAATTTCACATATCAGCCACTGATTCCTCCGTCCTCCCTCCTCCCACCCTCTTGCCCTCCCTCCCCATTCATCCCCATTCCCACCTCCTCCAAGGCAAGGTCTCCCCTGGGGAGTCAGCCCAGCCTGGCAAACTTAGCCAAGGCAGGTCCAGGTGACAGAGAAATAGATGATGAAATCTACATGAACAAACTGAGGTAGGGGGAGGTAATGGAGAGCAAGGGTCAGGGGAAAGAGACCTTAGGGGAGAGGGAAGTCCTAGCTGGATCAGAAGCAGTGTGGGAGAATGGAAAGGGAGATACCATGATGAAGACCCCAGGGGAATAGGAAGAAGCAGAGTGCTAGAGAGGAACTCACTGTCTTGAGGCTGAGGTATTGATGAGAGCTGAGGTTGGCTGTGGCTTGCTCTGCTTCTCTGATCTTTCAGCTTTCACCCCAATATCTGGCTCTGAGTTGTTTTTTGTTTTTGTTTTTTTGTGTTTTTTTTTTGTAATAAGAACTTTTAAGATTCATGTTACATTGATTTATTGCTCTTTAAGTTACAAATCTTTCTATATGAAATAAAGCATATAATATTTGTTGCTCTGAGCCTAGCTTGCTCTACTTGTCAATATGATCTCCAGATCTATTCATTTACACACCAATGACATGGCTGTGGTCTTTAAGGCTGCTCAGTGTGATTTTAATTTGTATTTCTGTGGTGGTTTGGATGCCCATCATCTTTTCATATAGTGATTTGACCTTTCAAAGTTTCCAACAAAATAACTATTTGGGTCTTCAACCTATTTTTACATTTCTTTTTAAATTTTCATGTACATCATGAATATTAATTAGATCCTTACCTGGTGTGATGACTCTACTCATTTTCTTCCATTGTATTATTGTCTTTTCATTTTGTTGATTTCTTCCTTACTATGCATAAACAAGTTTTATTTGCTTATTTCTGTGTTTCTTGTTCGAGCTTCTACTGTTTTGTCACCTAAATTATCATCAAGGCCAAAGTCAAGGAGCGATAATACATTTGCTTGGTATGAGCTTTGGTGTTAAGGCCACCTAGAGAACAATTACTCGCTTTTGGATTCTATTGATAATAGGTGAGGAAACTTGGACTGGGATTCTCATTGAAGATAGCTTTTTCTTCTTGCTGCACATAATAGTGCTTGAAATGTAATACCCAAAGCACTGACATGAAAAAAAAAAAAAAAAAAAGCAATGAAGGCAGACTGAGCTATTATCTAGATAAAAGTGGTAATCCAGAAATCCTGTGTCTTTTGGCTTGGCGTATGGTTTCTGTATGAAATACAAGATGCCCATGTGTATTAACAGAATGGCTGTTTTATAGGCAAATAAATACAAAATATCACACAGGATATCTTAAGTATAAGACTGGAATCTGGCTTCATTCTTATGCCAGTTGATATGCTCTTAAAGAGGATGCCTTTCCCCCAGTTTATTTATTTATTTATTTGCTTATTTATTTATTTTTGGGTTTTTTGAAACAAGGTTGCTCTGTGCAGTTTTGGTGCCTGTCTTAGATCTTGCTCTGCAGATGAGGCTGGCCTTGAACTCACAGAGATCAACCTGGCTCTGTCGCCCGAGTGCTGGGATTAAAGGTGTGTGCCACCACCTCCCGGGATCCCCCAGTGTATGTTTTAACAAAAGTGTAAAAATACAAAATAAAGCATGTGAGTACGGCAGTGTAGATTTCTTTACTTTAGGATGGATTTCTGTATTTGTGTATGTGGGCATGTCTGTGTGAATATCTGCCACATGTGTATCAGTGCTTGTGGAAGCCAGAAGAGAAAAAAAAAAAAAAAAAGATTTGTTGTCACTAGAGTTATTGGTGGTCCTGAGGATGTAGGTTCTAGGACAAAACTCAGGTCATCTAGAAGAGCAACATAGGCTCTTAAATGCCAAGCCATCTCTCTAGCCCTTTGTGGGTGTATTTCTGAGTACTCTACTCTATTTCATTGGCTAATGTATCTGTTTTGATGATAGCATCATTCTGTTTTGTTTTGGTTTTACTGTGACTTGGTAATGTAATTTGATAGCAAGATAGAATATTGAAAACCTTTTCCCTTTTATCCTGCTATTTAGATGAAAGTGTTAGTCAGAAAAGATTTTTTTTCATGGAATTATTATGGTTTTAAGACAATATCATCTTCAAAAGTGATAATTTTACTTCTTTATGTAGTGTCTTTCTTTCTCTTTTCTTCAAGCAGTGTACTGAGTGAGAGAAGAGAGAACAGATACCCCCATCTCATTTCTGATTTTAGAGGAAATGGTTCCAGTTTTCCCCTTCTAATATAATGCTGGCTATAGATTTCATGTATAGCCTGTATTATGTTGAGCCATTGTGTTAGTTTCTTTGTTGTTTCATGCAGGAAATATCATAACCAGTTTTACAGTCTATCCTTGAGGGGAGTCAGAGCAGGAACTTAAGCAGCAGCTTGAAGCAGAAGCCATGGAAGAACACTACAATGCTAGCTCATTCCCCCTGCTCCTGATTAGCTAGTCCAGGACCCTTGCCCTTGGAATGATGCTATCCATACTGGGCTAGGATGTCCTACATCAATTTATAATCAGTCCCCTACAAACATGCCCATAGACCAACTTGATAAAGATAATTGTTCAATTGAGGCTCTTGCTTCTTGACTCTAGGCTGTGTCGAGTAGACAGGTAATGATAACTAAGAGTGATTTGTTCCTCTATTCCTAATTTCTTCAGGGCTTTTACTGTGAAAGAATATTGACCTTGAAAGGGCCTTTTCTGAGCACCTATCCAGTATTTTTGTCCTTTAAACTATTTCTATGCCATATTACATGTATTGATTGTTTATGTTGGGCCATTCTTGCATCATGGAAATAAAACCAACTAGATCTTGGCATAGGATCATTTCATGACATAGTTTAAATTCAATTTGCAAAGATATTAATATGAATTTTGTATTTATGTCATGGGGAAAATTGATGTTTGTGTGTCCTTATATGTTATTTAAATCCTAGTAGGAAGAGCTTCCTAGCATGAGTTGGTAGGTTTTTTGTTGTTGATGATATTGTTGTTGTTGTTGTTTTTGTCTTTCTTTTCTATGGAGGAGCACAGCTGTAAGTTTTCACTTAATATTTAGTCAACTTTTGCAGTGAATCCCCTTGGACCTGGATTTTTTTTTTTTTTGTACTCTGGGGCATTGTTCTATTAATCTATTAAACTTGTTATTCTTTTCTTTAAGCTGTTTATATCTTTTTGACTTAGCTTGGGTAAGCAATATAAGTTGAATTTATCCATTTCTATCAAAATTTACAGCTGTTTTAGAATGTGGGTTTTCAAGGAATCCTCTAATTATTTTATGGATTTGATTGATAGTAATGCCCCCCTTTTCACATTTGATTTTTTTTTTAATATGGCCACTTCCTTTAATTGGTTAGTTGGATGAATGTTTGATCACCTTAGTTTTGTTTTCAGTTTTAGTTTTTATATTTTTTTTTGATTAATTGTCTACCTATAAATTTATTGTGATAGCATTAACTCTTATGGCTAATTTTGGTTTGCAGTTTATTCTGACCTCTGCATATCTACTCACACAAGTTTGGGGCTTCCATATGTGTGTATGCTGACTTATATCCTTCATTGTGTTATAGTAACCACCTGAAGGTTCACATGACTGGTCCTCTGTCAGTCTGGGCCATAAAATTAGAAGCGTTCAAGAAAATGAGCTAGACATTTCAATTGGCCCCTCCCTCAGTGAGAGCAAAGGTTGCAAAACAAGTATGAATATTGTTAAAGCAGCTGAAATTTAGAGTTGGGATTTTATTAAAACTTAAAGTTTATGTCCATTGTAGTATGGAAGGAGTTAGTGTATAGTTTATATAAAACTACACTCACTAAAACGTTAGGAAAAGAAGTACAAATAGCACATGTTTGTTATCTCTGACAACACAAAGTTAGGAAAACAGGATTTCTATAATTGGACTGGTGACAGTTGTATGCATCTGAAAGAAAAATGAAATTTGATCTCTACCATGTGTCCACAACAAAATTCCATTTAATTAGCAAATTAAAAGTGAAAGACAATAATAAGCTTTTAGGAGACAACTTAGAAGAATATCTTCATGAGTTTTTAATATGAAAAAGACTTATTAGGCAACAAAAAGTACCCAATTTAAAAAATGAGTAGCTTCTAGGCTATTTGGTATTAGAGACTTTGTTTACAAAAATATATATCCACAAAGTCATAAAGGTAAAATATATTTGAAGGTAGATAACATTTTATCTATTCAACTCTGTGTAGTTCTTAGATACTAAACTTCACATAGATACAATTAAATATAAACTGTATGTATCTAAATATAGACATGGAATATACAAATACAGAGTACTTAGAGAAAGGGTTTTGGACAAGTAATGTGAATGTATATTTCACTAAAGATAAAACCCAAATGTTCAATTCAGCATACAGAAAGGCCACACAATTTTTTAGTTATCAGTAGGCTCTGAAAAGAAAATAAAAACAACATATCTCCTTTCTCTACTAAATGGCTGTACTTTGAATCTTACAATACCCCAAGTTGGTGGAGATGTGTGATGTATCCTCATGTGTGGCTGGTCACATGAACTGTTATAGGAATTTTAGGAAAATGTAAAAGCGCATACACCCTGCATTTCACAATTCTATGCCCATAGGCACAACCTGCAGAAATCCATGTGCACAAAGCAGTGGGCAAATACACAATGTGATAAGAACAACATCAATAGAATTAGCCTAAAACTGGAAACAACAACATATTTATGAGACTACGTACTTTATGTTCATGAAAAAAGCCTGCTGATGAGTAATGACTTATAACTATGTAGACCTACTTGCTTGAATCTTACAAAAACATATAATGATAATAAAAACTGGGAATATGATTTTATTTTTGTAATCAGATAATGTCTTGTTGTATAAATCTTTCCAAAGCAGTGAAAGACAAGTAGAATACTGTTGGTTTGTTTGGTCTGAATAAATTAGAAGTCATGCACACACTGTATATTGTCTCTTTGGGTAAATTCAGGAAAGGTAAATAAAGGTGTATTTAATAACATAGTTGGTGATATTTTCAAAGCTTTCTTCTGAGCACTTTGACTTTAGTAGACTATGGATTTGAAAAGAAAAATGAAACAAAATAAAAGAAGCAATAATAGCAAAATCCCATGATTATTCCACACAAATGGAGTGCTAACTTTTTTTTTTCCAGTAGTGGTGCACTTACATATTGAAGTTCTGTAAGTTAAATAGAAGGAATATTCAAATGCTATTTAACTTGATGCCATGGTGTATTAATAAAATTAATACAAGGGTTTATTGTATTTTTGATAAAAGCAATCCCACTTAATAAATCCTACCTATTCTTGTTTGAGAGTGATGTCCTCAGTAAATTATGGAAATTGGAAAATAGGACAAAGGTATTCTTCAGCCTCAGCAAGTGGGAGTTTGCTTGTATTATCTAGTTATAATTTCTTATGTTCCTGCCCATGGGTCTTCCCAAGTTTTAGCATATGACAACCATGAAGCCACCAGTTAGTCTGGCTGTATCAAAAGAGAAAAGTTTTTATCAGTAAATAAGTAATCCCTACTGCATAGCACATTTACTGGGAATCTGGCCATCCAGGATCTGTCATAGGTACCACATTAAAATATTGAATGCCACAGAGAGAATTATAGCTGATGAAACCTTGGGTTACCTTTCTGTATAAAATAAATCATAAAATAGCATTAAATCCTTCTGCATTCACTTGTTTCAATAGCCAAAGCAGTAAATAAAATTAGTGATGGAGCTAGAAAATAGGTTGTCCATTCAGCTGAAAAGCAGAAGGCATTTTACTCACTTCTCTCTCTCTCTCTCTCTCTCTCTCTCTCTCTCTCTCTCTCTCTCTCTCTCTCTCGCTCTCTCTCTCTCTGTGTATGTGTATATATATATATATATATATATATATATGTGTATGTGTGTGTGTGTGTGTGTGTGTGTGTGTGTGTGTGTGTGTGTGCACAGTAAGTGTCCATACTTCTGAAGAATTAAATAATTCTGAATAAGAATAATGATTTTAATAGGTTAATATATTTTTGCATAATCAAGATCTTAGTTTTACAATTCCTTCACAGTTTCGAATTGAGTAGCATTAAATGCTGCTCACAGCTTCTTTTAGAATTACAAAGAAATCTAGGGATGAACAGAGGTTCCTATGAAGGATTTTTGATCAGTTCCTATACACATTCATGTTCATATATCTGTGTTCCTCAAACATTACTAAAGCTTCAAAATACAAATCTCTTAGATGTATGTTTTAAGTTTCTTAAATGTAGGTAGATATCTCTGCTTGTAAAATAAAAATACATCACAGAGAATTTTGAATAACTTTATTGTTATTATTATTACTATTATTATTTACCTAAAATGCCTTGAAATCCTTTTAATACCTCTAGGTATTATTCTGTTGTATGATTCTTAATAACTATGTGAAACTTAACTAATATGCTAAATAAATAAATAAGCAAAATATTTCAAGGGAGGTAGATGAGATATCTTAATGCTGCTCAAACCTGTGGTCTACTACCAGAACTCACATGGTGGAGAGAATCAACTCCAGGTATTATCTTCTTACCTCTATGTGTGTGGTATGGCAGGCATATTCACACATCCATGCATATACATCCCTTTATCACCAACAACTATAAGTAAAACAAATGAATACTATATTTTAACTAAGTTTATGATTTTGTGTTGAGATTCAGTCATAGGTATCCAGGGACCCCTATGACCTATAAGTCATGGGTTGGACTTACCTAGTAAAACTCTTGGAGGAAGAGAGGAAATGAGATGAATTGGATTCCTTTGATATAAACACACACCAATTGGCTTCCTTTCCTGTGAACCTAGACCTGCCAGATTCCTTTAGTATAATACAGTCTACAGTAGTCCTCCATCTTACATTTGGGGAAGTATGTTCCAAGTCCCTCAGTGGTTGCCTGAAGCTGAGCATGGTAGCAAATACATATACACCAGGTTCTTTTCTGAAGTATGATGATATGAAAACATTTTATAAATTTGGCGGATGGGAGGTTAATAATAATATTCATAAAACATAACAATTATAATAAATTATTAACACAGTGTTAGTACATTTATTATAACACATCGCAATAAACTCACTGGTATGGTTACTCTTCCATGCTGGGGTCACTATTAAATAGGATAGACTACTCATGGTCTCTGGAGCACTCACAACATGATAATGTGATATATGCTATTCAATATGAAATACATGTGTTGGATACACTGGGCTAAAGGATGAGTCATATTGTAGTTGGGATGGATGAGGTGTCATGACACCACTCAGAATAGCAAAGTGTAGGCATTGTGGATTTCTAGAATTTCCCATTCAGCATTTCCAGACTGGTTGGACATGGGTAATTGAAAAAATAGAAAGGAAACTAATGACTGAGGGTACAAGTATAGATTTCTGAAAAAAGTGAATTGAAGCCACATCTGTATAGTGGCAGGAATTATTATGAGGTATATTTTTTTTTAAAAATGTAGATGGTGGAGGGGATGACTGGGAGGAGTGGAGGGAGGGGAAGCTGTGGTTGGGATGTATTGTGTGAGAGAAGAATAAATTTAAAAAGTGAATGTTTAAAAAAAAAAAAGAACTGTGATGGACATGTGCCCTAGAATGTCAGTTATTATCACAGTTATTTTTAGGAAAGAAAACTCCTGAATAGGTTATCACAGGCCATAAATATTACATGCATGCCTGACTTACGGCTTTGATTATAAAATAATGGATGCCAAAAAGACTCGAGTGAAATTAAGGGAGAAAAGTAAGTAGGAACAATAATATATGAGGACTTACCATGTGAAAAGTTAAAGCCTGCTTTAAAGGGAACAATGCCCAATTTCCCGTCATTCTGAGAAGTCTATAGAAGTTAAACACAGTCTTATTCATCCACACACTAGAGCTTAGAGCGCAGCTCTCCCTATGCAGTCAGCCCTAATCGGACTCAAACCTGCTCTTGGATTCCAGATAATATTAGGCAGTTTGCTCTGTATAACTCAGACAAAACCTCATAGCCCCCGATACCCATGCTTGCCTGAAGTACTTGCATCATGAATTGGCTGTACTTTGTTTGGGCATTTCTGGATGTCTCTAACAGCTTTCAATGTGGGACTCGTCCCAGGAACAACATTTTACTTTATTTTTGTATTTATTTTCCCCAGCGGAAGGCACAAGACACACGTGCCTTCCTTTCTCTTGTGGGAGTCATGTGGTCGTTCCCTTTCATCTCAAGTCAGTCTCTGCTGTAAACAGACAACATCTGCCTTCTGCAAGTTTGTACTAAACCGTACTCAACCTCCTGAATGCTGTGACCCTAATGTTGTAACCTTTAATATATGTTGTGGTGACCCCCCCCACCATAAAATTATTTCATTGCTACTTCATAACTGTAATTTTGCCACTGTTATGAATTATAATATAAATATCTGATATGCAGAATACCTGATATTGCAACCCCAAAGGGGTTACAACCCCCAGGTTGAGAACCAGTGGTTTACAGCAAGACAGTATTACGAGGGACAACATTGATCTCCTCTCTGTGGCAGCTCCTGTCAACAGAACAAAGTCTACACTCTCCTCATGGATCCAGTGACTGATCTCTCCACCATTATACTCAAGTGAACTTTTGATAATTATTTAAATATATTCCTTCATTTTGAGTTAGGAGGAAAGCAAAAGCAAAAACACGCACACGTTAAATCTCAGCTAGAGTAAATACCCTGCATTTCAACTGTGAACATTAGAATTGTATCACCCAAGTACACATTTTTATGTTATTTTTTTATTTTTATTTTTTGGTTTTTCGAGACAGGGTTTCTCTGTGTAGCTTTGCGCCTTTCCTGGAACTCACTTTGGAAACCAGGCTGGCCTCAAACTCACAGAGATCTGCCTGGCTCTGCCTCCTGAGTGCTGGGATTAAAGGTGTGCGCCACCACAGCCTGGTTGATGTTATTTTTGAAAAGCAGCATACAATAAAATTCATTCAGTAAATTTGAATATAAACCTAATATCATTTCCACAGATAACTCCACACTTAAATACTATGAGGTGATTTGAATGAGAATACTCCTCCCACATAGGCTTAGTCACCAGATAGTGGAATTGTTTGGAAAGGATCAGAGGTGTGGCTTTGTTGTTGGAGTAGATGTTGCCTTTTTGGAAAAAAAGTGTGTAGTCATGAGCAGGCCTTGAAATTTCAAAAGCCCATGCAAGGCCCAGAATCTTTCTTTCTTCCTCTCTCTCCCACTCCCTCCCCCTCCCTCTCTCCCTCACTGTTTCTCTGCTTGTCTGCCTGTAAATTTGGGTGTAATCCCCAGCCTCACAGTTGCCTACCTGCCACCATGCATCCTTCCATGATCCTCATGGATGAACTCTCAGAATCAATAAGCAAGCCCCCAGTAAATTGCTTTCTTTGTAAGAGTTGCCTTGATCATGGTGTCTTTTCACATCAATAGAATAATAACTAAGACAGACTCCATACATATATGCTACCATCCCAAGTAGGCCACACATTCTAGGTCAGTGACCATGACTTACTTTTATGTGCAGCCAGTGTTTAAAGAAGGGTGAACTGAACACAGTTTTGTTAGTTTGTTGCAGAGATTATGTTTCCTTTGGTTGGTGATAACAACTGGAAGATGAATATTCCTTCATTTTGAGTTAGGAGGAAAGGAAATATTAACACCATCCAGGAGCTACTGTGGATATATTAAGTAATTTTATTCCACAAGATTAAATATTTAACATATCCCTGCATAACCTGGGATGTAAAGATGAAGCTCTGGTTTAATAGAACCGTGCTGAGAGTTGAGAGTTTTCTGTGTCTGGTGATCTTCCAGATAAAGCTGCTGATAGAGACAGTTAGAGAAACAGGGTTTTGAACAAATCTAGGAGTTACTATCATAGAAACAACAGCGATGAAATCCATCTTAGCTTAATGTCTAGCACTATTTGAACACATATGTGACAGGGTTGGTAAACAGAGATGAATGTGTGAATTAATAAAACAGAGAAGTCAAAAAATTATAAAGTAATAGATGATGGAAATTTTAAAAAGTACTATAATGAGAAGCAGTTGAAGATGATATGAGAAATATGTCTAAAGTGTTCCTACAGAGCCAAACTCTATCAAAGATGGGATCTGTTTCTCAACCTTCTTAATGCTGTAACCATACTATTATAACCTTTAATACATATTGTGATGATCCCCACCCATAAAATTATTCCATTGCTACTTCATAACTGTAATTTTTCCACTGTTATGAATTGTAATATAAATATCTGATAGGCAAAATATCTGATATTCAACGCCCAAAGTGGCTGCAGCTCACAGGATGAGAGCTAATGGTTTACAGCAAGACAGTATTATGAGGTACAGCATTGATCTTCCCTCTGCAGCAGCTCCTGTCAACAGAAGAAAGTCTACACTCTCCTCATGGATCCAGTGACTGATCTATGCACCATTATACAAAGTGGACTTTTGATAATTATTTAAATAACTAAATGGTATGTCAGTGAAATCTCAGAAGCCCTTGCTGCCCTCGGGCTGAGATGTCAGTATAGGGACCTTTTTTGGTTATGTTGGTTTCAATAGTGCTGTCTTAAAAATGTGCCGCTGGGGTCTGCTCAAGTTCAAAGCCATAGGCCCAAAGTCACTAGATATACCAGCTAAAAACATTCTAGGTTCATTTGCACCTCTAGCAACATCTGTTGACTAGGAGGTTGAACTGCGCCAAGTTCGGTGAAGTCAACTGCTCTCATGTTTGTAGGGTCGTCCCCCAAGAGTACTGGAATAAAGGGTTCAAATGATTTTTAGATGAAGATACCCTTCTACTTTTCAAGCTGAATATTCCCTTTGATAGTTATATATGATCAAAATGAAAAAGACAACAAAAAGTATTGTTACTAAAGAGTATTATGGAGAGATGCTGGTTGTTTTGAGGCCATGCTTTATAGGTGTGGCCTCAATGAACAGACTGTGAATAAGGTTGTTGTCTGAAGTTGGGGGCATACCAGTGAACAGAGAAAGGACTGCAGTACTTTTTTCACCTCTCAGTATAGTTTGAACTTTTGAGGAAAGAGCTTAGCATTGCTGTGGTCCATTTTAATCTTTCTGAGTATATTAACTCCTTATGCTAATTGGACATGGTGCCATATGCCTATAATTAGGAAGCTTGAAGCAAGGGGATGCTCATGAGTTAAAGCATAGTTTGAGTTATACACAGCATGATTCTGTCTCCATACCACAATACACACATACATACATCTCACAAACACATGCACACATATACACATAAACAAACACATAATAATAATAATAATAATAATAATAATAATAATAATAAAAATATAGATCATTCTTAATGAGTAATGTCACAAAATGTAACCTTAGGCTATTGTAGTGGGTAGCCATTCCAGCCTTGGCCTGGAAGTTCCAACCCCCATTGCGGCTTCGGTAATAGTCACGCCTACAAGGCGGGGCTGAGAGAGGACACTGAAGACCCAGGATCAAGAGGAGAGGCCTCTCTTGGTTCCAGGACCCTGGATGCTGGAGGTAGACTGAGCAGAGTTCTCCAGAGAACACTGCTGGACTGTGCCATACCTTTCCCAGACCCTGCAACCTATCCCTTCATTTGTAAGCTACCCCACAAATAACCTCCCTTTGAACTACGTGGAGTGGCTTTAATAATTTCACCAATAGGCTATCTCACAAAACACTGTATACAGTGTTCCATGTAATCATTCACTTGCCTCATCTTTCATCTGAGATACTGAGCACTGAATGTAACTAAACCCCACAGGCTCTGACAGAAGTGTCTTGCCATTGTGACTAATCACAACACCTCTTACTCTGGCAGTTGCTCAAGGTTTGTCTGTGTGACAAAGTAAATTCAAGTAAATTATCAGTTTTGTTTAGTAGCTGATTACTATATTTCCTGCTAGGCAGTGAGCTTGTTTTATTAGCATTTTTGCAAACCAAGGAAACTGTTCAAGTTATTTGGAAAATGAAAACAATTTCTACAAAAGAAAAGCTATGTCATATATGATTAGATGTGCTACTGATAGCATTACATTTTATGTGAGTCATTGGTACAAACTGTGTTTAACATGAAATGCTTAGCTCTAATGCTTTTTCATTCTGTTTCACAGCTGACCCTTAAGAGTGAACTTATTATTTTCTCTGTACAAATGGGAAACAATGAAGGCAGAGGAAAGTTTATAGCAATAAATTCCTGCATGAAAATTTGGAGGTAACACGCCAGGCAATGTGGGACATCCCTGCCCTTCTAGGACTTGTGAGGCTGCCACTGAAGGATCACCATGAGTTTCAGTCCACCCTGGGTTAGATAATTAATTTGAGTCCAGCCTGGTCATATGGGAAGACAGTTTATCAAACAAAAACAAAACAACACACTTTAGAGTGAATTAAATTTCTTTTTATACACTCAGCTAGTAAGAGAGAGAGAGGAAGCAAAAGGAAGGAAGGACAGAGAGCATAAATGTATAATTCACTGTAACCCTCAACATAGAATATGTACTATATATAAATATATATATAATTGTCTAACATATGTACATGCATTCTGAACTGCAAATAATCCCCTTTATAGTCCTTTTTTCTTATTATGTTTTCATCAAATTCCTGTCATGGGGTCTCACTAAAACCTCTGCATAGATGACCCTAACATCTGTATAATGTCAATTTCCTAACTAAATATCTATTTATCCCTGCCTTATTCCACTTACCACCTGCATTTTACCCCATGGTCACTATCTTCTTATTGGGATTCTTACAAACTTCTGGCCATTTCCTTTTGGACAGTTTCTTAAATACTGGAACTCTCCGTGGCCTTTTGGCCTCTGTCTCCTCCCCCACCTTTCAGCTCCTGGAACTCATTCTGTACCCTGGTTGTGATGACATCCTGGAGCTGTCCATGCGGATGATTCTGAAGATCACTTTTCCTGTACCTAGAATCTCTGTATTCCCAATCTGATTGGCTGTAATATCCTGCATAACTTCCCCGCCTATAATTTTGTTCACGGAAACCATATGTTCTGTGCTGTTTCTTCTACTTCAATCTTCAGTTGAGGCATTCAAGCTGGGCACTGGAGAACTGTAGGTGACTCTGTTACAGTTCTCACCTCTCAGATTCAGTCGGTCAACATTCTGTAGATGCTACATGTTAACTATCCATCACATCTTGCGGCTGTAGCCTCAGTTCACTATGGATAAATACAGACAACTCTTTCATGACCTCTTCCTACAAGCGTTGAAGATGAGACTTGAACATTAAATGAAGCTGTAGTGTCTGTTAAATAAAATAATAATAATAAAAAAAATTTTAAAAACCCAGTCATCATGAAAATTCCAGTTGGCCTGCATTATGGCGAGTGTTTAGTTCCTCCTAATACATCTTTTAAAGTGACATTAGTTCTCGAAATAGACCTTGCTTAAAGCTAAAACCTGCTGTCAGTTTGCTATCTATGTTTCCCAAGAGAGAATTCCCATCCCTTCTGTCCCTGCTTCTAACTTACCTAGTCTAACTCCCAAGTAGCATTCCTGGGTTCTATATACATAGAGCACTGAGTTCAGGTCAATAATTAAGAACACATAGCCTTACTACTCTTTCCAGCAGACAACATGAGGCACTTTGTATTAAAGATCATGTCTGAACTCATTTGAGAGGACATACTTTGCAGTGTGCAGTGTTGATCATGTCTGTGTGGTGGGGATTTTGTTTCAGGATTCCTTACGACAAGTCACTGGAAATCCAGTATTTTCCTCTTAAGACTCACAGTCAAAAAGTGACTCCTGAAAATAGGCAGTTGTTCTTAAACACTTATTACAATGAGCTGTACATCGATAAGGTACTTAGCACATACCACTGAATATTCTTCAGCCTTTCAATTGTTCTGCTCCCAGAAAGGGAAATAAACATTTTGAGAACCTGTGTCATCTGTTTTGACCAAGAAGGATCCATTCCCATTGATGAAAAAAAAATTTTTTTTCCTGAGACAGGGTTTCTCCATGTTGTTTTGGTACCTGTCCTGGATCTTTCTCTGTAGACCAGGCTGGCCTCGAACTCACAGAGATCCACCTGGCTCTGCCTCCCGAGTGCTGGGATTAAAGTTGTGCACCACCACCACCAGACTGATAAATAATTTTAAATGGTTGTGGTTGTCTTTATTTGATGGAGAAATGTTTACTTTTCCTTTTATTCTCAGAATGAATGAGAAATTTCTTTCAAAATTAAACTTGTGTGTGTGCATATGTGTGTCTGTGAGTCTGTGTGTCTGTCTGTCTGTCTGAATAGAGTTGTTTGTGGAACCAGGAGTCAACCTTAGGTATCATTCCTTATGTGCATCTTACTTGTAGTTTTAGACAATGTCTTTCATCGGGAGCTGGGGTTCACCACTTAGTCTAGATTTGCTGGCAGGTGAGTCTTGGAATTTGCCTATCTCTGTCTGTTTCTTTCTCTCCAGTGCTCATATGACAAGTGTACATTACTAAGCACAGCCTTTTACATAGGTGTTAGGAATTGAATTCAGATGGTCATCCTTATACATCAATCACTTTACCAACTGGCCAGCCCTCCAGCCCTATGAGCCCTTAATAACTTGGCCCTTTATGATTTTTATATTTATAGAATACCTTCATGTCATACAGTTTATTTCTCTTTTCAAATTGCTGCCCCTATATTTTACAAATACTTGGTAATTTAATTTATTAAATAACAAATAATACAGCCTAGTAAAATTTTATAGTATAGATATGTTCCTAATTTATGACTATAAGAAAGATTAGACCGGGACCTGTCCTTAGTGCATGAGCTGGCTCTTTGGAACCTTGGGCTTACACAGGGACAAAACTTTGCTCAGCCTGCAAAGAGGGGACTGGACCTGCCTGTACTGAATCCATCAGGTTTAAATGAATCCCCAGGGGAGTCTTGGCCCAGGAGGAGATGGGAATGGAAGGGAGGGGATGGGGGGAAGGTGGGAGCGGGGATGGGAGGGGGGAGGACAGGGGAACCCATGGCTGATGTGTAAAGTTAAAACACAAATATAATTTTTAAAAAAGTTAAAATAAATAAATAAATAAAAGATTAGAAAGATTGTATTGTCTAGATTATTGAAAGAGTTTCTAATCTGAGAATAACAATATTCCACTATAGAGTACATTATAGATACTTATATCACACACACTCACACACACACACACACACACACACACACACACACAATTTCTATGAAATACTAGCTACAAAATTGTCACTAATAGTCCCGGGTAAGGAGCACACTTAGTGATACTTATTTTATTTTAATTCTTCCATCCATGGCTTTTACTTCATCTCAGGGCTATTTGAGTAGATTATGGGAATCTCTGGCTGGTGTGGGAAAATTGCAACAGTGTTTCTGTATGGGGATTCTCACTTACACTCTCTCTTGTTTCCTTTTTCTGATCCCTAACTGACAAAAATCAAGTAATTAAGATCTCCATCTAGCGAAGTACCCAGATTTTGAGCAGTCTCATGAGAGACATGACCATTTAACAATTCCTCTTTCTTTAAGTCCGACCTCACCTCAAAGGATGGGGTGGGATGTGTCAATGGAGCAAGCCTTGTGTCGAAGAAGAAGTCCTTCAGCTTTGAACAACCACTGGAAAGAGCTGAATATAAAGATTTGGTGACTGTTCTCTCCATTACAGATCATCATTGGCATTAGCCCTATTTTTTCTGTGTCTCCAAGTGTTCAGTTACGAATAAAATGACATGGGCATATTGCCCCCAGCTTATGTGCCAGTATAAGAGTCTTTTGCAATGCTAAACTTAGTCACTTGGTATAGCTTTCATGCATTCGTTGTATGTCTGAAGCCAAAGGAACCAATGCAGGGCATGGGTGACATGAGGTGAAGGATCTACTTGGCTTGTCCACATGCCTTGAGCAAATCACACCAAGACAGTAAGTCCCTGCTCTTTTGGTAAACAGTGGGAGACCAGGATCATGCATGAATCAGATGTTCACTTGAATGCACAGTGAGGCTCAAAAGGAAAGGGGCATTGTTTCATGAAAGTACATAATGAAAGAAGCTGACCTAGATTTCCTAAAGCTACCCTGAGGAAACGATGCTTAAAGTGAGCTCTGGGGATGAATTGGACACAAAGGGAACCGCAGAAATGAATACCCTCGGCAAAAAGAAAGAAAGAACAAAAATAGGAGAAAGTGAAGGAGACTGAGGAGAGATAACACTAGAGGGATAAGCACCAGCCAAATGGACCAAATGTGTCAAGACTTTAGACCAAGTCACATGCTTTGAATTTTCTCCTACAGGAGATGGAGAACCTGTAAGAGCAGAGATTCAGAGAGAGTAGTTTGTGTAGAGCAGCTAGAAGCTGAGCTAAAGCTACCAGAATTGTCCCAGGGAGAGTAAGGGTGGGGTTGTGTTAATGAATAATAGAAGTCAGATTATGAGATCAAGAACATCACACCAAAGAGTTTTTTTCCTAGGGAGTGAAAAAAACGGGGGTTGGGAGAATTAGAGGAACAGAGAGGAGGGAGGAGAGAGGAGGGGAGGAAGTGGAAAGGAAATATAGCAGACAGAGGGTGAGGGAAGAAGAGAGACAGAGAGAGACAGAGAAATCATCCTGTTCCAACTCAAATTTTATATAAATATATATATATATATATATTATATATTCCTCACAAGGATCTATTGCTTATATAACCTAGATTTTATACACTCTCTTTTCTTAAATGCTCATAATGCTCATATATAATTTTCTCCCTTATATGCCTGAAAATATTTTCTGAGTTATTGGGTCGTTTTTATCTTGGAAGAATGGTATATGCAGAAGAAATATCCATTAACAGTTAATAAAGTTAAATTCCCTAAATAACTTAATTTTGTCTAACTTATTGTAGGGCTAAAACTGGAGCTGTATCTTCATAAATTCTAAATCGTTGAAGAAAAAAATGTCTAATCACCAACATTCAGACATTGCAAACTTTTTTTCTTTTAACTTTGCTAGCTTCTTATTAAAAAAAAGACATTTTGGCAATTGGTGAATAGCTTGAATTTTCCCTTTGTACCTATATGAGACTGGATAATACATTAAAATGAAAACTTTATAGATGTTTCTGGAATAAAATTTATTTTAAAAGAAAAGTGATTTGGCAAAGATAACAAATTTATTTTTTTTAAGTCCCCTACTTGAACCCAAATGATTTGGAAAGTCCTAAAATATTCTTTTATTTCAAACCCCCTACTTACTAACTCACTGAGTAATGGATTATAATGTATTAAAATAAGTCCATTGTCTGTATGTTTTTCATTATTAAAACAATGTATCATTGCCATTATCTTATGCTAGAATGTGGATTACTATTTCCAGGTTTTCTTTGCCCGAGGAAAATTTTCAGACTTGCTAGTTTTACTTTAGATAAGTTTTCGTAAACTCATGTGTATTTATCTAAGAACATTTTTCTAACTAGAATATCAAAGTGATTTTTGAGCCTAAATTTTTATCAGTTCTCTGTATTTGTATATTTCTGTAAATAGCATTCTTTTAAATTCCCAAGACATTCTTGTATTTTTTTCACAATCTGTGCCCATAGATATTCAGAAAGTAGTTAGATTATGAGTCATTTTACATAATCAACTTAATTTAATTCTGCCAACAAACTAAAAAGTAACATTTTAAAAGTAATTTATTTTTGTTTTATGTTTGTGAGTGTTTGCCTGCATGCACATATGTTCATCATATGCAGGCCTGGTGCTTGTAGGGTATAGAAGACAGAACACTGACCCTTGAGCTAGAGTTACCTACAGTTATGAGCTATGTGTGCTGGTAGCCAATCCTGGGTCCTCTGTGATGGCAGCAAGTGCTAGTAATTGCTGAGCCAACTCTGTAACCACCTATGTAACAAATATTTTAATGGTCCTTACAAATTAGGTCATTACACTACGCACACAGAGAGACCTTGGAACACATGACCCCAAATGAGGTGTCGCCATCAAATCCCCCCCTTCAGACTTCAGGGAACCCCAGCAAAGAGGAGGTAGAAAGAATATGGAAGCTGGAGGGGATGAAGGGCACCAGGAGAGCAAGGCCTTCTAAAGTCACTGAGATGAGCAAAGCTCCTATGAACTCATAGAGGATGAAGCAGCAGGTACAGGGCCTGCATGGGTCTGCACTAAGACCCCTGTGTATGTACTACAGCTTTCACCTTGGTATTTTCAGGGGAGTCCTGAAAGTATGAAAGAGTGGGTCTCTGATTCGTATGCCTTCTCTTGAGGCTCTTTTCCTTTTATTGGTTTGTGTTGTCCGACTTTGGTGTGATGGTTTTGGTTTTATCTCCTTATGTTTTTGTTATTAGAAAAGCATAGAAATCTCTTTTATTATTCCCCCCTCTGTCCCGCTCCAACCCAACTATTCTGATCTCTCATGTGCCTATCCGCCGACCTTCTCCCCTCTACTCTCTCCCCCCGGCAACCCAAGACATTGTATGTATTTCTTCTTCCTAGGGAGATCCAGACATCCCTCTTAGGATCCTCCTTGTTACCTAGCTTCTCTGGGGCTGAAGACTGTAGTTTGGTTATCCTTTGCTCTTTGGAACCTATTCCCTATGGTGGGATGCTTTGTTCAGCCTTGATGAAAGGGGAAGGAGCTTGGTCCTTGATATGCCACGCTTTGTTAATTCCCAGAGGAGACCTTACCCCATCTGAATGGAGAGAGAAGAGGAGTGGATGGGGGGCACATAGAAGGGAGGTGGGGGCAAGGAATTGGAAGAGAGGAGGGAAGGGAAACTGGTTGGTATGAAAAAAAAAGAATAGAAAATAAAATAATTAAAACCTGAAGAAAAAAAAAAAGAACAACCAAAAACCTTAGCTAAGTCATTAAAGAGCAGAGCCTAACAGCTCACCTAAAGCCACACGGAACTAATAGATAATGGAGGTGAGTTAAAATGAAGAATATGACACAAAATTCCATTTTCATCCATCTTATCCTGCTCATTAATAATTTTGTTTAATGCCCAATAATTCATTTGCCTAATTTTAGAGTTTCCCTTAATGCCAGGGAGATAGCTTGAATTTGATGTGTGGGATGATAACTATTTACATATTTTAAAGAACATTAATTTTCCCATTACATTTTCTGTGATTCAACCTGCACTAGGTCATTGGTTCCCTTTTTTTGCTGACATTGATTGTGAAATATAAAAATTCATCCTGATATATAATTTTAAAGAAGGCTGTATCTCTCCAGAAATAGTCTTTGCCATTTGTCCTAAAAATAGTCTAACCCCAGAGTATTATATTTTAGTTTCTTATGTGTACTCAAAGGCAAGGTAAGCCTGGTGAGACGATTTAGTGTGAATAATCCTATAAGCAGGATTACCTGCTCATGAGAAAGGAGATTACAAGGTTGAGAGGCCGAAGTAGGATGCTTTGTCATTAATGGTCTGGAGAACTCAATTCCAGGACAAGTTAGCACTACTCAGTGCTGTCAGCTCCTGTACCTCACAGATGCTTCCATCATTTGACACGGAGTGATGATCTTGGGAACCATGGTGAGAAATATTGCACGCCCTAATTATGAATGTTAGGGTCATTTCCAGAAACAAAATACAATGCAGAAGACAAAGCAGAAGCCCTTTCCAAGCTGAAAAAGGTTGTGGTTTAAAAAAAAAAAAAAAAAGCAGCCTCAATGATGAAGAACATCTAAGTGACCAATATACAAAAGCAGAGGATTGGAACCTGCTCTGAAGACATTCCTACGGCTGCCATAATTCTTAACTCACTATACCAGGACCAATTTAAGCACAAGATAAACCAGTTCTACTCATATGAAAGCTCTGATGCCTTTGGAGTGTCATATATCTAGTTAATTTTAATTTCCTCTACACGCCATGACACTGCAGCAAACAGACCTCTCAGTACATAACTCAGCATTTTAATCCACAAAGTGCTCCCTTATAATAACTAAAATTTTAAGGTTTTTTGCATCAAAGCCAGTATTGAATTGTCTCTGGGTGAAAATTAAATTACCTAGATTTATTTCAACTTTTAAAGTTACTGTCTTATAGATATTTCTCAAGAGGCATGTATATGTCAGATGTTAATATTCAGTAGAGTGTAAATGTCAGAAGGAAGGGCCCTTAGGGAGATCCATGCATCCAAGCCCACCCCTCTGTCAACCCAAGTCAGCATAGCTCTACTCTCTGTAAAAGCAAGTCCTGAAACAGCTACTGTGATTTGGTGCACAAAGTTATTCTGAGGTGAAATGAAACCAAGTTAAACTCTTTGAAAAACATGATACATATCTCTGTTTGTGTCTCCACTGCTTAATAGTTAACAGGGGATACCAACAATGGTCATTTTTACTAGATGGAACATGTCCATGTAGATTAAGAACTTTGAAAATATTTCCAGGATCAGGGCAGGCATTTAATATGCTCTTCTGGTCAGCAGTCCATTAGTCTTCCATTTGCAACCACATTCTTTTTTTTTTTTAATTGAACCTTTTCAACATTGCGTATGTGTGTGTGTGTGTGTGTGTGTGTGTGTGTGTGTGTGTGTGTGTGTTAGCATGTTATAGTGCACACGAACAAGGAGGTCAGAGGAGAATATGTGGGAATAAGTTTTCTCCTTCCACCTTGTATGTTGTAGGTAATGAATTCAGGTCTTTAGATTCCTTGAGTGGAAGCACATCTACCCACTGAGTGTCTCACCAGCCAATCTGCACCAGTATTCTTTTTGTTTTTCGAGACAGGGTTTCTCTGTATAGCTTTGGAGCCTGTCCTGGATATTGTTCTGTAGACCAGGCTGGCCTCAAACTCACAGACCTGGCTCTGCCTCCCAAATGGTGGGATTAAAGGTGTGTGCCACTGCTGCTTGGCTGCATAAGTATTCTTAAAGTAAAGTGTTCATGAGACTAGACTAGGCCCTCTGCATGACGAGACAATTGTGTAGCTTGATTTGCTTGGGGTTCCCCCTGGCAGTAGAATCAGAATCCACATCTGGTGCATGAGGGACTTTTTGGAGCCCACAACTTACGGTGGGACACCTTGTGTAGCCTTGAGGCAGGAGGAAGGGCTTGGACTTGTCTCTACTGAACGTGCCTCCTCTTAGGAGGTGTTGCCTTCTTCTGGGGGGGTGGCTGGGGGGTCGGTTAGGGAGGGTTAGGGGGGAAGGCTGGAGGGCAGGAGAAGGGAAGAGGGGGATCTCTGATTGGTATGTAAAATGAAAAAATTTCTTAATAAAAATGAAAAAAAGAATAGTATTCATTTTTTGTTTCTGTGCAAAACATGTTAAACAAAAGAGAGATTTTTTGTGGGGGGTAAGGTATCATCTTTGCCAAAGACTAGATATTGTACAACATCAAATATGTCTCCTTATCTGATGTCCTTTTCAGGAATGTGAAATCATCATCTTCTAATCAAGATAGGTTTTGATAAATCATTGCAGTGGAATCTGTGTTTATTTATCATTTCAGAGAGCATGGAGCTTTTTAATGAAAAGTACAGCAAAAAATAGCAGACCAGACTGTGTGCAGAGCCTTGGTTCTAGAATACTTTCAGGGTCTTCTTTAAGAAAAGCTCTATAGTTTGAGTGCAAAACTAATTTTTTCACTCAAACTATAGAGCAAATAACAAAATCCAGGAAAGAATATAATATTTATATAGATTACCTATTAGACATACAACTTCTTTCTCTCCCTCCATCCCCTGACAAAACCTGTACAAAAAGGTTAGTTTGCTTAATGTCATGAAATTTTTGCTTATAGATAGCTAAAACACAAATTTTTGTTATTTTAATCATATACCCATACATGATTATTTATGTACCAATTTTTATTCAAAGCAAGTACTATAATGTGTCCTTCAGTATATGTAATTGAAAGGATTAGCAACTAAATTTAATGACAAGATAAATTTATATATTTGTATGAAACGTAGTCTAACACACAGATTCAGAGAATGAACTCTATCAAGGGCAGAGAGATGGCTTTTCCTTAGTCACAGGGTCATTGGAAGTGGTGAGGATTGCATCTCTTATCTTGTGGTGTAAATACTAGATGGTCTAATTGATATCAAGTGCTTGGAATAGTGCCTGGAACAAGTATGGGCTTTGACTGTTAACATTTGACATTATTGCAATCATCATCGTCGTCGTCATCATCATCATCATCATCATCATCATCATCCTCATCACCATCAACAATAACAATATCATTATTATCACCACCATCATGTGGATTTTCTGTGGAACTTTATCCCCAAATTGGATGTTGTCGATACCAGCCAACTCCCAGTTTCTTTTTGTTTGTTTGTTTGTTTTTTGAGAGTGATTTCCTCTCTTGGAAGGTTTGAATCTGTACATATTTTCTTGATGTTTCTTTTGTATCCAGGGCTCAGCAGCCTGGTGTGGCACCCATTTTCTTCTTCATAATGACATTGGCCTGTTGTACTTCCTTTGTGGCCTTAGTTCCATCAGACCATGTAGTTCAGATTTTATGGGATGACTTCTGCATGCATGTATTTTTTAGCACCTTAAGGGAGCTTCAGGAGCAGAGTTTAAGAACAGATACAGAGTGTAAGAACACTTATGCTGGAGAGGGGTTAGAGAGATTGTAAGAGCCAGAGGATCAGGGAGTTTGCTCTAAGTTTTGTCTCTTAGAAACATCTGAAGCTACAAGCATAGAGTCTCTCCAGCATGATTTCCCAAACATAAGCTAAACCAGGACAATACCAATATACATGCCAAAATGGATAGGGGAAAAAAACAGTGAAACCTTAACCTTACATAGCTATAGGCAACTGAGGGAAGCTGAGAGCAGAAGGACACACCAGTTCGTTTTCCAGTGACAAATGGTCAATCCTGAAATAATCATAAAAGACTGAGCAGATTATATTTAGGAATACATATATATGTGTGTGTGTGTGTGTGTGTGTGTGTGTGTGTGTGTGTGTGTGTGTGTGTAATAAAAGTTAATTTTAAAAAGGAGTCCATAAATTTGAAAGAGAATAGGGAAGGGTATTTGGGAAGGTTTGAAGGGAGTAAAGGCATGGGTTAGGAAGCCACATGTGATGTGAGAGTGAAAAGGGGGGCTAGGAGGTCACAAGGAAAGGAAAGGAGTGAGTGGACAACTAGGAGCTGGTGTAAACAACAACATGAGCAGCTATGCAATGGGATAACTGTTGTTTGCCTTATAGGGAAGGGATAGTTTTAAAGCACAAATAGAAGAATATTTATTTGGATGGGCAGAAGGGATGGACAGGACCTCATGGTATGTAGTGATCTTTCCTTGAATTTTTATAAGTGAAGGTTGTTGCATCCGGTGAACTGGGGAAGGGTGAGGAACGAGACCTAGGCGGTAATCAGAGCCAAATCACAGAGCTGCCATTTGTGTTCTGTGATCATGAGAATTAGCTGGAAAGTATGGTGGGCTATATACTGTAATGAAGCAGCTTATTAGACAGAGGCACCCATTGATGAGGCTAGCCCATGGAGGCCTACCGTGAATTGGAATTGAGATTGTGAGTTTAGTCAGCCATGATTCTACCAGAAGTTACCGGCAAATGCGAGGCTTGATCCTCCCTGTAGTTAAGAAAGAAATACGTGTAGAATAAAGAAAGTGGTTTGGAGAAAATAGCAGCTGGAAGTAGAAAACTTTTATCATGATATAAAAACAGTCTAGCAAAAATATAATAAGTGCCTGAGTTTTAAGACATCCTTAAATGCTAACTGACTGACCAGGTAATTGCCAGGTCCAGGGTGATTCTAATATATACACATCCCAGCCATAGCATAAAGAAAAAAAAATGTTTCAGAAAGCAAGAAAATTCGTTTAAAATCTCTTAGCTAGATGTGAAGACTGGAGGATGGTCATCTTTTCTGTCCAGTGTGTATAGCTAAAATGCCAGAAATGTGACTCAGGAGAAATATTTTTTCCGTCTTCAAGAGGGTTAGTACATCTTCCAAATTGTGTCTGCTTTTAGATTTAAGCTGAGTATCAGCAGAGTCAAGTGGGATAAAGCTTTCTCATAGACTACAGTGTTGAATCAGATAAATTGGATGAGTCGTTGAACTGAAAATGTTCTCACAAAATATTACCTGTCATACATTCATGGCTCCACATCCCTACTGCAGGTTTTGCACCAGGACTTTAATGTATGCCTAGCTGGGAAGCTATAACTTCATCACAGCCATGTGTGCACACAGTTGTCCAATTGCAGGAACAAAGAAACACCAGGGACTAGAGCCTTTTCAGGGGCACACACAGGTACATTGCAAGTTAATAGGTTAATAAAACTCTAAAACTGAAGTCAAGGGGCCACCTCACCAGAGTTATATCCAAAGTTACAGCACATTTTCTTAAAACTTAATGTGCTCCTCTTTCACGAGCAAAGAACTAGAAGAAAAGAATCTCAACATAATGTTTTTAAGCAAGTGAATCTCCAGTTTTCTACCTGTAATATTCTATTGACAGGAACCCATTTTAGCAGGGTGTAGGCGTTAGCTTACTGAATGGAAAGGGTGCTGTTTTTGTGCAGTCATTATAGTTGGTGTGCCCAGATCTAAAAGCATTTTTTATTTGTTTGTTTTGGCAAGCTGTCCTCTGACTCATTATGTAGCAGAGGAGGACCATGGGATTTTGATCTCTTTGCCTCCACCTCGTGTGTCACCATGCCTAGGTAATGTAGGGATTTTGATCCCTCTGCCTCTACCTCATGTGTCAGCATGCCTAGTGTATGTATGCTGGAAATAAAAAACCTGGTCTTTGTGTATGCTAATTGTTTCAGTGTCATTTATGATGCTGTGATCAAATGCTCTGACAAAAAGCAACTTACCAGCTAAAGGGGTTCATTCTGCTCACAGTTCCAGATGACAGTTCATCATAGCAGAGGAGTCACACTGGCTCGAAACAAATTGTCATATCATATCCACAGCCAAGAGCAGAGAAAAAAAATAGATGTGTACAGATCGGCTTTATGCTCAGCTAGATGCAGTCCAGAATCCCTGCCCTAGGATTGGTGTGGTCCTCCTCATCAGTTAACTGAATTATGGTACTCTCCTACAGAAAGTCCATAGACTAATCCGATGTAGACAATCCCACATTGATCCTCTCTTCCTGGGTGATTCTAAGGTGTGTCAGGTTGACCATTAAAACTAAGCATCACCTTGGGTAAGTCTTCCACCAACATAGCTATTTGATGGCTCCCCTGTCCCATTCGTCCTCATAATTCCTGCCTCTCATTTACCACTGAACCTTTTGAGAGTATCCTTATCACAGGGCCCTTTAACCCCTTGGGTCTTTTTTTTTTAACCTCCTTCCCTAAGAGAGATTTCTTGAACCAAGTCCCCTTCTCTCCTTGCTCTTTGTCTTACACCCACAGTTTATATGTTGTACGTTCTAAAAGTCTTATCTTTCCCTTATGTGCTACAGTTTTTTGTTTCTATGTCCAACTCTATTCCCTGTTGTATATCCTGAACATTCTCCAAGAGACAGGTTTAGGATCTATTTGCTGTTACTGGTTTTGAAAACAGAAAAATCGCCACTTATCCTACTAATGGATACCTATTTTTTGTGTTTGATTGTTTTGGGATACCTTTCCTCATGAAGCACACTACCCTTTCCATGCCAAGGCACCTTTGGGATAGCTCCTACGTTATCCCACTTACCTTTGGTCTTTGGCAGTCATTCTTACTTTGAAGCATCGCATGCTATTGAATGTTCTGTCTTGTCATCTTACGCGCACTACAGACCAGCTTCAGAAGTTACTTTCCAAAGCAAGTACCAAGAGTGGTCAGTGCTGATGAGTGCAAAACCTAATGTCACCTGCTCCAGCGATCTCATGGGCAAAACATCCAAGTGATGCAATAGCACCACAGACTTGTGTTGATTTAAAAAAAAATGGTTGAAATAATACTTAATATCAACATGGTTCTCACTTGTGAAAGGATGAGACTCATTTTTTTTTCTGAGCTGAAATGAAAAGTCTAGGTTATGTCTTCAAGTTTACTTCCTAAACAAAGAAACAAGATTGAAAAATGGCCCAAGTGAGAGGTAGAAGTAGGATTTGACTGACTGACAAGTTGCTGGCAGGGGAAGCTCTGTCATGAAGGGAGGGGGAGGTGTTGAGCTTGCATCCTGACTGCTATTTCTCCACTGAAGAACTGGGCATGAGGCCTTTTCTCCCCTCAGTCACCTCACCTGTAAAGTGATCTGACTAAGGTTCCAACATTGTGGCTGTAAAGATATCTAAATAGTGTCTGAGAACTGCCAAGGGCTGGCTGGCTCTTGAAGGGAGAGATCTTCCATGTGTTCTAAAAGCAGCAGGAAAGAAAAGAAAACATGATAGTGATGCCTATAAAAGGCAGATGGGTAAGGATGACAAAAAATAATGTCATTATGCTATCTGTAAGCCTGAAGACTGGGTTTCCTGGAACCAGGGAGGGAGATTCTCAAATTGTTGCTGATGAGAAAGGATGGTATAATTTTATTTCCATGTTGCCCCAACACCAAGACACATGGGGTCAGAGGAGAATCTTGTTTTGTGAACTTCTGACTAGTAGCATCAGAACCACCTGAGAATTCCTTAGATATCCAAGTTTTGAGGTCTCATCATTGATTAACTGAGCCAGAGGCTAGAGGAATGTGGTTTAGGAATATTCTGATTCTGATATGGGCTAAAGTCAGAAATATTCATGTGGGGCTGCCTTGGCCAGGATTGGAGGTGATTTCCTGGTGGGATTGTGCCCATGTGAAGACAGACATAGGGCTGGGTTCTTTTCCATTATGATGTATCTCATATGGAAACTAATAAGACTGTGGCTACATGGGCCACAATTTGCTTCAATAAATGAACAAATTAAGAGAAAATAATGCTTAAAAATGAATTCTAGTTGTAAAGCTTTGAATCACATTTTGCATTTTTATGGAAACAGAGTGACTTTAATGTCACACTCTGTATAGACTAGGCGACAGCTGAGTCTGTTCTTCGGCCCTGACCTCTGAAACCATGACTTATATTTAATATCTGATATGCTTTCTACTGAAGGTCTCTTCACCATTCTTCCCAATTCTCATTTAAAAACCATATTAATCATCTTTTTTCATCTTTATTCTGACAATACAACTAGCGTTTTTTCACCATAGAAACTCTGGAAAACTCACTAAAATATCAGAAGAGGAAAAAAAAAACCTCACCTTCTGTTACATAGAGATGACCATCAATTTGTTGCACATACTTATTCCTAGTATATTCTCATGAAGCATGTTTCATTATGATGTGTTATCATATATTATATGTGTGGATTTATTTCAGTGTCTTTACGTACAGTTTTCCATGGGCTTACTGATGGTGTGGTATTTCTGACAGGAAATCTTCGACATACCCTTATCCTCCTTTAATTAGTAGAAACTCCTACGAAGCCCTTTTCATTAGCTCCACCATCACAGTTCAGGCTCTCTCTCACTCCTATAACCTCCTAAGTCTGTTGAGATCTTAAGTTGTCTATAGCACAGTGCTGAACAGGTTGTTCAAACATCTCCCTGACATGTTCCAGATAGAAATACTCTTGCAGTACAAGCCAGGGACTCCTGCCCCACACTTTACCTACCTAGGCTCTGGGTAAACTGGCTTCCTGTACTCACAGAATTTACATTTATCCGTTTTTTTAAATCTTCTAACCTCTCTGTCTTTCATATCCCTACCACTAATTATATAATTTAAATGTCTGCTTCAGTCCTCCTCACATTTTAACGCCCCTGTTATTATCACCCTACTTCTTGCTGTTTTCCCTTCTTAGTTTTCAGAAATGCCTTACAGATTTTTTTTAAAGATTTATGTATATAGTATCCTTCCTGCATGTGTGCCTACAGGCCAGAAAAGGACACCAGAGCTCATTACAGATGGTTGTGGGCCACCATGTGGTTGCTGGGAATTGAACTCAGGACCTATGGAAGAGTAACCAGTGCTCTTAACCTCTGAGCCATCTCTCCAACCCCATCCTTATAGACTCTATTTTATTTATTCGACTTGCTTTCCGTGGATGGAATATCATCTTCACAGAAGTTGTAACATTTGCTTATGTCGTCTTCTACGTTCTATTCTAAAATGTACAGTAGTACTTGATTTGGAGGTAGGAAAGGAATGGATGAGTAAATGAATGTGTACCGTGAAGTATTTGCCCTCATATAAGTCAGCTCTCCTATTTTAATGATTTTGATGTAGGGGCTGTGTGAATCCAAGTGCCCAGCTAAAAATGTCATACTACAGGGCTGGAGAGATGGCTGAGTGTTTAAGGAGTCAGTCACAACAGCCAATGCCTCTAGTTCCAGGGCACATTTTTATTCTCTCTGGTCACTGTGAGTGCTAGCACACAGTGGCATACATATACATACACATAAATAAAAATAAATCTTAAAAATAAATAGTAAATAAATAAATGTCATACTTCCTCAAGGCTTTCCTTATCACTTATATTAAAGATAATCTCTCTATTTCTTTTTTTGTTTGTTTGTTTTTGTTTTTTCAAGACAGGATTTCTCTGTGTAGCTTTGCGCCTTTCCTGAAACTCACTTGGTAGCCCAGGCTGGCCTCGAACTCACAGAGATCTGCCTGGCTCTGCCTCCCGAGTGCTGGGATTAAAGGCATGTGCCACCACCATCTGGCTAATCTCTCTATTTCTTAAACCACTAACAACTCTATGTTTTTTCTAATGACATTAACATATTAAATCACATGATAATTATATGTGATCTTTCAGATTGAGTAATATCTAAGCTCCCTAAATGCAGACACCCATTGTATTCCTATATCCTTTGTAAATGGCATGATATAAATAGCTTTAAAAGTAAATTATTGCCCAAACAAAGGAGATTACATATAGTGACATGTACTGTTTACCTGGTTGGTAAGTATGTTCAAGTTCAATCATACAAAGAAAAAGAAAAAAAAAAGACCATCTGCTGTTGGCACATTGATTCTTGTTTTCAAAAGGAAGTGACTATGTAAGCAATATCTATATCTTTACAGATCATAAATGCTGCACTTGCTTTGGCATCAAGACCCAAGAGTCAAGTAGTCAAAAACACCATGGAAATGTATAAGCGCACGTGGGAGCATTACATTCATGTTCTCACTGAAGCAGTGGATGACATCACTAGCATTGATGACTTCCTAGCTGTATCTGGTAAGTTATTTAATTCATACCCATAGTATTGTCAATGTTCTCTTTACAATTACCTGTGTTGGTGTGTTCACGTGTACCTGCACATGCCATGGTACATATGTAGAGATCAGAAGATAACTTTCTTCTGCTCTCCTTGCACCATATGCATTCTAAGAATCAAACTCAAATCTTCAGGCTTAGTGGAGGGTACCTTCATCCACTGTGCCATCTCGTCAGGTACTTATGTTAATCATGATTATAGTCAATTTATACAATCTAAAGGGGCCTTTATTTTTGAGTATCTGAAGGTGGGGTGTGGCTATGCATTAGTGGAATAAGAACCATTGGTGGTCTGTCTGATATTGTGAATTTCATTCCTGGCATCTTTTCAGTTCTCAACTGTCTCTGTGTCTTTAAAAGTTACTCCTGTACATTATCAAAGCATAATGGGAAGTCTTAGGCATTTCTTGTCTTTAACAAATTCACATGTCTCAATATTTAAAATTCTTAATTACCTAAAAATTACACTTAAAACTTTTGATTTTCTTATACTTGATTTCACTTCACTCAGGAAAATAAACACACACACACACACACACACACACACACACACACATGAGAGAGACAGTGACAGAGAGAAATAGTAATTCAGCTCCCAATATAGGTATTTGATATTCCAATCTAAGGAATCTAAGAAACAATGTAAATATCTATGTTAGCAGCAGATGGTGGATTTCACATTCCATATGAAGCCCAGAGGAATCTCGTATGCAGGCTAGAATGAGATCCCACTAGAGTGGACACAGGCTCACAAGGCCTCTTCCTTGGAAGTGTGACTTAGATTTTGATTATTCTCTTGTCAGAGCATATAGCTACATTGTTTTTGTCATTTTCCTTACCTTAAA
This sequence comes from Onychomys torridus, assembly GCF_903995425.1. Classification (NCBI taxonomy): domain Eukaryota; kingdom Metazoa; phylum Chordata; class Mammalia; order Rodentia; family Cricetidae; genus Onychomys; species Onychomys torridus. The sequence continues at coordinate 46,567,463 of NC_050460.1, forward strand.
AGTAGCCTGTTTAAAGTAAATGATATATTTTCTTATTTAGTTTTCATGAGAGGACAATCTTAGAATATGGTACCATTCCTTTGTAATAACGCACATATCCTCATGAATATATAATATCAGCTTATTAAAGTCTGACAGAATTTATACTATTTTGGGGAATTTGTTGCTTTTGCATATCCTTCTGCATCATCCTAAGCAATTATACCAGAAATATGATGCATTTTAAAGCTGTATTAATTATAACACTGTATTATAATCTCTTTAAATAACTTTATTTTTATTGAATTACAAACTTGAAAATATAAAAATGTATTTGAGAAAAGATTAATTGCTCCTAATCTGGCTGGTGCAACTAACTCCTAACACAGCAATTTTATTGTTATAATTATATTTTCAAATTTTTGTGACACACACACACACACACACACACACACACACACATACACACGTGATGTTAGCAAGAATCTGAAACACTTGTTGATTTTTAAAGCTGAAATACTCTCACATGGACAGGTGTGAGCCACCATTGTGCTGTCACTGAGATGAGAAGATAAGACATGCATAGAAGGAATTCTTACCAGCAGCTATAAACGGAGTCTAGAAAGTTCCTCAGCTTAGTCCTCCACACAAGCCAACCTTTATGGGTGGTCACTTACCATGTGAACAAAATGAGAATTTCATTAGCAAAAAGAAGACAAAGAAGAAGAGGAAGAGAGTAAGTGGTTGTTGAACAAATGACGAAACAATTTTGCTTCAAACCTTCTACAGTTTCCAGAGATTTGCCATGCCTTGGTCTTCCTAAGTTTGTATGCTTTGGTTTCACCTGGACTCTAAGGATTCTTCTTGTAGCATCAAACATTTTCAATTTGTGTTTCCATAGATGCTATCCCTCGTCAAATTGGGGGGAAAGAATATAGCTGGTTATACACACCCTCTTAGCACAAACTGACCGTCAGAGGTAAAAGGTCTCAGGCTAAGGGATAGATAGGTCTGAGCTTTCAGATGGCCCATTGTGGTTCACAAAGGTGAAATGTTGGTAGTCATCCTCAGGCAGGGTGTTTTCATGACAGACTTCTTAGAATTTGCTGGTGTGTTCAACAGTGAGAGCCTTCCCTCACATTTAATACATGTGCTTGTATCCAGACTCTAATTCATCTACTTATCAAGTAGACCAATTAACAAATAGCCCATAAAGAACTTGAATTGTGAATGATCATCTAGTAAAAACCAGGCTCCTGAATTTCAAGGGATTTTTTTGTGGAGTTTCTAGCACCTCAGAGTTTGTGTTGTTTATAGATGGTTAAGAAAAGATGGAATTTGAGAAACTTTTTTTATTACTAGACTATACTATCACCTAAAAATTTTAATATTAGAATATGAGTTACCCATGTAGGAAAAACAACTTTTAATAGAAGAGTTATGGAAGGATGACTTGCAAGAGAGCTCAGACAATGTAATTATTGGGAAGAAGGGGGTGCAAGAGGAATTGGGGAGTGAACTGAAGGGACTCTACAGGCTTCTGGGAAAGCCAGCTGAGAGTAGTCTACAGGCTTCTGAAACAGACTCCACTTATTAACTAAACATGGATGTTTCTTTATTGCCAAATGTGTTCTGCAAAATAACAGCATATTGACTTAGGAATCGTACTGGAAGGAACTTGAAGATCTCCTTGACCTCATGTCTACATAGCTCTTCAACATGTCTAATTTTAACCATATACAGTTCTATTACTTAATTTCAAGTCTTCATTCCTTACTTGTCCTTGGAAGCTCTAACTATGCATTTACTAAGTAAATAGTAGCATTCATTTTCTTTTAAAATTCTGTGTGCCAACATTGATTTTTCAGTGTCTATAACTTATCCTTTTGTTAGATGTGTTAAGTTCTGGAATTAATGGTTTGAAAAATTTTCATACCGTGAAAAGTAACATTTCTCATTAATCATCACAGGACCCTGTGACCCTGACACAGCAATACAAAGATAACTCGATAATGTCATCAAAAACATACTAAAAACAGCCTTTTTGTTTATGACATCATTATTGTCATGACCTTTGGCTTCTACAAAGTTGTAATCTAAATCATTTGACAAAGGAAAATTAAAATAAATAGATTTTCCCTGTCTCTTCATAAATTAATTCCAAATAATTACATTATGTTAGCTGAATGTTGAATTAGTTGCCTATAAAATACTTCTACTTGATGTGCCTCTGCATGGGAAGCCTTGCCTTCTTTTGAGGGGGAATGGGAGGTTGATTGAGGGGAAGCTGGGGGGGAGGAGGAGGGGGATCTCTTACTGGTGTGTAAAATGAAAAACTTTTTCTTAATAAAGTAAATGAAAAAAGAAAAAACCACTTCTAAATCTGAATGTAGTAGTTGAGAGGTAGGATAGCTAAGTGAAACTTCTGTTGATTAAAGGCATTAAATGCTTTAATATAGATCTCTCTGAAATATGTAAGATTTTAAAGTCATAATCTATAAATCCAACTACATCCCACTCCTCCTCCTGCAAGACTCAGAAAACAGTGCCAAAGCATGGGAAGAAAGATTGTGAGATCCATGTTTGTATAAGGTAGCAGTAACTTTTGGACACTGCAGGGTATCTACACATAGGATCTCACAGAGGCTATGCTAGCATCCACAAGACCTGCAACATATCACACCAGACCAAAGTCTCAGCATGTGGTTGGGAAGCACACATTTCTTACACTAGCTAAAGAGCTCTTGGCAATTGATAGCCACTGGAAGAGAAAAAGTCAGTGTTCTTTAAGGGTAGATAAACTGCACTTGAATTGATGGCCACATATCCAAGATCATCTGAGCATCATGAATAAGACTTGATGGGTTTTAAGAAATTGAGGACACAAAGTTTAGGTAGGTAAGGAAGGGGTTGTGGATTGTGAAGAGTTTGGGGGAGGATACTGAATTTGATTAAAATACATTGGATAAAATTCTCCTATAAGTGTATATGGAACAAACAAAAGAGAAAAAATTTGATAAAATTGAGTTGAGTTTTTACTGTGTATAATAAGGCAGTCTTCTCTGGAATGGAAGAGGAAAGGAAAACCACAAAACTCTTATTTCAGGAAACTCACAATTTAATGTATTGATCTTCTTCCAAAAGTATTATAATCATTGAAATAAAAGTCTATACAAGTAACACTGTTACAATGTCAGGCTATTGGGGAAAATGTTTAAAAGTAAGCTGTTTATTGAATTTTTGAAATGAATCCTAAAAAAACTGGTGAAAGACACCAATTAAGAGAATCTGTGAAAGGAGCTATTTGGTTTGAAGGACACAGGTCATTGATTTGAGAGATGCATGCGATCTGTCTGTATATTTAGAGCCTTGAAATGTTAAAAAAATATTTTACTTTTAAGATCATAATTATATTTTATCATTTTCTCCTTCCTTTTCCTCCTTCTAAATTCTCCCATATATCACTCCTGCTCTTTTTCAAGTCTAAGGCCTCTTTTTTCATAGATTGTTTTATATGGATGTGTGTGTGTGTGTGTGTGTGTGTGTGTGTGTGTGTGTGTGTGTGTGTGTTTGTATGCATGTATGTGTGTGTGTGTATTCTAAAATACATAAATATAACATGCTCATTCTGTGTAATGTTACTTGTATGCATGTATCAGGGCTGATCATTTGGCGTCAGGTAACAAATTGGCATCCTCTTCCCTGGGGAAGATTATTTCTCTCACACTCCGGGTTTCTTTATTTCCTGTAGTCCTTTGTATAGGGTTGAGGCCTCATGGGATATCCTAAATTCACTTTGCCGTGTTTATTGTTAATATCTATATTCAGCTCATGTTTAGGCAGTCATATTCTTGAGACTTTATGGTTACATACTTGATGTTACACAGTGACACAATCTCAAGCAAACGCCATGATTTTCTGTCCATAAAAATCTTTCTTCCTCAGCTTCTGAAAGTTTTTGTTAGTCCTGGGTACAAGAGTTGTTTTGTAGATGCATCCTTGGGACTGTGCCCCATAACTCTTCATTTTTCTTGGTCGTTATTTCCATCTTTTGCAAAGAGAAGCTTTCTTAATGAGGTGTGAGGACTATATTTATCTGAGAGTATAAGGGCACATATTTAGAATTTAGCTTAGAGATTTTCTGTATTAGTTTAAGTGATGATTTTTAAAAGGTCCTCCTCCAAGATAAATGACTTCACTAGTGCTGTGTGGTTGGCTAGTTTTCTAGTATGAGGCACGATTTCCCTCTTGTTCATTGGGTCTTAAGTCCAATTAGAGAGCTGTTGGATTCAGCCAAGGTATATGTACCACTACTGCATCCTTACAGTTAACAATGTCATGCTGGTATTAAGTTTCATAAGTATCACAACATGCTGCTTCCCCCATCTGATTTTAAGTGCAAAATTTGAAAGCCAGAAGAGCCTGGAGCAATGCATTCAACATCCTAAAACACCATGATGTCCAGCCTAGACTAATATACCTGGCAAAATTATACATCACAGTTGAAGGACAAAGGAAAACTTTCCATGATGTAAACAGCATAAAAATATGATCTAACAAACCAAGCCTAAAGAAAATGCAAGAAGTAATATATTGGGCTGAAGAGAATAATGAATATAGCCATGATATCCTTGAATTATTGAAAGAAAAAAATGCCATCTAAGATTTTTAAATATTAGCATGGTATTTGGATACTAAATCCAGAAGCCTAAGACATTCCTGTTGAAAATGATGATGTCCTGCTAAACATGGTTCTCAGAAGTGAAAGTGAAGCTACCCAATATAACACATGGGATATAATCTTGTACAAGATGGATAGTATACCTTACTTTTTTTCTACTCCTATGTCTAAAAAATTGAAGAACATGACTGGCACATAAAAGTACAGTAATCAGAAGGTGAGGGTCACCTTGCTGAAGGAATCCTATCTCAGGCTAAAATAAACCAGGTCTCTGTATATTAATAATAGAAACTCTCCTTAGAGCCCAGAGATGAGGTACAACAAAGATATTCTATGACGCTCACTAAAATCAAGGAACCACCTTGTCATGTTTAGTTTTCACCTTCCTGATCTCCAAGCTAATATTTTCAAGTGGTTGTATATCTCTCTTCAGTCTTTTTATAAAGTCTGTTCAGAAACTTTATGCACAAATTTATATGAGTCATTGTATAAGTCAGAGTAGAAAGAATGTATTAAAAAATGATAGACTAGCCCCCCCAAAGTCATCCAGTATTCCTTTATTAGTAATTATGTTTGAATTATTGCTGTATTTACATGACTGAAAAGCATCTCAGCATGTGAACTAAAATGTTCACACATAATTCCATGTACTAACAGTCAAATTCACTCAAGATGCTCTCACTGGAATGAACAATACAGATATGACAAGATCCTAGGTAGGGTATTATGCATCTATCTGTAGACAGCCACAATTGGAAGTCCTCTTTTGCCTTTGTCAAAATCAATTTGATGAACATTTTGCCTGTCACATTAAGGTGGAGTGGGAACAATCATCAACAGTCTTAAGTGCACTAAGGCTTTGATTTTAGACTTGTGTAACAACATGACAGATCATTCCTCAATTCTTCAGATGCACCAGCTTTGTACTTAGAAAATCTATGCATGATGAACTACACATTTTTTGTAAAACATTTCTTTGAGGATGTCTCATCAACTATGCATTCCTTATTAATAAGGAATAATCACTGGTTGTTGCGCATAATATAGTATTATGGCATGCAACAACCAGTTATATTAGCAGACTTCCACCAAACCAAACGAAAATCAATCTTATACTTTCATTTGTGTTTATTGATGTCTGGATGTTGTCTCAACTTTAAGGGCATTTATTTTTATCAAGAAGCACATATAATTTAATTAGTGGAACTTGCAAGATACAATTATGTATATAAGGAATCCTGCAAGACATTTTAGAGAGTAGATGAAAGAATATAAGGCAAATCTCTCCTTGCCACATAAAATTTCTCGGCTCAGTGAGATCCAGGACATTTTTCCTAGGCATTGAGCTATAACTGAAGGTGAGTGACAGCAGGAGCCTTTACCTGTTTTTGTTCTTTTTCTTTTCTTTCTTTTTTTTTTCAACAGTCTTCCCAGGAGTTAAAATTCAACCAGAGAGTACATGTGCAAGATCTGAAAAGCATAGATCATGTATCAGGGCTTGCAAGATAAACTTTGCCATAGATTTAGTGACTCTGAGAGACTCTGGGGCATTTTTAAAAAGTAAATTATTTCTAAGATGTATATTTTTACACTTACGTGGATACCAGAATGCAACTCACAATTTCCGGCGTTGGTTCTCTCCTTCTACCATGTGGCCCTGACACTGAACTCAGGTTGTCAGGGTTGGCCCCAGGCACCTTTACCGGATAATTGTCTTGCTGGTCCAGTGCCTAGAGAATTTAACCAATTAGACCTCTGCTTGCAGACTGAATCCAAAGTTCACATTATTAAAAATCCACTATTTTAGAAATGAAACTGATAGGGCTGGAGAGGTGGCTCAGGGGATGAGAGCACTGGCAGCTCCTCCAGAGGTCCTGAGTTCAATTCCCAGCACCCACATGGTGGCTCCCAACCATCTACCATGGGATCTGATGCATATGTAGAAAATGCATAAAGAAAACTATTTTTTTAAGAGGAAGGAAACTAAAAACTGTATTTTCCTAAGAACACGAAATACTTGTTCATAAATAATAAAGGAAGAAATGACAGTTATTACCATGTCAAAGGAGGCCATTTAAAAAATCAGAAAGATCTTCTTATTTCCCAAATACCATATATATGAGAGGGGATGGCAGGACAACAGTCATAACTATACTTAATTCCTTCCAAGCTGACTTTTATCTATATTCCTCATCCTCTACAAATACTAAATCTACTGTCTTGATGTCAGACTTATGAGTTACAGTAGTGGCAAAATTTGATAAGTATAATATGCGGTCTGTAAGAAAACAATGATTTTTATCTTTTTAAATTGAGCACATAAAATTTGAAAATATCTCTGGTATGGCACATAAATGAGTTGAACTAGTTAATGTACATGTTATGGAAGAATCAAGAGCTCTATCATAGGATGGTTATGACTAAGTTATTAACAATACTTCCCATGATTTAAAATGGTTAACAGAGTAAGATTTTAGCGCTGTTACCACAAAAATATGTGATATAATGCATACATCAGCCTGACTTCATTATTTGTGAGGTCCTATAAGGTAATTGGCTGTTTTAAGCTGATAGAGATATAATATTCAATACAACAGACAGAAATCTTACTGTACTATTAGAGTTTACATTAAGATAAATGAGTTTAAACTGCCTTGAACAGCATCCCTGACATGCAGGCCTTGGTTAAAATTATATCTAGGTAATAACTGGACAACCTTTATTTTTATTATTTGCCTTTGAGATGAAACTTAGAAAGCTCCTTTCATAATGGGACACATTAATGATTAACAATATATTTTGTTAAGTTTTTTCCTATGTTCTTTTTCTTCCACCTCTATAGTTCAGGGTTTTTGGGGGTTTGGGAGGGATGCTGCCAACCAGCTCCCAAATAGTGACATGGAGACTTCTTATTAATTATGAAAGCTCAGCCTTAGTTTAGGCTTGTCCCACTAGCTCTTATAACTTAATTTAACCTGTTTCTGTTCATCTGTGTTTTGCCTCAGGGCTTTTTACCTTTCTTTCATTTGGTATGTCCCATTTTCCTCCTTCCTCTGTGTCTGTCTGGCTGTCTAGCCCCTAGCATTTCCTTCTCTAAGCCTAAATTCCTCTTCCTCCTTACTCTCCCTGACCAGAAGTCCCACCTGTGCCTTCTGCCTGGCTATTGGCCACTTACTTTTTTATCAGGCATGATAAATAAATGCAACACATCATTACATAGTTAAACAAATATTCTGTAAACAAATTAAACACATATTTACTTAGTTAAGCTAATATTCCACAACATAAATAAATGTAACACATCTTCACATAGTTAAACTAAAATTCCACCACACCCCTCCTATTCTATCATGTGGAAGCATACTTGGGTAGAGAGTTTTGTTCTTTGAAAGAGAAATAACCATCCAATCTATTGCTTTGAGGGGAGGTGTTGTCCACCTACTTCACAGCTACCTTCCAGATAACAAAAATGACTGAAGTTTTACCTCAGGAGCCATGTCAAAAAATGGAAAGTTCTGAGCAAAGTGTCCCCACATAAGTCCCTGGTTCCAAACAGCCAGCTCATGCACTAAGGACAGGTACTGGTCCCACTGCCTGGGTGGCTCCCAAACAGTTCAAGCTATTCAATTGTCTCACTTATCCAGAGGGCCTGATCCAGTTGGGAGCTCCACAGCTTCTGGTTCATAATTCATGTGTTTCCATTAGTTTGGCTATTTGTCCCTGTGCTTTTCCCAATCTTGGTCTCAATAATTCTCACTCATACAATCCGTCCTCTTTCTCACCAATTGGACTACTGGAGCTCCATCTGGGGCCTGGCGGAGGATCTCTGCATCCACTTCCATCAGTTATTGGATGAGAGTCCAGCGCGACAGTTAGGGTGTTTGGCCATCCGATCACCAGACTGGGTCAGTTCAGGCTTTGTTCAGCCTGGAAGGAGGGGACTGGACTTGCATGTACTGAATCTATCAGGTTGAGCTGAATCCCCAGGGGAATCTTTGTCCTGGAGGAGGTTGGAATGGGTGGGGGAGGAACTGGGGGGAAGGCAGAGGCTGGGGCGGTAGGGGAAAGGACAGGGGAACCCATGGCTGATATGTAAAATTGAAACACAAATATCCGTATTAAAAAAAAATGGAAAGTTCTGATGATGCCAGTTATTAGACAACATGTATAACAAGAAAATGCCACTACACTGGTCTTGGAAATGAAACTTTTATAATCTCCATGATCAGCTAACCTATTAATATTTTATATATGGGATATTTTGTCCCAAATCACCCTTAAGAAATAGTGAGGAAAAGTCAACACATATTATGAAGCATTTGTGTGCATATAATCTTTATGTGTTTGTTTCCATTGGTAGGAGACTGAATGAGAAGCAGCAGACTTACTTGCTGAGAGAAATAATCATTAGATTATACAAGGACAGATTTTATAAAGCATGCTGAGTGGACAAGCATCAGAGCAGGGTAGACACCGTGCTGTAAGTGTAGAGCAGACCATAAACAGAAAAGTCACTCTGCTAGTGGAGGTGCTGTCAGGTGACAATGAGAAAGAGTTTATGAGTCTTTGTTTTTTAAGGTAATATTCTTATCCTTTGAAGATTTAATATTTGTATATGATGAATTTTGACCTTAATTTACCATCATTGTTTTCTCCTACATCTCCCTGATACTCTCCAAGTTGTCTCCCTCCCAAATCCATGTCCTTTTTGAAAATTATTTATTATTATTATTATTATTATTATTATTATTATTATTATTATTATATTATCTCCAAGGCCAATTTAAAGTTACATCTATCACAAGGAGGACCCACATGCTCTCCTGATCATGAAGCTGAGTCTTGATGTGACTTCACTGTGTCTCCTTTTTGCCATCGATGACTGTTTTTCTCTAACTTGGGAGTTTGATGGAGAGACCTATGTTAGTCAGAACTCTCCAGAGGAAGGTCACTGACAGAATGAGTACAACACAGCCCTATGGTGGCTGTCTCACACAAGAGAACCCAAGAATTCACGAGTTGCTCATTCTACTACTAGTTGCTCAATGGTCCCAGTCTGACCTTCAGTGTTTCTGGAGAACTGCAGATCTTCAAAATACACTGGAAGCCCAAAGAACATGATTGTAATATCAGTAAAGGAATGGGGTAGTAGCAGCTGCAGAACAGATGAACTTGGAAGCAAAAATGAAGACAAGGAAGAGAAATGTTTCACTTCATCCTTCAATTCCTTTTTTTCTAGGCTGTCCTGGTGAATGTGCTCCCCACATTTAGCATGGATCTCCCACTTCAGATAATCTGATTTGGGAGATCCCTTAGAGATGCACCCAGAAGCTGCCATTCAGTTCATTCCAGATGCAGTCAAGTTGACAAACAAGATTAAGAATCATAAGAAGCCCCTCAGAGTGGAATTCTGAAAAACAAATGAATTGCATAAGTAAAACTAAACCAGAATGGAACCTAAAAGAAGGGGTGGAGAGATGGTTCAGTGGTTGAGTGCTTATTGCTCTTGTAGAGGATCTAAGTTTGATTCTAATCAATCACATTGGGCAGCTTATAGTCAACTGTAACTGTATGTCCACTGAGATCTGATACCCCCATCAACTTCAGGCACCTATTCTCATGGACAGAGACACATACCTAACTATTTTAAAATACAAGTCTTCAAAAAATAATATTATATCTAAAAATATTACACACTGGGACACAGAGTTCATCCTTTGCTATATAGTGAGTTCAAATCATCAGGGAATACATAAAACCTGGTCTCAAAATTGAAAACAAACAAACAAAACAAGATAAATGAGTAAATAAATTAATAAGTAAATATATAAGAAGACAAAATAAAACACAAATGTAAGTAGATGGATGGATAGGTAGGTAGATAGATGATAGATAGATAGATAGATAGATAGTAGATAGATAGATAGATAGATAGATAGATAGAGATAGAGATAGAGATAGAGATAGAGATAGATAGATTTTTGAGACACCGTTTCTTTGTGTATCAGCCCTAACTGTCCTGGTTCTTGCTCTGTAGACCAGGCTGGCCTCAAACTCACAGAGACCCACCCATCTATGCCTCCCAAGTGCTGGGATTAAAGGCATGTGTTGCCCTGTCCTGGCAGGAAAATACTTTTTAAAGGTAAAAATCTCCAAACTTGTATTGCTCATATGGTCACAATTGTGGAATAGTACTTAGTGAGATTTTATACCATTTATACACTCCTCTTTGGTGGATACGGTAGAAAAGAATAGATAGACTCCTTTAAAATATTGTTTTGAAGATTTTCAAATCTTTGATAAAATATTTATGTGTATAAACATAAACAATACAGTCTTCCTGTGCCAGGTCATTGTATTTCAGTTTTCCTCATGCTTCTCATCCTGGGCATAGTTGAACATGCTGTGCTTTACCTTTCATAGGCTTTTACAATTTACTCTCTAAGATTTTGATTGAAACTTTTTTTCTTGATGAGTAGATCTACAAGACAGACATTTTTCTCTTATTAGATTAGGAAATGTAGATCATCAAAATAATCAGCATCTCCCCCCAGATGTAGCATATGTCCAGTCTAGGATATGCAAACTCAAAGTGAAAGCTGATAATATTCTCATAGGAGCAGAGGAGACGTAAAAATGATTTCCTTTGCTTCTGTGGGCAGGGTGCTCTTGATCGAAAGCAAAGTGGGAATGAATGTCTTTGAAACAAGCATCTAATTAACACTCTGGAACTGACAAGCTAATCATTTCTTATGTCAATAAACAAAGATTACTTTCACTCCAGGGATACAATGGCAAATGAGGATCAGTGAACTTACACACAGGTTCTACAGTCTAGTGAGGAAAACAAGCCTGTAAAGGGCGTTTAAAGTGTGAGAAGACAGGTTATGTCAAAAAAGCCATAAAGGTTATCTTTCTATCAGCAAAGGGATTATGTGACAACCAGTATTTGACACTCACCATTTTCAGTTGTTACTTCAATTTCTTATCACCCTTTTATTAGGTTTAGCATGCAATATCTAATTATAAGGACTTACATGACAATGAAAATAAGAAGCAAAGGAGTCCAGGTCCATCATAGAAATTTTTGTTTTCATCTCTATAACAACTAGACATGTTTACAAATAATCTGCTTCTCCATGACATTTTTTAAGTGTGTAAATAGAAAGAATTCACCAAAAAATCACTATATATATATTTGTCGATCATTTTCCAGCTTTTTTTTTTTAATCTTCAAGATTTTCTTGAGGGAATCATTTGGTTTGAGGCATGATACTTTCGCAATACAGATACTGGATTGTCAAATCATAACTGTAGGATATTATCCACATCCTAAAGTAAAATACCAATACACTTGATGCCTTCAAATATCCAATATTTAATTGTAATAAGTGATTTTTTAAAAAAATATTCAGTGACCTCCAGTGTAACTGGTATATATTTTTCATAATCTCTTAAGCAATTTATGCAACTTGAGGATATTGTAGAATTCAGGTTTGGAGACAGATTAAAATAGTGTATGTGGGAAATTTCTATTGGAGGAATAAGAAAAAAATCATACCTGTTTTTAAATATCACATTATTCAATATTCTATAAGAGCAATGTTAAATTTCTACCAATCAATGTCCACTTCATATTTGCATTATCCGTATGATAGTGATTCTATGTGCTTTAACAAATTTCACATAAATGATTCACAACTAAATCCATTGTAAATTCAGTGAGAAAGAAAAAGCCTTTGACTTGACTGTCATTAAATTTAGCCATATATTATGGTTCATATATATATGTATACATATATATATATATATATACATATACATATACATATACATATACATACACATACACATACACATACACATACACATACACATACACATACACATACACATACACATACACATATATATATATATGGTGCTTCCTAACCACTGATGTTTGCTCTAACATCATATTGGGTCATTTTTTTAAGTTACTAAAGGAATGGTTTAAAAAAAGTATCTAAAATAGTAGGCCAAATAAAATTTCATAGTTTTATGAAGAGTATGGGATGGCCTTAATAATTAAAGGTCCATTAAGAGTGTGGGGTATACTTTTATGTTTATGCTTCTAACAGCAATTTCTCAGCATATGCGCATACCCATGTGTGTGTGTTCCTTTGTATTTTTTGCCTTTGGGCATTTGAAAAATTCTGTTTTCCACAAATTTATGTCATATCATTGATTCCAAAACATTTAGTAGCCCCACAGATACTTCTTTGTTTCATGTTACATGTAGCGTAGATCGAGCATGTGCAATTATAATGAATCGATCTAGGCGCTGAGAATTCCTCCATGGATCAAATTCTGAATGATAACAAATAGCAGTATAATTTTTCCTAGATAGACTCTAGACTGATAACTCTTTCAATTTGTTGCTCTTTCAGTTGTTGAGTCAAATAATCAACAAAACGTTAAATCATGTCCTCTATGAATCTTTGGTTTCCCATATTCACAAAGCTGGGTAATTTATTGGAATTAGTGTGAGGCAGAATGAAAATTCTTCAGATCTCTATTGAACAATGGATTGTTTTTAAAAATGAGATCATTTCAACCTTTTTCACTCAATTTTACAAGATTCTGGAAGAACACTTAACTAACAGGGTGGAGGTGAGATTACCTAAAACACCAGACTGATGAAGAATGGGGGTCTGAGAAGGAGGAGCTAGAGGCTGCTGGAACTCAGGGCAGGGTGGCACATCCCATTGCTCTGTGATTCTGTATTTTATCACTTCTGCAGATGATTGCAAACTCTTTAATTGAGTCCATTTTGTGCAAATAATCTCATTTCTATAGGTGTAACCTCCAATATTGATATAGAACAGATATAGAACAGACTTCACTCCAGTTACCCAACATGGGCTCTTTGCAAAAGCAGAAGGTCTTTCTAACCTAAGTATTCTAGACAGACTGCAAAATTTAAGTCTAGCTATGCAAAGTGATTTTCTTGTTGGTATAGTACTGCTCCCAAATCAAGGTTTCCTCCTGCTCTGTAATTTCATGGAATAGTCACCCTGTGCCTTTCACCAATGTGGGATATGAAGCTCATTTCCTAATTGCTGAAGGTTTTCGTGCCCAGATCTTTATTTCCCAATGTAAAAATCTGATGTGTTTTAAATTTGATTTTGTAATTCACTGAACTTAATTTTTTCTGCTTAATTAGGCACTAACAAGTAATGCAATATGTGATTTATATCTTTCAAGGACTTTATGACATGAACCCACATGATTTTCATGAGAGCAGAGAGGGGTGGGGGACTTGAATGCTCTTAAGAAAAATATAGGAATTAAATGAAAATTGTGTCCTTTGCCACACTTTTAATGTATGCTGGCCAAGCACTACCAAACTGCCATCAATTTCAAGTAGTAAGTAAGAATTCCTTTTTTCTTGGCCAGAGAGGTATATGAGATCTCATCAGGAAGTTTATGTTCACTCTAATTATCTCATGGCTCTGTGTTTGTCCCCTTTAAAAATATAAAGGAAATATTTCTGCTGGGTATAATTTTCTCTAATTTGTTGTGTTAATTAAAAATAAATACCATCAAAAGATTGTATTAATAACATTAATATTATTTAGTTACTGAAAAGAATTAAGAATATTATATTTGGGAGTTAAATGTAGGCTACATTCACTGCTAATAAAATGTCACATTTCTCCTTTTTTTTACCCATACAGTGATCATTTATTTTAGGATAGAACTTAAAACACTGTTATATCATATACATTTGGGAGCTGATCCTTAGAAGAAAGAGCTGTAGGCATGGTCTTTTGATATATAGTTTGTCTGCAAGGATAATGCAATTGCTGTGGGGCTTTTCCTACCCATGTCTTCCTTTGCTTTATGATTGGTACAGTTCTAACTTGTGCTCTTCTCTCTTTCTTTTGAAATGTGTCACAAGTGCAAATTATGTGTTGGAAGATGGGGAATTGTTTAGTTTGTCCTGTTATTGGCCTGTGATCTATTTCCCACAGAATGCTAAAGAGCATGACAGTTCTCCATCGTTCCTGTGCCTTCATGGTCAGAGAGTCGTTTTCTTCTTAAATGTGTAATAAGAAATGCCAATCAGATGGAGTTTGGTCATAACTAAAAGAAAGCGATGCCCCACACAGGATGGACTTTAACTTCTCTCATCCCACTCAACAAAAATACCATTATTATCCAACCACATTCTCTTTTAGGCATTTCTTACTTTTTTTTTTTTTTCCATTCATTTTACATACCAACCACAGTTTCCCCTTCCTCCTCTCTTTCAGTTCCCTCCCCTCACCTCCCTTCGGCTGGCCCTGATCCCCTTCTCCTCCATTCAGGAAGGGGCAGGCCCCCGGGTGGGGAGTCTCATGCACCAGGGACAGGTCCTGATGCCAGTGCTAGGGGCCCCACAAACAGACCAAGCTATACAACTGTCACCCACATGCAGAGGGCCTAGGTCCGTCCCAGGCAGGCTCCCTAGTTGTCAGTCTAAAGAGTCCGTGAGCTCCCTGGAGCTCGGGCCAGCTGTCTCTGTGGGTTCCCCCTGGCTCATATAATTCCTCCTTCCTCTCTTCAACAGGATTTCCAGAGCTCAGCCCAGTGCTTGGCTGTGCATCTCTGCATCTGCTTCCATCAGTTACTGGATGAGGTTCTATTACGACAATTAGGGTAGTCACCAATCTGATTACAGAAGCCCAGATCAGGCACCCTCTCCACTATTGCTAGGAGTCTTAGCTAGGGTCATCCTTATGAATTCCTGGGAGTTTCCCTGCACCAGGTTTCTCCCTAATTCCCAAATGGCTCCCTCTATCAAGAGACCTCTCATTACTCTCCCCATCCGTGCTGCCCCCAACTGGACCACCTGGATCCCTCATGTTCGCATTACCCCACCCCCTACCCTCTACTCCCTATCTCTTACTCCCTACCTGATACCCCCACCCCAAGTTTACCCAGGAGATCTCATCTATTTTCCTTTCCCAGAGAAATCCACGTGTCCCTCTTGGGGTTCATGGCTAAGCATTTCTATGTTAATTAATTTATTATTAGTATATTGTATCTACGTGTGTGTATGTGCTCTCATACACATGTACACATGATGTGTGTGTGTGTGTGTGTGTGTGTGTGTGTGTGTGTGTGTGTGTTTACTCACATGCCATGGCACAGGTTATGGTGATGACTTTGACTTTGTGGAGTGACTTCTCTCCTTCTACCTTTACATGGACACCAGGGATGGTGCTCAGATTACCATGGTAGTACAGCAGGGACTTTTCTCTCTGAGCCATCTTGCTGGCCCTAGACCTTTCTTATCTGGCCAATGTACATAAACTTTTATAACTCTTTATCATAACTTTTATGAATTTTAAATCTTATTTTACTTATGTTTGTATTTTTCTCTCAGTTTTTAGAAAAACTTGTTTGGGTGAGGATTCTTAATTATTTAAAAAATGTTTCCTAAAATTTATATATTATGTTCTAAACCTTGATGACCTGTAATTTGACTCACCTCCAGTGCTTCAGAGAGTGGCTGTATTTATAGAAAGAATATTTAAAGAAATTAATTAATCCAAGATCATCAGGAAGAGTCATCTAATATGACCAGTGTCCTATAGAAGAGGGAATAAGGATGCCGACACACTCAACAAACTATAAGTGAGGACTCAGATTGGAGAGGCATCTGCAGATTCTGACTGAGAGGCATCAGTAAAACCTGAAACTACTAATGTTTTAATTTCAGTCTTTTAACCTCCAGAAACCTGAGAAAGTAAATGCTATTTACTAAGCCTCCCAGGATATGGATTCTGTCTCTGCCTGTCCTAAAAATGGAAATAGATTTCTTCATCCATTTTCCTGGCCACTCAGTACAGACCTTGGAACATCTCCATAAAGAACACTAAATTATTTCCTATAGAGTTTATTCTATGCCAGCTACAATATGGTGGGTTTTTGTTTTGTTTTGTTTTTACTTCTGAAGTACAAGAACACAAAACAATCCCCTCTTTGATCCTTTTCAATGAAGAACTAAAAATCAACCACACTTTCATGGTCTTACCGTCCGTCCACTATTGATAATGCAGTTCTGTCAGAGTCCTCTAGCTTGCTTAATTTTGATACGGATCAGATGTTAAGATTTACACATTTGCTTCCTCCTTATTTGGGTCAGGAGGTATACATCATGGCATCTAACCAAAACTAAAATCACTTTCTCACCATCCTTTGTCAAGGTGTATTATTTTAACACATAACTTTATTGGGACATTTTTGTTTTACTTTGAACAAAATATGGTTATTTCTGAACATCTCACATCTACTACACTGTCAGGGTGTCCTAGGAAAATTTAAAAACTAAAGTGTCCTTTTTTTTTGTATTGCCATGATTTTCAGTATAGAAATGATAATACTAAATATTGTTTTCTTAGGATTTTCATGAAAGGATTCCCTTATGCAATCTATAGTATATATTATTTAGCTAAATGTCCAATTAACTGCAGGAGGAAGTAAAAATGATACAAGAAATAATGTAAAAATATGATCTTTTTATCTACTTTTCTATGCTGTAAGTTTCTAGGAAATTGTCTTAGATTGCTGTCATTACTGTCTGATGGAAAGAGTTTGTATAAATGAGCTAAGTTTCTATAAAATGAAATTCCAACCCAGTGCTCCTTTTCCCTATGCTAAAGCTTAGTTGAATTTTCCAATTATACAGATATTTTTGTAGTCTTGTAGCACAGAGGACTATTATATAATCAGAGCTCTGCTGTTGATTAATAATACATTGACCTCTGTATGCTATAGAGCTGTATCTATATTTGAATATTTAAGATATATGACAACAATATTAACTTTGTTCATATTTATTAATTGGGTATGTTTAAATAAAGGTTGTTTATTTATCTTTTTATCCTCAAATAATTTGATTCTAGAATATAGCTGCTAAATTGATGAGGTGGATTAAAAAAAAAAACTCTAATAGGAAATGGGATGCTTAAGGATGATCTAATCATCCTGAGTTATAGAGGGTTATATCTCAGCCATGAAACTCTAGTGAAAATAGCAATATATTAATGTACAAGTATATATATATATATATATATATATATATATATATAT
This sequence comes from Onychomys torridus, assembly GCF_903995425.1. NCBI lineage: Eukaryota > Metazoa > Chordata > Mammalia > Rodentia > Cricetidae > Onychomys > Onychomys torridus. The sequence goes on from NC_050460.1 coordinate 46,585,245, forward strand.
ATATATATATTTAATTGAAAGCCAGTATGGTTTACAGTGTCAGGTATTGGATCCATATTGGAGGACTCATGGTGAAGCACATCATATGGGCACAATGTATTCTTTCTTATTTTCTTGAGGTATTAAAATTAAATGAAAGACAACTTTATGTACTAATCTTGCAAAGAAAATTTCTATTTTTCACATGCTGCCTTTCACTCAATCAGCCTTGAGAAGATCACTTAACATCTTTTAATTAATTATTTTATAAAATAAGAGTAGTAATTTCTCCAAGACAAGATATCCTTTGAGAAAAAAAAAATAATGCTGTTTAGCCCAGACCAGCTTTGAACTGATGATTCAACAGCCCAAGCCTCCTTGAGTGCTGGAATTACAGGTACATGTTATCTTGCCAGACTTAGTACCCCATTGGTAAAATATAATAGGCAACGTTAATGGAGGTGTATAGCAGAACAACTATGCCAGAAGTCTGTCAGTGATAAATCAAAATTCCTTGCAAATGGGTTTTCAACTTTCTTCCTCTTTGTATAAACATTGCTTTTTAAAATACCTTTCTTAAAGCTTCCAATCTCTCAAGTATTTCCCTTACTTCATCTCCTGCTCCTTTTCTGTTAGTCCTGAGAGAGACAGATTGCTAATTTGTTATTCTAAGTGATCTGTTACCCAATGACCAGGTTCTTTGTTGATGTATATTGCAAACTTTAGACGTAACCTTGTGCATTTTAGAAGACTAATGGGCATTAATTTTTATAAGGTGTTTATAGTATTAGAAACAGTGGCTTCTCATAGTCTCTGTAACGCTGTGTAATAAATGGTATATATATCCTGGAATGCAACCTGGCAATATCCACATCATGCTTCTTGTTGTTCAGTTTGTAGTCATGTCTACTTTTTAGTCATTTGAAAAATTCTCATTTTATTTAATATTTGAAAATTCCATTCATGAAAACCATGGCTTCCAGTTTTCCACAGAAAGGCTTATATTCACAGCAGTGGAGGGTTTTAGGCATATCCAAAGCCAGATTTTAATGTACCGGGTGGATATTCAAAAAACTAACCCTCAAAGAAGCTAAGTGAACAAAGAGACGGAAACTATTACTTCCCTACCCTTTGATGTGCAGGCATTGGGAAGAGCAGAGGGATGCAGATATGGGAGGGTCATTTCAACATGATGGGTCTGGAAAGCTATTGCCAGCTCTGTTATTATTTTGCTTTTGTGTCTCTGTCTTTCACTGTAGTTTTACAATAGATGTGAAAATGACATTATAAAGTTCTTTTGTATGGTACAGCACACTGAATTCTTATTAATCAGAGGAGGAAACATGCTTTGGTTAGAACATTAGTTTCCTGTGTCATTATTGTGTCACCACTGATCTTTTAATTGTTTCACATGAATATTTTTTTGCTGCTTGCTTCATTCTTGCCTCTTATTCTTTGTAAATTTGATCTAGCAATTAGTAATATTCTCACTCCATTTCCTATTTCACTAGATACGATCTGTGCTTCGCAGTTCAATTTTCTATGTTCACAGCAGTTTTCAATTTCTTTTTCAATACAAGTCATGCAAGCCTCTTTTGGTGTCAGAGAAGAATAAAGGAAGGGGTGAACCCAACTGCTTAGACTGGATGGTGAGAAATCAGATGACAGAGCAAAGAATCACAGAACCATTCAACTCCTACTTAGTTTCTGCCTTTTCTATCAAGAAAAATGATCTTAAAACTAGATGGGGTGAAAACAACTATGGTTACTGGGATGGAAGCCCAATTGGTGGTACAGAACCTGACTGTTTTGACTTACTTTAAGCCTCTGGATAGCCAAATCGCATCCCCGAATTCTTAGGGAATCGGTAGATATTGATGGAGAGCAACTTCTACTTGTTCTGTGGACCCATAGGGAACAACAGTAATGCTTGGAAACTGCAGGGAAAATTCTCTTCTGGTTTTCAAAAAACACTGAGGGGATATGATTAGTTATTAATTCTGGTTGTAGAATTTCTGCAGATTTCCAGAATAGATGCTTAGAAAAAAATAGATGTGAAAAAAAAAAGACGTCTTGACACAAAGAATATGATGAATTTGCTGGAAGCAGCCTCTCTATGTTAAGGTTCTTTGTTTGTACTACTACTAAAGAAATAGATGGAGAGAAATCACATAAAAGAATGGTATGTAGAGATGTTTCATATAGTCCTGGTTTCCTTGGGAGAAATGAGAAAGATAGTCAAATAGTGCTGATTAAGAAATCTATTTTCATTTGGGAAAGAGAAAGTAACATGCTTGAAACAACTAGTGACCTATTAACAGGTAAACTTATTGTAATAATGAACAGAGAGCTTAATAAGAGTAATGGCTAGTAGATTAATTAGGGAAATTAAAAAATAAATAGACCTTGATGGGTAGAAGTTACTCTGGTCTAAAGACTATAATAGGGTTGTCCATGGTGGTGCAGCATTTCAGTGTCAACACTCAAGAAGCTGAGGCTAGAGGGTTGTGAAGTTGATGCCATATTGAGCTACATAGGGAGTACCAGGTCACACGGGCTGGACAGCAAGAACCTGTCTAAAATAACAACAATAACAAGCAACTGAAGCGGTGAAGAAAAGGAACATTCACAACAAGGAGAATAAAGAGACTCTGTCCACATCACTCATGTACTCATTATATATTTTCTTGTTTATAGTCTAGCAATTAAGACTAAATGTCCATATTATACTCTATTCTATGTGCTCCCCTGGGTATAAATAAATGTGTTCAGTAGAAGTTTTCAGGATTATCACAATGTATCTGGAGAGGGTTTTAAAGACATTTTATGGACTATTACCACTGGACCGTATGAATTGGAAAACAATTCATACAATAGGACATTTTGTTTTTATTTGACATAAGGTCTTGTGACCTATCTTTACCTGTTTTTTTTTTTTTTCTCCAAACACTAAAGAATGGATAGCATATGAACTTACTGTGACATTTAGTGCATTTTTTGCAGGATTTTCTTCAGGGCTATGGACAAAACACAGTGGTGTATATCCGAGTGTGCACATGCGTGTTGGCATGCATTGGAACAGATATTTGTAGGTATATACATGCGTGCACTGGAGCAAATGTCTTTGAGTCTTCAAGAATCTGTTGTCTTGCCATACCTCCTTAATTGTGTCTTTTTAAAAAAAATTTTGTGAGCTCTTTGCTTAAGTATTGGCAATATAAGACTTGAGGAAATGTACTAGCAACTGTTGAACTAGACAATAGGTCGAGAGCAGACAATAACACATGCCTGCAGCTTCAAATGAGAAAAGTGCTTTATTCACTATATTTCCTGTTCATTCTGGATCACCAAGTGGTGTAACTAGATAGAAGGGGCATAGAGATCTACCTGGATGTTCTATCCAGCAACTTTTCTTCATGTGGAGCCTGGGAAAAGAAAACACAGGCATCAAACACATGTTTCTGCTAAATTTTAGTTTGATTGCCCATAATTTCCTGTTCAATTGCCTGAGTTCACAAGCAAAGAAATTTGATCAGGGAACTAACAATGAGAACTTCCCTAATCATATTACATATCTGTTTTGAAAATTACTTTTTCCTCATTATTAAATCACACATTGCTCAGGAATTTACACAAATTCTTTTTTAATACATTTACAATTTTGACCTACATAAGATCATAAAATATAAGCTTTTATATTGATTACATCATGTTGAAAGAATCTTCCTTTTATTTCCTGAAAAACTATCTTACTTAGTTTAAAGGATGTAAGTCTTCAAATTTAAATGAATATGTTCTTGTCTCCTTTTTATTTTTAACATTAGCTGATATTCCTTTTAAACCTTTTGTCTTATGAATTTGAAATATATGGTAAACAAATACCTTTGCTGTGTAATATTTTAAGGAAATATTATGCAAATCATTATATTAGAATTTTACGAAACCACATAAGAATAAAAAAGTAAGAAGTTAACTCATAAATGTTTCAGAAGTTATGGTTGTCTTTAAGATTATACAAGAGACTACAGAGAGGAAAACCACAAAAGTAAACTAGAATTGGAATATGAACATTAACCTGCATAAATACAGTGAGAAATGGGATCATACATTTTTCTAATTCCTACTTCATATTAAACATCAAAGTAAATTTGGGCCAAATGTGGAATGCTATAACAAAGATTGTTGACTCAAATGCAGGAAATTATCATTCTCTTTCCACAGAACATTGTAGGTGCCCAACAATTTTATATTTTTGGACCAGGTTTGTCAATCTTTAGTTAAGGACTTAGTATGACCAAGAGCTAATGGTTGTCTACATCTGATTTTTAAAATCAATTGTTCCAGGATCTTGTACTTGTTTGTCATTAAACAAGGTTCCATGAGATGAGACCAAAGAACTCCTTCCTAAAATAGACATGCATGTTAATATACCACAGGAAAGTTCTTCATAAGTATATATTCAGTCTTATGAAAGAACAGGATGGAGACACCATGTGTGACATAGCACTTTAGCTCTGTATTTTTTATTTATTTTATTTGTATTGAAAATAAATTCTTCTCTCATATAATCCATCCTGACCACAATTTCCCCTCCCTCCACTTCTCCCAGTCCTACCTACCTGCCCTTTCCCCCAGATACACTCCCCATCTGTTTCCTCTTCAGAAACGGGCAGGCCTCCAAGGGACAAAAGCCAAACGGGACAAAACAAGATACAATAAGAAAAGGCAAGAAGCCTTCATATCAGAGCCGGAAAAGGCAACCCAATAGAAGGAAGAGCACCCCGAGGGCAAGCAAAAGTGTCAGACAAATATGTGTTAGGAGTCCCACAAAAACACCAAGCTAACAACCATGCCATATACTCAGAGAACAAGGTGTAGACCCATGCAGGCCTTGTGCTTGCCGCTTCAGTCTCTGGGAGCCCGTGTGAACCCTCCTTTGTCAATCTTGTGGGCCAGCCATGTTTTCCTAGTGTCCTCTATCCCCTCTGACTCCTACATCTTTCCTGCCCATCTTCCATGGGGTTCCCAGGTCTCAGGAGTGGGGTGGATACCAATTTTGACTCTTTCTGCATGTCTGGCTGTGGGTTTCTGTACCCACTCCCATCTGTTGCCAGAGTGTGGGAGCCCACAGAAGTTTCCTAGTGAGATCTGAGATGGTTTTACCCAGAAGGGCTGCATAATGGGATGACTTGACCACATGTGGTTACCAGATGTTTGGAATGGTCCACACTTGGCTGTACAGTGTGGTTTGATCTAGGTAGGGGGAGGTCTGTGGCCCCGTCCCTTGGCATTGTTATAAAAAGCCATTTTGAAGAGATAGAAGGGGCCACTGAGTATTGACCCAGGTCCTCCCAAAGCTATCTTGTGTTCCTGTCTGTCTCATCTCTACTGTCTTTCCATCTACAAATTCCTTATTCTTCTCTCCTCCTCATAAGATCACTGTAAAAGGTGGGAGCTGGCCTCCCATACTGGAGGAAAGTTCTCTGATGATGACTGGACAAGGCACCAATCTATGAGTATAGCGGAATATCATAAGGAATCATTTCATCATCATCATCACCATCATCATCATCATCATCATCATCATCGCCAGTAGTGTTTAGTTTTACCCTAGGTCTCTGAGCTATCCAGTCTTCTGTTCCTAGTCATTCAGGCAGTGTCAAGAACAGGCTCCCTTTTATAACCTGGGTCTCAAGTTAAACCAGACATTGTTTGGCTACCCCCACTGGTTCTGTACCACCATTGCCACAGCACATCTTGCAGGAAGTATAGATTGTAGGTGGAGGGTTTTGTGGCTGGGTCTGTATCTATGTTTCTCTTGCCATAGCCTTCAGAGTACCTTCTTGCACCAAAGAGACTAGAACATAGGTATGAATATGAAGGCTCCATGCAGGCACCAGCTTGACTTCCCTACTCTCAGTGATCTGTGTGACCCCCTCAGCAATCTGGCCCTATGTCAATTTCAAAAAGACACCTTCTGTCCTAACATCAGCCTGGGTTCTTTAGTTATCTCCACAAGACCCCTTCAGCCAACAACTCAACCAAATGCAACCCAGTCACACCACTACAAGTCTTACCTGGCTACAAAAGATGGCCAGTACAGACTCTGCATCCTTTATTACTAGGAATCCTCACTAGTCCTTCATAGATTCCAGGAAGTTTCTACTACATTACATTTCCACACCACTTCCCCAGTGTTTCTCTATACCAGCTGTTTCTCCCTCCATCTCTCCCTCCATCCCCCAATACCTGATACTTCCCACTCTCATCCTATCTGTCCCTTGTTCACCATCAAAATTTATTCTATTTCTCCTTCACAGGAAGGTCAGTGGGTTCCCTGCTCTTTGCCTAACCTCTATGGATCTGTGAATTGTAGCGTGGTTATCATTTACTTAATGGCTAATAAGCACTTTTATTTGAAAACATACCATATTTGTCTTTCTGTGTCTAGGTTACATCACTCAGGATGATTTTTGCATGTTCCATCCATTTGCCTGCAAGTTTTATGATGTCATTTTTAACATCTGAGTAATATTCCAAATGTACTATATTTTCTTTATCCATTCTTTATTTGAGAGACATTTAAATTGTTTCTAGTCCCTGGTCATTATAAATAAAGCAGCAATGAACATAGTTCTAGCTTTGTATATTTTAAAGAGAGGGAAGGAGGGATGAAGAAAGGGAGGGGGAGAACACAGTCTTATTTGTGTACACATGCTTGTACATATGTCTAAACATACAAACTATAGGAGGTTATGAAGAAAAATAAATAGCATGGGAGGTTTTTATTGTCTCCTTATACCCTCCTCCTCCCCATTAGAATGTTTTCTTCCATCACATCTATTTTCAGCATTCACAGCCTAGAAACATACAGAATACCTTGCTTGTGTTGTTTTCCATAAATAAATTCTCAGTATATGCTCTTGCAATGAGTTTTTTGACAAGCAAAGGACTCTTTTGTGAGTTGTCTGTGGGATGGACTAGCATTGCCTTTGTGATGTCTCTTTATACATGAAGTTAGATTAGAAGTTTTGAACAGCACTTGGGTTTGGTCAACACCTTGAGTAGACTCCAAAGCATGAGCAATCTCCTTGGTTCATCAGTACAGTCTAAAACACCTACGGCTGAAACACTCTGACTTAATAGTTTAATTCATCTTCTCAAAGGTCAAATCTAATTGTCCCTATATAAGCCCAAATAAATAAGCACTTCCTCTTCGTCACCATTGAATGACATCTTTGTTTAGACTCTGTGAGTCATCATCCATTATTCTCTGTCTGCCTTTGTTCCCTTGGCATACCTTAGACACCATTATTTTATAGGTCATATATTCCCAAATTGTTATAAAGCTTTTTTAGAATTTCTTAATTGTGTTTCTTCCTTTTCCAATATCTTCCTCCAAGCTGTTTTGTTTCCCATAAGCCCAATTCAGCAGCATCAGTTAATACACCCACTGTGATAGCTCATATGATCTTTGTGTATGTATGAGTCGATTTTATACAATTTATTAAGAATCTTTGTAAAATAAATACTTGGTTTGCCTGATGTCTACAACATAATATCAAATAGTTAAGTTTCAACACTATGATGTTTATGCCTGACTGGGTTATGCTATGCTGTAGGGACAAACATGATGTTTAATCATGAACTCCACTGGTATCCTAGTCACGAAATTTTTGCTATAGCACAACTGCTACTGGCCATTCTGTATTATTATATTCCATCAACACTAAAGACCATAACTATTAACAATGGCAGGGGATGGTTTTCATTGGTACAGTTCTTAGTTTTCAAAATTATTGCATTAACCAGTAACAATGCTAAAAATAATAGTAGTAATTGTATGTGGAGTGGCTAGGATTTTGTGAAAGTGGTCCTTGCTCATTTATGATGCCTGCCTAAACTTGATCCCTGGTTAATTGTGTGTCCAAGAATATAGGATTTCTAGATTATCATTGCTATTCCTAGAGGGTGGAGAATTATTCTTTTGCAGCATTGTTACAGTTGTTTCAGGTGACTTTCATATAAGGTGAGAAAGCACTGTGACTTTATCAACTTTCAGGGTTTGCCTAAGGATGGTTTATGAGCTCTCGTTAGTGGATATTTCTTATTAAGGACTGAAGGAGTTGCAGAATTTGGGGGAAACAATCTTAGTAGACAATTTCATGTTTATAGGAGGAAGTATCCAGACTCACTATAGTGACAGGGGTTATCTCATGACAAACCTTAAAGGCAATGCTGGGCAAGGCTTACTTTTAGTACCTGCTGATGGCAGGTCAAATGCTGGACATTTGCAAGAGGAACTTCTGTGGTGCAGTCACTGAGTTTCTTTTGAAGTAAACAAGGATGACAGCAGTAGAAATGACAAAGTGGACAGGGAAAGCCCACAAGGCCTGAAGCCTACAGGAAGAGCTATAGGCAACTAAGGAGTGTTGAGAGCTGAAGAAATACTCTTCACCAGGGATGAGCACATACATTGGTTATACAATACCAATGCCCTGAAGACATACGTATGCAAAATATTATACAGTGTATGCAGTTTAAATTTAGGAGTGTGGCAGGGGGGTGGGGTGGCAGAGACAGAAGCGGAGATAGAGAACAAGAAGAGTTATAGGACTCCTAACAGTGGGAGTGGGGGTATATCTCTGATGTTTTTGGTCTGCTTGTGGGATCCTTTTTCTCCTACTGGGTTGCATCAGCCAGCCTTGATATATTATTGCATCTTGTATGTTGTATTCTATTGATATCCATTGGAGGCCTGCTCTTTTCTGAAGGGAAACAGAGGAGGAGTGGATCTGGCCGGGGGTGGGGGGGGGGGGGGAGGTGCCATGGGGTCTGGGGGCAGTAGAGGGAAGGGAGGCTGCAGCAAAGATGGATTGTATGAGAGAAGAATATATAGAGAAAATAAATAAAAATCAAAAATATTTGAAGGATATGTGAAAAGGTTTGGAGATCAGAAAGGGGAGAAATGTTGTAACTATTATAATCTCAAAAGGAAAGAAAGTATTCACTTCTACAGGAGGGTTTGAAAGGGGGAAACTGAAAGGGGTACTGTGTAATTATATTATACTCTCAAAAGTTAAAAGAAGTCACTTTTAAAAAAATCTTGAAAAATGTATTCACTTATCATTCTTTTCTAATATTCTCCAGTATATCCCAAATTTTAATTCACTTTTTTACTAAATTTAAGCATGCTAATGAAAGAAAATTTGAGTTATGCAACTTGGATTTAAAGGCTTTGGTTTTTAAATAATTACAATATCTAATAACTTGAATATGTTGAAATACACAAAGCACATACACTATGTACCCATTTCTGTAGTCAAACAAACATGTGCCACATTGTATGTCTTTGTTTTCTAAGTTGTCATTTTTAAAATACATACACATAAGCAATCTAAATGGACTCAGCAGGTTGCATTTATATTTTATTTATGTATATATGTAACAATAAAAAAAAAACAATAGGCCAGGAATTTGATAGGTAACTAGGGAGGATGGACAAGTTTAGAGGGAGAAGAATGTGCAAATGATAAAAGTATATATATATAATTGAAAAACAATCTGTTCTCTGTGAATTTCAAGCAAATAATGCCTTATTTTTTTTCACCACCATGATGTTATACCTTTAGTGGCTCACACTTAGGCGTCTCATAATCAAAAGCTTGTACCATATGACCACTGTTTCCCATCATCTCCTAAATGAATCCTTGTACTTTACTTCTCTGAGTTTGACTATTTTGGATGCCACAAATAAGGGACTATGCAGTTTATACTCTGCTGTGCCTGGCTTGTGTCACTTAGCACAGTGTTCTCTGTGTTTATCAATGCTGTCACAAATGACAAGACTTTCTTTATTTATCAGTTCCTAGGCTGGTGATCATTTAGCTTTTCTTTTTTGTCTGCCAACCACTGAGATCAGTGCTGTGATAAACATTCACATATCAAGATCTCTGTTTTAAGATATTGCTGTCAATTCCTTTGTTAATATTACACATAAATTAGATTGCTGGATCATATAGAATTCTATTTTAAATTTTTTGAGGGACTTATGTACCAGGTTTTTTCTTTTGGGCCATCAACCGGCTCCCAAATCATGACACAGAGACTTATTAGTTTTGAAGGTTTGGCCTAGCTTAGGCACATTTCTGGCTAGTTCTTTTAACTTGAATTAACCTGTTTCTCTTTATCTACCTTTGCCTCTGGGCTTTTTACCATTCTTACTTCTATATGTCTTACTTTCACGGTTTCTCTCTGTCTGTCTGTCTGGAATTTTCCTGGCCTCCTTCCTGGGCATGTCCCTTGTTCTCTCCTCCTCATTTTCTTGTTCTTCTTCCTCAAGCATAGATTTCTCCTCCTAATTTATCCTCTCTATCTGGAAGTCCTGCCCATTCCTCTCCTGCCTAGCTATTGGCCATTCAGCTTTTTATTTGACCAATCAGGTGTCTGAGTCAGGCAAGGTACAGCAAATACAATGCAGCTTTACATAATTAAACAAATGCAATATAAACAAAAGTAAATATTCCTTTATACATTTAAAGGAATATTCTGCAGCATAAACAAATAACATATCTTTGCCTAGTTAAAATAATATTTCACAACAGATTTACATACTCTGCCCACAATAGTTGTTTTTTTGTTTTGTCTTTTTTGTTTTGTGTGTGTGTGTGTGTGTGTGTGAGAGAGAGAGAGAGAGAGAGAGAGAGAGAGAGAGAGAGAGAGAGAGAGAGAGAGAGAGAGAGAGAGAGAGAGAGAAGTATCATGGGAATTGCTATAAGAATTTCATGGATGGATAGGTTAATTTGTGTAGTAAGTATTTTTTTAATATTAATTTTTCAATCCATGAGCTTGAGATGATTTTGACTTTATATGTATACTCCTCAAATGTGTTCATTGATGTTTCATGGTCTTTGGGACATTTTCCTTGTTCCTTAGTTAAATTTTTTAATCAGCACATTATTTAGTTTGATACTATTATGAACAAGAATTTTTCTTATTTTCTTAGTTTATTATTAATATTTGAACTTATTTGGGCATGTTTATTTTATATCCTGAAATTTGTTGAATTTGTTCATAAGTTCTAACTTTCTTGGATATGTCAATATTTAAAAACATTCTGCATTTAAGATATTATCTTTAAAAAGAAATTAGAATCTTCTTTACCTACTTGGTTGCTTTTCATTTGTTTTGTTTTATTTGGTTGGTCTCACTAGCTCTCCCAGCACCATGTTACATGGAATTGACATGAGTTGACTCCCTTGACCTCATAGGAAAGTATTCAAGTTTCCTGTTGAAATGATGTTGTTTCTAGGCTTACTTTTGTGGCTTTTAGTATGTTGAAGTACATTCCTTCTGTAATCAATTTCTTCAGTGTTTTTATCATGAAATGTCATAGATTTTATCTAATGGTCTTCAGCACACATTGAGATGATCATGTGGTTCATCTGAATCTGTCTTTTTGTGTATCTATAATCCTTTTTTGGACATTGATTTAAACTGCGGCATGGCTAGGATCAAAGCCGCAGCCCTGGCTCCTGGCTCCGTCCACTTGAGTTTTCATCATAACTGAGCTACATTTACCTCTAGCTCTGGGAGCCATATTCACTACCAACTCTGGGAAACAGTGGGTCTGTGCCTTCATCAAGTAGTGTGTAGTCCAGAAACCTGTGTGTGTGTGTGTGTGTGTGTGTGTGTGTGTGTGTGTGTGTGTGTGTGTGTGTGTGTGTGTGTGTGTGTGTGTGTGTGTGTGTGTGTGTCTATACTAACAAAAGCTGAATCCACCATGCTGCATGCTGCACAGCTTGGAAACACCCCGCCCCCTTGTGTACTGGCAGGAATCTGCTATTCTGTAGCTCAAGCAGGGCAGAGCCAGCAAGCAGGGCTGCTGCTTCGCTGCTTTGGTCCAAGCCACACTACACTTTAAATCAATGGTCAGAAGGGATTATAAATACACAATAAGACAGATTCAGATGGAATAAAACTCTAAATGGTTTATGTTGTGTGTAAAAAGTTACATAGGCTTGTTAGAGAAGAGAAAGGATATAGATAGTCATAAAAAGGGCTTGAGCTACAGCTCATTTACCAATGCAGTTTGTGTTGAGACCATTCTTGATCTTAAATTGGTGATCAGGACATATGAAACTGATAAGTGGGAGAGCAGTATAGCAGTACCTACATAGGAATCCCATCATTCTCTGACATTCTATGAATTGTTTTCATTTAATTGTAAAAAAAAATGAACAGAATTGAACAAGGTAAATACAACAAATAAAAGATGTATTTATGAGATTATAGGTCATTCTACATAACAAGCCCTACTAAAATAGAAGAGCAATCAGGGGAACTTGTAGTAGGAATCTTAAAGAGTCTTATTAATAAAATCAAACCTAAGGCCAGCTATTGGGGTGAATGCTGGAAGATCAGAGAAGCAGAACAAGCCATGGCTATCTCACCTTGCTAGTTCCTCAGGTGATCCTGTTTCCTCAGGCTGGAAGCTTCTGAGTCCTCATCCCAATAGCTCTCAGCTGAACTGTGTTGCTCCAAAGCTTAACTAACTACATGGTTTTTTTTCTCTTTAGTTCCTGGTCCTCATGCCTTATATACCTTTTTCTTTCTGCCCCCACTCCCTGGGATTAAAGGCGTGGGTCACCATGCTTAGCTGTTTCTAAAGTGGCCTTGAACTCAGAGATCTGGCTAGCTCTGTCTTCCAAGTGCTGGGATTAAAGGTGTGTATCACCACCGCCCAACTTCTGTTATGGCTTACTCTTCCCATTTTGTAGCCACCATTTCTGGCTCTGTTCTAGTGGCTGTCTGTTCTCTGACCCCAGATATGTTTATTTCGGGGAACACAATACCCACCACAGGAACTATTTTTCCCTTTGAGCACAATTTTATCCACTAGAGGTGAACTGAGGCCTAAAATGATTTTATATGTATGTGTATGTCATAATGTATTAATATATATCATAATAATTACAGTAATAACAAAGTTTCTTGGGTGCTTCATTTTTGTTAGATGTTATGTTAGTACAATGTGTAATGTACATTATTTAATTTTTACTGTATTTCAAACTTCCTTATTTTCAATAATCTTATGTTGGGAAAAACTAATCTTTAAATATTATTTTACTCCAATATCTACAATAAAAAAATGTAGGGCAGGAAATTACATAAAGTTCCTAAATATTGCCTGCACATCAAGTCAGGGAATACCAATCAGACTATCAAGTTTTCCTCATGTTACTTCAAGTCTTACTGATGTCACTGATGTGTTTGCTCAGGAAAAAAAAAAAATCTTCCTTTATTTGGTTTCTTCTCTGCTGGCCTGTGTGATGGCTGATCATCACAAGACTGTGGCTCCTCTTGCTCCTTTGTTATCCTAGGATGGATAGGCCTAGAATAGAATAGGTCAGTAGTTCCTCACCTACAGCACCACACCCTCCATTCTTTGCATGTTGGGCAAAGGAGACTGATAAGCTTGCTTTTGTAGTGTGTTTAAATGTTATTATCCATCCCAACTGAGGTATGTTTTCATATTGAATCCAACTAAGCTTTTTATGACCTCTTCTTCAATTGACTGAAAAGACAATTAGGTCTGCACTTATTTGCTGAAGTTATTAAGACTTTTGTATCTATTTTCCTATCCAGTAATACCCAGACTAGAGCATTTGTGTACATTTCCAAAAAATGTAATAATATTTGAGTTCATGAATTTGTTAATACACACTTAACAGAAGAAAGAAAATTGCCCCAAGAAAATGGTTGCTATAAAATCCTAGTAAAAGCATAACATCCCTATTAATTATACCATAAAAAGTTCACAGGCTTTGGTTTCATACTAAAAATCATGTAGAAGTATGATGTCATGATAAATTATAAATTAAGTGAAATGTTTTATTTAAAGTCAGAGTAACATACTCTACACTTGGGAAAGTCTTGGTTATTAGAGGTATAATTTTTGATATAAAGATGTACACTAAGTTTTCACTGCTACATTTCTGTTTTCAAGTTTTATAAGTATTCTATCCAAACACATTTTTCATTAAAAAAATTCCCTCTCTAGCCCACCATATTTACCTGCAAGTGCGCTCACATGCACTCTCACGTGCTCACATGCAAACATACACACACAGAGTCAGATTTTTGTAGATGATCATTTATCTTTCACTTTTTATTTCTATTTGTCATTCTAACATGGAGATGTCAATGTTCATTATAATGATGATCTGAAAGGAACCAAAATGAAAATTCATAATAGTTTGTAACTAACATTGCTAGTTATTTAACCTTTGTAACATAATTCAAGTAACAAAAGCATAACGTTTATATTTTGTTTCAGAATACCCAATGTATAAAGCTAACAAATGGACTATAATAGTTACTTAATAAACAGTGTTTAATAAATTAATGCATAGTTAATTTTTTCTTTTTTTAAGACAGGATTTCTCTGTGTAGCCTTAGCTGTCCTGGAACTCACTCTGTAGTCCAGGCTGGCTTCAAACTCACATAGATCTGCCTGTCTCTTCCTCCTGAGTGCTGGGATTAAAGACATGCACCACTACCACCTGGGTTTTAACAAATTTTTGAAACTCTAAAACTCATCAAAGTGTTTGGGACCATATTTACTTTAAACGTCCTTTTTATGTTGAAATGCTCACACAATGCAATTCTAAACTATTTAATGTTGAATTTATAGTTCATATTTGCCTTTCACAGGTACATAAGTACTTACATATACTTGTACATATATGGCTATCCATATGTTAAAAGATGGATATAAACTTTATGATCTTGATGATTTTTTTCTAATTTTCATATTCTGCCTTCATACTCTGTTCATTATTTAAAAGGAATCCAGTTTGTTAGTCAGTTTTTTATTCATGATTCAGTATCAGATAATGAGTTCTGACTTGCTGCTGAAATGCTACTTGAATACACTTGAAAAATACTTGAGGTATTTTGCTAAAACAAGAATTACATATATTACAGTAATTGTGAAATCCCTGAGCACAGGCTGAGTTCCCACTTTCTATTGATTTCAATATCTTGTCAATCTGTTGAAAGAATGAATGAGTGCTCAACTAAAGGAATGTATGGTGGTTTGAATAAGACAGATTTGAATGCTTGGTCATCATGTAATGGCAATGGCATTACTTGAGAGTGATTAGGAGGTGTGGCCTAGTTGGAAGAAGTGTGTGTGTGTAGGGGGGGGGGAGGCTTTGGGGTTTCAAAAGCCGAAGCCAGGCCCAGTGTCTCTCTTTTTCTGCTTCTCATGTATCCAGATATAGAAATCCCAGCTCCTTCTGCATATCTGCCTGCATGTAGCCACCACATGCTGTCATGATGAGAATTCTCTAAACCTCTGAAATTGCAAACAAGTCCAACTAAATGCTTTTTGAAAATAAGAGCTACTGTAGTCATGGTGTCCTCCCAGCAATAGAATTTTGAACAAGACAGAATGAAATACTGAAGGAATGAGAGGAAGCTATCAAAAGAAATTCACTAACACAGAAATAATGCAATTAGTCAGAACAGGTAGGCACATTAAAATCAGCAAATAAGTAACCACTTCTTTTTACAGTTTCAAGAAATTATAAGCTTCACATTTGAAGTAAGTAAATCATAGTTAGGAGTTCCTGTATCCCCATGTTTAGAACTGTGATTTGCAATTGTCCAGAACTATGCGACACAGGACTAGATGACTTACTGAAATCGCATTTCTGGGGTCTATTTACTCAAATAAGGAGTAAATAGCTTTGGAAATTAAAACTGCCTCTAAACAGAGATCTTGCTTCCTTGTGGAATTGTTTTTAGCCCCAGTTCCATGGTTAGCCTGTCATTTCCAGAATATTAGATTTCAGTCCATTCATTTTAATTTGCATAATTTTTGCTAATTTCCTTCTGGAGTATACATTTTTGTTTGCATGCATGCTTTAGTGGTTTTAAATATTCTCACCATGTGCTATAATCTTTTTCTTGATGATTTCTTGATTAGAGTATACAGAATACATGCTGTATCAGCCTAAGTATTTTCTAGACCACATTAAATGTAATCCAAATTAAATGTCAACTAGAATAGTTTGAAAATAACAATATGCAAGCTTGGGTGCAGTGGCAGTACAAGAGTCTACTTCTGTTCAAGGCTTTTTATCCTCAGCCACATAACAAGTTTAAGGGGAACTTAGGATACATGAAGTCCTGAGTCAAAAAATGTAATACAAAATTTTAAAAAACAGTTAAATAATCTTATTATAGTAAGCAGGTCTTTCCCTGATGTCAAATGTATTTCTTTGAACAAACATATTTATTTTTATTTATTTAATTTTATTCAACACCAAGGAATTGATACTTCACAAATTTGACATTTCTGTACTTAGTTTGATGATTTGTGATTAAGAAATGCTGGCAGTTATTTTAAAAGTAAACACAAGTGAAGTAATTAAGCACTGTAACTCACTGATATATTTAAGATTACAATGATGTCAGATTCTCAAATTTTATGGATCTATTTAATGTATTTCTATATAATATTCTAATAGATTTTTCTCTGTGCCTGGAAGGTTGTGGACTTTTTTCTAAATTATTATAGGAGATCATTCAGAATAAAGCACTACAAAGACAGGCTTGGAAACAAGCTGGACAAACTCATCCTAGCAGTAGAATAAGCTTCAGTATTTAAGGAAGTGAGGGACTAGCATAGCAAATTATACAAACACTGGAATTATATAAGAACACAAACCATTGAAGAGACTAAAGAGAGAATTACAGTCCCAATTACTAGAGTTGACTGATGACAGTGGTGGTTCATGAGAGATATATAGGTAAGAGGCAGATTTCATGATATAAAAAACTATGGTAAAATTTTAATGTCGTTGAATGCAAATCTGAAGAAAACCCTATTACACAAGGCTTAATGACATAACTCAATAGGCACATTTGTAAAGTATTAGAGGACTAAAAGTACTTAATGCTGCATGATTTCAGTCATGGGGACGATAAACTGATCTCATGGATGTAGCCAACAGAATGATGACAGAGAGTCTAGTTAAGCAGGGCCGATTAAAGAGATGGGTTACTGAGTACAGAAATACAACTAGATAAGTCAAGTGACTTGAATTCAATAATACTGAGAAATGACTTAAGTTTAAGCAAACATAACTTGGAAAGCTTCTTCATTTTGTTTTGGATCATAATATAGCTAGTAAATTATATATTAATGTTTTTGACTAGTAATTATTTGTGTAATGTAGTATTAAGTAGTATTTTCCAGAACTGGTTTTCAATTTTTCTTATAGGAGATAGTGAAAGATAAGTAAGGGTAGTTTCAAAAAAATCTTAGATTTTGTAATATAATAGAATTTAAAGACATAGTTATTAGAAGTCCTGAAGCAATTTTTATCATCTATTTGTTTGAAAGGATAGCCCTTTTCTATTCAACTTACTAAAGATTCAAAAACATACCATCTGTTGAAATGCAATGAGAGTTGTGAACAATCAACACAGTTAGAATTATGATTTTATTTTTTAAATGGTATTTTGTATTCTCTCTCTCTCTCTCTCTCTCTCTCTCTCTCTCTCTCTCTCTCTCTCTCTCTCTCTGTGTGTGTGTGTGCGCGCATGTGGAGTAATAAAACAGTTTTCAGGAATCAGTCTCTGAGGTAGAACTTGTCATCAGGCTTGTCAACAAATGTCGTCATCCATTGAACCATCTCACTAGCCCTGTATTTAAAATTACTAACACAAATCATCCACAAAGATTGAAATAGACCCCAATACAATAGAATCCAATAGAAAGGTGTTTGTAAATCCTTATACTCCAATATAACAGAATTCACTGGAAATCATAAATCCTTATACTCCAGTATAACAGAATTCACTGGAAATCGGTTTGCAAAAAATCCTTTTGGTGCTCCCAAATCATTGCAGATGTCAAGACAATAGAGGAGTGGGCTTGGTAAACCACTCAGTACTGGGAACTATAACACAGCTGTGGATTTGGTACCTGAGCTAGACTGATAGCTTGTCTCTCTAACTGGCTCAGGTGACTGTTGATGCCAAAAAGCTTTGGAGGTCTCTCATGGAGCCTTAGACCTGTGCTCAAGTCATGAACTGTGGCAGCAATTTAAAGAATTCTCTTTTTTCCTCTTGCGGAAAATTTACATTTCTATATCCTAGAATGAGCATGGCTGGAGAGAGAATCGCAGTAGAAGCATTGACAAATCATGTGGAAACTATGGAAGTCCTAGTGTTTCTTTGATATTTTCTCTGATGGTTGTAAGAAATACGTTTGTTTGAGAAAGTAAAATATAAATTTACATATACAACATTGATTTTTAAATTGAGGCTTGAACATGTTGTTGTGGTGAAATCAAAGTAACACTGGCAATGGCAAATTTAAATTATCTTAATTAGCCAAAATGAGTTTAAAATTCCCTCAACTTGAGATTAATTGATTTGAAGAAATATCAAGGCACTCTATTGCATGTGAATTTTCCCAAAAGAACAGTTTTGTATACTTGAGTCCATTAGTTTAGAAATACATAATCCCTAAAAAGGCTTTCAATATAATTAGTATGTACTTGTTATTTTTCTTGATCTTTTTATGCTTGCTTTTATTTTTCCTAAAATTCAGAGTTCAATATTGTAGGAAATGTGATCAAATAGCAAGTGTGGAATTGTAGTGATTAGAGACTTGGAAATTAGTTTAAACAGTCTACATCTGCTTGGCCAATGTTGCAATATGTTGCTTCACAACAAAAACTGTCTCTCTAGAAACGGTCTTCAAGTGTCCTTATCTTTGGAAATTCTCATAAACAAGAATGGATAATTCTGTCATTCAAATTCACTCTTGTTGTTCCAGCCAAACTTGTGGAACAGTACATAACAATGAATCATCCAAAATTCAAGATATGTGGGAAATGTTGACTTGCCCAGACTATGGAGAGCTAATTTTATCAAAGTTGTACATTTGTTCTTGACACAAGTTTGCCATTTAAATTTTTGCAACAGAAAATTATTTTTAAATTACTTACTATCCATATATCCATCCTTTATTTCCTCCTCTCCAAGCCCTCCCCTGTCTCTCCCACCACTGTCCACTTCCCACGTTATGTACTCTCATTTCTTTAATGCCCACTAAGTCCACTGAGTGTTATCCTCCGTCAAGTAGAGCATGGGTAGTACTCATGGGGTTGTATCCCTGAAGAAAACTGTTTCTCCCTCCCCCAACAGCCAGTAATTGCCAATAGTGCCTCAGATAAGAGAAGAATGTCTGAGCTCCTCCCACAGCACTCCTGGGATAATGACTAGTGTGATCTTGTGCATGTCCTGTGCATGCTGTCCCATCTGTTGTGAGTTCTTATGTGGACTGTGCTTTTCTATAGCACACTCTGTTTCCCTAAAGACTCCTGCAGTCTCCCTGTTTCCTCGTCACTGATGATCCCTGATCTTTACAGGGAGAGGCTGTGACAGAGACATCCCACTTAGAGCTGAGCATTGCACAGCCCCTTACTCCCTGCATAGTGACTGGTTGAGAATCTCTACTAATCTCTATCTACTATAAGAACTTTTGCTGTGAAGGTGGAGAGATAGACTAATCAATGGATATAAAGATGAGAACCTGGTTCAGCAGTTATTCACTAGGTCCATTTAACAGGAGAGCTTCTCACCTAGGCCCAATGACCTAGCCAGCCATGGAATTTTGACCCAGTCAACAGTATCAGGCATAGATCCTAACATGTGCCATCCTTACAACAGTGGACACATCTGGTAAGATGCCACTGGCTCACAGGGTTCATAACTGGGTAAGATAACTTAGGACTTTTCTCCTTTGGTGTCATGTAGAGCACCATGAAAGCTAGCCAGGAGGGAGGAATTTCATGATGCAGAGAAAAGTAAAATATTCTAGTTATTGCTAACAATGTCTACCATCTATATGGCAGTCCTTCCAGGTCGGCTCTCTTCACTGTTTCAGTTCAGAGGAGGCTATGTTCTCACCAATGCAGTGTAATTGGAAGGCATGGGACCACTTACTATCCAGGCCTTTTGTTTTGTTTTGTTTGTTTTTGTTTGTTTGTTTGTTTGCTTTTTGTTTTTCAAGACAGGGTTCCTTTGTGTAGCTTGGGTGCCTGTCCTAGAACTCGCTCTCTACACCAGGCTGACCTTGGACTCACAGACATCCACCTGGCTCTGCCACCTGGATGCTGGGATTCAAGGCATGCTCCACCGCTGCCCGGCTCTATCCGGGCCTTTTAAGATCACAGGTGTATCTCTTCAAAGATCTTGTTTTTCCCTGCTTGCATAACTAAAAGATTATTTCACTTGTTTGGGAGAAAGGGGAGTAAAGGGTTTCAGGAAGTGTCAAGAGCCAGTTCACCGGGGATGAATTTTTCACTTTTGGGATCCAAAGGTAGGAAGATGAGATAGAAGCTCCTCACTCTCTATGGCTGAGATACACTGCGTTGTTACCATGCTCAAAGGTCGTATTACAAACAAGTCTCCTCTTTCCATCCCAGTCATTGAATTAGAGAGCTGAAACTGTAAATGTGTACATGTGTAACTTTAATTTTTAACTTTAATTTTAAAATGTGTACTTTAACAGTAAATGCAAACGACATTATAAAAGGAATGGTGTGTCTCCCAAATTCATGTGTTGAGCCCTGTTTTTCAGTGTGACAAAGGGGGCAGCACTATCCCAAGAGTGTCCTAATTAAATATTCTCAGTGTGCCTGTAAGATGAGGAGGAGACATCAGTGTTGCTCCCCCACAGGAAAAGAAGCCAATGAGGTTCAGCTAGATGAAAGCACGTTCAAGTCAACAAGAGAGGCTGTGGAGGTAGAACTCAACTTGCAAAATTTTGATAATGAATGATGGCTCTTTAAATATAGTGATCTATTATGGATCCTTTTCAGAATAGTACAATGTGGTAGATACATATGAAGGAGAGTAGACTACAGTTGCCATTTTCTTTGGGCCTGCCAACCAGCTCCCAAATAAAGACACAGGGAGACTTAATATTAATTATGGAAGCTCGGCCTTTAGCTTAGGCTTACCCTAATTATTATAACTTAATTTAACCTGTTTCTATTCATCTACATTTTAGGTCAAGGTTTTTTACCTTTCTTTCATTCTATATGTCCTGCTTTCCTGCTTCCTTCCTGCCCCTGGTGTCTCCCTGGTATCTCTCTGTCTCTCTTACTTACATTCCTCCTCTTACTTCTGCCTGCCAGCCAGACTATCCTGCCTCTCTCCCTATTGGTCATTCAGCCTTTTATTAGATCAATCAGGTGCCTCAGGCAGGAAAAGTAAACAAATGCAACACACCTTTACATAGTTAAGTGAATAGACCTGCTATTACCATGTATTACCTGTGTGACTTCTGTGTATGAAAACATCCATTAAGCTGTGTGGCCTAGTCCCTTTCTCTCTCTCTCTCTGTCTCTCTGTCTCTGTCTCTGTCTCTGTCTCTGTCTCTCTCTCTCTCTGCCTCTGTCTCTGTCTCTGTCTCTCTCTCAACATTTCTTAATAATTCTGTAATATGTGGAATTTTGGTCACTTTAATCCTCATCACCCTAATACTCTCTCTTTTTCAGTTTCTTTTCTCTACTGATGAACACTTCTTCCCAAGAAGCCTTTCATCTTTCCTTCCTTCCTTCCTTCCTTCCTTCCTTCCTTCCATCCATCCTTCTTTCTTTCTTTCTTTCTTTCTCTCTCTCTTTCTTTTTCTTTCCTTCATTTCTTTATTTCTTTGTCTTTCTGAACTTAATTGTAGACTGCCTAAATATAAGAAGGGTGTACTTACTAGAACATGGAGAAGCTACAGCATTGACGGAAATGGCACCCGTCCTCCAATACCCACGAATGCCCACAGTCCTCCACTGAGGAACTCCAGTTTCCAGATCTGTTAAACTGACATAGTAACATCTGTCTGACAGTCTTCTCAAAATAGGATATTTTCAAGATTACTGCAGAGTCGGTATTTAATAGATCACACATCCTGGTTCACTTTTGTTGTTTCTACCCCATGCAATTAATGTTATTTCCAATGTTTCAAAAATCGTATACATTGTAAGATTCACAACTATTTCCCCTGTAATAATAGGGACATATCACTAACAGTGCATTTTCTGTGGAGGTATTTTCATATAGCACCAGTGAGAGCAGCCTCATAACACAGCACATGTTTTTATTTTTCTAAACTTTAAAATCACTGACAAGCACAGCATGAACACTGTAGCATGGGACCAAAACAAAGGACACAAACATGCACACATTGAAAGTTGTGAGTGGGAATGAGAGATGTTGGTGATAGGAAGTTAGGATCATAATGCTTTGGATTTATCCACAACCTCTGGCTCTTACAGTCTATTTGCTTCCATAAGATCCCCGATGCTTAAGGGGAGCATTTGATAAAGGCCTATCTAAAAGAAAAGAGTAGAAGAATGAATATTTTTATTATTCCATATGATATATCATGACTATGTCTTGGCACTTCAGGGAGAAAATGATTCTTAACTTGCAAGGAGGATTATAACTTGGATAGAAAGAATGTTATTTGAACTTAAGGTACCCATTCAGTCTGCAAAAACAGGCATCTGGTAACAGCATTTGCAAAGTGTTGAGCAGTCCTAAAATAAATACAGAATGCAACATAAATTGGTTAGGGTGTGCTTCTGTGTCCTGCCAGCACCTCCGTTTACCCAGAGGTAACAATTTATATCACATGTGTCACTGACTTTGAGATGTAAGAACAAATGAGCTCTGAACTATGTGATGGCAATTGTAGCCAGTTACACAACATTTGAATACTAGGTGCTATCTTTACATGGAATTAGAGGAAGGAAAGCTGTCTCAACATCTTAATGTGCTTCCTTGGTTCTGCTTTCTATAATACTAAAATAGATAAATGTATGAATTATCATTTGACCAATGACAAGGTCTGCCAAAAATATAATTCTGAAATTCACAGGTTTGTCTGTGTGCAAGATCTCAAATTTAGTGTACTTCCCATTATTTTCATATTTTAGTTAGTATATTTTAGTATAATGAAAAAATACTAGAAAATATTGTTCAAAATTTACCATAAATAAAGCTAATGTAGTTATGACAACTCTGGCTTTAGCAATGATGACGTTATATATCCTGCAATATATCATTTCCTACATTATTTCTCTCCACTTCCAATTAAGATTTTTGTGTCACATACAGGGATATTGATAAAAGTCCTCAAATTTTTTAGATCTTGGTCCTTCCTGTTAAAAGTGACTCTCAAGGTTTTATTAAGAGCCCATAATGATCCTTAACTTTTATTACAAGGACTCAGTGATTTTTATGAATGTTTTCCTTTGAATGTTTGAGTGTATCTTTCCATTTTAATGTGAGTAAGCACTCCCAAAGAACTCTCGTGTTAAAATATTGATTCTCTATTCTTACCAGGAAGTTTGAAAAATACTCTTTGACATGCTCAGCCTTTTTTGAGCCTATTTTCTAAGTTGAATATTGTTTGATTGATTGTTTTTAAGATATATTTCATTTGAAATTATGTGTGTCTGGGCCGAGGTGTGTGTATGCATAAGAGTCCAGGTGCCTCAGAAGACCAGAGACATCAGACCAGGAATTACTGGTGATTGTGAATTACCCAGTGTGGGTGCTGGGAACCAAATCAAGTGTGCATTCTTCAGCTGAGTCATCTCTGCACTAAGTTTAATATTTTAGAGTAATTCTCCATTAGCCAATTTGAATCAAAGCAGGAATTAGCACTGCTTTTCTGTTAGTAAATATTTTCTGTAATTTTTGTTATTATTAATGGACAGTCCTGGTAAAAACAAACAATATTTTGATATCTAAGATCACTATATGGATTTGTTAAATAATATAAACATTCTTTAGCTTGTTCATCCCATAGACAACCTGGTAAGTGGTGCCCAACTCTTTCCCAGTTTCTTCAGCTGTAAAGAATAAAGATGTCTCTGATTCTACTCCTTTTAAATTTCCATACCCAGTTCATCCACAAAGTTAACAATCCTACTATTAGAATAAACAACGTATTTGGATCCCTCCAGTGTCCACAGTGACCATCACCATGACTACATTGCATACCACTTTTGCACTATCCTGTAAGGGACTATAAAAATGTCAGAAGATTTTAAAAAATACCCTATTGTGTCTAAAATTATACATATTGAATATTATGTGTCCAATTCAAAAATAAAATAAAATATTGAGAAAGGGGAATAGGGCTCTGCTATCCCATTCATGAGGACACCTAAAATGACACAACTTTCATCTAATAGGACCCTCCTCTTAAAGTCTCCACCATCAACCAATAGCACCACAGATCAGAGACCAAGCCTTTAATATAACACAGTTCAATAAAATTAACAGTTAAATTAAATTCAAAATTGTCCATGCAGTTAAAGAAAGTATTAGGATTAGAAAGCGTTTGTTATATGTGCATATGTTCACTCACACATGGGAGTTTTATCTGCAATATCTACAGTACATAAAATTATTTTAAATGAAACTTATTAGAAGGCAAATAAATCCATTAGCATAAACATTAACTAAAAGACTTGAACAAGTTCTGATAAAGGAAGTTATAGCTAGAGTGTAGATCTCTGCAGCCTCTTTAGAATGTTTCTGGAATCATCTATTCAATTCTAATAAACTGCAAATTGCTTGATATAAAAATACTGTCACTGCACAGACACAAGATGGAAAACTTCCTAAACACACAGCACAAATCTTTTCTCTACATGTCAAGATTGATAATACCACATGTTGTGTGAATTCTAAATGGTGTTGCAATAAAAACTCCAGTGCCAGATATTGGGGTAAATGCTGAAAGATCAGAGAGACAAAGGGATCTTGCCTCTAGGATTTCTCAGCCTGAAAAGCCTCTAGTTCCTGTCTCCTCACACCTTATATACCTTTCTCTGTCCAGCCATCACTTCCTGGGATTAAAGGCATGTGTGCTTCTCAAGTACTGGGATTAAAGTTGTGTGCCACCACTGCCTGTCTATGTTTCTCTCCTAGACTGAGTCAATCTCATGTAGCCCAGGCTGGCTTTGAACTCACAGAGATCCAGACAGATCTCTGCCTCCCAAAGGCTAGGATTAAAGATGTGTGCCACCACTGCCTGGCTTCTATGTTTAATCTAGTGGCTTGTTTTGTTCTCTGATCTTCAGGCAAATTTTATTAGGGTACACAATATATCACCACAAAAAACATGCACACATAAACACAAACACAAATACATATAATGTACATACATGCCCACATCAAAAGAACACACAAAGAATTTTATTTCTTATATAGTATAGACTTCTGGACAACAGAGGACATGATTTATTAAAGTCCATCTCTGAGTTGAGAAGACAGGAAGGTGTGACTAACACAGAAATTTGCTAGTGGATTGGAGTGGCTCTGGATGCTGACATGGTTTCAATCTCCCACTCACTCCAATGAAAGAGACCCTGAGTGCTTTATCAGTTGCCTAGATTTAAGAATAAAAGAGTAGGAGAAAGTGACAGAGATTGACTGCTTTTAGTAAATAGGAAGAAAATGGAAGCAGACTCTGTCTTCCGTGATATAGCATCCAAATGCAAAATGTTTAATGGACTTACAGGATATGTTCAGGAATGCAAGTGGCAACATTATTTATTGACACAAAATAATTCTCAAGTATCTGTGGGGGAGAGACTGAATAAAGTAAGTCATGATATATCAACACTGTGGAAGAAGTCCAAATCATAGAACTGAACATGTGGCTGTGTGGAAGAAATCCATCCCTAAACGTTCAGGCTTCAATTACCTTCCTATGAGGTCAAAATTGGTATCGAGCACAGCTAAATTAGTGGTTGCCCTTTAGGGGAGATGGCATCAGCATGGAAGTGAAGCTGTAGGAGCACAGAACTGTAGCAGTGTATTATTTCATGGTCTTGGTAGTATTCAAACAGATGCATTGACATCGTGAAAATAGTCAAAATACATATTTGTGATTTGTTCCCTTTTTGTAAAGGATTTTCAGTCACATGTTCACATTTGGAAAGGACAAGTTGATTATTTGCCTCTCTCCATGTGCAAAAACAAACAAACAAAAACCACATTTCTTTTATAACAAACGGTGCTCTAAACACCAAATGTAGACAAACCAAATTCATCAAAGGTAATGGTTAGTGGCAAATGGTTACTACTTATAATTTAAACTAATAAAATGAATTTTATAGATAATGTATTGAGTGTTCATAGATATTGTGCAGTAACAAAAATGACATGACTTTATTCTCACATAAAAGCAATGTTACTGTGTGTTCACTGGGTAGGGGAATATTACACACTCCATTCTGTATGCCTGCTGTATGTTACTCAGTCTTTCATTTTTCCTAAGAAAAATGGAAAAGTGGACTGTAAAGTGGATAGAAAAGTGGATTATAAAGTGGATAGAAAAGTGGATTATAAAGTGGATAGAAAAGTGGATTTTAAAGTGGATAGAAAAGTGGATTTTAAAGTGGATGGAAAAGTGGATTGTAAAGTGGATGGAGAAGTGGATTGTAAAGTGGGAGGCAGTGTCTGATCTCTCACTGCCCTTTCCCACATGGGAGCATGTTAATACTTCTATGCCATATTGATGAGTAATTATGCTCCATCTATAATGAGATTCTAATGAAGTTGGCTGAGAGAAAAGTAAATAAGTATCAGCCACATTTTTCTGTGTTTTAAAGGAATTAGTGCAGACCCCTGAAATAATATATAATTGCATATCTCATAAGAGCTGATATATTTGCAGAATTTTCCTACTTCGTTCAAATAGTTCCAAATATTTTTAATGTCTCTGAAAAACTAGACTGTTTATAGACATATAAATTATAAGGGACTCTGGCTGCATTTTCATTAGAGTATTGGCTAGAGGATTTTTCTAAAAGAAAAAAATGTATACAAATATGACTACTGAAGTATAATCATACACCCCCAGATTTAAAAAAAATGAAAATCATACAAACTCAAAATTAACTGAGAGGATCAGCCATTCCTGTATGTGCTGGTATGGAAGACTGTCAACCCCACACCCTAGCTTTTCTTCTCATTCACCATGTGATGGATCATTTTTTGTGGGATAACATAATACAGAGTGTTCCAGAGTCTACAGGGAAGACATCACTACTGTGGAATTCACATAAACATAAGCTCAATGGCTCTTTCTTTGTAAACTACATGTGGCTTTCTACAAAACAAAACTAAGTTAACCTCATTTAGTTTTGAACTAGACTAAAACCAACTTCTTCTTATCAAAGATATTTTGCCGAATATAAGCTACCATAATGTGTCTACAGCTGTTATCTCATCTTTCTTCAGCTTCTCACATGACTGAGAGGCGACTGACAATGCACATCGACTGTGTTAAATACGAAACAATCTGCACTCTAACACATAATGCACTAAACAGTCAATGCTTAGCACACTTTGGCATTTGCTAGTGTGCAATTGAGCAGGAAAACTCTAACTTATAAAAGATTTGGAATTTATTCAGAGTGAAGGGATGGACATGTCCAGTGTGTACATGCACGTATGCATGCATGACACACACACACACACACACACACACACACACACACACACACACCACACACACACACACACACACACACACACACACACACACACCCACATTTAATTTATTTGGTGTTTATGTTAGGAAAGCATGGAAGGACTCTGAGGTTGCTTTCTAGAATTCAATGAATATTCAAAGCAGAAAACCAACCAACACTAAAAATTTCTTGTGAGCATTTTTAAAATTGGAGAGTTCTCAGAAATCACAGCAGGACAGACATTTATACACGCTGCCACTGTGCAAGCATATGTTATTAATTAAAACATATATTATGCTAATGTACTCTTCCTGATCAGTTGCAGGCACAGCTGAACACCATTCAGCAGTGAAATAGAAAGCCTGCTGGACCTGATATGAAACTTGTGGATGGAAAACAAAGCCAAAAAGGCCTTGTATTCATTCAGGAAATTAGTAGAAAATCATCTCAAAATAGGATTTCGCAATATTTTTCACCATGAATTAAAAACAAAAAGGAGCCCTAATATCTTACCCCACAGAAGAAAAGCTCAGTCCAAACTAAGAAGGAAGTGGTGGCTGTAGCATGGTGCTGACGGAGGTCTAACTAGCTCTGCTCTTCATGTCTCATGATAAAGGGGACACTCAATGTTCAGCAAAACTAGAAACAAAGCAGGAAAGCATTAACAACATCCACCAATGCTGTTACTTTTGTAGTTGCAAAAGGCCATACTTTACAATAAAAATTTCAAGAAAAAAGAAAATGTATTAATTACACAGGTAATAATAACAACTTCTGGAGAGCAGCATTAGAAATACAAAAGGATGAAACAGTGGAGGCTCAAACTATATATTGAATTGCACAAACTTGAAGAGGAAAACAGAAACATTGATGTCCCTTTAGTTCTTGAGAAGCTGGACTATAAGGAATGGAATGAGTGAGGAACTTTTTGTTTAAAGCTCATTCTCTGGAACCTTGGGCTTACACGGGGCCACTTTGCTCAGCCTGGAAGGGACTGGACCTGCCTGTACTGAATCCACCAGGTTTAGATGAATCCTCAGGGGAGTCTTGGCCCTGGGGGAGATGGGAGAGAAGGGTACAGGCTAGGGGGAGAGAGGAGATGGGGGCGGTTGGGGGGAGAATGGGGGAACCCATGGCTGATGTGTAGAATTAAAACACAAATATAATAATAATAATGATAATAATAATAATAATAATAATAATAAAAATAAAGCTCATTCTCCACTCTTCCCACTTTCTATAGTTGTGTGCCTCATTCATGATTGGCAGATGACCTTGCCTCATTCATGACTGGCACATGACCTTGCCTCATTCATGATTGGCACATGACTTTGTCTCATTCATGATTGGCACGTGACCTTGCCTCCTGCTTCTGTGATTAAAAGCAGCCCAGAAACAGTGATGTCTCCTCCCATATCTCATGATGTATTCTAGATTCTTCCAATCCCAATAGAGCAGATGGTTTTCTGCTTATTGTAAGCCAATATCTCTATCTTATTATAGCCCATCCCTTCTTACCATCTCAGCAATCTTTATTCATTATATTTTTATTTCCCATGTGTGTTTTACTATTTAAAGAACACCCCTCATAATATTTTAAACATGCACATATCTCTTTCATTTAAATAAAAAGTTTCTTTAGCTATGAGACACCCCATCTCTCCCTCCATTATTTTATAGTCTAACTTCTCTGAAAAAAAAAAAAAGATACCAACATTTCTGGTTTCTATCTATCTATCTATCTATCTATCTATCTATCTATCATCTATAATCTATCTATCTGTCATCTATCTATCAACTATCATCTATCTACCTATCATCCATCATCTATGTTCAAGTCAATCTGGTTCTGTCATCATTACTTCATAGAAACGGCTCTTTTGAAAGCCACCAATGGTTAAGATGTTCCTAGAAGCGGTGAGTGCATTTGAGTTCTCACTGTCTCTCACCTCTCTGCATACTCGGAGCAGAACTCTTCACTCTTGTACACCTGCTGCCATTGACTCCTATGTCTCCTTCCCTCATGCACACCTGCTTCCATTGACTCCTGTGTCTCCTTCCCTCATGCACACCTGCTGCCATTGACTCCTGTGTCTCCTTCCCTCATGCACACCTGCTGCCATTGACTCCTTTGTCTCCTTCCCTCATGCACACCTGCTGCCATTGACTCATGTGTCTCCTTCCCTCATGCACACATGCAGCCATTGACTCCTGTGTGTCTCCTTCCCTCTTGCACACATGCAGCCATTGACTCCTATGTATTCTTCCCTCTTGCACACCTGCAGCCATTGACTCCTATGTGTCCTTCCATCTTGCACACCTGCAGCTATTGACTCCTATATGTCCTTCCCTCTTGCACACCTGCTGCCATTGACTCCTGTGTGTCCTTCCCTCCTGCACACCTGCTGCCATTGACTCCTGTGTGTCCTTCCCTCTTGCACACCTGCTGCCATTGACTCCTGTGTGTCTCCTTCCCTCATGCACACCTGCTGCCATTGACTCCTGTGTCTCCTTCCCTCTTGCACACCTGCTGCCATTGACTCCTGTGTCTCCTTTCCTCTTGCACACCTGCAGCCAGTGACTCCTGTGTCTCCTTCCCTCTTGCACACCAGCAGCCATTGACTCCTATGTCTCTCACTCACACGGCTTTCTTCCCATTTCTGTGAACTTCCTCCTCTTGATGAGTCGTCACTGCCACCATCATCTCTTCCTCCTCCTCCTGTCTATAGATAACCTCTAAGGTTCATTGTGTCTCTTCCTTTAAATTCTTTCATTGTCAAACTTATTTGTACTTTTGATTTTTATCACTAGTAAAATTCACGTTTTTTCACAAATTCATGTTTCCACAGTCCTTTCTACTTGGTCATCTATTCACTTTGAAGACACCTGTGCCTGGTTATTTCTAGGGCACTTCCAAAAGAGCAGATGGAAAAATCAAACTCACTGATCTTTCTCTACCAATCACACTACCTCTCATTTTCTGTTCTTTCCTCTGTACTTTCAAACTCATCCAAACTTCACTGAATCTACTTCCCAAAGATCTTTATGATGGTTTCATCTCTTCTCACCATTGTCCTTGGGAAAACATCATTCTACCTCCTGTATGTCATAGTGCCAGCCCTACCTGTTTTTCAACATGGCCTGCAAGTACTTGTCCACAGTGTAGAATGCTTTTAGCAAAGTGCAAAATTGAACGTTTCAGACACAACCTCGGTCTTACGCCTCTGCTATTCCTTACATTCTCTGCCTAATATCATCTAAGATAGTATTTAATGCTTTTAGGAGAAACAACACAAATTTAGCATTGTATAAAAGGTCCTCTTATTGTAATTTTATCTTTCCTTTTTCCTCTTTTTTATACACATCTCTGAGTTCTCACTAAAGAAATCTTCTTACTTTCATAAGACTCCATGAATTCTCCCTCCTTACAACTTTATTCATTTTCTGCTCTGTTTCTAAATTCCACCCTCCCACACCTCCTTCCACCTTCTGTGGATCCTTGGGATTTCAGTCTTTCCTAACCTTCCATGCTAATTGGACTTTACCAGATCTATGATATCAGTTTCCAGTAAGTTCTGCACATAGTAAATGCAATTTTTCCTCCTCTGTTATACAAGTACCAAAAAGATGAGGATATTTCTGTGCGTTAATTCACCAGTACTAAACACTAAGTAGGATCTTAACGAGTACTTGTATTAGCAGATACCATAATTTGTGAATTGAGTGTAGATTTTCATTGACTCATTTTTCACTCATGTCCATTTTTGTGTGATTCTTTTTAATGAGAGGATGTTCATTTTAATGTCATTTAAAATAAAATGGCTTATGATTCCTAATGTGGAAATATTAAACTATATTGAACTTATAATTTCAGTATAAAAATGTCTATAAAATTAGAAGGAAACATTTGAAATACTACATGTGTTTGGACTTACATGATAAATAATCCTTGCTATTTTTTTAAGTTTTATTGAAGGATACATGACAAATATAAAGTATATATATTTGCAGTATACAATGAGAGATTTTGATGTATTTATACATTGCCAAAAACTATGATTAGATATTCTCAATTGTTGAGTATTTTACATTAGTTATATATTAAAAGTAAATAAAATAAACAATGTCAAAGAAATTCATATGCTCCTGTGCTTGCTGCAACACTATTCACAACTGACAAAATTTGGAATCCATTGGGATGTCCATTAACAGATTAGTGGGTAAAGAAAAATGTGGTGCTGGGCGATGGTGGCACACATCTTTAATCCCAGCATCTGGGAGGCAGAGGCAGGTAGATCTCTGTGAGTTCAAGGCCAGCCTGGTCTACAAGCAAGTTCCAGGACAGGCTCCAAAACAACACAGAGAAACCCTGTCTCAAAAAAAAATAAATAAATAAATAAAGGAAGGAAGGAAGGAAGGAGGAAGGAAGGAAGGAAGGATGGAAGGAAGGAAGAAAGGAAGGAAGGAAGAAAAAGGAAAGAAAGAAAGAAAGAAAAGAAAATGTGGTATATGCAAATAAGGGAATGTTGTTATTCATAGCCATTAAAAAGTGTAATCCCCTCACAACAAAATGGATGGTGCCAGAGGACAGTATATTAAATGCAATAATCCAAAATCACACTGAAAAATACCTGATTTCCCTATATATGGATGATAATTTGACCTGAAAGTGAAGGTGTAGTGGTCACATCTAGAGGCTGAGAAGAGGAAATGGATAGGGTAGAGCTGTTGGGGCTGTGGATACCCATCGGCCATGCTCCTCAGTGCACAGCTGCAGTTCAAAATTATCTCATAGATGTACTGAAAAAGCAGGAGAGAAAAGTGTGAATGCTCTGGACATTAGGAGGTGGCAGGGATGTGGAACTGCTGATTGGTTCTCACCTGGCTATGACATACTGCACACAGCCTTTGAGATACACATTTTACTCATGTCAATATTTCACTTATTATGTATTAATTTGAAAAGAAAAATAAAAAAAATAAAAACTAAGGTTAAATAACTAAATCCCATAGGAGGGAGAGTCACTTCTGAATAAGAAATTCATTTAGATTATTTAGAGAGAAAACTAATTCTTTATCATGAATTTCTTGGGAATAATATTTGTCGTTTCTCCATCCTATTACAGAGTAGAAAATACTCACTGGAGAACTGAGACAAAGGTTAAAATTTCCCAGTCAATTTTTTTTTGAGAACTTTTCGCCTATCCATTATACTTTTCCTTTACCATAGATCTCATAGACATCTGAGATGGGAATTCATAAGGCCATGTAATAAAAATATGAATGATTTCCATTTACATGCTCAGTATTTATATTTCACATAGAACATGGCTGCTCCTGTGCCAGCTACTAAGCATCTGCGCTTCCTACTGACCTTGAAGCATGTCTCCTATGCCAGTTTGTGACACACTTGGGAGACGGCTGCCCTCTGGTGCAGAATAGATGGTTGCTTTGTTTTCCTACATTATTTCACATTCTGACAGCAAGATTAATAAAGCCCAAACTGGACCAGTCCCTCCACTACAGACTATTCCTCATTTTCTGAACTTCCTCCTCTCACTATAGAAGTCTGCCATGTTTCTTTTCTGCTTTACTGGGTATAGGTGTGCACAGTTATGGGGCATAAGTGAGTATCAGAACTTTTGTGACTGAGAAATTAACTTCCATATTAACACTGGCTACTTGGTAAATTTTATATAAGTTTTGGAAACAGTCTTTTCTATATGTTATTCTACCCATGAAATGTTCTATTTAGAAAGTTTTTCAGTTGGAAAGAAGTTTTCAACAGTATCACTTATAAGTATCAGCAATTCAGAAGAGAAAGCATATGTCACAGCAGCTAGAATTATAATAGGAAATAACAATTGTTATAAAAAGAACCACACTGCATTTATTCTATTCATAATGCAAATGCATTGAGTGTGTCATTTTGAACTTAAAGTTTATAAAAGCACATTTTTTAAAGTATTTTGGAAAATAAAAAGTTTTATAGAGCATGGATTTTGTTTTTGAATAGAAATGTTTTTTCAGTTTCTATTGGTATTAATTCCAGACCTGTGGGCTTCTCTCCTGACTCTTTCAACTTTCTTTAAAACCTTGGTAGAACCATTTAACCATTGAACATAGCCTTGGTTTCCTAATACATAAAAGGTATTATCAGTATCTACGTTGTGGGATTGCTGTGAGAATGAAATGAAAAGCCATATAAGATTGTAAAATGAAGTGTCTGTTTTCTGCTCAGTAACCAGTTGAGTGAGAGTTTCTGTTTTAATTTCCATCTAAGGCAAGAAGAAGCTTCTCTGATGTGGGCTGATCAATGCACTGACCTACAGGTATAGAAGTAAATCATTAGGAGTCATTTTATTGCTGTTTCTTTCACGGAGTAGTAGTAGTAGTATTTTCACCTGAGGCCCATGTTAATTTGTATCTATTCTCAGGTTCTTAGGATCATTGACAGTGTTAGGTATAGGCTCTATTTCCTGGAGTGGGCCTTAAATTCAATCAAAAAGTGTTTGGTTACTCCCACAGAATTGGCTTCTGGATGAGGGAATGTGAGTTTTCTTCAACAGGGTGATACTTGGCATATCAACCATGTTCCAGGTCAGGGACAACACCCAGGAGAGAGGGAGAGAGAGAGACAGAGAGACAGAGAGACAGAGAGACAGAGAGACAGAGGGAGAGAGAGAGAGAAGAACAAACATGAAGTTATGAAGTTGATTGGGTATTGGGTATTTGGGTAAAGTTGGAGAAGTATGAGTATGATCAAAGTATTTAACAAAAGATCATAACACAATATAATCAATGATATGTAGTAATTAATTCCTCAACACAAGTTTAATCTCATTATTTTCACCTTCACTACCAGTTAAATGATCATTTGGTGTTGATATCCCTGTGCCCATGACAAAACAGCAAGCAGAGGAAAGAGAGGACACACAGTATTTAAAAAATGGCAAAGATGAGGAAATCGAAGCATAAAAACCATCATGAGATAATGAATACAATACTTACATATAGGATGGGAAATGTTAGCAATTTTATATATTGAAGTTTATAAAAATGATGATATTGGGCTTGGGAGGGAGCTCAGTCAATATAGTGCTTATTGTGCAAGGGTACGTGTGTGGATGCTCACTACATATTAAAAAAGAGGGATATGGTGGCATGTACCTATCTATATTCTCAGTTCTAGAGAGTCAAGATAAGGTGGGTTCCCGAGACTTGGCATCCCTCTAATCTAACCAATTAGTAAACTTTAAGTTCGGTGTGACACCCTGTATCAGAAAATATGTGTTCAGCTCTAAAAAGGATGTCCGTATTTCACAACCTCCTCCCCACAAGGCTGAGAGAACACAGTTGAGGAAAGAGCAGAAAGACTGTGAGAGTCAAAGGGCAGGCCAGACTGCTGTGAAACAGGAGTTTCTGGACTTCATTAGGACAGTGAACTCACTAATTCGCAACTGCTGGGTCCCCTGCTTAGGGCCTGCTAAAGATCAAGCCAGTCAAATTTCTAGGATGGATGGAAAAGGGTCTCACAAATGCCACCCCTAGCTGAGAAGCAATTGGCAGTTGGTGGCTGTTCAGGAGGAACAGTCAGTTTTCATCAGGAATGTGGCTTTTGTCAGATAGTCCAAGCTCCAATGGAAGGCCCTACAATTGGACTGAGTGATTTAAAGAGAGAGAACATACAATTGGTATGGGAACGTAATGGGAGAGTATCTAGGAGGAATCTGGAGTAGATATGATCAAAATGCATTATATATGTATATTAAATTCTCAAAGAATTGGTAAATACATATATTTCCAAAGTAGAAAAGGAATTGAGGAAAACACTTGACAACAACCTCTGCTTCCCACATGAATGCACACACTTGTGCACATGCAGGCCTGACATGTGCATACACAAACACCTACATAGAGAAGCACAAAATGATAGTAGTGATTTATATGCAAAGATGTGCTAAATTAATATGGCTCCCCAAAGGAACAAACTGAATCTTAGAGATGTTGTACTACATGGTACTGAGTTAGATTTTTTTTTTAAATCCTAATGTACTTAGATTCTTTCTTGTCTATAAATGGCATGCAAAATTAATTTAACCCATTTCTTCTTTTTTAAATGAATATTGTAGAATTAAATGATGTAGCATCTTATTTACAAAATGGAAGATTGTGTCCTGAAAGGATCTCATTGCTACATCCCCCAAGGGCTAGAATACTTTGACCTTCCCCTCCTCAAATACTGATTTCAGAGAAAAGTAGCCGACCTAATTAATCACTTATCAATTTAATTGTTACCCTTCTCTTCTTGCTTTTGATAATCCAAATTATAATAGTCAGGAACAAATGCATTATTTTAAAGTAGTATGATCCATATGAAAGTCTATTAGACATATGAAATACAAATCTCTGAGTTTTCTTTTCTTACAGTCTTAAGACTCATTTGAAGCTGGATATAATGAAGTACATCTATCTTTCTGGTACTTGGGAAGTAGAGGCATGAGGGTGAGGAGTTCAAAGTCATCCTTCTACATAGTGACTTTTACAACCTCCTGGGCTCCTTGAGAACCTGTCCACCAGTTACTCTTATAGAACATCTCATCCATTGTGCCTACCATGTGTGCAGCATCCAATCTTTGTCTGTTACCCTCTAAAAGTATTCAATAGATCTCTGGGAAATGGTATGTGTCCCTAAAGCAAGACTTGCTGCTATGTCACAGTTTCTGAGAGATGCCAACAAACATCCCCTTGCCCCAAATAAGAAAACAATCACAGACCAAGGTGAAGACACCATCAAAGTCCAACTTGTTGACACTGCAAGTCAACTGGAGTTGTTTATAGGAAAAATGGATGCTAGTTTACTTACTGGGGCAGAAACAACTCAGTGAAGTTATACCACCCAAAGCCCTGGTTTCTCAGAACAATGTTGTAGAGTCTTAATGTTCAGTGTTAGAACTGGTCTTAAAAAGTTGTTTTCACATACGGCCTAGGAAAAACCGTGCGACTTGTAACTTTCTCCGGTTCTCATCCTCCTAAGTTCCCTTTGTGTTTGGAGTCTTATGACCCTCCCTTGAGGAAGTGATGCTTTCATTTTGAGTTAATATGTGCACAACTGATGGTTAATACAAATAGAGGTAGAGGTGAGACAGAGAGCCACTGTAGCTGAATAAATTGAGTTAATCTGTAGTCTTCATAAATCTGTTTCTGAAATATTTACTCACAAATGAAGGAAGGATTCGTTTTGAACAAAGTCACTTCTCTAGTGTGTTAGGAAATGGGCTGCCTTTTTCAACTTATTTCAGTGGGGTCTCAGGGCTGACAAATCATTTCCATTGCCATTTCTTCCTTGAGAGGAGATAATAGAAGCAGATTCTTCTTAAACCTGTGTATTTTCTAAAGAATGATTACTCAGCTGTTGCAAAATGAATCTACTTTCTCCATTCTGTGATCTTCCGGATACCTTCTTGTATTCTTAGTCTCCATGGAATGAATACTTATCACTTTCCCCTGTTAGAAACTAAAATGGGAACTCAGTATTTTGTCTGGAAATGATAAAAGATTCCAGTGAGGTATGCTTTACTCTATCTATGGTATAGCACAAGCCACTGTATAGGTGAGATATACTTCCAACTTATAGGTTGTTTTCTCATATTGTGTTTATATTAGCACTCCTAAGGAAATGTTTTTATTTCTTGGAGGGAAAATTAACAGGAGCCTCCTAGCATGCACATTAAATTGTTACTACAAAATAAAAAGTAACAAAAGAAATGTAAACTTTATGAGTCTCTAAAAAACAGCTTTTCTTTTTTTAAGATGTATGACTTCTCTGACAAAATTCCCTGCGTTAAATAGGCCAACCAGCTGCTTGTGGTATCTGTACCACAGCATGGATGTGACTCATTAGAAGGTTTCACATTTTGATGGTCAGCACATTTTCATGGTGATTAAACAAAACAAAACAAGAACTTTATTGCAAGGATTACTTTTTTAAAAGAGTGTGACCTCTGACCTACAGTGCAGAATATGGGAACATAATTTTGTTCCTCAGTACAAAATCTTTGTACAGAGCCAATTTTATTTTCTACTTATAATGAAACTAGCGAAGTTGGAGTTTTTAGTATTTTAGGGTCTTTTTTGTTCTTACTTGGATGTCCATTTTCATGGAGATGCTTCTTTATTGATTACTGATCATCTGCAAGGCAGACTTCCTATCAGCACTGAGAACATACAGACAGGTCAACTCTATGTCGACATGTATACTCCGCATCTGACCTTCAAACTTTTCTCAGTTCTTTCCCTTTTTTCTCTCATTTCACTACACCTTTCAGGTTTGTGTCTTCTAGGATTTAAAATTTTATTTATTATTTTAATTATTTTGTGTGTCTATCTCTCACATCTGAGCATGTGGTTTGCTAATATGTGCGTGTACTTGTGAATGCATATGTGAAGGCCAAATGAGGACCTCAAGTGTACCATATCCCCTTGAGACAGGGTTCCTTGCTGATCTTGAACTCTGATGGCAGCTCATAAGCACCAGCAGTCCTCCTGCATCTGCTCTCCAAACACTGGGGTTACAGACCAGAATGCGTACATGCACAGATTTTTATATGGTCTCTGGGATCTAAACTCCTGCTTATTTCTTGCAAGCAAGTTGGGATTATGTCATAATGTAATGTATAAAATTCACCCATTGGGCTGGTGAAATAAAATATCAAAGTATTTGATCAGTTACAAAATACATTTATGATTAATTAGAAAACTTTATGTTGGTTTTATTTAGGGAAATTGAGAGCTTTGGAAGAATTTAAGCTAAAATAACAACAATAATATTGCAAATAATACAGTTTAATTCAACAGTGTCCATTTACTCTTTTAGACTTATAACAGCTTGGGTTAGTAGCAATGGACAAGATGCTTACAAAATAAATACTTACCTAAGTGTTTCCATTACAGATGGCATTGAAGCAGTGTAATTCTCTTTGTTTGCTGCTTTACAAAAGTTCTCCAGGACTAGGCATATAGAACAGAAGTGGATCACCCAGAACAGTCAAGGATCACTCAGAACAGCCAGGATCACACAGAACAGTCAGGGATCACTCAGAACAGTAATGGATTACTCAGAACAGTAATGGCTTACTCAGAAGAGTCAGGGATCACTCAGAACAGAAGGGGATCATTCAGAACAGTAGGGAATCACTCAGAACAGTAAGCAATCACTCAGCACAGGAAAGATCACTCAGAACATTAGTGGATCACTCAGAGCAGTAAGGGATCACTTATAAGAGAAGGGGACCATTGACTAGAATGTGTAAGGTGCTGGGCTTCAACCACAGAACTGAAAAAAAAAAAAAAAACAGATAACAAATCTAAATATGATCCCCAGTTACAGGCTTATAACTTTAGATGCAAAAACTTAATTCTACCTTTGTTACATTAGATTGGTCCCATCAGAAGTTTATTTATTCCTAGCTGTATGTATGTTGAGACTGAGTATACAGAGATTCTGTATTCTTGGAAAAATTGAGATTTTTTAAAATAGAAAGCATATAATACAGATATTGGTAAGAAGGTAAAATTTATTTTTTAGTGACAGTTTCAAAGAACAAGTTGCCCTTACATGCAAGTCAGGTGAATGTCTGAAGTTGGGGAACTTTATTTAATCTTGGATTGGCAAAGCAGTGTCTGGACTCTCTGTTTTAAATACACTATATGGCTTGTTAGAAGGCAATGGGAATACAACTTTGTAACTTAGAATGGGCTCTCTTTTCTCTTCTCTGTGTAACAACAGTTTTGTTTTCAGTTTTGGATTGTAGCCTGAGCTGCTTTTTCTTGGGGATGGAACTTCCCAAAATGAACAGCTCATCTGTTATTAGTGTTTATTTCTCTTTACAGTGACATCAGTGAAGTTTACCCTTCTGATTTAACCAGTGAGTTTTCAAGAAAGAATTCCATTAAAATTTATTAACTATATGTTTCTAGTTTCTGGATTAGTGCTAGAGAAACATAAATGGGACACCTGACTTCCTATAGTTACAAATGGGCAGCTATGATGTCTGGCATTGTACTCCTATAATCTCAACACTTAGTTGGATGAAAAAGGAGGGTGGTTAATTTGAGTTCAGTTTGAGCAAAAGGTAGTTTCAGACATTGGCTATATAACTGAGACACTATCAAAAAAGTGAATAGGACCTTAGTATAAAAAATTCAGCTTTGTAATCTGCAACAAGTATGTTAGGAAGCACTAATTCTTAACAGACATTTATTTATATAGCATTTATTGTGTCCCAAGCCTTTTTCTAATGCCGTTTCTATATACATTTTATTTTGAGAAAATAGACCCAAGAAAGTTGAGACACCCACTTCTTGTCAAAGAGCTAGTTAGACTACAGTAGTCCAAGATTTGAGCCTTGAAAGTCTGGCTCAAGATCCAATGCTGTTAACACATTGTTGTTATCTCAAACTCTTTTAGGGTAGGTTGTGTAGAGCAATGAAGGCCACATGGGTCTTTGGAAGACCCATCTTGGAAGAGCTAGATGCTATATTAAAAAAAAAAAAAGACCTCAGAGTGTCTTTTGAGTGTTTCAAAACTAGTATGAACAAGATTAATATTAAACATCAAGTAAAAAGATATATTACTTCTCATGTATACAACTGTCAAGATATATAAAAGATATATGTAATATGTAAACTATTACAAACCAATAAAAACATCAGCAAAATAGGCAGAAGTGAATAGTTAATAGCTTGGAAACAGTAGTTATATATTTAAATACATGTGTCTTTAAATTGGCTAAGAAAAATATATGTCACTTTACAAATAGATATAATTCATGCCTATGACATGAGCCCAATTTGATTTCGCTAATTTAGCCTTCAGCTATCTATAGTCAAAATATAACTGTAAAAGAATGAACAATGATATATATTGGAATAATTGTTTAATAGCACAAATTATTTTTATTAATTTGAGAAATTAATAACCAAGTACATTTCTGAGGCTACATGATTTGTGATAATGCCCGAGTTATTTTTTATCAGTTTCACAGAAATCTAAACCAAATTGCAAAGAGAGAATCTTAAAGAGTTTCCTCCATCAACTTAATCTGTGCACTTGTGGGTGGGAGCATTTTCTTAATTCCTAATTGATGTAGGAAGATCCAGATAACTGTGGGTGATGACCTCCTTGGGCAGGTGAGCCTCTACTGTATGTTAGCCAGACACCAGGAATTCTACTGTGAAACATTCTCTCCCGGAAATGGCTGTATAAACAGACCAGAGCAATGGCAACATCTATAGGCATGTTAATACAGAAAGGGGAAATTTCGAGAATTCCAACCCCTAGACAAAGAACTACAGGGAATTATTGACTGCTGGCAGAAGGAGAATTAGCCTCTTCCAGGGATGAGCTCCTTACTGGCTGTCCTGTGAGGGGTGGTGAGTCCAGAAACTATATATATATGTGTGTGTGTGTGTGTGTGTGTGTGTGTGTGTGTGTGTGTGTGTGTATGTGTGTGTGTATGTATGTATATATATAACAAAAATAGAAAAATGGACCCATCAGAAAGTATTTCTATATCCTTGCATATACATACATACGTGCATATGTAACAATAGTAATAAAAAGAAAAATAAGCTATCAACTTGAGGCTTTGGGGATGGGCTAAGAGAGGGATTGGAGGAAGGTCCTGGGGGGGATGCAGGAAGTAAGTAGAGAGAGCAATGTAATTCTATTTAAATAAAAATTTTATTTAAAATGAAAGTTAGCTGAGCAAGCCAGGGTGAGCAAGCAGTTAGCAACATTTCTCTTTGGTCATGTTTCAAGCTCCTGGTTTGAATTCCTGACTTGACTTCCCTGGATGGATGATGGGCTGTACCCTATAAAGTAAAATAAGACCCTTTTCACCCCAACTAGGTTTTGGTCTGTGTTTTGCAACAGCAACAGAAATTATACCAGCAGAAATAGTTATATTTTCCTCTGATTTTATAGGAATGAAATAATGAGGTTTGTGACTTAGTGGGAAGGACATTAATCCTCTCCTTGAGTTTCAATACAAATTTTCTATGAGGTATTGGCTAGCTTATATCTGCATAATATAATGATTTAATTTATTACTTTTACAAATAAGCCTAGTATATGTCTTAACGATTCATTATGACACAGTCTAATATGTGGAGTTGATGAATTCCCTTATTGTTGAGAGAAAATCTTTATCTTCCATTTTGGGATTCTCTAATTTCCTCCAATGATATAATTTAAATCACTCATACTCTGAACACTTCAGTTCATCCAGGTCATCTTCTATGGTGGCCCATTACCTCAGATCTTTTTTTCAACATACACAATATACAAATATTCTATTATTTGTTTTTGTTTGTGTCATATTAGCTAAGCTAATTATTTTATGTATTATAAGAAATCCATGATAGTCTAAGAAATAGAATCTAAGAATTAAAATCTTCATAGTTATTGTCAATTATGCATGAATTATGTAGGAAATGTACTCTACACCTTACTTATGAAGATTTTCAGTACTTGGGGCTTAAAGATGAAGTTCAGGTTAGATTGCTCAACATTCACAAGACTCTGGGTTTAATTTCAAGTACAAGCAGTAGCAGCTGATCCCTCCTCCAAACACACACACACACACACACACACACACACACACACACATGCACACATGCTCACACATACACACAAATACACGCTCACATGCTAACAAACACATACATACATGCACACACATGTGCATATATCCACAAATGTATGCACACACGTGCATATGTACACACACATATGCACACACACATGCACATACATTTATTCACACACACAAGTTCTTTATTTATTACAGTGAAGTAGTTGTCATTTTTTACCTGTTGTTCACACAACAATATCTTTTAGAAGATAAAAATATCACTATTTAATCTTAGATAATAAGTAGAAAATTTTCATCTATGATATACTAATCAAAGAGTACTATTTTGTTATATTTTCTTTATATTTTACTAATTCATAAAATTAAAGCAATATATAATCATTATACTAAGATATTTACCATTGGCTGGAATAATACTCACAAATAACACATACCTTTACTTATTACACTTTAGTTTTCTAATAACTTTGAAGGTTTTTGTAGTTAACTCTTAGCTAGATGAATTGTTTTTCTTAGCATATTCTTATTGTTCAAACTTCTATGCTCTTTCCAGTTCTTATATATGTTGCCTCAATAAAGTGTTTCTTGATATTCAGGACTTTTTCATGGATTCTAAGAAATGCATTTCTTAGCTCAAAAGGTATAGACTTTCCTTGGCCTTGACACATTTACAATTTCACACTTTATAGTTTTTCCATATACTTTGATAAAGCTGGATATTACAAGTTTGAAATTACTTTTTAAAGATTTATAGATTAAAATGCTAATCTTCAGTTATTGCTTTTGTTACAATTTTTAAATAGCTAATAAGTTTGAGCCTCATTCCACATACTTACTTACCATTTATATTGTGTCTTCTGATCTTCCTCTGTCTGCTTTCATCTGTGTCTCTAAGGTCTTTAACAATGTCTGCATTTCATTACTTTGTTTCAATTATTTCCCCAAGTCAGCTGTTATGTTCTGATTGTTCCCAGTCTATAAAATCTTTGAACTTATATTTTTGATATGCTATTAGATACATAGTTGTGATTTTTTCTAAACTTTAAATGTTCTAAATAGTAAATCTAAGTGTGCAGATAACGTTTTTGTTGTTGTTGTTGTTGTTGTTGTTTGTTTGTTTTTTGTTTTTTTCAAAGAAGTGGAGAGAGCAGGGACCAGAGAAATGGCTGGGTGGGTAGAAACTCTTGCTGTGAAGGTGAGGTGATCTGAATTCAAATCCCCAGCATTCAAGTGAAGTCTAGAATGGCCTCACTTTTGGGGGTAAAGGTAGATGCTGGAAGCTTGCTTGTCAGCCAGCCTGGATGAAAGGGCGGGCTTCAGCTTCAGTGGGAAACCCTTTCTGAAACAGAGATAGAGAGGACCTGACAAAGACACCAGGTATCTTTCTCTGGCCTCTGCACCCATACACATGTGTATATATACCCTATATACATGCGCACACATATCACAAATCACATGAACACATATGCCACACTCAAAAAAATTAATTAATTAGAAAGTGAGGAGCAAGCAAAGTACTTTTCCATCTTCAGTTTTAATTAAATGAATGAATTAAACATTTCTTTGAGGCAGCATCCTACTATATTTTGCAGGCTGGCCTCAAACTGCTGAACTAAAGAGATTTCTTTTTGTGCTTCAGTCTCCCATGTAAATGGAGATATGTCTCCATCCCCAGCTTCTTTTTTACTTAAATGCCAAACATTTCTAAAGCTTCTTGAAAATTACCTATTGGTTAGTTTTATGATGATTAAAGTATTTCAGCAATCAGATATTTACCTAGTGAGGCATTAAGTTATTATTTCTGGTATTAATAAGTGTTAATCCCCAAAATAAACTTTCCTATCCCTCAAAATGATGGAGCTTCACTGTGAACTTCCTTTAATATCAACTTTTAAATAATTTCAATTAAGAAAGTAGATCTTGGTAAAATGGATATTGGTGATTCAAAAGGATAAGTATCTAAATCCAGTTCTATTACAGGGCTGCTGTTAGCCTCTTGAGCTAGTAAACACTATTGAACCTAGCCTGACCATATGAGTGTAGGAGCCAATTTGATTGTCTTATTATAGGTCTAAGGGAAGAAACTAAAATGTCAATAAGCAGTGTAAAACAGTACCAGACTTTCATATGGATGGTTTATAAGAGATATTGTCTATACATAGAGTCTAGTCAGCTGCTCATTGAAGTCCTTTAATACAATTTTGTTAATAT
Organism: Onychomys torridus; assembly: GCF_903995425.1. NCBI lineage: Eukaryota > Metazoa > Chordata > Mammalia > Rodentia > Cricetidae > Onychomys > Onychomys torridus. Next base: position 46,629,676 of record NC_050460.1, read on the forward strand.
TTTCATGTTCTTTATTAGAAAGATATGGTATTATATGAGTATCTAGATATAATCGTTTTGTTAGAAGTGTGATGGGTGGTTTTTGTCAGCTTGACACAGCTTATGTGGGAAAAAGGAATCTGTAGTTTAGGAATTGCCTCTATCACATTGCCCTATAGGCAAGCCTATGGGACACTTTCTTGATGAGTGATTTATGTAGAAGGGCCCATCACATTGTAAGAGGTGTCACCCCTGCACAGGTCATCCTGAATGCTATAAGAAAACAGGTTAAAGATAGGTTGGTTGTCCTGTACTTTACTACTAATATCCACTTATGAGTGAGTATATACCATGTTTGTCCTTTTAGGTCTGGGTTACCTCACTCATAATTATTTTTTCTAGTTCCATCCATTTGCCTGCAAATTTCATGAGGTTATTGATTTTACAGCTGCGCAACACTCCATTTTCCTTATCCATTCTTTGGTTGAGGGGTATCTAGGTTTGTTCCAGGTTCTGGCTATTATGAATAATGCTGCTATAAACACAGTTGAGTGCATGTCCTTTATGTAGACTCAGAGATGTCAAACATTTCACATGATATTTTGAGTTGATAAATAACTAGAGTGTTGTGTCATAGTAGTACATCCTGGCCTAAAATTTTCATTTGGTCTTATTGTAATTATTCTTTTTGACACAAAAACATTAAAGGTAAGTTGTGGTGCAGAATTTTCTGGAGTGTTAGCATATAGTAACTTCATAATAAACACAAAATGTTCACTGCAGCTGTGATCAACTATTCTTCTTAAGTAGTTGTTTGGGCTTTAAAAATATGCTGTTGTTATGAAAACCAATGATTTTATTTTTTAAAGATTTCTATGGAGTGACCAAGTAAAACTTAACACTTGTCTGGACATTTTTGGAGAATGTTTGTCTGTTCAAGGAACCCATGTCAGAATGTAGCATGGTGCTTATGTCAACACTGAGCACAATGACATCAATGTTGCATGCAAGTTCTCTTGCTTAAGTGAAACAAGGATTCCAATGAATTGTTCTGAAGTGTATTGCCTGCTGGGCTTTTCTGAACTCCACTGCTGAGAATGCATAGTGCAACATAGGGGAAAATGTGTAGAGGAAGTTGATTTTGCAATTTTTGAAATTGGTCTTACGTTATTTCCTAAATCCACAGATGTGATCTTAGGATAATACAATTTTTATCTCAGGGGGAGAAAAGTCCTTTTTAAAAAATAACAATTTACATTTAAATGAAATACAATTATTCGTGTCATTCACTATTTACCTAAGGACATATTAAAAGAGAATTTCAATCAGCCAAAGAGGATTTAAAGGATTTTGCTTATATGAGACTCCTTTGGAAAGCTTAGGACTTCTCTTTCTCATCCTTGCCACATTGCTATAGATTAATTTATGTTAAGATTTATAACACTGGGGATTTACAATGCTAGAATTATCTAAGGTTAAGATTTAATCAACATGACTTTCTGGTCATTAAATTCCAGTGTGTGGCCAGACAGACCTTAGAGAAAACCACTTAGTAAGAGAAAATTCAGAGTACTAAGTATTATAGAGCCTTCATTGTGAGTCACAGGGAAACTATTAAGACATTTCCTAAAATGGTTTTTATTGCTATTCTGTTTTTAATTGAAAAAAAATAGCAATTCCTATCAAACTTTCATATTATCAACACAAAAGTTGTCATATTTCCCCGAGTTACAAGAGTACATTGTACATAGTCATAAAATCAATTTATCTAATTAACAAATAATTATTGAGTACATATTCTATCAGTTCATATGATTCAGACACTGGCAATAGGAAGAAGAAGGCATTTCCAACCCTAAGCAGCTCAGGGAAGATTGGTACTAAAATCAAATGCAATGAAAAAAAAAACTGTAAATTCATACTAGAAGTTCAACCATAAGGAATTTAAGAAACGAGTATGAATATTCAGCTTGATTTTCCTTGGCTTCTTTAATTTTTAACCCTTGAAATTTATTTCAGTTACTATGGAGAAGCTGCTGAAGTAACACGGTTAACATTAAGCATCTCTCTTGCCAACTCTCCAAGTGCCCACCTTTAAGATGACTGGAGAAGGGGAGGCAGGCTGTTGTTGGGTCTGTAGACTCCCTAGTGATAGGGTCATCTCCAGTGGATGCTTCTCATCCCTTGGTATACAATCACACATGGACTGATGTGAAGGTTGGCCATTTATTATATAAAAAGGGTAGATTTATTCCAGAAGAAATAAAGAATATTAATATAATATTTTATTAGAAACTGACTGAAATTTGGGCCCCATACACATTGTAATATTAAGAAAGACACAGAAAAATTAGACATCTTAGAGGAACCCATGGTAAACAATAGAAAGTATTGACATAAGAACCATTCAACAATGCATGCCTTAAAAATGTCTATTTGTTTAATGCAATGTTGGGAAGAATATTAGTAACTGTCCTCAAGTATTTTTGTTTATTTTATTTTGCTTTTGAATTTTTGAGACATTTTTCTCTGTGGTATAGGCTGGCCTCAAACTTAAAATCCTTCTAGCTCAGGATTCTAGATACTAGAATTAAGTGTTTTGATTAATGACCATTTGAGAAGTTGGCATCTTACCTTAGAAATAAAGCTGCTGCTAAGTCACTGAAGAAAAAGGAGACATTACTTCCATAAGAACTGTGAAGATTATAAAATACAGGATATGTGCATTTAATGCTGACCTCTAAAGAGCAATTGTGAAATGTTAACATTGAATAGTGCATGAAGGCAGGGCTTCCCAAATGGAAATCTGTAGAAATTCCATTTGAAGAAATAAGATTGATGCTCAGCTAACTGCTACAAAGAACCGAAACCAGGGGGTCATTTCCGTGACATGTTTCTGAATTCATTTCTCCCCATATCCATATTACATTTACATGAGGCTTGTGTATTTAAATTTCATGTTTGAACTACTTGACCAGATAGTTTATTTTAAACTTTCCTATTAAAATACTCTAATGATACTTGTGGTTCAATGATAAATTAAAAAAAAAAATTGCAACAAGTTCAGGAAAACAAAACAATCAACTGGTTTTATTCTCAGGTAGTTGTTATTTCATGAGAAGAAGGTCCAGATGAGCTATAACAGGCAGTGGGACTTAGCTGTGGATGTTTCATACTGTAGATATCATTATTATTTGTCATTATTATTTACTCATTCCTTTCTGTGTCTCCTTATTTAATATTCTAAAACCCATACCTTGATAAATCACAGAATGTCTTGGAAACTCAATATACTTTATCTGTCTTTTTATATTTAAAATTCCTATTGATAGATTGAGAAAATGTAGATTTCTCTGCTTTAACTTTCTTCAATCTATTTCCTAAACAGACCGTTAATGGCAACTTTTTTTTTAAGTTTTGTCAAATAGTATTTTACAGTAATAATAAAATATATGGGCTAACATATCCCAATTTAACATTGGAACCCTAATTTCATTTTACTTCTTTTCCAGCTGTCTTTATGTGTAGTTCACACTTGTGCAGTTAACCCACTAAGTTGGCTTCTCGATCTTCTCCCTCTTTGTGTCTAATGAATTTTATCTTCCGTGTTGTTGGAGCTACCCACTCCCACAGCCATGAGCAACAAATGCATTTGCACCCTCCTCCTCCAAAGACCTCAATTTCAGGACACCATTTTCCTGCCACAACTAACCATCCTTTAAAACACATATTTTAGAGCCCTTTGTGAAAAATGACCTTTTGTCATAAGTGACCACCAGTGAATGTTTTCTACTTCTCTTCTCTATTGTCCGTCATACCTTGGATTTCACTATAATCACTCTTTTGCTTACATTCATAATTTTACCATTTGATGATTCTTCTTATCATGTTATGCTACCTGCCAAATAGCATCCAAGGTCAAGGATGACTTGATGTGATGATGTACAGTTCCTAGTGACAACAAGCTAAAGTGTAGATAAAATGTGAAAAGGTGGAGAGACATGTTAGAAGGTTAGTCTACCAGTATTTAAAGTGGCCTGAATTCAAGGACTGAACATTAGGAGAGACCTTATTCTAGAGGACATGAGAACACAGAAGCCTCATTTGCTGTATAATGGCTTAATATCGGAGGATAATGTCAGAGAAAAGCTAATTTACATTTGATTTGACACTAGTTTGCTAAGTCAATGGAGTAAGGATTGAATGTGTTTGTGTGTTAGAATTTCCTATCAGGAGATACAACTGAAGGCAGAAATTGTCTGTGCCAATTGTTCAGAAACAGGTCAATAGCATCACAGTGGACTTTTTATAGTCAGAGCCTTTAACAGTCTTTTAAACTATGGATGCACTTACATGTGTTGTGGTTGAGTGTTTTGAGTAAAGATTAGAAAACATCCTGGATCATGGGAGTGGAAAACATGTCATAAAAGAGAAAAGTAGGAACAGCATAGGGTCCTTGGAACTTCTGAAGCCTCAGGAGTCTGAGGGCAGGAATGGCAGGGTTGGAGCACTTTAGAGGACTTCTTAGGAGAAAAGAATGAGGAGAAGTCCCTGCATTCTGGGTTTGTGTTCGGATTCTTAGATTTAGACCTTAAGAATATTATACAAATATTATTACCTCAAAAGGATAACCATAAATCTCAGTTTCACTTTGCTGTCCTATGCTTAGGTATTTCTTTAGGGAATAGGGCAGAAGATGAGGATCCCTTATACTCACAATCTCCCTGCTTTGGAGTTCACCCATTGCTGTTTGGATTTACTAAACCACTATCAATTTAAATTCCATAAACTGAACTAATAATAAACTTCACGTTATTGCACTGTCTCAGTATGGTTTGATAGATAGATACATAGATAGATAGATAGATAGATAGATAGATAGATAGATAGATCATACAATATATGTAGTGTTTAATATTCTCTCCTGATTTTCCCACAATAACTGAAGAGACAAAAACTCTGGGCTTATTCCCAATCCATTTTTAATAAAGCAGGTTCAGAAACTATGTGTGGAATAGAAAAGGATGAGATGAAGCGAGGTGGAAATTTAGAAGCTGTGCTAGCCGAACCAAGAATATGAAGCAAAGTTAAGGTGAGATAAATCGTCAAGCTGAAAAATTTCTAGTTGATATCCTCTTATTACTCTGAGTTTCTCATTTGAAGATACAATCATTAGTCATTCTTCTGTGGGATAGCCAACCATTTGGCACATAAAGTACATCCAGAATACTCAGGAGATATCAATGGAAGTTGATTTCAGAGCGTATTAATCATGCTGACAGAATACAATCAGAAATTCCATAATTTTATTTTATAATAATGCACCATTAATATATATATATTATATATATATATATAATTAACATCTATATTACACTCCATTGTAGGTGCTGGAACCATAGTGGAACCATAGTTAAGAGCTCTTAAGACCCTTCTGGAAGATTCTAGTTTGATTCTCAACCTTGGGTAGCTAACAACTGCATGTAAGTTCAAGGGTATCTGCCAACCTCTTCTGGCCTTCACAGGCATGCATACATGTGATATAAATTCACATACAGAGATAGTAATTATTATTACATTATATGCATTATATTCTCATCCAATGTAGGGCTCAGGAGTCTGTCAGCCTAGGGTGGTTTGTGTGATTTTTCTCTGTTCATATAGGGCCTGGGAGAATAACTCCCCAATTATCGTTTTCTCTCTATTCCAGCCCATGAGTTATACCTTCATTTCCAGCTACATTACTACAGACTATTCTGTTTAATGCGCTCATTAGCTATCTCAATATCAGTCATTGACATTTCGGGTTGCATGTCCTTAATCCAAATGTTGAATTGGCGAGGCCTTTTTCACTAAACTGCAAGAATATTTTTGAAGGAATAAATGGGGAGAAGGAGGAGCTTTTATAAAGGACAAAGGTTTTTTTGTGGCAGACCCAGGGTAGGATACTTTTGGTAGGTTGAGTGCAAATAAAATTTGGAGGCTGAAAGAAGGCACATTAGAAAGTGATGTAGTGATGGGAAGGTGTGGGTGCAAATAGCTGTCTACTTGGTAGTGAATACCTGACTCTGAATAGCAATAAGATCACCTTAATGATGGGACTTCATTTGATGTCTAGGATATGACACCTATCTGATCAAGGAGCAGACAGGATCAGGCAAACTCTAAGTTTACATTGGAAGGAAAAAAAGTGTGTCAAATAAAGATTTTTAAAATCAATATGAAACTGTTAGTGTGAGTTTCTGTATGATTAATGATTGAAAATATGAATAAATACCTGAGAATTGCCGGTGTGACCTCATAGCTTCAAAAAGATGTAAATGTATATTACATCTGCAGCTATCTAAAGAGGGAAGAGAAAAAAGAAATATCTAGCTAGTACTCGGAGTAATGTATAAAGCGGCTGGGTCCACATCCATGCTTGGATTGTTCTTATAATCCCCAGGAAGTGTAGCAGGTGATATTGCATGGAAGCTGGCTATCCACTTGATAAGTGCACAGGATGCTATAAAGTGGAGTGGCAAAGTCACCATAAATGCCACTGAAATATGATGTTTAAATGTGTTTTCAGTAAAGTCAAGAGTGCATAATAAAAATGATGAATTGACTCAAATCTTCCATCCTTGCTTTTGTTCTTTTAAGTATAGTTGTTTCAGTCCCCAGGATACTTAGAACACATGTCCCTAAAATAAAGCTTTCTGTTAAAGTAATGGAGTGTTTCCCACTATTACATACATCTATTCACTGGTGTTTGATAGTCTTGGAAAGTCAGATGGCAGGCACTTATTACTATCAGTGGGACCTTCTTAGGAGAAATTCACAGTTGTTTAATAAGAGAAAGCCCACTTAATGAGTTCTAGATCTGTAATGTTCTTAGAAGGAAAAAAAAAAACGCTCATAAACTAATTTGAATTTTAAGAAAGCAAGACACTAAAACAGTGGTCCCTGATTATTTTCCTGAGTAGCCATGAAAAATGTATCTGTATTGTAATTCATGCTGACATGCTTGTAATACAGTAGCAGTACCATGAAGACTTAGAACACACCTGAGTTAGACGCCCCAGGCTCAGCTCTCTCTTTTATGGAACACCAGCATTTGAACTTGGAATAAGCATCTGGGGTATTGTTTGTCTCTGTTTCTTCAATAAGAAGGGGAGTACTAACAGTGATTGTTTCCTTGTGTTCCCGAGACAATTACAGGAGATAACAAAGTGTGCATGGCATAATGCTTTGTGCATACAGGTTATCCAGATTAGCTTACAATAAAAGATACCAGAGCCTTTTCATCATACAATCTCATGTCTAAAACTGAAAAAAAAAATTGATACTCAAACCTCACATAAATTTTGAAAATTTTTCCCATATGGCTGAAAGTTCTGTCAGCTGAAGAGCTTTTGAAGTGAGCGTACTGCATAAATGGTGGACATGAAATATTTTCTCAGTGTACATAAAACCCACAACATTTTTTATTCTGTTTTCATTCTTTGTAATGATGAACCAGAGAGCTTCAGAAAGCCTTGAGAGGGTACATAGACTCCATCATCGCACCATTTCACACTGGGTTATGATTCCTGCCGTTCTCATTGCCGGTCCTCCAAAATGGGCCGGGGTGGGGGTGTGTGTGCTGGGTCTTCTTTGAGAGTCGGGAGAATAGATATAATTGGAAAGACTTCCTCAAAACTATCTTCCTATGTCCTCAGATATTTTAGTGGAAGTTGTAAATGATCAAAATTAACCGTTGAATAAATGGAAATAGAACTCACCTGAGTTCACTTGTGGATCGGCAAGCTGCAGCCTCGCTAAGATGTGACTGACGCTCAGCACCTACGACGGATTTATGGAAAGTGCGGTATCAGAAATCCGGGATTACGAGACAATCTTCTCATAATCACAGCCTTGATTCATGCTACAGCAAGACTTAAAAAGGAAAAAAAAAGAATTCCATATTTTAGCTATTCTATTCTTTGATAAGAAATGAAATTTTAATAATCTCGAGTCCAAGGTTTGATGTGAGTATTAGGGATTCTCATATGGTTGTGTGTTGTACAACAACCCAGTTTTAGGTTGGAATGTGGAGTCCTATACTAGAATTTACTACTGACTATCCCAACGTCGTGTGTGCATCTGGTTTTTAGTACTTCGCACCTCCTGATAAAATGCCTCTGTTCTCAGTTCTCAGTTTCTCTCTAAAACATATTGGTAATGGACTTCTCTGGGAGACATGAGCCACCCAGATGCAGGGAAACAAATCAGATCCACAGGCCCATAGCATGAAGGTAATGGTCACAGACAGTTTTAACTGTAGCTTGACTAGTGTAACTAATACAAACAGGAAAAAAAAATGTTTTTGCGAACACTCTCAATTGCATGGAGAAAGCCAGGGCAATTGTAGTCATATAAATTGCTATTTAATTTCTAACCTGAAGCAACAGGGTAGACTACTAACCCTAAACACAGACAATGTAATAAAGACCACATAGGGCAGGGAAAAATGCTATTTGCAGTTCAACAAACATGACTGGGAAAGGAAATAAAGTGGAAAAGGCAGTAACATGAAAATTGAAGGAAAACAAACTCAGACCAGATGTTGTGAATCTGTTTTTCATGCAGAGATGCTTCAATGCGAGGGATGGCCTTCCAGGCAAGATTGTTGGGAGAATAACACCAAATTTGTTCAAGTTGGTTTGATTAGATGATCTGAATGTGGAGTTTTGCAACTAAAAGGGGAATGAGCTGCATAGGTTAACTGTGCTCTTTGCATTTTAAAAAGAAAACAAAATTAAAAAACCTTGAATAAAGATACAGATTTCTTAGCATGTTGTTTTGTCAGAACACACACACACACACACACACACACATGCACACACACACATGCATGCACACATGTGCCCACACAATGTCTTGTTTGACGATTTTAATAACATTTTTAATGGCTTACCCCTCATTCTAACATCATGTTTTTGTTTGCTTGCTTTTTTGCTTCTTTGTTTTTAAATGAGTGTGTGTGTGTGTGTGTGTGTGTGTGTGTGTGTGTGTGTGCACATTAGTTTCCCACAGAGACCAGAAGGCACCAGATCTCCTGGAGCTGGAGTTAGTTATGGTTATGAGCTTCCTAACGTAGATGCTAGGAACCAAACGTGGCTTTCTGAAAAGGAAGTACACGTTATTCACCACCAAGCAGTCTCTCCAGATCCTAGTAGCAGGTTTTGATATCTAGTTGCTTTTATTCTAGGTTTTATTAAGTGCCTGCATTAGAGGACTTCCACGAGGCTCCTGGGCTGTATCACTGGCTGGAGAAACATTTGTAGAATGGGTATTGAACAAGTTTTCTCTTGATTGTAGTGTGCGGGCCAGCTTATCCTGGTCCCAGGAAATCACTGCAGCTCAGTATGTGGCTGCCAGCCATGTCAACAGTCATTTTCAATGATTCTGAGACCTAAAAAAGGTGTTCTTAAGCATAGATTTCAAAAATAATAATATTAAATTAACTTTCTAGTGCTAAGATGGGAAATTTTATACATTTTATGCTTCTTTTGTCTTAGATCTTCTATAAATTAAACTAAAATATCCATATATGATGCCATGAGTTATATTTTGCAAGTTGTGAAAAATTAACAAAAATACTTAAAAATCAGCAAAGAAACAGACAACATGAAAACCATACATAAACTATCTATAAAACAATATTTATAAATTTGTATTATAACAAAACTCTGAGTTTGTTTAAAAGAATAAAAACCTTGTTTTTATCAGTGCTGGGTATTGAACCCAGAGCCATGGCCATGTCAGCCTAAAGCTCTGTCACTGAGCTTTATCCAGTTCCAGACAGATACAACTTTTAATAAAATGTTCAGATTTCACATACATGGCCCTCTATATTCTCACTATCCTTATCCTTGTGGGTAGATTGTGGTGATATTGTGTTCCCCAAAATATTATGAACCCAAATAAACTTATCTGGGGTCAGAGAACAGAACAGCCACTAGATACAGTGGCTAGAAAATGGTGGCGCACATCTTTAATCCTATCACTTGGAGAGCAGAGATCCATTTGGATCTCTGTGAGTTTAAAGCTACACTGGAAACAGCCAGGCATGGTGACTCATGCCTTTAATCCCAGGAAGGGAGCCTTTAATCCCAGGAAGGGAGCCTTTAATCCCAGGAAGTGATGGCAGAAAGGTATATAAGGCATCTGGATCAGGAACTAGCCTGGTTAAGCTTTTAGGCTTTTGAGCAGCAGTTCAGCTGAGACCCATTCAGATAAGGACTCAGAGGCTTCCAGTCTGAGGAAACAGGATCAGCTGAGGAACTGGCAAGGTGAGGTGGTTATGGCTTGTTTTACTTCTCTGATCTTCCAGCTTTCACCCCAATACCTGGCTTCAGGTTGGTTTTTATTAATAAGACCCTTTAAGATTCATGCTAAAGTAGATATATTTGCTGAAATTGTATGTAATTGTGTAATATATTGAAGATGAATATGTTGACAGGCCATGAATGGGGTTACATATCTGTAATCCCAGCACTCAGAAGACAGCAGTAGAGAGGTTGAGGCTAGCCTTGGCTACATAGAGTTAAGTCTGTCTCAATATAATCCAGGTGATACAGAGTATTTTGTGAGACAAAGTCTCTTATCCTCAAATCAGTGTTATTGAAAGACCCCCGAAGAGATCTCCCTTCAGGAGAGACCCCCGGCTCAATGAGCACGCAGCGACCACCGATCAGATGCAACAGCATGAGGTTTATTCAAACACAGGTACCTGGGGCAACAAAGCCTCTCGGAAGACCTGCGCGCCTCTGGGTCGGTGGGATGGGTTTTTATAGCAAGAAGCGCGGGAAAGCATTAGTCAAAGGGTTCTGATTGGATAATTTAAACAAGGCGCGAATGGTTACAAAGCTCTGATTGGACAATTCAAGTGAGGCGCGAATAGTCAAAGGGTTCTAATTCTAATTGGATAATTTAAACAAGGCGCGAATGGTTACAAAGCTCTGATTGGACAAATCAAGTGAGGCGCGAATATATAAGCATAAATCAAATGGGGCGTGAATTCAGGCTCAGGGCGGTTTGTGGGTTTCCTTGGTAACCAGATATGTGTGTTGACTCAACCCCTATCTAGAATTCCAGCTGCTCTGGCCCTCCCGCACTGACGCCAGGCAGTCTGCCCCTGACATCCTGCTTATCTCTACGCTTTTGCCTTCTAGCTGAATTCCTTTGTTCCCCTACGTGCCTCACAAGCTGGGGATTTCTAATGACTCTTAGGGGGTTTGCACAACAGGGCATTGACGAAGGTCTGGCTGAGAACAATCAGTATTAATCATAGGGTTGAGCAACATTTCTTATCGGCTATCTGGGCTGCGGTGGGGCCATTCTATTTCCTGGAACTGTCTTTTGTTCCCTTATAAGCCTTGCAAACATAGCATTACTATAGGGGTGCCGGGGGGGGGGTGTCTTTCATTATTTATATATCAACATGTCTATTGATATATTTATAGGTAGGAATAAATAGATACGATTTTAATTTGAAACTCCTTGCAATAATTACAAATAAAATATAGAACAAGATTGTGTCTCATGGGAATGACTGGTTTGATATCTGCAAGCAAAATATAGGAGTTCCATACATTTCGACAAGAGGATGCTATGCTCAAATTTAGTATAAATTCCGTGAATAGGAAAGTGGGATACTCTAAGGTATATACCCCATAGTAATCTTGCCCACTATAAAGCCTAGACTGTTCTTTTTTTCTCATGTGGGTAGATGCTGTTTTAGAAGTTAGTCAATAGAATTGAGCAGTATATTTAATGATCTGTGGGAAAATGAAAACAATACCAGGTAATAGGCAGCTCATTTCTTATCACATTTTCTTTTTCTTTTCTTTTTTTTCTCTTTCCTATAGTTTGTTCTGTGCCAAAAATTTCTAGGATGCCATTTAAAATAATTCCCAAATTTACATATCTGTGCTAAAATAAATCTTAAGAGTACCAAGAAATAGTACCCAAATGAATTTTGTTTTCCAAGAGCTGAAGCATCCAGTATCCTTTTCCAGTCACAAATACTGAATGGCTTCACTCTGTTTTTATTTATTTTTTGCTTTTTCTTTTTCTGGAAAATGTACCAGAGTACTAGAACACTGCTCAAAACTGTCTGTTCTGCTGATAGTCCTGATGTTCAAGCTGGTAAAATCCTCACAGCTACTGTTTGTTTGTCTGTTTTTTTGTTTCTTTTTGCACTCACCGTTTTATTATTAGATGCTAATAGGTTCAGGTTCTGCAAGAGAGGAAGCCATGGGACATGTAACATGAAGCCAATAGGGACTAAGAATGGTTGCTGTTTGTGTTGTCAACATAAGAGTAGCATCAAGCACAGTAATCCTGCCTTCTAATCTTGCTACAAAACAGCTCAGAAGTAGTAGTGTTAATCTTCATTTGCTAATTTATTCTTCTAGAGCTATTTCCTAACCCTGGAGACATTTCTAGACTACAACCCTCAGGTTCCCTGTGCTGTAATGGCTCCATACAGACCGAGCTTGTCATTGTTAGGAGAATTCTATCCTTGTAAGCTTCAAAGAATAAAAATTAACCACTTAAACAAGTATAAATTATGTCTAATGTCCAATTCCTTTAGTGTAAAAATTAACATTATTTACAATTACGCATCATAATAGTATAATAATCACTTGTAAAACTTATATGAAATCCCCAAAATCATTTGAACACGCAATTTCCTTTTCTCATTACATGTTTAGAATATCTGAAAAAGAGGACTGTAGAATTACCATATTGCCGAATCCCATGAGACTTCAGTGTTTATGGCACGGTTGCAGATCAACAAAATTGTATTCAGAGTCAAAATTAAATAGTATAACTTTATTAAAATTATAAATATATTTGTGTAAAAGCCCATTTTCTAACTACAAATTAAATACATCAGACCTATATCTCACAATTATTACAATTTGTTTACATGTTGATGTAAGTATATTATATATTGACCATCATTACATAAATGATGCTTAGGGTGAAGAGTCACATGCCTATAATCCCAGTACTGAAGACGCCATGTTGGAGAAATAGGTTCAAGATCAGCCTATGCTATATAAACCACAAATAGAATAAGGGTATATTACCTATGCAACAGGCCTGGAAAATAATAAATCTCGAAATGTTCATGATACTGTAGAGACATACGTGGAAGGTGGAAAGGTTAGGGAAATAGCACCAAACATTATCTTATAGTATTTGAAAAGTTGAAGGATGTTCAAATTTCTACATTGTTACAGGTACACATTTTCAGGCAACATTTACTGTTAGATATAAAGGAATAAATACCTTTGATTTTCTTCCAGTCCTTAAAGCTACATGCAGTCTCACCTGGACATGGATGACACTGAATACACAAAGACTCCTTCTTCACATTCAGTCATTTATTATGTGATGAATATTGGGGAAAGCATGTGAATGCTATGGCACACACATAGAGGTCAGGGGACAATCTTGGAACTGAAGAGTTGTTCTTTTCAGCTGCCTTTATATGGGTTCTGGGAATTGAATCCAGGTCTCCGGGCTTGCACAGCAAACCTCTTTATAGAACAAGCCATCTCTCTGGCCCCATTCTTACTGATGAAACAATATTGATGCGACTTCTATTTGTCTCATACTGAAATTATACATTTTACATCAGGGTTTACTCTATGTTGTACATTCTATGGGTTTTGACAATGATGTGTGTTCACCATTAAGATGTTATACAGATGGCTTTACTACTTTAAGAATCTCTAGTGCTTAACTTATGTATCCCACCAGTTATTAGCCACTGGTCTTTCAGTGTCTGCTTAGCTTTTTTTCGGGGTGGGGGGGGCTCACACCATATAGTTGTAATCATACAATGTTCCCTTTCCATATAAACTTTGTGAATGCATTTAAGTTTCTTCCATGATATTTTTAGTTGATAATTCATTTTTTGTATGATTACATTGCCTGCATGTCCTGCAGCTTGGCAACTCACATACTGAACAGAATCTTTATAAATGACTCCCCATCATGGCAATGACAATATGCCTGTGCCGTGTGAATTTAGGCCGACAACTTATTTGCGAAGCAACAAGAAGTTGCAATAATTCTTATATTGCACTGTATATTGTACTATACTGAGCCTTGTAAGCACTGGCACACAGTTTTTGTAGTGGTTGTCCCAAACTATATTTGTTCCAGGAGTGAGGGAAAGTTGCTGTTGCTCCACCTCCTCTCCAGCATTTATTGTTCTCAGTGTTACAAATTTCAGTGCTTTAATACATGTGTGTAATATGTTCCTTTGTGGCTACTTGGGGAGAGACCGTTTTGAGAATATTTGCATTTATTTATTTGAGGCATGTTTATAAACTCAGATTAGATGTCTGCTTAGGTCTTTTGCTTGTCATTAAATAATATTTTTATTGATGATCACTAAATGTTAAGGATTACTTAGAGGCTATAGATATGGCTCAGTGGTTTAGAGCACTGGCTGCTCTTCCAGAGGACTAGGGTTCTATTCCCAGCTCTCACAAGACAGAACACAGGTGACTTCAATGCTCTGGTGCCCTCTTGTGGTGTCCATGGTCAACTGCAGGAATGTGGTGCACATCTATATTCCCACATAAAACAGTAATACACATTTAACACATTTTCTGAAAAGAAAAAAAGAATTCTTTGTAAAACTATGATACTAGTCTTGCCTGTTACATGAGTCCTGGAAATGTATTTTGATCTGTTTTTTTTTTCCTTAACAGTCCCTTGCCAGCACAGAAAATTCTCATTTATTGAAGCCCAACTTATTAAAAACTCCCTTCCCCTAAATTGCTTTTTGGATGCTTGTTTTATTGTGACAGGTCAGAAGCTAGAACCTAGAAGACCCGTGTATGTGCATGAGTCTCAAAGGAATACTTGCATAACTTTTTGAGAGATGTTAATCATTGTGATAAAATTCATGCTAAAAAGAAATTTTGACTACCATTAAATAGAAACAAATAACAATTATCTTACACACAGCTGCATTCATTTGCTTCTTCATTTCATGACTTTTTTGTGAACATGAAAAAAAAAAACCCTTCTGTATTTTGCTTATTGTTTCTGGAACATTTATCTGTCTTTGTGATGAGTTTTAAATGAACAGATGTAGATCCAGATATATAAAGATGGGAATCACTTAGTTATAATTAAACTCAGCTTCACTCTCTAAACTCACATATACCAGGTAAACTGAGCTCACATTAATCTTCCCAATTTAGTAATGTCTTTTTATTTTGCTCTTGAAAAGGAAAACCAAATAGCATCAGCACCCATTTTTTTCTTGTTTTCATCCTCAGAATTTATTATTATTATTATTATTAGTTATTATTATTATTTTGTCACAGATCCAGGTGTGGGGGGTGCACTGTTGGTGCTGTATTCTTTCTCAGTTGTTGGTCTGCAGTTCAAGCTCCTTCCCCTCTAGGCTTTCTCAATGTCATAGTCAAAGTCCAGATTGAATCAGGAGAAAAAATATTTCTCAACAGTCTCATATTTGCAAATAAAATATGCTTACAGTTTCAATCTATTGTATGGACTGTTGATTTACAAGATTGTATTTTGGAGGCCAAATAATAACTAACTTATTTTCATTGCATTTCTTTTTTTTTTTTTTTTCCTCTACATTCCTTGAAGCAGTGAAGTTGACCTTTACGTTCTAGCTTTTATTAGAGAAAACTAAATAAGTAAGAAAAAATTATGTGGTCATTTCTGTAAATGCCTTTGAAATCTCATTGTGTTCTCTTGCTCCAGTGATGGCAGGTGGAGTTAGCCTGAGAAGCTGGCAGGGGACAGAGTGTTCAGGGTGACAGATCAGTCCCATTTCGCCCCGTGTTTGGTTCTTTTCCAACATAACAGAAATCACCCTTTGCATTCCAGGATGGCTGTAACGAATCAGTGGGAATTGCCGGTAATTCAGCACTTCCCTAGTCTTAAAAGTATGCATCGGTGCCCACATCAGAATGCTCCATCCTCCTGTCACATAAAAAGGCAAATAGAAAGCTACTCCAGAGCCTCAGACCAGCTGACTTATGTCAGCTTTCAAAACACAATACTCCAAATATTCTTGGTCTATAACAACATGCTTTGTCTCCTTTAAATAGCATTTTTAAATTATCTAATTCCTGAGATCAGATGAATCTGTAGTTGAAAAAAAAAAACTGAAGGAGAAACAGAACTCTAAACAATACTGCAATATGTAATAGAAACACCCAATGCATCACAATATTCAGAAATAGATTAATGAGCATTTGATATGGTATATTTAACTTTTTTTAATTCCTAGATGTTTACTGGCTACAGAGCCAGCATAAAACTTTTAAGTTATTCACAAAGGCTTTTTAACTTCATAAAATTTCCTGACAACACAGTAATATTTATAAGAAAGCAGCTTAAAATTTAGATATTCTATGTATGTGGAAGGTATACAACATTTTCATTTTCATTTTCTATAATTCTACATTTAAAATAAATTTCATACAAATAATATTTCTACCACTCTGTGAAGATTTCATGATAATGGGAAGGAGTCACAATAACAGAAAAGTTATTATATTTATATTTTATACTATATTTACATGTAATTTTGAAGGTCATTTTGTCATCATATTCAACGTCTTTGGCATAGCAGCCTCAGATTAATTCTGGTTATATGCTTATTGTCTTTTATTTCATTATTATTTTTTCAAATTGTATGTGGTCATATGAGACTTTTATATATGAATTCACATCTATAATTCTTCATCATCATGACTTTATTAAAGTGCAAACAGTAGCCACAAAACCATCTGTAAGACCAAACCAAAAAGAAACAAAACATAACTAATGTGGTGGCTACCACACACATCAGTATTCTGTAGAAGAGATGACCATCCCATTCATTGTTCCTGCGGTATAATTTGTCTATTTACCGCATACCAAACTCAGTAGGAAAAAATGATTTGTCATGGGCATAATTTCACCTTAATTAAACAAATTACAGAGTTTATTAGATGATTAATCTTCTCAGAATGAACATTGTTCTTCCTAAGTATTAATATACTTTATGGGACTAAGCAAGGCTATCAATGCAATCTAAGCTTGAGAACACCTACTGGACAGAGTAGAAACACTCATTGTGTGCATATGTGTTGTGCTTTAACAAGCCTTGTGAATACACCTGAAAATGATAGTTTTTTTAATGTGTCATTAAAATGCACATCTATGGACTTTCCTAAACATATTTGTTGTGCTTTCACTTAAACTTTTATTTCATTACATAGAAGATAGGATGGTAATGCTTGCAAGTGTTTCCTGTTGCAATGGGACCATCCGGGTTTATTGTGTGTCTTATGATATATAAGAGCGAGTCCCAGGACAGATAGGGCTATTATACAGAGAAACCCTGTCTCAAAAAATAAGCAAACAAAATATCCCAAACAAACAAAACAAGCAAGCAAGCAAACAAACAAAACCATATCATTACAAGTATGCACCACTTTAGCATAAGAGGATCAACAAAATACAATGATCAAATTGGACCAGGATGTTAAGCAGTTGATGCTATCCTAACATCTGACAAAACTGTCTTTAACTAAAACGAGTTAGAACTGATAAGAAAAAGGGAGACTTCATTCTAATCAGTGGAATAGTTAGTCAAAAAGACATTACTGTCCTAAACATACCTGCACTGAACTTTGTTTCACACAATATCATAAATAATGTACTACTGCATTTAAAGATATATATTAACATTAATGTATTAATCTTAGATAATTAGCCAGGCAGTGGTGGAACATGCCTTTAATCCCAGCACTTGGGAGGCAGAGCCAGGTGGATCTCTGTAAGTTCAAGGCCAGCCTGGTCTACAGAGTGAGATCCAGGAGAGGAACCAAAACTACATGGAGAAACTCTGTCTCAAACCCACCACCACCACCACCACCAAAAAAAAAAAAAAGTAGATAATTACAAACACTACTCTCTCCAACAGACAGATCATCTGTACAAAAGTAAGGAAACATTAGAATTGATGGATATCATATATCAAATGTTTGAGAAGCCCCTAGCAGTGTGATCAGGATATATCCCTGGTGCATAAGCTGGCTTTCTGGAGTCCATTACGTATGGCAGGACACCTTACTCACCCTTGATACACCAGGGAGGGGCTTGGTCCTGCCTCAACCAAGGTACCAGGATTATCTGTCCCCGCCCCATGGGAGAACTTACTCTATTGGAAGAGGGGATAAAGACGGGGAGCAGGGCCAGGGGAGAGTGGGGGAAGGGATGAGAGGGGGATCTGTGGTTGGTATGTAAAATGAATAAAAAAAATTAAAAAAAGAAATGGTGAACAAATTCAGCACTGTGGAAGGATATAGAATCAATCTGCAGAAATCAATAGCTTTACTGAACACTAACCATAGCATATATTGGAAGATATCATTGACAAGCTCCCATTCACACTAGCCTCAGATAAAATAAAACTCCTAGGAACAAATAGAAAATGGATTAGAGGACCTATACAAATGAAAACTTTTTACCTCTGAAGAAAGATATGAAGACACTAGAAAATGAAAATATACTGTATACTCATTGGTTGGTAAAATTAATGTTGTGAAAGGACCATTTTACCAATAGCTATTTATAGATTCAATGCAAGCCCAAGTAAATTCCTCATCTCCTCCTTCACAGACATAGAAAAACCTACCCTAAAATTCAAATGGTCTCTTCCTAAGTATTAGCTCTAGTGGTACCAGAAGATGCCATGCAAACTTCCAAAGGAGGGAGGCAACCAAGAACCCTACCTAGCTATTATGCCTATGAGCCACAACAATGCCTAGCATTGCATAATAACCATAATGGTGAAGTATTGGCTTGTATACCTTGGTGGGAACCAATAGCTCGCTAATTGCACTGAAGACACATTCAACAAGAGGGATATCATGCCTGGTACTGGAAACCTAGCCAGCTACCCAGAGCTAATGAAATCATAGGTCTTGGAAGAGAACATACAGCCTCCTCTTTACTAAACCTGCAGAATCTCTGACTACCTTCTAAGTATCTGTCCTTATAACCTCAAGTAAACATAGCCCTCATTCCTCATCAATGAAACACAACCAATTAAAATGCAGAATTCTGGAGCCCAGTCCCAGTGGATACATGTGCAAATTAACTCCTGCACATAACCCTCAGGGACACTGCAGAAGAGAGGCCAGAAAGATTGTAAGAACCAGAGGGTCTGGGAGTTTGCTGTGAGATTGTGTTCCTAGCGATATCAGAAGCTACACCCATGACACCTCACCAACATGACTGCCCAAAGGTAAGTTGAACAAGGACAACAACAACAGACATGCCAAAGTGCAGGGGGAAAGCCCTCAAAGCCTCAACCCTACTCAAAGAACTATAAGCAACTAAGGAACTCTGAGAGTGGGAGAAACAGTCTTTTCCAAGGTTAACCCATACCAAATGTTCATTTCTGAAAATATACATACATACAACATTATGCAGACTGAGATTATATATATATATTTAGGAATGTGTATATGCATGTAACAGCATATGCATACATGCATTCACCAAATATGCATATAATAGCAATTAATAAAAAGAGAGACCATGAATTTAAAAGAGAGTAAGAAGGGCTATATGGAAGGTTTGAGAGAAGAAATGGAGGGAAGAGGATGTAATTATAATCTCAAAAATAGAAGAAATAATTTAAACAACAGTAAATGTGAACATGCTAACCACAGGAGTGGGCAATGCAGTTGGGTCAATGTTTTAGCATGCCCACAGAAAGAGTCAAGTGAAAAACAATAAAAATACATATAAGTGAAGCTTAGAAAGTCTGCAATAGAACAGTAGGATTCACAGAAAATATTCTATGATAGTTCTATTATTATTATTATTATTATTATTATTATTATTATTAAACTATAACAGGTTTGTTCTATGTACCCAGAGACATGCTGATTACCTTTAACTTGCTGTTCTATGGGAAATAAGATTCTATTCTTGCCCATTATCTTCTTTCATGGTTTAAATATCCATTGAGAGAAAAAATACAACTGTGATTAACACACATCATGTGATTAACTTACATTGGCGCAGTCAACACATGTGCACAAACACATCCAGGAGAAACAGGAGAGCAAGGAGGACACAAAAGCTTAATAAGATGTTATAGGACACTAAGGTCCTTTGTTATAACAATTTTTGTGTATGTTGATAAGTAATCGAGACTAATTCTCTTGCTTGGGGATTCATGTGATAAAGCCTGAAGCCAAATCACTAGTTTTGAATGCTTTTTCATTCTTATAAATATCATGTGCGTGGTGATGAAAGGCTCTTATCCCAGCACTTGGGAAGCTGAGGCAAAAGAATGGAGAATTCAGGGCCACCCAGGGCTGAATGAGTGAGACCCTATATCCAAAAGCAAAAATACAACAATGACAACTAAAACAAGAAACAGAGAAGATCATTGTTTACATTTGTTGATACTACACAGATTTCCTCACCTTGTCACCTTACTTTTATTTGAGAATATTAATACTTTTATAGAGAACATTGTTGTCTGATTGTAATAACTATTAACTGTTGTCTTTTGATACTCTAACCCTGTCAGAGTAGGCAAGTCTGTGTGTGTGTGTGTGTGTGTGTGTGTGTGTGTCCACAGACTTGAGAAATTGTTGCTTTACAACACAAAGATTTTAGTTTGAGGAACTGGAGAGATGGCAATGTGGGTAAGAATGCTTGTTTTCTGTTCAGCATTCCCAGCATCCTCATCAGACGTCTTTCAATGGTCTCCAACTCCAGAAGATCAGCGCCCTCTTCTGGCCTCCGCAGGCACCTACATGCACATGCACATACCTACCTACCTCATAGCCATACATAATAAATACTTTAAAAAATCATAGATTTCATATTTTATTATCTTCTAGCTAAATGAAACACCGTTGTTTTATTCTCCCATATATTTAATCAAAGATGGTAGTTTCAAATTTGTGCTTTTATTAAGAACTAAACATTCTATAATTATATATTCTATTTCTATTTTAATTTAAAATGTCTTCAATTTGTACTTGTCCCTCAAATATGAAACACACTCTAAAGGTCCTAGAATCTAAAATAATGCATAATCAATACAGTTTTCTGTCCTTTATTCCCCTCGGTGCTTTGGATATTTTTACAATGAAGCTTTTAATTCTCTCTGTAAGGCTAGCTGGTCTAGAACTCCATTCTTCTTGGGTCAGCTTCCCAAGTGCTAAGATTTGAGGTGTGTATCCTCATGTTAAGCAAAAAAAAAAAAAAAAAAAAAAAAAATATCTCTCTTCTCTCTCTCTCTCTCTCTCTCTCTCTCTCTCTCTCTCTCTCTGTGTGTGTGTGTGTGTGTCTGTCTGTCTGTCTGTAGGTGTAGATGCACATCTATCCATGAGCATAAGCAGGCCAGAAGTTGTTGCTGGATAGCTTCCTTTTTATCATTGTCCACCTGATTTTTTGAGAGACAGTCTCTCTCTGCGCATGGAGCTTACTGGTTTGTCTGTTTGTTTTTCTAGTCTGGCTCTCTAAAGATCCCCTGGGCTCTCCCTGTCTCTGTTCCCCAACTATAGCACTGTGGTTACATATAGAGCTGTTGTGGCCAGATATTAAGTAAGTCTTGGTGATCCAAGCACAGACTGTCTTTACCAGCTGAGCCATCTCCCCATACCCTGAAACTCTTATGTTCAAAAAGAAATTTCACATTTCATGGCTGTTGCAATTAGTAAGTAAAGAAGTGAAATAAAAACACCTGTAACTTTACTTCATAATTAATTCTCAGTGGCCTCAGTAACATAGTGTGTCTGGAGTAAAAAAGTCAATAATATTGCAATGCGCTGTGTGATCAAAACACATGCATACAAGTAACTTGCTGTTTCTTTACAGAAAGCCACATTCTGGAAGATGTCAACAAATGCATTATAGCCTTAAGGGACCAGGATGCTGATAACTTAGACCGAGCTGCAGGTGCCATCAGAGGACGAGCTGCAAGAGTAGCTCATATCGTCACAGGGGAAATGGACAGTTATGAACCAGGCGCTTACACTGATGGTGTGATGAAAAATGTCAACTTCCTCACAGGCACGGGTGAGTCTCTGTCCACGATGACAGCTACACAGTTCCTCACGTCTGAATCTGCATAGCAACCAAATATCTATACATGGGAAGATGAAAGGTCTCAGTCTGTGTCACTTGGCTCTACACATAGCACATCCCTATACCACCTAATTGGTGTCTGGTATCCTGTAGTTATGTGATTTGAAACTTATCCCACTGGAAAAAAATATATTCATTGAGAAAAAAAAAAGATCTTTTTAAATACATGCATTACTCCCAGGGCCTTAGCCACTTGTGAGTGTTTATTAATGCTAGAGATGTTTGGAGCTATAATTAGGCCAGCATGGGGTTAAGCATGCAATAGTTTGCAGGCTTTCATTTGCTATATTATTAGTATCCTCGGGTTTCTTATTATTTAACCATAGCAGGTTTTTCCTATGTATCCAGAGACATGCTGGCTACCTTTAGCTTGCAATTCTATGGAAAATAGCTTTCTATTCCTGCCCCAATTCTTCTTTCATTGTTTAAGAAATATATAATACATGACTGTTTCGGTGGCAGTACTCAAGTTACTACTTTCTAAAATTGGGCAGGGAATGCTTTGAATCACTCTCAGTGTAATGATATTTTTCTTTCAAATACTATTGTTAACGTTTCTCCAAGAGACCCGTGGAAAGTCAGGATTCACAGAGAATCATGAACAAAGATGGCAGTCAACAGTTTTTATAAATTGTTATGGCAGAGCTCCTTCCTATGAACCACTTTTGTGAATTTGAAAATCCTGTGGAATATATATTTGCCTCTTGACAATAGAGTGATGTTGTGTCTGGGATTCCTACAGATACCATATTTAAATCATCCTTTCTCAAGAGATATGTGGGGCATGTTAACTTTGAATTTTTTTTTCATATTATTTGGGGAAAAAAGAGGAATGGACAATACTTTTAATTTTTTCATTTTATTTTACGTTCTTAGATGTTTTGTTCATGTGTATGTTTGCCCCTAAGACTCATCAGGCCCCCTGAGACTGGTGTTGCAGATAGTGTGATCCACTATGTGGATGCTGAGAATTGAACTCAGGTCCTCTGCAAGATCAGCCAGTGCTCTCAACTGCTGAGCCATCTCTGCATCCCTATGGACAGCCTTTAACACAAAATGAAAAAGAGCAACAACAGCAAAATAACACTTCTTCCATTTAAAAAATTTGAAACTCTTAAGATGATTTAAGAAAAAATATATCAATCACCGATAACTTTCTCATCATCTTTTTAAACATACTTCTCAAATAATGAAACAGTCTGAGGAAAGGTGGTAAAGGCACATCTATAGCTCCTGATATTAAACTAATATCTCCACATCCATTCCTCAAAGATATTAATGAAACAAATCAAGCACACGGTCAGTTATGATGGTATGATCTAGCAATCCCAGCTCTCAGACTGGGCAGGCATGGATTCTGAGGCAGAGTATTATCAAGAATTCAAGGCCTGCCTGTGCTGCATTTGAGACCCTGTTTCAAAACACACAAAAAGAATTGAGAGAATATTAGTTGCTCTTTCCATTGCGTGGAAATATGTGTACTTGCTTTGGAAGTTGGTTGTGTTACAGTCATTTAATATCTCTTTTTATTCCAGATTCATGTGATCCTTTATTGGTTCAAATCAAGTACTTGTTATCTGTGTCCATTTTCAGGGAATAAGAGTTTATTCTGGAGGCATTTTGAGTAACCATGGTCTGGGAACACAGATTTAGCTTACCCCAAACTCCACATTCTAGTATAGAAGCAGTTTCATGAAGTTTTATAGTTTTATATACAAAGATGTGTCATAAATCGAGGCAAGTTTAGAATACATCAGAAAAAGGTGGGTACAGCAAGATGGGAGACGTCCACGATCCTATCAGATGACATCCTTAGCTTTTGAGTTGGTGGAAACTAGGATCTGGTAAATTCATGGGTTCCATTTCCCACCTTCCAAAAATGGCGTTTTAATTATGAGAGAAACCATGTAAAGCACTTTCTTTTCTATCCAGGTGAAAATTTCCTGTGTGTGTGTGTGTGTGTGTGTGTGTGTGTGTGTGTGTGTGTGTGCGCGCGCGCGCGGGGAGGGGGGAGGTAGCTCAGGTCAACCAGGGTTGCTGAACTTTGCTTGCATCTCAGTTCTGTGATTGCATTAGGCAAGTCTCACCTGCAGACGCTGTGGCCATAACATCTCTATGAGGTGCCAAGTCTGCACTTTTAAACTCCATAGGCAGAGAGCACATCTGCCAGACACACAGGGTGAAGTGGAAGTGAGTTCCTACAGTGTTCAGAACTGTTGGCAGTCATTCTGTTGGCAAAAGTAGCCAAATCACTCAGGCATTGAAATGCATTCTTGTTAATGCTTCTGTGATTATTAATGACTACCAAATATTCACAATCAGAAGAGCTAACAAAACCCCCAAACCCTTTCCTCTCTTTACTTGTAACATAACATTGATTAAAATATCCCATTCAAATCATGTTCCACATTCCAAAGGTGAGACATATAGAATATTTCTGGGCTATTTTGTAAAAAGTGAATCTTATTATGAAATGCATAATTTATGATTCCTAACTAATCATCTTGGTCTCTTTCAGACAAGCTGTAGGCATATCCTTGAAGTACGCTTCTGTTTTCTTCTTCGTAAAAATAAGTCTAATTCAGAATTTCCTGCAAATAGCTTTCCTTGAAATTTATCAAAAGCGTGCCTCACAAAAGGGAATTTGGAGCAATGAACTAAATGAAAAACCCTAATTAGATCAGTTTGATCTTAACCAAAGCTGAGGACTGTGTGTTCTCTCTCTCCCATAGAGACATTGTCTATTTAATACATAAAAATTGTCTATTAAATATATAAATATTTCTAACTCTTCTGTCCTACCCCATTGAGTGACGGGAAACAGTCATCTTTGTTCACCCCTGGGTCGTATCTTGGACTTATCATTTAAATACTTACCAAATTACATAATTGGAAATGTCATGTTTTGTGTTGGAGCCTTAGTAGCTCACATTTTAGCAAAAGAATACTAACGTGGCCTGTTTCTCTCTTTGGTTCATTTTCTCTTTGTTAGTTCTCAGGGTTTAGCCCTGTTTCTTCAAAAATAATTTAATGGGGATCTCCTGTGAATATTTTTTTATTCCCAAGACCCCCTAATGTTTAGAAAATTTGCTTCAAGTATCATCATGAATGATGGAGCCTCTGCTATCTTGCCTCAGTTCATGGAACATGGTGCCTTGGTTTTTTTTTTTTTTTTTCTTTTATCATACTTTGTGGCTCATTAACAGGTTTTCTGGTTTTTATGACCTCCTAGGTTATTCTCCACATTAGGATACAAGACTACCCTGCTTCCGTTCAGAAACGGACATTGTCCCCACCTGCTAGTTTTAAGGGAAATGCAGTCAATAGTGGAGAGCTACTTTTGCCGACAGAGGCATGGTAGTCTAGTCTTCAAATGAAATGCTTCATGTTCTCACAATTCTACCCCAACACTGAGCTCCTTCACCTGTTGGGAAACCCTTCTGGGGGGCCTTGGATTAATTTATTGTTGGTGTTTGAGACAGGGTCCCTCCATGTGGTCCTGGCTGTCCTAGAGCTTGCTATATGTAGACCTGGCTGGCTTTGAACTCACAGAGACTTTCCTGCCTCTGCCTGCCAAGTGCTGGGATTAAAGGCATAAGTGCCACAACATCTGGCCTGGATTAGTTTTATAAAATAACCTGAAAAACTGCAACATGAAGGCTAGAAGTTGCCCCCTTAATACCAACTTTAGTTCTTTCTTATGATGTTAGGGAGAGGCCAACTACAGGACTGACCTGGAAGAGTCTATTTTCCTGTGGCTATGGGCTCTATCAAAGTCAGGAATGAGCAGATCCAAAAGCATCTATTGTTGCAAACCATCAAACCCTACCTCATTTCACTGTCAGCCAGAAATAGAGATAAAAACAGAGCAGACACATAAATGACCCCAAACAAGACATCCTGATTGCCCCTGCTCTTGGAAACTAGTATTTATTGGAAATAATAGTACATTCACCCAGTGACTGATGAATCCCAAACTGCAGATGTAGCCCCATGGATAGAGTCTGTGCCTGCTGTGCACAAATCCCTGGGTTCAGTCTCAGCACTGTATAAACAAGGCATGGTGGTGCACACCTGTAATCTCAACATGTAAGAAGTGGAGGCTGAAAACCAGTAAGTGTTAGTCTTGTCTACAGTGGCTTCTAACTCATGATAATGAAACCCAATAAAAATAAAAATAAAGGAAGAGAAGAAGAAAAACACATGCCTGGGAGCCCCTCCTTAAAGCCCTGGGGATTCAGACTGTTATACATACACCCAAAGGCAATTGAGACACTTGAACACTTATTTGAGGCCACTTGTGAAAAATTCTGTTGTTGTTTCTCTTCGTACTGATTTAAATAGCAGATAGAATTGATTAAACTGACAGTTAACTACATAGAATGGATTGTGTTGGTAAGCTAGACTCAGACAGGCTGAATTCCATATGTTGCATCTCTGTCCAACAATCTTAATAAGCAGTTACCCACAAATGCCAAAGGATTTGGTCCAAAGGTCCTGGCTCTCTACAGCATTTGAAAATTAGTATTCTACATTCTTAGATGTGACTGAAAAAAATCTCCTCTGCCCAGCAGTGTGAAGCACTATCATTTTCACGTCAGAGGTGCCTGGAGCTTCTTGGTGTCTTCTCTTTTGTTGTTTCTAAACCACTGTCTCTAACCACATCATCTTCACCTCCATTTCCTAGTATAGCCAGTCTGCTTTATTTAATTCATTTTCCTCAAATTCACTAAATGTATTTTCCAGGATGTGTTACCAAAATCCCAGCCCATTATGATCTCAGTAGATTTGAACACACTAAGGCTGTAAACCATCTTTATCTAGGTCTAACCCATGTCATGCCTCTCATTTTGGAATATTATTAACTCTTTTTTATTAATTAATGTATTTATTTGCATTTCTTTTTGAGACAGGAACTCTCTGTATAGTTTTGGAGCCTGTCCTTGAACATGCTCTATAGACCAGGCTGGCCTCAAACTCGCAGAGATCCGCCTGGCTCTGCCTCCAGAGTCCTGGGATTAAAGGTGTGTGCCACCACTACCCAGTGTCCTACTTCTTGTTTAACATGTCAAATCATATTAATCTTTCAAGAAACTGCTTTTAGTCTCGGTTTCTAGAAATCCTTTTTACTTACTTCAGCAGCACTAATTTATTTCTGTTCAATGTAATGTGACTCTTGGGAGGTATGTCTCTAAGTAACCACAGTTCAGACAACCTCACAACTTTTTGCAAATAATCCAGAAATGAGTTTCCTTTCATAGCTGCAGGACTAAGGGATATAGCCCTATTCGTTTCTTTGATTATCTCTTCCAATTACTGCATATCTTATATTAAGATAAAAATAAATAAATTATTGACAAAACTTAAAGTCTTTTTGGAAACCTCAATCTTTAAAAGTTAATTAATGTTAAAGAATTGTTTATTTCAGGCTGGTCTTGAACTCACATCCTGCTTCCACTTTCCAGATGCTGGAAATTCAAGCACAGGATATCATTGTCTTGGTTATTATGGTTTGGCTAATTCTGTTCTTGCAGTTGGAATGCTCTCTGTTGTCTATTGCCGTCTATATTGACCTTTGAACACTGACTCAAAGGTTACCACCCTTGCAAAAGTACTCTGGACTCCCTTTCAGTGACAGTTATCCTTAAAGGCAGGCACCTGAGTTCATTTCTGCATCTCTCTGCTGGAGATGTCTTTCTGTATCTTTCTGTATGCTCTGAATGTGTGTTGCTCTGATTTGGTTGATAAATAAAATGCTGATTGGCCAGTAGCCAGGCAGGAAGTATAGTACAGGTGAGATAAGCAGAGAGGAGAATTCTGGGAATAGCAAGGCTGAGTCAGGAGTTGTCAGCGCCAGACACAGAGGAAGCAAGATGTGAAGGCAGAACTGAGGAAAGGTACCAAGCCATGTAGCTGAACACACATAAGAATTATGGATTAATTGAAGTATAAGAGTTAGTCAATAGTTAGCCTGAGCTAAAATGGCTAAGCAATTTTAATTAATATAAGCCTCTGTGTGTTTACTTGGGTTCAAGCAGCTGCAGAGCCAGGCAGGACCAGGAAAACTTCAGCTACATCTCTTCTTAGTGGATTATCTGCCTACTTGATTATCAAGTTCTTCTCTAATATTGAAACTTAACATTTATTATAAATTTATTATAAGATCACATTGTGATGTAGCACAATATAATTAATACGATGTCATCTCTATTGAGGAAAACAGAAGCAGTGGGCTCTGCCGAAGGCCAAGGCAGAGGTAAGATTAAGGAAGTCATTCATTACTGTCTAGAGTTAGATGTCAACTGCTTCCAGAAAGCTCAGGTCAGCCTTTTAAAAGGTTCCTTAGTGAGCTGCTGAATGAGAGATCATGACTTTTGTGTATTCAATTACTTATAAGAGACATCAATGAAACACATCTCTTCAAAGATCCCACTAAACTGGACTTCAATAACACTTTCAGCAAATTGTTGTGAGTGGCAGCAACCAGGCTTTCAAACTTGGAGACCATCATTGGCAACCTCCCTCCCCTTTCAACAGCCTGAGAAAGGATTCTGAATTATTCCCTTTCTTCCTTTCTCTTCAAGCCTGAATCTCACACCCAAGAACACGGGTACCAAGAGAGGCCTCTAAGAGCCTTATGGCTGTGGAACACTTAGCTAGCCAGGATAGCTAGGTATCTTTTAGGTAGAAATTGCAGGTCAGTCATGGCTTTGAAGAAGTTTTATCCTGCATAAGCTGGGACTGTTAGGTATAAGTGTAAAGAACTTGCAGTTAAATAGAATGTCTACCTACAAACCTATCTTCTCCCCAATGACTAGATACTATAGGAGTCAAATCTAGCAGTCAAGAACAGAGAGCAATGAATTAATTGATACATTCTAGTGCTTATCTCACTCTCTCCTTCCAGTCAGTCTAGGTCTAGCCCATAAAATGGAGCTGCCCACATTCAATATGGGTTCTCTTTCCTCAATTAACCTAGTGAATAACTATCTCACATGCAAGCCCACAGGCCAACATAATGCAAACAATTCCTCATTGGGACTGTTTCCAGGTTATTCTTGGTTGTGTCACCTTTAAAATAAAGACTAACTCCACAAATACCAAAATCTCATATATATATATGGAAAAGATTTTTTTGGACCTTTTGGCTATAGTTCATTGACTCACAATTTCCTAGTCAATAATATCCTATTAGAAAAAAGGACAGATTCTGATGCATTAGTAGAAATTTTACAGTCAGAAAAAGAAATAAAAGGCTTAAGACTGGATTTCAGAAAAGCATAGGCAGAGACTGAAACATCTCCCCATGTGGAAAATGTGAAATGTGACTTTGAAGATGGTGCCAAAAGAAAAAAAAAGGATTAAAGATAGAAGAGATGAATTGGCATGGGATAAAAGGAAGGGAGAATATGGCAGAGAAATAGAAGAATGGGCATCTGCTCTTTGGTTCTTTACCAGTGTGAATATGAAGATGTTTCTGGGGTCTCACATCTTCTTTAGCTCTGTTCTAACTCAGAAGAAAACAAGATACCACCAAGAAAAAGAAGGTGGCCACACCTCTGGTTCTTACCCTACTGTCGTATATGTCTATCTAGAAAAGGACAAACTTGAGCTTTTTCCATGATCCTCTTATAGGACACAAATAAATTTAATAAGAATTTATATTTATATTTATATTTAAATTTCAGTCATGAAGTATTCATTTTGGTTCTGGGTTGAAAGCTACAGAAAAAGTGCTGATGGTTAAATTAGGCAGCTAGCCCTCAAGAAGACCGAAGAACAAATAGAAAAATCATGAACACACCTGAGATGCTCTACCTGGCACCAATGTCAAAGTCAGCCTGAGCTTCTGGATGGTCTGTTACAACCCATGCTGGAACTTTGATGGCATCATTGTGTGACACTTGATATCACAGATGCTACAGTGGTTTGGCACCACTTTCCAGGTCTCTACCACTACAATAAATCCTAAACTATATCTGTGTGCATTTTACTTATTCTCCGTCCCACTTCCTCAGCATTATGTCAGCAAAATGTAATTTATGAATCCACATCTTGGTTTTCGTTGTGTGGAAGGTGATTACAGAACCTGCAAGTCACAGTGGAGGCTCTTGTACATCACACTGGCTGATGCTGCTGCATCACAGGAAGTAGAACGCTACTGTGAGGGAAGGGGAGGGTGGTGATGAGAAGCAGATGATTACCAACCCATGAAAGGACACAGATTAAGGAAAGACTGATTTTTTTATCAACCAAACTGGTCGTCACAGTGACAATGGAGCAGCTTCTACCCCTGACCAATTAGGAACACGGCCCTCAGAGGCTAGTTACAGCCTTAGTTCTTTATGATTGATTATGACATTTTTAAATCAAACATACAAACTTCCTATATGTCTAGACATACTAATAGGCATTACTATGATACAACACAAACCCAAGGTATGTTTATAGGAGGACATTTTCATAACATATGCTGTGGGTATGTTCATTACCAAGAGAACATAATAGAGGGCTATTTCTTTAGCTGCTTTTGTGAAAACCTGAGGGAATCTTCTATGAAAATTAGGAAAATATCAAAGAAATACAGAATATGCTCCAGTGACTCCTTTACTTAATTGCAACAACTATACAAAGTGCCAGACCTGTATCTCATAACTCTTCAAATGTAAAATCATACATATTGGAGTGTATCATTTTGTTTTAAATCCAGCGATATAAGGGACATTAAGTTAATGTCTTTATTGATTAGTTTAGTTCTTTGAAAATTCCATACAAACGTACACACAAATATGTATCCTTGCCACTGAGGCGAGGTTGGTTTCACCCTGACCTTTACGGTGTGTGTCCGCAACGTGAAAGTACTGCACTACATGTTCTGACTGCTTTTCCTTGCTCACCCTGTCTGTGTCCCTCCCACCACCAGCCTTTCCTCAAATCCCTACTAGTCCTATCCCAGGTCCGTTATTTGTGGTTTGTTTTGAGATGCATTTGATCTTATCAGGGCCCTAGGTGTGACCATTGCCTTGAACTACTCCATGAGAGCTTACAGGAGTCATCAGTGTGTCCACAACAGAAGGCAATAATTTCTACGCCCCTGAATCTGTCAGTAGAAAGCAGATCAGCAGTGGGAGCAGAGCCCCTCAGCCCTTCCTCCACCCGTGCTGGATTATGGACATGTCTGTTATTGTGCAGATTAAGAGTGGGTACCCACAAGCCGTTGTGAGTTCATGATTGACATGGTTGTGTCTTACCTGTAGATGACATTTTACAGCCCTTCACCCTGTCTTCCAACTCTTAATATTCTTCTCATGATGTTCCCCAAGCCTCAAATGGGGATGGTATACATGTCTTATTTCAGGCTGACCCCTCATCATCACTTAATCTCAGCAACTTGTGCAGCCATGTGTATCTGCATTCACTGTTTCAATAGAAAGTGAGTTTACTAATAAAGGACAAGGGCAGCATTTGTCTATGGTCATGTTTAGAAGACAGTTTGATGTTATATCAACTGGCTAAATAGCATATTGAGTTCCCGCCTATAACCAAACACTTCCTCTGACATATTTTATAGTGTTGTTGTTATTATTATTATTATTATTATTATTATTATTATTATTTGCCAGGTTTAATTTATCATGCATAGATTCTCTCATTGGAGAGGGTATCCAATCTAATAATATGTGCTCTGTGACAGTATAAACTAATGTCTAATAAAAGTATGGTTCTTTTTGTCTATTGAGGAAAGTATAGTAGTATAGAGGCTAGTGGGGACCAAATACTCTGGAGTCTGGAGTAGTCAGTCATAGATTCTTCCTGGAAAATTGGAGTACTGAAGAGATCACTATTTCAACTTCCTCTAGCTAACACACACTATTATGTCATATCACAGTTGGAAGGGGGCTCTGGGCTAGAACTCTGTCTACTGAGAAAGGCAACAATTAATGCTGCGGATATCGCTCTGTGTAAATAAAGTTCTGATTGGCCAGTGACCAGGCAGGAAGTATAGGTGGGACAAGAGAGAAGAGAATTCTGGGAAGTAGAAGGCTGGGGGAGAGACACTGCCAGCCGTTGCCATGAGAAGCAACATGTAAAGACACCGGTAAGCCACGAGCCATGTGGTAAAGTATAGACTAACAGAAATGGGTTAATTTAAGATAGAAGAAGTAGATAACAAGAAGCCTGCCACAGCCATACAGTTTGTAAACAATATAAGTCACTGTGTGCTTTCTTGGTTGGGTCTGAGCAACTGTGGGACTGGCGGGTAAGAGAGATTTGTCCTGACTGTGGGCTAGGCAGGAAAACTCTAACTACAAATTAAGGTTCCTCATATAAGTGTTATAGTAAAATATTTCATGAAATTGCACACTGTGTACATTTCTAATGATGTAGACTCTATCTAGCAGAAGTATTTTTCCTTTTCATTTCATCTTGAAAATCAGATTTGTGAAATTTATAATTCTCTTCTGTTGTTCGAAGCATATTTTATGTATTAGTAGCCTTTAGCTGAAAATAAAATTAATCTTGCTTTCTAAAGAGATTTTTATGCATAATATAGGAAAGTGCATTTGTATATTTATTGATGTGAACTGGCAAATGTTTTAATATGATCACATGCAAAACTGAATTTGAGGCTCAAGGTCATCGAGGTTAGCAGAAAACTGAGTTAGTGTGTCCCCTGTAGTCCTCTCTCCTTTGGTTTCAGAGAGACCATTACTCATGTCTGGTATGTAAGTCAGAGTGAGTTTCCCTTGCTGGTACATGGATGGCAACAAAAGCAGAAGTCAGCTGTCAGTGGCCATAGCTTTTCTGTCCCCCAAATGTCTTCCCTGTCACTCTTAAAAATGCAATCCTGAAGTCTGGGGGTGCTCACAGCTAACAAAATTATATCACCAAGTTTCCTGATAACAGTGATTTTAGTAAGTGAAAAAAAATCAAACATGAAAAGCTTTTATTTTTTTATTAAATTTACTTTCTTGTGTGTGTATCCTGTGGGTATGGGGGGCAGGGAGGAGGTTAATGTGTCTTAGTGCATGTGTGGAGGTCAAGCACAATTTGGCACTTTCCTTCCAGTATGTGAATTCCTGGTGTGTACATTCAGCTCATCAGGTTTATTGATAAGCACTTGTATCACCTGAACTATCTCACTGGCTGGGAGTGAGCATTTACTAAAAAGGTGAATAGCATATGTAGATTTTTTTTCCAAAGTGAGGCAAGCTGTATTTACGTGGCCACACTTCATAGATGAGAAGGCACACATGTCATAAGAAGTGATCGTTGTGAGGAGAAAGGTACATCAGCAGGTCAGTGTTTGGAAGTGCCAACATCATCTGTGAGCTTTGTTAATAAGTGAGACTAATTTACTCAGTAATGTCCATATTAAAGTCATGAGTTGGTGAATTGAAGACTGTTTACCCACCCTTGTCAAGAACTGTAGACACTGTTGATATCACCAAAGGCCAGTAGAGCATGAGAAAATTGTTTGAAAGGGAAGGTGTTTTAAATGGTAGCCACATAGTAGGAAGTGCAGTGCTAAGTAGGAGTGGAACAAACATATATCATAAAAGTATTGTTAATTGAGCTAGGGAAGTTAGAAATAACCATGGAAAGCCAAAGAGATTATTAACTAGGAAGTACTTCCTATCATATGCAATGCTACTTTCTGTTGACATACATTCTCACTTCAAAAAAAAAAAAAAATGGCATGGGTGGATGGCTCAGAGGTAAGAGCACCTGCAGAGTACCTGAGTTCAGATCCCATCATTCACACAGAGTTGCTCACAATCGCCTGCAACTCCAGCTCCAGGAGATCTAATACCTTCTTCTGGCCTCTGAGGGCACAGTACTCACATATATACAAACCTGCACACAGCACACTATACACATGATTGAAACCAATTAGAGGTAAATCTTTAAAATTAATTAACTTTGGAGACTGGAGAGGTGACTTAGTTATCAAGAGTACTTTCTGGTCTTGTAGAGGAACTAGACTCAGTTTCCAGCACCCACATGGTAATTAACAAACATCTGTGACTTCAGTTCAAGGGGTACCCATGCCATTTTATGGCCTCTGTCGGCAGTGCACACACATGGTACATGCAGGAAAAACATCCATACACATAGAATAAAAATAAATAAATCGTTAAATAAATAATTGAATTTTCTCATTCATGGTAATCTACAGCTTCCTTTTTCAACAATTATGATAGAAAGTATTACAACTTCACAATCCTAATGCTAGCAGGAGATTTCCTCTCTTAAAATGTATTAATAACCCAGTGGTATATTGAAAGATGTCGTTCATTCTGGTGATCACCCACTGTTTAATTTTACTGTCTGCCAAAATCTGTAGCAGTTAAAGTTAAGTGAACAATTTATGTTTTAAAATTCTCTGCTGATATAGAGATTTTTTTTAAGGTACCATTTATTATAAACACTACAGGCAGTAATTTTTAAAGAGTCCAGCTATTCTAAAGTCTAGTTTTATTCTTGTTTTTTATTGATCTAGGAAAGGTTATGCACATCTCTTTGCCACCTGTCTCAAAATTTCTGCATAGCCTGCAAGAAGAATTAAGAGCATTAATTTTGAAAATAAGCTCACTTTGAATGTAGAACAGTGAAGTTGAAATATTGTCTTCTTCCATCTCTCCTTTCTGACTTATCTAGCATTCCATTACCACCAGCTGCCACTTATAAACATGTAAATATTTCAGTTTTGATTATTATGTTTCTATTTATCTTCTCTTAACAGTCGAAGTCAAGAATATTTGAATTCAGAGACAAAATTTGGTTTTGTGTTTCTTTTCTATTTTATTACAAATGCTAAAGCTGGGTATGGTGGCACAGACCCTTAATTCTCACACTTAGGAGACAGGGGTAGGTGGGTCTCTGTGAGTCTGCCACTAGCCTAGCCTATATAATGAATTCCGGGATAGCCAGGGATAGTTAGCAAAACTTTGCCTCCAAATATAATAAATCAAAGAAACACACAACAATAAAAGGTCAATGAGATGAACTAAGTATGCATCAATTTCCTACCCTAGTCTAATATCTGTAAAAAAATAATGTTTAAAACTGCAAAGAAAATAAACCTGTAAATCCAAGTGCAAGGGTATAGAGTCATGAGGGAAACCCCCCACTCACAAGAAAAGGTCAGAGAGACACCTCCCTCTTACCCTCCCCATCCAACCCTGTGTCCTTCTGTTTCCAACCCATCAAATTTCTGTTTCTCATAAACCATTGAACATGTGGACTTCCACTGGGAGTAAGGTCAATGTACTGGGGGCCATACACTTAAATAAACCTGGCTCTCCCTCTCCTAGCAGCTATCAATTGCCAGTGGCTCCTCAGGTCCATGTTCTGGAGTCATGGAAATCTAGTCAAAGTCTCAGCAGATTCTGTGACTTCACATTTCATTCTTCATAGATTTTACACTTCAAGTGTTCTATCATGATTCTTTGGGCAAACAGACTTCCTCAAATCTCTTTTATCCTGTTACTTAGTCCCATTCAGGAAGGCCTAACTTTTAAAGGTGAATGTTTTAATGTAATTACATTGGTAATTAGATTTCAAATTAGGAACTGCATTGGATAAGACATTCTGATCATAAAACAGATGTTATAACTTAGAATCACTGGGATGTGTTATCTATTTAGAGGGCTTTACAAATTCTGATAACTTAGAGGATAAATTTCCATTTCATTATGAATAATAGGTATTTATGTCAATAATGAATGGGCAGGCCTTCTCATCAGTTTTCCCCAGTCATTTGTGATCTCTCACCAAAGTACATGTCAATACTCTCTATCCTTCAAAGCTCCATATTTCCATTCATCATATAAGCCCATTATCAGTTAAGTTAGGATATCAATGTTTGTTTTCTCATAATGTCTGAGATTTATTTATCCAATCTGAGAACACCTTGGCCGTGTACTTAACTGAGAGTCTCTCATGAGGTTGCTAGAATGCTGTTGTCTATAGCAGTCAATCAAGCCCTACCTGGGATATGTGGAAATCTCTAAGCTATATAATCCTCGATGTTATCATGGAGCTGCAGCCCCATGTCATTTAGAGACGTCCAGTGCTGCCTCTGCGTTATCACAATGGATGCTCTGTCTCAGAATGAGTGGTTCAAATGAAACAGAGAAAGAGGGTCAAAGGAAAGGACAGATGGAGTCTTCTGGAGTGCTACACCTTTACCTTTGTTATTCAACAGTCTAGAAATGAGTTGCTACGGTCAAAGGTCACTTAAAGAAGGGCATTACACAGACGATGCCTATCAGGAGACAGAGATAGGCCATCATATAGACTGTCTACCACCTCTTCTGAATGGGTTATGCTCAGTGTGGTCCCATGTTCCCAAGTTGATAAGTGTTTTTGAGTTAATGACTCCTACCCCACCTTCAATTCTGTCCTAACACGTAAAATTGCAAGTAAAATCAAAGATTTGCCATGACACAGACATTTTATGCACATGCATTAAATGGGTGAATAAATACTAAAGTATCTACTGATCCTTCATAAACTTGATTGAGTGACAAAAAGGAATACTAAGGGAGAAGAATTCTTGTCTACTTAGTGGTCTCTATGAGTCATTCAAACTGAGTAGGTTAATAATCATAGAGACGTAGGGACCAGTTCACACATTACTCCCAGTATTGTGTTTTGT
The DNA here is from genome assembly GCF_903995425.1 of Onychomys torridus. Classification (NCBI taxonomy): domain Eukaryota; kingdom Metazoa; phylum Chordata; class Mammalia; order Rodentia; family Cricetidae; genus Onychomys; species Onychomys torridus. The sequence continues at coordinate 46,666,523 of NC_050460.1, forward strand.
GTCATGGTCATGCAGAAAGCCTCAAATAAGGAATCAAGAAAACCAAAGGTCTAAATATGGGTTTATCATTAAAGGATTGGGAAACATCCCTTAACCTGCATAGACTTCACATGCTCTCAAGTCCTAAAGTGAGTAAGAGGGAAGTTCTCTCCTGTCTGTGACATCACTTTCACTTTCTTTCAGTTGTTTTTATCTGAGCCATTTGTCCACATACTAAACAGTGCAGTGAAAGATCAGCTACCTCAAAAACTGGTAGCTATTCAGCAAGGAAACAAACAAAAAAAATCTCCAAACTTGGACAAGAATGTATTGCTTTGTTTCTGTGTTTCTCTCGTTCTGACAAAACCAAGCATTGTTCTACTTGGAGAACTGGGTGTGTTGTGCACATTTTAAATGTTTGCTGTTGTTGCTGCCACTCAAAGGTCACAAATGGTTTTCAAAAAATAAAAGAAGTAACAATGATTCAGGCTTGCCAGAAAGAATGAAAAACATACCAAGAATTAGCAACTGAGTTTTCTGTGTTTTAGGAGGCAGATAATATTTGTGGAGCTTACTATTAAAGGGGAAAGTAGAGTTTCAGTTCCCTAAAAGTCTAGAATTTGACTGGAAGGCATTTTTTTTAACTAGTGTTAGCTATGAAACAATGGCAATAAAATGTATCTGTTGGTGTATTTGTAATAGTTCCTATCGAAGCCTACTTACAGTCCCCTTGACATTTGGCTACATAGTCTTGCACAAGTAAATGTTATCTATCATCTTATTGTAGAAATGTCGTTAGATAGGAATATAATAGAGGAGAAATGCTAGCTGGATTCTCCAGTTACTCACCTGGCTTTGGTAGAGAGATAATGGATTCTCATGGGACTGACCTGCGTGTGGGGAGGGGACATCAGAGGATTCTCGTGTGATTAACCTGGCAGTAGCAGAAGGGTGCCAGTGTGATGGACGTAGCAAATCCATCCTGAGATTTGTGTCCTTGAAATATTTATCTCCAAACCTATTTTAGCTCATAGAAATGCTTCTCATTTTTGTTTTCCATGATCCAGTATCTCAGTTCTAGCTACTATAACACCTAAACACCATAGTCTGCTATAACAAGAGCCAACACACACACACACACACACAAAAAAATGTATTTTTCAGTTTGGATGTGGAAAGTCCAAGGTCAGGGTGCCAGCATGGCTAGACTCAGGTAAAGATCTTCTTTTCTAATTTTAAAATGTACTTGTATCTATGTGAATGTGTGTATGCCTGTCTGGTTGTGTGTTTCCTGCTTGTTTGAATACAGTGCCTACAGAAGAAGGTGTGTCTTGGAACTGGAGCTATAGGTAGCTGTGAGTAGCATGATGTGTGTGCTAAGAACCAGACCTAGGTCCTCTGAAGAGCAGCAAGTACTCTTAATTGCTGAGCTGTTTCTACAGCCCAAGACTCTTCTTTATTAAGTGTGTGCATAGAGGTGCAGACTACTATGTTTTCCCATGGCTGAAAGCAAGAAAGGGGATGTAAGCTCTCCCTCATTATCTTACAAGAATTTCAATCCCACCCTGAGAGCTCCCTCCCTGCAAAGGCTGTGTCTCCAAATGTGAACACTTCAGGGATTAGGGTTTGAACATATGCACTTTCAAAAACAAATCCATTCAGGGCCCAACATTTTGAGGAGGAGGCATCTTTAAAAAAATCAAATTTCATGCTTCACAAAATATAAAAATGCTTTTTGACTTTTAGCCACTCAGTTCCATTTTTGAAATGTATCAGTCTTATGTATGTTAGGAAATACGTAATAGGAGATACTATATTTCTTACCACAAGAATAGTAAGAGAAGACTAACACACATGATCCAGTGGCAGTGGTGGTTAGCTATTCCTTTTCTCTCAGAAATAGCAACACTCTGAGGTGACCACAGGAAACCAGAGTACTTTGCTGTTGTTTTAAGCACAGATGATTGTCTGGTACTTATAAATGTGAAAAGCAAATCAAGAGCCTAACTGTGTTAAATTTGCTTATTTTTCCAAAAAGTAAGCATTTGCCATATCTCTCAGAGGAAATCTTATCCTGGGGTATTCTTAAAAACTTCTGCTTTATCAAATAAACTTCCTTTTTGGATTTTTTTTTTCTTTTTTGTACCACTGTAATGTTTCTTTGCAAATATTTATTTGGTAGACCAATGGTTTTTAGGTTTTTTTTGTGGTATGTTTGTTTGTGTGTGTGTGTGTGTGTGTGTGTGTGTGTGTGTGTGTGTACATATGTGTGAAGGCTTCAAGATTTGTGTTATCACACAAGACTTTGAGCATAATAAAGGCTAATAAATTTTCTCTCCAAGCTATACATGACCACAGCACAAACTTGGGAGAGCAGAAAGATAAGTGATTCAAATCAATCTTTGGCTAGTGGTGAAATTGAGGCCAGTCTCGGTCCCCATCCCTGCCTCCTGCCTATCACACTTATCTCCAAAGAGCCTGTCAAATGCTCTCTGGAATTTCCGAATGCATTGTTATCACCTGGCTCTTTTAGGGCCAAAATATAATTCAGGATTAAGTGTGCTTTACTTGCTCATTTAAGTCAAAACTTAATTTGGTGTTTATGGACTATGAGCTCAGCTTTGGCTAAGTGCTAAAGAGCAGAGCACGGTGCAGGTCTACCTAAAGTTCAACTGTTTTTCAGGAGACCTTAGGTGGCAGCATCATTTTCTGAAGGCAGAAATATGATGTGGAGCCAGTGAACACAGGGATCCTGCTTAGGGAATAATGGAAATAAATTATGCAAACTTGGTCTTGTCACTGAACACCAATGAGAGGAAACTTGAAGCCCAGTCATTATTTTTATTAAAATACCTTAATATTGGGGCTAGATATTTGACTCAGCATCTAAGAGTCCTGGCTGCTCTTCTAGAGGACCTGAGCTTGATATTCTGTGTGTATGTGTGTCCCCCACATCTCATTGTTATTATTATTTATTGTTTAAAATAGTTTTAAAATTTAAATATATTTTGATCATATTCTTCCCCCCGCAAGCCTTTCCAGATCCTCTCCTCCTACCTACCCATCCACCTTTAAGTTCTTTCTCAACAAACACATGCCAGTAGAGTAACAAAAAAGAAAACAAAATAAAACCACATCAAAAGAAAGAAGACCAACAAACTATAATCTACTAAAAGGACACAAAAAAGTGAACCAATTATATGTTGGTCAGCTACAACTCCCCTGAACATGAGACCTCTCCTAGAGGGGTTGCTCTACCCAGTATTACTCTATTGATTGTGTATTATTGTGCACAATACAGGGCAGTTCACAACCATCTGTTACTCTAGTATCTGGTATTCCAGCATCACGTTCTGACCTCATGATGCACAGACACGCATGCAGGCAAACATCCATGCACATGCAGTGTAAAACAAAATTAAGGTACTTTCTATGGGAAAGAATGCAAAAATATGTATTTTACATTTATAGAGAGAGAAATTAAAAATTACACTGAACATAATTTAAAGCTTGTATAACTGAAGAGACACTTCAGTCCTTAGAATATGTCAGATGATTGATTCAAAGAGTAGTCTGTCCCTGTGGGAACATTGAGTAGCAGTGTACAGATTTCCCTGACAGGTCAAGGAATGTATGTTACCAATGAGTCATGTACAAAGCCAGAGGACATTGGGAGCTTCCTCAAGTGGACATGAAAGAACTCTGTGCATTAGTGACCACCTTGTTGCTGTGACCAAACACCTACCAAGGAGCAATTTAAGGGAGAGAAAAACTTTATTTTTTCTCTGTTTTACGGTGCTGAGGGAGGTATTTCTTTTTCTTTCTTTCTTTCTTTCTTTTTTTAAAGACTTATTTATTATGTATACAGTGTTCTGCCTGCACGCCAGAAGAGGGCGCCAGATCTCATTACAGTTGGTTGTGAGCCACCCTGTGGTTGCTGGGAATTGAACTCAGGACCTCTGGAAGAGCAGTCAGTGCTCTTAACCTCTGAGCTATCTCTCCAGCCCAAGGATGATACTTCACATGACAAGGAAGACATGGCATCGGACAGAAAAGACAGGATGGTAGCAACACAAGGCTGCCTTTACCTCAGATCCAGGCAGGAAGCAGAGAGGGATGAATCCTTGTACTCAGCCTTTTGGTTGTTATTATTATATATATTTTTTGAGCAGTATGACAATCCAGTCTGTGCAATGGCGTCACCCACATTGAGGATGGGTTTTCCCACCTCATTTGATCTAGTGGAGAATTTGTCTCCAAGGTAATTCCAGAGCTTGTCCATTTGACAGTATAAACCATCACACTGCCCAACTCTGCTGCTGCTGCTGCTGCTGCTGCTGCTGCTGCAAACCAGAACCTTAGACATAATACAGTAAGTCCTGGGGTACCCTGCAAAGCTCCACTGACATGTGGTAGAAGAAATCAGAATACTTCCCTCTGCTGTTTGTATTTCTCCAGTACATCCTGGCCTACAGTCCTGGGCAGCTTGGATGTGGGAACTCTGCATCAAGCCTAGAGAGTAAAGCTCTAGGAAAATCCCTCATATTATATCATAGGATGGACATGTGCCATTAGGCATAAGGACTGTAACTCTTGGATCCCTATGACAGGCAAATGCAGGCCTGTTGTTGCAGTAGCATGAGCACCCTAGCTGGTTGCACGTGTGCGTACACACACACACACACACACACACACACACACACACACACACGTGTAAATGCAGATTACTAATACATAGAAGGAAAGGTTGGTTCTGAGGCTGCAGCTCAGTTGGTGGAGCACTTGCATAGCATGGGAAGACTCCCATCTTAGACCGTCCATGTTATAAACTGCTGTGGGGGCTCATAGGGCTAGAATCCTAGCACTTGTGAGGTAGGAGCTAACAGATGAGAAGTTCAAGCTCATTTCATCATTAGGTGCAAAAGAGTTTGTGATGCCTGAGCTACATGAGGTTCCGTCTGACACACACATGTGCACATGCACACATGCACCACCAATAAATAGGTAAAAAGATTGTCACTTTGGGAAGGACCACAGACATTTAAAGGATGACAGAGATTATACCTCTGTGACAGAGCAGTTGCCTAGCAGGCACAAACCTCTAGATTTGACCCTGGCACTAAAAGACAGGAAAAAAAGAATATTAATAAAATACTAAACACACTACAAACCATGCACATACATTTAATGAACTGAATTAATTCCTTGATTAACACTAATGTTCAAATGCTGTATAATAAATAATAAAAGTGTTGTGGAGAAATTCAAATTCTCATGCAATGTGAGTGGGAAGATAAATTAGTACAGATACTTTAGAGAGCATGCTGACACTTCTCTCTCGGTGCCATGTAAGAATCACATGATTCAGCAACTCCACCTCTGCATTAGAGAAATGAAAGAATACTCACTCAAAAACGTGTCTGTGGGTGCTCTCAGCAGCATTACTAATATAGCACTAAGCACAACTTCTCCCATGGGAGTAAGGGCAGTTTCACGCTTGAAAATCAGTTACTCCTGACTCATTCTGTGGACACAAAAATGTAGAAGACAAAAGGATAACACCAAAAAAAAATGAAAAGAAAGTGTGTTGGACAAAGTTCAAATCTTATTCATAGCAAAAAATTCTGTATAGATTAGATATAGAAATACATGCTCGAGATTTGATAAATAGATACCAGCAATAAATAAACAAATAAATAACATAAATAATAAAATATGCCCATATTTAAATAAACTTTAGAAATAAATAAGGCAAAAACAATTCCTACAGCTAATACTGCACCAAATAGTTAGGAGAATGAAGGCTTCCTTCTAACACCAGAAATAAAGAAAGCATGCTTCAGTGTTCCTATTGACAGCGTTTTAAAAGGTCCATGCATACAATAAGGCAAAGAAAAGTCAGAGTCTTAATGGGCTAGGAAAGACCAAATAAAACTTTTATTTGCAGATGACATGTTTATGGGTTGCAAATATGAAATGCACTTCTGTGTAGCAGCAGTGAGCAACCAAAATTATAAAAGAATACTAATAGCTCTAAGAAATGGAGTATGATGATACAATATTTTTACAAGGTTGCCTATATAAAGCACAAACTACAAAGGGCTAATGCAGCAAATTAAGGAATGCCTAAATAAACAGAATAATATTGTTATATTGTGTTCAATTATTAGAATATTTGGTAAAATTTACATGTAAGTTATTCCAAAGATATTGTAAAAATCCATTATCATTTATATCTAAGTACTCACAGAATTTTTTTTTTAATTTGGGGGAAACCTACTCTATATTTTATGTGGAACATAATGGAATCAGAAGAAGCAAAATTATTTGAAAAATAAACCAGTTTGTAAAGTCTCAAGCCTTACAACAAAACTATAGCAAGTGACAGTGGTATCTCCAAATTTGTAAACATGTAATCAGTGGATAATGTGAGTCCAGACCTAAAGTGAATCTTCAGAGGCACATGAAAGTGTTTAAGAACAACCTTGGCAATGAGCCATGCAGGAAAAACTAGATTTTCAGTTACAAAACCTAATCCAATAACAATGCTAACCATGCTTCAGAGCATATAAAATGTGCACTCAAATATGAAAATATAAACCCTTTAAAAGAAACTCTAGAGTTATTTCATGACTGATTAAGCATTGCTTCATGGAAGACCAAACTATAACTTACGAAACAAGCAAATAAACAAACAAAAACAATTTCAACTTCACCAGAAGTTTAAACAAAAAGCAATAAGCAAAAACAAGACTCTAATTAACACTGTTAAAGTAATAAAAGGACATGGTATGCAGTAGAAAAAAACATTTCCATATTGTTTCCTGAATCCCCATAAATTATATCTATAATAAACTCCGAAGTCTCAAAACTCAATGATGAGAAAAAAATCCTAATTTCCATTGTGCATATGGTGGTCTGTCTACTATATTGTTCTTAAAGTGTAAAGAGAGTTGTGGAGTTTTAGAATCAGTTGTGGATCAGTTGTGGGAGTTTTAAAATGTATGAAACGTCCTTTATGGGGCTAGGATGTTGTTCAACTGGTAAAGCGCTTATGAATTATTTTTTTAAAAAGCCCTTGAGTTCACTCCCCATCATTAAGTAGAACAAGATGGTGCACATGTCCTGTCTCCACCTCTGTACCCAGGAGGTGGAAATACGAGACAAGAGGATCAGGAGTTTAAGTACTACACTGCATGGCAAGGTTGAGGCCAGATTGGCCTGCAAAAGACTATCTCTAAAATAAAATAAAATAAGGTATATTATATGGTCCTTTGCATTCACCATAATATTTGAAGCTGGTAACAGAACTTTAAACATAATATTATATATATTTTTTCACTTTAAAGACCTAAAATCTAGTCTTAGGCTAAGTAATTATTTCCCAATGTGTCTTAATTAAATATGGATCCACAAACTACTGGTTTCACACATAATGAACATACATACATGCCCCTATACATACACACACACACACACACACACACACACACACACACACACACACCAAATGGTCATCCTACCAAACTGACAAAAACCACAGAGGATACAATACAGAATACTCTCAAGTGGCAACTTGTCTCTTACAGTCCATGATGAATGCACAATTTTTAATTAGTTATTATATTTATTTGTCCATTGTGTATTCTACTCAGTCAAATTTACATTGATTCTGACCTCTGTTGACATACTCCTAAAACCATTTGGAGACTTGATTATTGGGGGGATGGGGAAAAACAAAACAAAACATGAATGTTTATTGGGAAAAACATGAATATTACAAATAGTATGTCTTTGTGGCTAATTCCAGGACACTATGACTTATATTACTAGAAATATGTGTTTTTCTTTTAGTGATTTACATAGTTACTGGCTCCTACATGTGCCATTCATTATCCACCAAGAATTCTTTTTTTTGTTTGTAAGGAACTCATAATATTTGGAGAGTCAGGAGCAAGTGATGATGAGGCAGATGGAAGGGCATCCAAGTCTTTTTTAAAGGTTTTTTTGAATGTGTGGATGTCTATGTGTACGTACGTGCGTGTGCATGTCCGTGTATGTGCGCACACTGGAATACAGCTTCTCATAGAGGCCAGAAGCATTAGATTCCTCTAGAACTGGAGTTACAGGCAGTTGGTTGCAAGTGGCCCAGCTTGGGTGCTGGGCATTGAATTTGAATCCCGTGTAGGGATAGTGCATATTCTCTTAACTACTGAGCCATCTCCGGCCCGCTCATGGTAACCAAATCTTGGTGGGAAAGGGTCCAGAGTGTCTTGTCAGATGCATGATGTATACACCTGAAGAAACAAGCTGAGGGAGTTGGCAGAGTGTAGAAGTTGGGGAAAGAGTGGGGATTTTCACTTGTCCACTTTCTCTGATAAAGAAAGGCTCTGTCGGAATCCTTGCTCTCCTACATCTAACTGTCATGTTGAAAACAATCAAAAGGCAGAGGAGCTGACTTCAGTGTGGAATGAAAAGGGCTGACGTAGTTGATGTTTCCAATGACTGTTGGCTCAGAGCAGTGAGCATCCTAGGACAGAAGACAGCAGAGCTTGCTATCCGCGATCTGCTTTGGGAACTGGCCCAGTTTTTCTCTCAGACACTTGGTCCCCTGGGAATCCGTGTTTTATTCCTAATGTTCAGAGAAGATTGGCTAACGTCTTAGATATTCCCGCATGATTATTTTTCAATGCTCTTTACATTTTAATCCTTTTATCTCTTATTCCATTTTTACTCTTTTTCCCAACTGCATAGCAAAACAAAACAAAAGGCTTCTTCAACTGTTCTTTGAAAACCGGTTTTTCTCTCCTGAGATGTACCTCTGTGTGTGTGTCTTTCCCCTGTCGTAAAAACTCTCTGGGTCAACTCATCTCCCCTTGCTAGGCGAGTGCTCGACCACTGAGCTAAATCCCCAACCTTCTTTCCTTTTTTCTTATATCACCCTCTGAACTGCAAACGGAGTGGCGAGATGCAAGCTCTCTTACTTCTGGCCTGATTGCAGATTCCGACCAGCTGCCTGTTTGAGTGCGCCCGAGTGACTCAACTTCTGTGTTTTAATTCGTATTTTGGAAAGACAAACGACAGGAGTTCATTTTCTTGAGGTTTTCCCTCAGGCGAGAAAGCACAGCTTGATTCTTTGTGTATGAGAAAGAAGACAGTCAGATAACAATATCTTATTTTTGTGCCTGCCAACAGATGTCTGCCTCTCTATGGTACTCTGTGCCGCCAAGAGGCTAAGACAGCCTTGGGAAACTTGTCTGAAAGAAACCGGCCTTGAACTTGTTGAAATGCAGCTGTGGCCACTTGGCGCTCTGAGTTAGCCATTGGTTTCAGATGGGAAATTGAAATGTGACACCAACAATTTAGAAAGGAGCTCAGTAAACGTGCAGCACACTAGAATTTTTTTCTGAATATTAAAAAAAAAAAAACAACTTAATGCCCTTCTGAAATATTAAAAATGTTTTATTAAGGAACAAAAAGTAGGACACAAAAATAGAGAATCTAAGATAATATGTTTTTAAGGATACAACTGGCTGCTTTTATAATGTGTTTATATTTTTGATGAAGTATCACATGCACAAGAAAGCTTACGTAATGGTATCAAAGTAAATATTCGTGTCCTTGAAGGGAAACTTATAAAGTAGAATTTTCTCCAGTCTTGGAATTTCCCTCTGTCCCCCCTGACCTCCAGGCCCTCCTGCTTCAGCACCCTTTCCTTCCCTATGATGACCACTGACAAGCAGAGTTATGTTATTTTTTTATTGCTTGTCTATTGCTTCTCCCTATTGGGAAGGATTTTGGCAGCTATGAAGACAGCCCATCATAGTATGTGTTTTAGCTGTTCACATTTTTAAGATTTAAAACATGGATTCTAGTCTAAGTATCTTTCTGTGACTTATTTCTCCTTGGACACTTCCTCCCCTATCTTAGCTGAGACAACCCAAGGGAACCTTGAGAAGCTAAAGTTTCTGACAATGTGGGGAATTTCACGAGAGGAGTCTTGGCCACGTTGAATGATAGTGGCTCATTATATGGGAATTCACTGCCCATAGTATGCAATGCTGTCAGGCTATGTGACCTTGAAAGATGTCGAGAATGCATCTCAACCCAACACCGGGAATGACTGTTCTCCTTCACCATATGACTCTAGTTTTCCTCCTTTGTGCAGTCTCTTACATGGGTATTTCTCTCATACTTTGATGTTTGTTTCAGTCAGATCTCTGTCAGTTTATCGAGTATATTTATCAATACTATCATCACCATTGTTTCCATGCTCTCTCTACTCTAAAGAGGCTTCCTATTATAAATCACCTATGGAATTAAAGACAGGATGGAGAAGGACCTTAAAATAATATCCTAAAAGAATATGGCTTAGAGTCATGGAACACATATGTCTCTGAGCCTTTGTTCCGGTTCCTTTCAGACCCAGTTACCTACTGAATATAGTGGACTATGCTTTCCATTCATGTTTTTATACTTATTTATTGAAATTCTACTTCTTAAAACCCCAAACAAATGCTATCTCTAATCCAGGAAACTTTCCTAAGTCAGTCAGCATGGAAACTTTCATTTATGTAACACTTCTTCACTACATTTAGACACAGTACCTTGTTTGTGGTACTTGTACAAAAATGGCAGTTATTACAGACAAGATTGTCTCCTACACAGTGAAAGTATGGGTTAAATTCACATAAAACTGAAATTAGTGACATTTAAGTCACTATGTATCTGCTACTTAGCATTACTATTGAATGAGCTAGCTTTGCAAACCTGATTTATTTCATTATGTAAAATGTCATGCATGATAGATCTTTAAGAACATGGTCCATATCTTTTCTGAAGGTTGTCTGGTGAAAATAAAGGTATTTCATGGACATAATTAATAAATTCCATATAAAGCTGATGTCACTATTAGACTGTCCTGGTATCTCCACAACAAAGCCTTGTGCTGCCTATTGTAACAGAATCATTATGTATTTTTACTTTCTAAGTTGTAGTTAATGATGATGAACTCATATTTTATTTATTTTTTGTTATTTATTCATCTGCTGGTGTTTTGAGACAGGAATCACCTTAAATGTGTGATTTTCCTGTGTCTGCTACTGAGGGCTAGGATTTCGGACATATGCTTCCACAGTTTCCATGTATTTATCTGTATTTAGAGTTTGAGCCATCTACTTGTGATGTACTATAAATCCAACTTAAGAACTAAATATATAGCCAGGTGTTGGTGGTGGCGCACACCTTTAATCCCAGCACTCGGGAGGCAGAGCCAGGCGGATCTCTGTGTGTTTGAGGCCAGCCTGGGCTACCAAGTGAGTTCCAGGAAAGGCAAAGGCACAAAACTACACATGGAAACCCTGTCTCGAAAAACCAAAAAAAAAAAAAAAAAAAGAACTAAATATATCAGAATTTTAAGATATTATTAATTTTTTTATGCAATCATATTGTTAAATATTCTTGGATAGATATAAAATGCTGTTTGCCTGTTTTCTGCTTTGACACACAGCATTTTCTTGTAAAACAATTCCTTTAAGGAATCTACATCTGGTCCAAAGTCCTCTTCATACTTGTTCCCTGAGTGGGCTTTTTAATTTCTATTAGATGATCTTACTGTAAGGAAAATTAGGGGAAATAAGAACCAATAACTTAGGTTGTGAGACCCTTCTTTGTGTTGAATGGGAGAACAGAGTTCTGAGTACATGGTCAATTCTCTGTAGTTAGAGGTGACATTTGAATGAGCTTCTTATAACATTTTGTGGGCGATAAATTTTCAGTTCTGTGTCCTGCAACAAGGCATGGCTGCACAAACTTTCAAATTATTCCGGAGAGTTGCAAATGAGATTGAAACAAGTTTGTTTTTGTTTATATTGTTTTAGTCTCAAATAAAATAATGATATTTACAAAGCACTGGGTAAACTTTATTATTTATGTTTACTTGAGGAGTCACCAAAGAGTGACTGTTTACTGTTGGGTGATCAGCTTGCTATTTAAGAATTATTTGTCATTTAATGAAGGTCCTCTGTTTGTCCCACTGGATCTGCAGTTATCCTTCTGTGGATACTCATAATTATATTCTCTTCTAGAGTACACAAAATGAACCCTCCAAAAGAGAGATATGTAAATAGTATAAAATTTGGGAATATCAAAGGCCAAGCAATTCTTGCTAATTGTGCTTATTATAAATAAGCTATCAGTGACTTCGTGTCTTACGCTGGTATTGATCTTCTCACCCATGCTCGGAAATAATAATGAAATAACCTGTTGCTATTATTGCCCACTCAACAATATGCCCAGAAAATTTTCTCATTAAATAATCATTTCTAAGTTTTCATCTATTTTCAGCAAAATATGAAAATTTCTTCCTTTCTTTTTTTTTCTTAGAACTCTTTTTTAATGTTATTTTCCATCCACTGACCCCAGAGGCAAGAAATATTTCTACTGTATTTGCCCCAATAAATGTTTTCATCTTTTTTTTTAAATAAATAATAGACTTCATTTGTTTCCTTTGGGTAAAATTTATTCTCACATTGATACACAAAATCCCCAAAAAGGTATATGTTATTGTGTTCCCCTGTGATATTTCCATATGTAATTTAAATCAGAGTAGACAAATATCTCTTCTCAGGTTGTCTATCTTCTTTCTGATGAGAACATTTAAAATATTTTTGAATTTTACATATGTAATTGTTATCTGGGGTCACTAGACTGTGCACCCTTAGACTGTCCTTTCTCTGTGTCCCTTCATCCACTCTACTTTACAGTCCCCAGCCTCTGATAATCCCATTTTACCTTCAACTTCTATCACACCAACTTTTTTGAGTGTGAATGACATCATATGGTAGTTGTTTTTCTGTGTCTCCCCTCCCCACAAAATAATATATTCTAATTCCATCTTTGTAAGGAGAATCTTAAAAGGTCTTATTAATAAAAACAAACTGGGAGCCAGGTATTGGGGTGAATGCTAAACGATCAGAGAAGCAGAACCAGCCACATCCAACCTCATCTCGCCAACTTCTCAGCAGATCTTGTTTCCTCAAACTGGAAGCCTCTGAGTCCTCATCCAAATGGATCTCAGCTAAACTGCTTCTAAAAGCTTCAAAGCTCAAAAAGACTCTAGTTCCTGGTCCTCACACCTTTATATACATTTCTGCTTCCTGCCATCACTTTCTGGGATTAAAGGCATGTGTCTTTCTCAAGCAGAACATGAGATCTCAAGTCCTGAGATTAAAGGTGTGAGTGTCACCATGCCTGGCTTCTATGTCTATCTAGTGGCTGTTCTGTTCTCTGACCCCAGATAAGTTTATTAGGGTGCACAATATATTGGAGGACACAATATTACCAAACATCGTGGTTGTTACTCAGAGGAGGGTGTCCTTCTCTTCCACAGTTGAATACTGTTCCATTACTCATATGTGCAACATTTTCTTTATCCATTCATCAAGTGATACATACTAATGGATATAGAGTCCATAGTGATGGATTCCGTAGTGTATTAAATGATGGCTGCATTAATTTACTCTCCTACCAACTGTGTTCCTGGATTCCTAGATCCTTACCAACATGTGTTACTTTTCATCTTTATGGTAGTGGCCATCTTCACTAGAGTGAGGAGTTATTTCATTATGGTTCTATTATAGTCCCTCTGTTCCTTACAGCAATAGAATGTTTCTGTAATGTGTGTAGCTACCAAGGCAGGAAGGCTGTCAGCCTCCTTCCTGCCCTCTGCTCTGAATTCTCCCCACATGGTTCTTGGCTCCACTGTTTCTCTTTAGACTTTTCAATATAGCAGCCTGTAATACTCACAATAGAGTCAATTAAGACACTTAACAAAAGAAGATGCATTTCACAAAAGGGGAGACTTGAGCAGTAGCTCAGACAGTATGTTCTTAACCATGATGAGAATGCTTCCTCCCTAGAACTATTCATGGTATAAAACCATTGAATAATTCTACTGAATTCTACACAGTCCCTGCCACTAACCTAACGTCTCCTGTTGTTCCTGCAAAGAAAATAGCCTCCTTGGGGAACAGGAGAATGTCTGTAATTGTCCTCTCACAGACTTCTCAGTTGGCTGTTCTCAGAACACTGCTGTCACTTCCTTATGACCATGAAATTGATGTATTTCAAAAGGTTTTGTAGGGGAAAAAAATTACTGCGTAAGTGACACTTGTCACCTTAAACACCAAAGGTGTTTTTTTCTCATGAATACAGTCACATTAAAGGACCATTTTGCAAACACAAGCTCTTACAGTTGAAACCTTTACCAAACTAGAAGTAAGATTTATGCAGTCTGTGAATGGTTTCAGATGTTTTATTGCCTTCCTGTCCAATTACCTGGTGATCTCCTTTGCTTCCCATGTATGCTCACTATCCTTTGCTACCTGCCAACATTGCAGCAGACTCATCCATTTATACCATCATACTACCCGATAGTTTCATGGGGCCACATGTCAGGCATGACTTAATGGTGTCTTCTTAGAATCTGAGAAAGCGATGAACTAATTATAGCAGAGCCAGAGAGTCATCTGAGGCTGGGCAAGGGTTTTCTTTCAAACTCATTCCGCTCTGTAACTGATTGATGATAATCACTCGGTTGAACCCTGTTTCCTTTCACAGAAATCATTGATTTTCAAAAGGAAAACTGGGTTTGGGACGACTGTAGGGAGAAAATTTTAGATTACAAGTGTAGCTGGAGAGTTTCTCTCCAGCTCCAGCCATGCCCTGGAAGTCCCACAGCCCACTTATAAAATAAACACACAGACTCTATTATTTAAACTGTTTGGCCTAATGGCTCAGGCTTCTAACTATCGAGTTGCTACATCTTAAATTAACCCATTTCTATAAAGCTATCCCTGGCCACATGGCTTGTGACTTACCAGTATCTTACATGTTGGTCCTCATGGTGGCCTTCCTGTTCCCAGAATTCTCTTCTCTGCTTGTCCCGCCTATACTTCCTGCCTGGCTACTGGCCAATCAGCATTTTATTTATACAGAGTGATATCCACAGCATAAAAATTAATGAGAGCTAAATTATTTTTCTTAATTTCTACGGTTTTACAGTACTCAAGACTATACACAGGGAGTAAGAGCACAGAGGCCGAAAAACCACTAAATATGTACATTTAGAGGTTGTTTTTTTTTTTTTGACTCCACACTCTGACAGAGCCTCAATATGTGTCTTGGGATGTCTTCAAATTCAGGTTCCCCCTGCTTCAACCTGCAAAATGCTGAGAATAGAGTCATGACCTATAACACTAGCATAATACCAGAGCATTCTATACTCAATTATTCATATAAAACAGAAAGCTCATGGTAAATTTAGTATGAGAATTTAATAGAATAATACAATGACAATATTCTTGTTATACTGGACACATATTTTCCAGTCAGCAAGTTTTTTAAACCTTTTTTTTTTTTTTATGCACAGTGCTCACTGCACAAGTAACATAGGAAAATGAATGTCATCCCAGTTATACTGACTTCTTTCTTTTTTATCATTCTTATATTTGTGTTTTAATTTTCCAAATCAGCCATGGGTTCCTCTGTCCTCCCCCCTCCCGCCTCCACCCCCTCTCCCCCCATACCCTCCCCTCCATTCCTATCTCCTCCAGGGCCAAGACTCCCCTGGGGATTCATTTAAACCTGGTGGATTCAGTACAGGCAGGTTCAGTCCCCTCCTTCCAGGCTGAGCAAAGTGTCCCTGTGTAAGCCCAAGGTTCCAAACAGCCAGCTCATGCACTAAGGACAGGTCCCAGTCCCACAGCCTGGATGCCTCCCAAACCAGTTCAAGCTATTCAATTGGCTCAATTATCCAGAGGGCCTGATCCAGATGGGGGCTCCACAGCCTTTGGTTCATAATTCATGTGCTTCCGTTCATTTGGCTATTTGTCCCTGTGCCTCTCCAATCGTGGTCTCAACCATTCACGCTCTTACAGTCCCTCCTCTTTCTTGACAATTGGACTCCTGGAGCTCCACCTGGGGCCTGGCTGAGGATCTCTGCATCCACTTCCATCAGTTATTGGATGAGAGTTCCAGCACAACTGTTAGGTTAGGCTTTCTCTTGGCCATGACCATTGCCAGCAGTCTACAGAGAATACATCATTGTGGATTTCTGGGGAGCTCTCCAGCACTCTGCCTATTCCTCTTCTCATGTGGTCTTCATGGTCTGTTATTCCTTGTTCTCCCTTTCTGTTCTTGATCCAGCCGGGATCTCCTGCTCCCCTAAGCTTTCTTTCCCTCAAACCTTGCCCTTCATTACTCCCACTGTCATCCAGGTTGTTCATGTAGATCTCATCCATTTCTCTGTCATTGGGTGATACCTGTGTCTTTCCTAGGGTCCCATTTTCTAGGTAGCCTCCCTAGTGTAGCAGTCTAGTCAACTTTGTTTTACATCTAGTATCCTCCTATGAGTGAGTACATACCACGTTTGTCCTTCTGACTCTGGGTTACCTCACTCAGGATGATTTTTTCTAGATCCATCCATTTGCCTGCAAACCTTATGATGTCATTGTTTTTCTCTGCTGAGTAGTACTCCATTGTGTATATGTACCATATTTTCTTTATTCATTCTTCAGTTGAAGGGCATCTAGGTTGTTTCCAGGTTCTTAGAAGACAGCTTATGCTGGAGAGGATGTGGTATGATTGAGCATTCCTTGGGTATATGCCCAAGAGTGCTACAGCTGGGTCTTGGGGGAGATGGATACTCAATTTTCTAAGGAAGCACCATATTGATTTCCAAAGTGGCTGTACAAGCTTGCATTCCCACCAGCAGTGGAGGAGAGTTCCCCTTGCTCCACATCCTCTCCAGCATAAGCTGTCTTCTGTGGTTTTGATCTTAGCCACTCTGACAGGTATAAGGTGGTATCTCGGAGTTGTTTTGATTTGCATTTCCCAGATAATTAGGGATGTTGAGCAATTCCTTAAATGTCTTTCAGCCATTTGAACCTCCTCTGTTGAGAATTTTCTGTTTATTTCTATAGCCCATTTCTTAATTGGACTGTTGGGCATTTTGATGTCTAATTTCTTGAGTTCTTTATATATTCTGGATATCATCCCTCTGTCAGATGTGGGGTTGGTGAAGACCTTTTCCCATTTTGTAGGCTGTTGCTTTGTCTTGTTGACTGTGTCCTTTGCTCTACAAAAGCTTCTCAGTTTCAACAGATCTCATTGATTGATTGTTTCTCTGAGTGTCTGTGCTTCTGGTGTTATATTTAGAAAGTGATCTCCAGTGCCATTGCATTCAAGAGTACTTCCTACTTTATCTTCTATCAGGTTCAGAGTAACTGGATTTAGGTTGAGGTCTTTGATCCACTTGGACTTAAGTTTTGTGCATGGTGACAGATATGGATCTATTTGCAGCCTTCTACACATTGACATCCAGTTATGCCAGCACCATTTGTTGAAGATGCTTTCTCTTATCCATTGTACAGTTTTGGATTCTTTGTCAAAAATTGTATGTTCATAGGTGTGCGGGTTAATGTCAGGGTCTTCAACTCGATTCCATTGGTCCACATGTTGGTATATATGCCAGTACCAAGCTGTTTTTATTACAGTAGCTCTATAGTAGAGCTTGAGGTCAGGGATTGTGATGCCTCCAGAGGTTGTTTTATTTTACAGGATTCTTTTGGCTATCCTGGGTTTTTTGTTTTTCCATATGAAATTGAGTATTATTCTTTCCAGATCTGTGAAGAATTGTGTTGGTAATTTGATGGGAATTGTGTTGAATCTGTAGATTGCTTTTGGTAAGATTGCCATTTTTACTATGTTAATCCTGCCTATCCATGAGCATGGGAGGTCTTTCCATTTTCTGACATCTTCTTCCATTTCTTATTTCAGGGACTTAAAGTTGTTGTCATATAGGTCCTTCACATGCTTAGTTAGAGTAACCCCGAGGTATTTTATATCATTTGTGGCTATTGTAAAGGGTGATGTATCTCTGATTTCCTTCTCAGCCTGTTTGTCTATTGTATATAGGAGGGCTACTGATTTTTTGAGTTGGTCTTGTATCTTGCTATATTGCTGAAGGTTTTTTTATTAGCTGTATCAGTTCCTTGGTTGAATTTTTGGGGTCACTCATGTATACTATCATGTCATCTGCAAATAGGGAAAGCTTGACTTCTTCCTTTCCAATTTGTATCCCCTTAATCTCCTTATGTTGTCTTATAGCTCTGGCTAGAACTTCAAGTACTATATTGAATAAGTAGGGGGAGAGGGGACAGCCTTGCCTTGTTCCTGAATTTAGTGGTATTGCTTTGAGTTTCTCTCCATTTAATTTGATGTTGGCTGTTGGCTTGCTATAGATTGCCTTTATTATGTTTAGATATGTTCCCTATATTCCTGATTGCTCCAAGACCTTTATCATGATTGGATTTTGTCAAATGCCTTTTCTGCATCTAGTGAGATGATCATATGGGTTTTTTTTTCTTTGAGTTTGTTTATATGGTGTATTACATTGACAGACTTTCGTATATTGAACCACCCTTGCATCCCTGGGATGAAGCCTACTTGATCATGGAGGATAATTGTTTTGATGTGTTCTTGGAGTCTGTTTGCCAGTATTTTATTGAGTATTTTTGCATCAATGTTCATGAGGGAGATCGGTCTGTAGTTCTCTTTCTTTGTTGCATCTTTGTTTGGTTTAGGTATCAGGGTAATTGTAGCCTCATAGAAGGAGTTTGGTAATATACCTTCTGCTTCTATGGTATAGAGCAATTTAAAGAGTATTGGTATTAAGTCTTCTTTGAAGATCTGGTAGAATTCTGCAGTGAAAACCTCAGGTCAGGGCTTTTTTTGGTTGGGAGACTTTTAATGACTGATTCTATTTCCTTAGGGGTTATTGGACTATTTAAATGGTTTATCTGGTCTTGATTTAACTTAGGTATGTGGTATCAATCCAGAAAATTATCCATTTCTTTTAGATTTTCCAGTTTTGTGGAGTAGAGGTTTTTGAAGTATGACCTGATGATTCTCTGGATTTCCTCATTGTCTGTTGTTATGTCCCCCTTTTCATGTCTGATTTTGTTAATTTGGATGCTCTCTTTCTTTTGGTTAGTTTGGATAAGGGCTTGTCTATCTTGTTGATCTTCTCAAAGAACCAACTCTGTTTCATTAATCCTTTGCATTGTTCTCTTTATTGCTATTTTATTGATTTCAGCTCTCAATTTGATAATTTCCTGGTGTCTGTTCCTCCTGGGAGACTTTGCCAATTCCTGTTCAAGGGCTTTCAGGTTTGTTTTCAAGTCACTAGTGTGAGATTTCTCCAGCTTCTTTATGTGGGCATTCAGTGCTATGAATTTCCCTCTTAGCAATGCTTTCAGTGTTCCATACGTTTGGGTGTGTGGTGTATTCATTTTCATTGATCTCTAGGAAGTCTTTAATTTCTTTCTTTATTTTTTCCTTAACCCATTGGAGATTTAGTTCAGCATTATTCAGTTTCCACGAGATTGTAGGATTTCTGTAGTTTTTTCCTGTTGTTGAAATCTAACTTTAAACCATGGTGGTCCAATAGAACACAGGAGGTTATTCCAATTGTTTTGTATCTGTTGAGATTTGCTTTGTGGCCAAGTATGTGGTCTATTTTCAAGAAGGTTCCATGGGGTGCTGAGAAGAAGGTATGTTCTTTTTTGTTTGGTGGAATGTTTTGTAGATATCGATTAAATCCATTTGAGCCATAACATCAGTTAAGACCATTATGTCTCTGTTAAGTTTCAATTTTGCTGATCTGTCCAGAGGTGAAAGTGGGGTATTGAAGTCTCCCACTATTAAAGTGTGAGGTTTTATATGTGATTTAAGCTTCAGTAATGTTTCTTTTACATATGTGGGTGCACTTGTGTTTGGGGCATAAATGTTCAGAATTGAGACTTCATCTTGGTGGATCTTTCCTGCAATGAATATGTAATGTCCTTCATCATCTCTTTTGATTGATTTTAGTTTGAAGTCTATTTTGCTGGATATTAGGATGGCTACACCAGGTTGCTTCTTCAGACCATTTGATTGGAAAGTCTTTTCCCAGCCTTTTAGTCTTAGGAGGTATCTGTCTTTGAATTTGAGGTGTGTTTCTTATATGCAGCAGAAAGATGGGTCCTGTTTTCGTATCCATTCTGTTAGTCTGTGTCTTTTTATAAGTGAATTAAGTCCATTGATATTAAGAGATATTAATGACCAGTGATTGTTCATTCCTGTTATTATTTTTAATTTTTGGTGGTAGTGTGTGTGTATTTCTCTTCTTTGGGTTTTACTGCTGTGGTGTTATCTATTGCCTGTGTTTTCATGTGTGTATCTGATTTCCTTAGTTTGGAATATTCTTACTAGTGCTTTCTGTTGGGATGGGTTTGTGGATAATATTGTTTAAATCTGGTTTTGTCTTGGAAGTTCTTCTTCACCCCATCTATAATGATGGAAAGTTTTGCTGGATATATTAGTCTAGGCTGGCATCCATGGTCTCTTAGTGTCTGCATTATATCTGTCCAGGTCCTTCTGGCTTTCAAAGTCTCCATTGAAAAATTGGGTGTTATTCTGATGGGTTTGCCTGTATAAGTCATTTGGCATTTTTCCTTTGCTGCCCTTAATATTCTTTCTTTATTCTATACATTTAGTTGTTTAATTATTATAAGGCGAGGGGACTTTTGGGGGGGGGTCTAGTCTGTTTGGTGTTCTATAGGCTTTTTGTATCTTCATAGGCATTTCATCTTTAAGTTGGGAATGTTTTCTTCTATGGTCTTGTTAAATATATTTTCTGTGCCTTTGAGTTGGTATTCTTCTCCTTTCTCTATCCCTATTATTTGTAGGTTTGGTCTTTTCATGGCATCCCAAATTTCTTGGACATTTTGGGTCATGACTTTGTTGGTTTTAGTGTTTTCTTTCACTGATGAATCTATTTCTTCTAACATATCTTCAACATCATAGATCCTCTCTTCCATCTCTTGCATTCTGTTGGTTATACTTGCATCTGAAGTTCCTGTTTGTTTGCTCAGATTTTCTATTTCCAGCATTCCTTCTGCTAGTGTCTTCTTCATTTTTTCTATTTCCCTCTTCAGGTCTTGGACTGTTTCCCTTGCTTTTTCATGATTTTCTTTCAGGGACTTATTGTTTTCTTCTGCTTTAATTGTCCTTTCCTCTAGTTTTTAATAGTGTTCTTCCCATTTTTTTGTTTGTCTGTTCCTCCACTTTATTTTTTATTTCTTCTATATAAGGCTCTAGCCTCTTCATGATGTTACTTATAAGGTTGTTTTATTCTTCTTCTTCCATTCCATGATGTTCAGGTCTAGCTGTTGGAGAAGGGCTAGGTTCTGGTGATGCTGTTTTGCTCTTTTTTTTGTTGTATGTACTTCTGCTTTGGCATCTGCCCATCTCCTCATGGGTTCATTCTTGGTCTTATCAGTGTTCTTGGTCCAGACAGAGATGACAGATTTAGGGAGCCTCTCTCTGGTCCAGATGGAAGCTCTGGGCCAGATGGGAGCTCTGGTCCAGATGAGAGTGATGGCTGTATAGGGGGCTGGACTCTGAGTCTCAGGAAGTCCCTGGGGTCTCCTTATCTTGTCCAGATGGGAGCTCCTCTTGTCCAGATGGAAGTTCTGGGGCAGGATGGAATACTGGACACTGGTCTCTAAGTCTCTGGACGTGGCTGGGGTCACCAGCAGATGGGTGTGGGGGCAAGGCGTTGAGGTTGTAGTGTCCACCAGAGGGTCTCTCTGGTCTCTGGTCCAGATGGGAGTTCCGGGGCAGATGGGAGCTTGGGGCTGGTCTCTGATTCTCAGGAAGTGGCTGGGGTCTGGGGCAAATGGGTGTGGGGGCAGGCTGTGGAGACCGCAGGGTCTGCCTGCAGTCTTGGAAAAGGGTAGCCTTTCTGCAGGGCCGGCCAAATGGCCAGAAACTGGGGCCAAGGTCCTCCTGGGATGGCTGGTGCCTAGGGGTGGGACCCAGGGGCAGTTGCCTCTCTGACTATAACCCCAGGCACACACCTCTGTTCCAGCTATACTGAATTCTTAATAACAAGTCCTGAATATTGGGCTGGAAGAAGAAAAATTTCATGATATGCTTGTCTCCTCACATGTCCACACATGCTTAGTTTTGTTGTTCTATCCAAGACCTTGTTAGTAAACCACGTGACCAATGGTTATCACATAGAATTGTTTTCTTTTCTTTTGGGTAATTCAAATAAATGGTTAACAGGAGAATCTCTAGCTAGTAACAAACAAGCATCTGGCTAATATTCCATGAACTTTGTACATCATTTTCTAAATAATTGTTGGCCGTGAAAATGGTGATATTTTTCCTCCATAGAAAACAATATCTGTCCTTCTTCCCCATTTCTTCCTTGATCAAGATGATGAATCATGCAGAAATTACATCACATTTCAAATGCATAACTTAGTTTAGTACTATTCAGAAATACCCACATTTAAAAATGTTTGGGTGAAAGAATTTTTATCTGACCTAATTCGTCTTTCTTTCTTGTTTTTTTAGTTTTTGAAATTAAAGTGTCATTATATCATTCCTTCCTACAACTAATACCATGTAACCCTCAACCACCTCTATTAAATTCATGACCTCTTTTCCTATTTGTATTTCTTAATATAGGAAAACAACCCGCTCGGCCTATATATTGCTCATTTTATGTATGTGATTCCAGGACTGACCACTTGGTACTGGATAATCCATCGGAAGTCTTCTTTGGAGAGTACTGTTTCTCCTGCTCCATCTCCCTTAGCTTCTGTAGTTCTTTGTTGAGATTTAGAGCCTCCTGATCATTCTCCTTCCACATCAACAGGTCAATTGGTAAAGTCTTTCTATTTTAATTAGAATATTTATTTTTTCACAGTTTTATGCATGAATACAATGTATTTACATTATTTCACTCCTTTACCTCCTGATCCAACACCTTCAACATCACACAGGACCTTTTATTCTTTCTTTATTATTTTTATATAATACATACAATTATTTAATATTGTTCATATATATGTACACAGAGGGATCACCACTTGGGTGGAAATTGACTTTCCATCCCTCAACAGATATTGAATGCCTGCAGTCCTTCATCTAGCAGTGGGGCCTTCTTGATTGATATAGTCATTATTCAAGTCTCATTTAGGCAAGCACTTTATTGAGATGTTATGGATGTAGCTTACCTTTCAAAGGTAAAGACACTATCTAGCAGAGAGCATCTTGGGTATCTGACTCAAAAAATCTTTCCATTCCCACATCTTCATAGTTCCCTGAGCCTTAGGTGTAGTTTTTGTATTGTACATGTACAAATTGGGGTTGAGCATACCATGGCCACTTACTCTCTGACTTTTTCCTAGTGTGAATCCACAGAGTAAACTCTGGCATGAAAAGGAGCTTCTTTGATGAGGTGTGAAAGCTAAACTCAATCAACTGGTTTCTTCAGGCACTTTGGTGTCTTCTGAGGAGACTGAGAATGAGATGTTCTCAGCCTTGGGACCAGCACATTTAGACAAATTACTCCCATGCTACATAGAATGTTCTAGAGCCTGAATAAGTACTATCACTTGCTGATTGGGCAGATAAAATTGAGAAGTGTCTTACTTTTGTTCTGGAGTCTGTGATCATGACTAAATTATAGTTTATGCCTTTTGTTTATAGCTTATTATTTGTGAAATAAATTCATAAAAATAATAAGGTGCATAAGTCATGAAGATGATATGTGTACATATGTGTATGCCTGTGTTTGTATGTACATGTATGTTTCCCCAAACCTAGTGTCTCAAAAATAAATGCCAAATGAACTCATAACTAGCATTCAAACTCAGTGTTGACCTCCACATTTTTCTTAAATATTTTTAAAGGATTGACGTATTACTGATAATTTATTTTTATTCAGAAGAACACTGGCTTAATAAATTTAAATAGGA
This sequence comes from Onychomys torridus, assembly GCF_903995425.1. Taxonomy (NCBI): domain Eukaryota; kingdom Metazoa; phylum Chordata; class Mammalia; order Rodentia; family Cricetidae; genus Onychomys; species Onychomys torridus. The sequence goes on from NC_050460.1 coordinate 46,690,378, forward strand.
AAAATGTTTATTTTTAATTGATCATTTATGCATCTTATTTACCCATGCACCATTGCAGTAACAAGTATAAAAAGATGATGACAGGAGAAGAAATGTATTGTCATGTCCAGGTGTTTATATTTTTCTTAGGATGTGTTCAATGATTTATTTAGGAAGACAACCTCAAAGAAATTTACACAAAAAAAGAGTCTAAAAATGTAATTTACAATGTCCATTTATCTGCCAACTTTAGTAATAACTACTGATGAGCCACACACTTGAGATATACAGGCTAGCAGGCATATGCATATCCAATTAGTACTGTTTCTTCTTTGAACCAACAGTGCTCTTTTATTTGTAACTTTAATGGCTTAATTTTGCTGCTATTACAGTTTGAAATGAGCTTAGTCAAAATAGCCTCTGACACCCAAAGATACCAGGTTTCGTTTCCACAGAATTTATTTTCAAAGTTCTTTATTATCTCAAGTTACAGCATGGCAAGAAGACAGCTCATTTGCATATTATAAACTTTCAAAATGTGTGCCGTTTTGATAGCTTGTAATTTACTAGAATGGGGATATAAAGAAATTTGATGGTTGCTAAGGTGCTTTTTGTTTCCAAACAGAAACTGGCAACTCATCAATGAGCATGTTTGTTTCAGAGAAATATCCTTCACAGTGACCATGCCTGTTGGGAAGGTGCCCGGGTGACAACATCAATTAATTTAATGTTCACTCATTTGCCCATTATAGAGACCACAAGCATGACCCTGTATTGTATAGTAAGGATATAATAGACATGTCATGGGCATTGTTGGCGAAGGAAATTTTAGCTATAAAGTCACATGGATATTTGAGATAACTGGAATTTGCAAAGTTCTAGCAATGAAGATCTCTCATTCAACTATAAATCAAAGATAAAATCCACAGTACTCCACTAAGACATATCCAGCTATGGCCTGGAACAACAAGCAAAGAAAGTCACCCAAACTGTGATGCAGAGAATCCAAATTATTGCAAGGAAGTAGAAAGTAATGCCTTGATCTTGTAGCAAGAAGGGAAGTCCTTGGATTATTCCAAACCTGAGCTGGAATACTTACAAGATGCCATTGATTTCAGCACTTCAGAGCATTGATTTTTTTTAATCCCCCTTTCCCTAGAAAAGGATGAGAGTTGGTACTTCAGACAGAGCTCTAGAAGTGGGAAAGTGTCAGTGGCACTGTCTCTAGTGGCAAATAGAATTCCGAGATGAGGAAAACAAACCAGACAATTGATCTTGGTTGAGCTTCTGAAATCTTTCCTGCGCTTCATCATTTTATGTAGCCTTTAATTGCTGCTTTCTTTCTCCTCGTTTCCATTTGGAAAAAAAAAAATCAAATGTGTCCATTCTAATCTCCATGCTGACTCAAGCTCTGCACCCCTACCCCCAGCACTAGGCATGAACTTGTGACTTCATAGAGGCTAGGCAAGTCCTTTAGCACAGAGATGCCCCCCAACCCACCCTAGTCTTTCTGAGACTGAAAAGAGATGGAACGACTTACATTTGGAAAATCAGTATTAAACATTAATATTTTTGTGTTATTTTTCCTCTTTTATTTTGATATTTATGATTTTTAAATTACTGTTCTTTTAATAACTAAGTTCCTTATGCTATTGCTTATCTCTTGGGGATTCCTTTGTGTGCCAATTGCTTCAACTAACAGTGGGGATTCAGTCTAACCATTCAGCATGTTTTCCTCTTTAAGGATGTCAGTATTTCAAATGCAATAGCTCCATTTAATTTTATCAACAACAAAAATGCATCCCTATCTTTATTGTTACTGTCAGAAGCTATGATCAGTTCTGTTATAGATGAAGGTTCTGGGGATGTGTAAAGATGAATAGATAAGCCCAGGCTGCATCACTGGCTATCTCATTCTGGTGTTTCAGTACAGAACGAACTACGCCTTGATGATCCCTTTAGCTAAAAGCCTTCCATCAGTAATGAAAATAAAGTATTAGTTAATTTAAATAGTCTTTCAGAAATCTTCATGAATAGTCATGTCTTGGGCTCCCTTTAAAACGGCTTACTAATTTTAATTAAGTCTTTACTCATTAAAATGAGTCATTATTTCTTAATTTTATTTTCACAACTTTCATGTGTTTCCTCTATAATTGCTTTAAAAATTTTAAGTCCTATGTTTTGTATTTTTTTTCTGGTCACTGACCTACTGGGTTGATATTATTTAACTACTTTATCTGCCTTCAGCAATATGAAATAGATGTCATTTAATCCTTGCAACATTTAAAGGGTCTTTTATGGATATCCATTTGCTATATTATATTCACCTATTTTACATGTACAAGTCCATACATTTAATGCATTTATGAAAGACTACAATTCTTACCATGAAATTCAGCTTAATACATTTTATGACCACAATAACATTTACTGTTAATCTTGATTCCATCCCATCTCCAGGCAAAAGCCTGTCTAAATTTGACGAGTTTAACATTAACTTTTTAAGACATTTCAGATAATGGGACCATGCAATGTGTTGTCCTTTGTGGCTTGCCTTCTATCACCTAGCAAAGAGTTATTGAGAATCAGTCATGTGATAGCATGTATCAGAGCTTCATTATTTTTGGCTGCTGTATAATACTTCATTTCATGCATATACCCCAATTTATGCCTCCATTGTCAGCTGATGAAAATTTGAGATTTTTTTTTCCATTTGAGGGCTCTTGTGAATGATACTGGTATTGATGTTTGTGTGTAAATTCTCTCAGAGCATTCTTTTCTCCATGTGTCCTAGTTTTTTACCTAAGAAGTGTCTAGTCCTATGATGACCCATACGTATAACTAGGCAGAGAATTTCCAAGTTATTTTCCATCTCACCATTTCACATTCTTGCAGGAAGTATAGATGTATTGTTGTTTCTTTGCAATTATTTTATATTTTTTATAAATATATTATAAATTATATTTCTTATATACAATAGAATATATAATAATGCCTATTATTATATATTTATTATAAAATATAAAAATTATTTCTTATCTATATATTTCTTTGCAATAATTATAAAACCTTGTTATTTTTCTTGTTACCTTATCAAGACCATCTAGGGAGTAAGAAATGATACCCCATTAGGGCTTTATTTTGCATTGTCTTATGACACAGTGATGATGACCATCTTTTCATGTGCTCAGGTCTCTACTGTTTGTATGTTTTCATAAGGTAGAAGAGTGTCAAAAATAAGACCCTGAACTTTTAATACTTTTATCCTTGGGTCTCTCCCATTGTTCCCTCTGAGTAAGATGCTAGCTTTTTAAGCCAGAGAACTTTTGCCCATAAAATCAGAGCAGTAAGCCAGGGTCTGCTAGCACATGCCTGTAAGCCTAACACTCAGGAGGGTGAGGCAAGAGGATTTCTGTGACTTGAGGCTAGTACAAATTATATAGCAGGCCCAGGCCAACGAGAACAGTGCCTGGCTGAATTAGTGATGCTGGGGAATGACTATCCCATGTGTAGAAAACAAAGTGCTTAGCTGATAACATGCTTTCCTTGGTAATAAGTCTGTGTGTGTCCTTTTTAAGAGATACTGAAAATCTGTAATTTTCAGAAGTTTTTGTTCCTGAGACCCCTATTAATTCTAAAAATTACTTTTAAGACTCCCAAAAGCTGTCTTTTTACTGATTGAGTTTAATAATATTTATCATATTATAGGGTTAAAAATGAGACTTTGCTTGTTATCATGGTGCATGTATTTAATGTCAGCATTTGTGAGGCAGATACAGCCAGATCATTGTGATTAGAGGCCATTCTGATCTACATTGTGAGTTCTAGGCAAGTTGAAGCTACACAGGGAGACACTGTCAAAAAAAAAAAAAAGAAGAATAGAAAAAGAAAGAAAATAATTTTTAAAATAATTAGATTTAAAAAGAACACTTCTTTATACTTATTTAGAATACTATAGTAATTGCACAGTATCCTCTTGTGGTGGCCCATGACAGTGATCAGGGGACCAAGGCAGGAAGTTTAGAGGTTAAAAACATCCTAGTCTACCTACCTAAAATGAAACCCACAAAATAAAATGTGCAAAAATAAGATTCGCCCACTTTGTTGCAACAAAGCAAACAATACCTTTATGAAAAAATAAATACAGTTTTAGAAATACAATAATTTAGGAAGGAAAACAACTTTTTATTTCAATGTGTAAATCTGTTTCTGTATTTTACTCAACAGCAAAAATAATTCTCATTACAGCTTCTGTCATCCATAGACTACATTATTGCTCATATTATAAAAAAGAGAGGTCTACAGTTAGCTTGTAGAAGTATCATAGTGAAGAAAACAGATAACATTTTACTGTTAACATTAAAATATCCTACCCTTGCAAATCTCTTGGTAGTTCTCAAGGATCCTGGAGGTGCTGACCATGCTTAGGGGATCATTGTTGAGAGATAGAATGCATCTTTTTAAACTAATTAATTAACTATGTCCCTCTTCAACACTGTACTCAAATTGAATGACCTTGGACTCAATTTTTAAGAACTTAATCTGCTTGAAACTAAAAGTACATGTTTCTGAAAGATTAAAAAAAATTCAAGATGAAAAAAAATATGGTTATCCAATATCAAATAGTCAGCCCTGAAAACTACATACAAATAACACTATTCAGACAAAATATGCTATATTTAGGAATATATTTGTGTATCTGAATACGTATCTATGCATGTAATTAATAATTAAAAACAGGCTATGAAATCGAAAGAGAGCAAGGATGAGTGATTGGGATGATTTGAAAGGAAGAAAGGGAAGAAGGAAATGTGATTGTATTATAATCTTAGAAATAGCGAAGTTTTTAAAAAGTAAAGTCTGCCTGACAAGCATGAAGATCTAAGTTCAGATCTTTAGCACCCGTGGAAATCATCACAACCCCAGTGCTAATGTGTGTTGGGGGATGTGGAAACAGCTGCATCCCTAGCTGAGCAGAATGGATGAACACTAAGTTCAATAGATACCCTGTCTCAAAATAGGGAGGAATTGAGGAAAACACCTGACATCCATCTCTGGCTGCCACATCCATGCAAATACATATGTATGCATACCTACATGAACACATGCACATTCATATTCACACACACACACAAAAGCTTTTGTTTCTATAATTGTCAATATTAAACCAGAAAGGCCTCCTTTGGCAACTAGAATATGCCTATGAGATATTAGTGGCTGATGTTATTGAACTCCATGACAACTCTTGGAAAGGGAAACTATTTAGTTGGAAATTTTCCTGTGTCCCACCCAGTCTGCAGCTGCTCAGACCCAAATAAACACAAAAAGGCTTATATTAATTACAAACTGTATAGCCATTAGCTCAGGCTAACTATTGACTAGCTCTTACACTAAAAGTAACCCATAATTCTGATCTATGTTTAGCCACTGGTTTGGTACCTTTTCTCAGTTCTGCCTTGTCATCTTGCTTCCTCTGTGTCTGGCTGGTGACTCCTGACTCAACCTTCCTCTTCCCAGAATTTTCCTTGTATGCTTATCCCACCTTTACTTCCTGCCTGGCTACTGGCCAACCAGCATTTTATTTATCAACCAATCAGAGCAACACACATTCACAGCATAGAGAACGACATTCTAGAGCAAGACTATGTTTCATATTTTTTAAAAATTCTTTTCAAATTATCAATTAAGTTAAAGATAAAATGTTATTTGGCTAATTTTGAATAATAAGCCTGGGTAAGATGTTATGGGTAGCAGTAATCTTAAAAGTTCTTGTTAAAAATTTAAACCTGAGGCCAGTTATTGGGGTGAATGCTTGAAGATCAGAGAAGCAGAACAAGCCACAGCTACCTCACCTCGATAGTTCCTCAGCTGATCCTGTTTCCTCAGACTGGAAGCCTCTCAGTCTTCATCCAGAATGGGTCTCAGCTGAACTGTTGTTCAGAGCCTAAATGCTTAACCCGCCAAATGCTTCTAGTTTCTGGTCTTCATGCCTTATATATCTTTCTCTTTCTGCCATCACTCCCTTTTATTAAAGGCTCACTTTCTGAGATTAAAGATGTGTGTCACCATGCCTGAGTATTTCCAATGTGGCCTTGAACTTACAGAAATCCAGAGGTTATGGTCAGTACTCAGGCTCACTAAAGAAAGTGAAGACTGGTGTGCTTAGTGTACTATCATGCATTGCATTTGATGGCAGAGCCTGTGAAAAGTATCCTTGAGTAGGCAATGATTTGAGCAGAGTAAACATGGTATCTAAGTGGGCACTTTGAGATGGTGTCAGCATTTGAATCAGTAGTGAGGACAATGGGAAAATTAGCAAGTAGTAATGAAGACAACGACGATTTCTCAGTGTGCTCAGGCATCATTTGATCTGCTGACTAGAACAAAACAAAGAAGTATGGATTTGCCCTCCTTCTTTTGCCACTACTTGAGAAAGACCACTTCATCTAATCTTCTTTGATGTTTATCCCTGAGACTGGAGAGGAGTACTTCCACCATTGGTAGCTGGCAGTGGGCAGATCTGGGACTATTTCTCCATGTGATTACATGAACTCTTTATCTATCCCCCATTCATATTACATATTAGACATATCATGAACATGAAATCCCAGAAATTTATTGTTATCAAGTAAGATTTTTCCATGGATAATTTATATCAGCTATATTGATAATAGATGGAAATTTGAGATATTTTCTACTCAGTAAAGAATTTGAATTGACAAGGTTTTTGTAATCACTCCTTATGGTAGAGAGGAGCCATAGCTTAACATCTAGGTAGGCTTCCACGTGTCCAGTGTTTGTCCAAACTGTTCTTTGATAACATTTAATCTAGAAACACTGAAAAATTATGATACCCTGATTTTGAAGCTCATATATATCTAACTAGTCAATTAACCATAATTAAGAGCATGATAACATGACTTTTCATTTGTAAAATGCTAATAATACTTATTTTCAAGCTTTGTTGTCAGCAGTAAAGATAATAGATTGAAAGCCATGGGCATGCCATGTGAGCCTAGTGGAGCCAACCAAATAATGATTGATATCTTAATTCAATCTTAAGTGGTAGAAATCTATCTTCCAGGTGGTAAGCTGCCAAGATTAAACATTACAACTGGTATATCTATGATGGTGAAATGCCATCAGCGTGCAGCAGTGCCAGCATTAGGAGAACCACTAGAGGAGAAGGCAATCATGGAGCCCCATCTTTGACATTTTCTTATTTGAAAAAATTTTAATGTTGACATTTAAAGTCATTTCTTCTAAGCTAGTAATTATAATGCATTTCCTTCCTGTAAAGTAATATTTAGAAACAAACCAGGGCTAGTATATCAAAATTATTAAAACATTGACATGCCAAGAAATACTTTTAGAAAGAAAACCTTTGTTAAAAATGTATCTGGACATATCCAAATAATTGAAGCCATGGTATTTGTAATTGACGCATAAAATTGTAAAATCTGGCCAATTTTTTTTGGCAGAATTTTATGAAAAATGTTTTCTTAAAAAATTTATTTATCTATTTTATGTATGAGTCTCCATCTTCATGTATGCCTTTATGCCAGAAGAAGGCATGGGGTCCCACTAGAGATGGTTGTGAGCCATCCATGTGGTTGTTGGGAATTGAACTTAGCCAAAGATCTTAACCTCTGAGCCATCTCTCCTGCCCCATGAAACATATTTTTAAGTCTGATTTCAACTCTCTTTACATTTTCTTGGTAAAAACATTATTACCCACAAAGGGAAACATACTCAACTGTGAATATAGGGACTCATGTTAATAAAACTAGAAAAAAAATGGATAGTGTAAGATAGTTGATTTGTGAAAAGAAATCTGTGCTGCAACTATTAAAATTTTTAAGGGAGTTTTTCTCCTCTGGGGGAACAGTTCTTTCTTTCTGAGAGGCTTAAGACCTCTGTGTGTCTCTTTCATCATGAGTGGTGATAAATAAGTTCAATTTCCAGGTACTTTTCAATGTTTCAAAGACACCCTTTGATGCAGAATGATAGTAGGAACTAAAATTGACTACCAATGTTAGAATTTGCAATAAATGCCTACTTTCCTACTGTGAAGAACATCCGTTCCTGATGTGACTCAATTACTCACCATATATATGGAAAATTGATGGCCCAAGCATTGCTATTTGTCATGTTCACAGTTGCCAACTTTTCAACTTTTAATTTCTTGCTGTTATTTTGCAATTAAAAATTTAATGTTGTGGCTATGAAACAGATGCATGTTTCCATCTAGTTGTTTCCATTTTTGATATTGTTTTCCAAGAGTCAAGAGGTAGGTGAAATTCCTGAGGGCTTAAAAATAGTTCTGAAGCAGAAGTGTGCACCCTAGGGGCACGATTATCTTATGTGCAGGCAATTGTATTTTCAACACAATTAGCTGCCTAACCGTGTGACTAAACATCTCTATGTATTTGCACATATAAGTAATTATGTCAGAATTAAAGTCTGAAGAGCTCTCTCTGACTTTGCTTTCCCTCGGGAATAGCTATAACAAAATACAATGAGTATAATCCTAGGTTATAAACTTATTTACTGAACAAACTATTTACAAACAATATCTGAAATGACAGTTTCGTTTTCTTTATCAAAATATGAAGATAACAAAGATTATGCATGACCATGACAGAAATTGTAGGATTCTACAATTTACCAATATATCTGGTCTGATAGTCTCTCTTTAACACATACATGAATTCATATGGCATATGTTTATATAAAATTTCAAACATAATGCTACCTCAAGAATTGATATTCATTTTATGCAATTAATATAAACTAATAATGAAAACAAAACAATTATTAATAAATCTTACAAACTGCAAGCCAAGTCTTGCCACTCACCTTATTCTGTTCCCATCTTTGAGTTCTTTCATACATGGGAATAATTTCTGTCTTTCAAAGCTTTCCTTATTGAAGGAGCTGAGTGAATATTTATGTTTTATGTTGTTTTGTCCTTTATTAAAATACTCTTAGTTCTAAAAGAAAATAAAACATGAGGTATATTACTTGGAGACCCATTTTATTATTTTATTTTATAGATTTTAATTAAAATATATCAGTTTCTCCTTCTCTTTCCTCCCTCCAGCCCCTTCTACGGCCCCTTCTTCCAATTCCTTCCTTGTCCCTTCCTTTGTGTGTATATGTTCATATCTATATGAACAAATATACAAATACATGCTGAGTCTATTACAGAAGGACTCTTGACTGTTTTATGGATTTCTATACCTGACTTGTGCATGTCTGTATGTATTTTAATGTTTGGTTTGGGCCCCCAAAGCCTCAAGAATGGTTTCCCACACACATTTCTGGAACTCAATGCAGATTCCTCTCTGTGGTACAGTGCTCTGAAATCCAGCTACCTCTCCTCATCTTTATCCAGGGGCCTCACCACAGATGAGCAAGGCTGCTCACATCTATTTGGACTCCCTTCCTCTATTCGATAAGAAAGTATCTCCAATGCCAGGTTGTAAAATTATCATCATTCTATGTTTCTTGCTTAATGAGAAAATATTTTGTTGAATAGAATTAGTGCTGCAGCTCACATGTTTATATGAGTCAGATAAAGGTTAAGCTCGATTGTACCTTAGCCTCTTTGAAATACTCATATCTTGTTTAAGCATGACAATAAACTAATTAAAGCAAACTGAAGGCCAGCAGTTTCCACTGGGTTAAGTGGTAACTTTTCAAAACATGTCCTCATCACAGGGTGTAAATAGATTTCATATTTAAATAAACACTAAACATAATACTTGATGATTAAGTGCATGTGGTTGATAGTATGATGCAAATTCTAACTGGCAGTTTAATTTATTATTAAGCTAATTTGTATTTAGTTTTTGCTGCTGTTGAAATTATTTGGATCTCCTTCTATCATTAAAAAGAAAGTCAAATGAAGTGACTCAAAGACCAGTGTGGTGGGTTTCCTGAGAGTCTATATGGGAGATTTAAGGCAGATAGATGAACAGGTAATCATAAGCACAATAATGCCTCAACTTTTGTTTGTTCAAATTTTGGGTTCATTTAAGGAGATAATTCTGATAGGAGGATGAGGTGTATTTGGGATAATAGTTGTAACCTCTGGCTTTTCAGCATTCATACCATAGTGTTCATAAATTCTTGAGAGACTTGAGGCTTGGTAAAGAGTTTCCATCTCTCACTGTGGCCTGCAAATTGGGGTTTCCTACAGAGCTGGAATACTAAATGTAAGAGTGTGTGTCCGTTATGTTTTGAAAATAATCTGCTTTCGTAAGTTTGACTTGGAAGCGGCACAAATGGTCATGTGTGCACCGTGGCACTCTGTTCCTTCGTGAATGCCTGGAACTGAGGTGTGCCTTCTGGTTACCAATTCTCCCCTAGGAACTGCTTTCCAATGGTAGATAGTCTTGGAAACATTTCATGGAATGGCTTCTCTGTATTTACTTTTCAGCCAAAGGCTCCAGGAAACCAACATTGAAACTTCACTTCAGCTCTTCCCACCTAATTTTGATCTCTGTGTCTCCAGCTCACTAATTGGCATGTCTTGCTTAGGCATCTCCTGCCAGTGTGTGGTCTAGGGAGTGCCTCCAGGAAACACTCCAGGGCAAGTGTGAGCCGCCTCCCATTTGCTCCAGTTTTCACTGGAAACACCACACTCTCCTGCACTGACTTTTCCCCAGTGCCTGCAAATAGCTGCTTTACAGATTTCTCCTTGTGTGTCTTGGAGAAGTTTAAGAAAAACAGTTATTCTCAAAACCAAAATCAAGAGGGAGAAATGGGAGGGAGGGATGAAGGGATGAAGAAGAGGATGTAAAAAGGGAAGCACCAGATTTCTCTGCAGAGAGCTCTTTGATGACTTGGAAATTCACCAAGGAAGAGACTGAAAGTCTTTTGTGGGGTTTGTTTGGGACTTGACAATGAGTGAAGCTTGATCTTCCCACTGTCTCCCTTTACTTGTTTACTTGCAGTCTGATGAAGAGCCTGAAGACGCTATGAATTCACAGAAAGACACTTTTGCAGTTCCCCTGGCTGCCATCAGGACACCTCCTTCCCGCACTTCTGCTAATTAGTTACTTAGCGTGTTGACCTCCATTTAATAGGCACTTTCACAGTGATGTCTAGAACACTGGAGACTTGACAGGGATCACTTTTTACTTCATTCTCATGATACCTCTGCATTAGGGTACGCTCTTTCATGGGCCATGTATATTCCTTTACATTATGTTAGCAGAAGCTCCAGCTTTGGCTTAAACTAATATTTTCAAGGATGCTTGCATAAGACATTGATCATATCGTCAGAGCAACTCCAGCTCTCTAGTGAGCAACAAGAGCCAAAGTGATGTAAAGCTAATAGGAAAGACATTGAAAAAATGCATGTCCATGTTAAGGTACAGTGATGAGAACTGAATGAGTCATCAAGACTCAGAGAAGTTTTATTCTAGAAAGTTCTCCAGATAGGTTCCTGGATAGTAGTCTCATTTTTTTCCTACATATTTACAAATGGAGCTTGTTAGTGGAATTATAACAAGCTTCTAAGAGCATTTATATATGCATGGAGAACATGCAGAGCCAGACAAAAAGAGAATGGGATGATTCTCATCTAAGCATGGAAATATTCTTACATGGAGTGTTGAAGGATACAAAAGTATTGGAACATGGAAATATAACCTTACCTATAGGGCATGGGTAGGAGAAATGATAAAAAAGTGTGTGAATTATGGATATTTGGTACTGAGCACTGGAGAGAAATGAAAAGAGACCACACTAATTGGTCTCTACCCATCACAAAGACAGGATGTGAACACAGACAGGGGAACTGATATCAAGGAAACTCACAAAGGTGGAGGGATTGTCCTGGACCACCAGGCAGAAGAAAATCTGTTATCCAAATGAGCTGAACACACTCCCCTGCCAGCCCTGCACCTGCAAATGAATTTATTCAGCAGATTCTGTTAGCTATTCATAGTGGCCTTGGTTGATCTTAGAACAAAGGGCAAAATAAAAACTCAGATATACCACTGGGTCTGCTGGAAGAGCAGTTTAATGGGCAAAAGAAGAAAGGCCTCCTGGAGGAGGTCACAGATGACATCAAACTTTCTTTTTCACATGTCCCTAATTTCATTTCTTCTCATGTCTTGTATATGGTAACAAACTAATTAATCAACATTAAACTTTATAAAATAAAAGACTATGAGAAAGTGTCATAACTACACTTACTACATCATTTTATTTGATATAAGTTGTTTTGAGATTTTAGAGTTCAGTCTGTACAGATCACTTATTACCTGATGGACAAAAGTTCAAATGTCTTATCCTACAAAACCACATAGGAATAAGTAATTAAATATTCCCTGACCTTTATGTCAGTGATATTCCATTCCAATCATATTACTTGAAATTACTTAAACAATATTTACAAGTATTTCTACAAAAAGAAATAGAAATAAAAAGTGTAATGAACAACCCCAATAAATTGGGGATCTGACAGATAGAAATGATAAAACTTAACTAAACATATATTTAGTTTAAGGTAAAAATGTTGCCCAATGATGTATGCTGGACATGAAAAACAAATCTATTGAGTACTCTGAAAAGCACTACCATACTTCCTTATTTCAATGTGCTAGATGCCAACTAAGAAATATTGAATACTGCTGCTTGGTATGTAGTATGAGCACTTTATTGTCAAACTAATAATTAAAATGCATCATTAAAATATTCTGTTAATGTAAACATGAACATTTGAGAGAATACCGTTCTCTCTGGAGTGGGCTGCAAAGTGACCTACCTGGTCTGCTTCTCAGCTGTGTATTGGTGAAATTATTAATGCCACTCCACATAGTTAAAAGGGAAGTTTATTTTGTGAGGTAACTTACAGTGTAAATTATCTAAGGCTGCTATTTACTAAATTTGTTTACTAGTACATACAATAATCTACCATACTATCTTACAGCTATGTGTGTGTTTTTATAAACTTGAGTCTATCTTGCTGCTACTTCCAAGAACACTGGTTATTCTGATACTTGATTCTCTTTAAGAGTTTCATCTCATGAGTCCTGTTCTGCCATTCATAAGAGACATTTGTAGGTGTGGGTCCCCTAGATAACAAAGGTAGCTTATATTAATTCTTTCTAAAAGAGCTTGCTGTTGACTGGAAAACTGAGAGCTGGGTTGAGAATTTGAAAATAAATGGTCGTGGCATTAAGATGTGAAGGGGGTGGCTTTAAAAGTCTTTTCAAAGGCTGGCTTAAACGTATCAGTTATTTGCCTTCACAATCCAGAGTTTTATCATATTGCTGGACTGGCTTTTTCAGAACTTAGAAGTATAAAGTTGTATTCTCTCTTTTGAGGATAAAATATGAAAGGGTCAGTTTTCGGGTTTCAGCATCTAAGTTAAGCGGGCATCTCAACATGTGTTTATCAGCTCACCTTCCTTTATAATATCTGGCTTGAGAAATAAGCAGGTAACAATGTGTTTTGTGATCAGAAGATATTGCAGTGTATATAAAATCAGTTCAAATTATTATAACTATTCATATCCAACCATTAAAATACACTCATGGGGGATAGTAAACCACTTAGCTTTGCAGGGGGAGGGGGGGCGCGGTTAAAACACAGCCTGGAAGATTTGTATTCAAATATTTAAGTCATTATATCTTATCAAATGGGGATGCAACATGGCTTTTCTGGTTGTTGTGAAAATTAGATATGAGATTGCCAAAACACTTGAGCAATTATGACATTTCCTCATCTCAAATGAAATGACTTATTAATAAGGCATTATCATTTCAAGTGGGGCAGGACATAGCTCTGCTTTCTAATTTTGATCAATTTTCTTTAATGTTAAATTTAGTGCTTCTGTGATTTCACTGTGAAGTCTAGCATGGTTGGTTTACCTTTAAGTATTTTATTATCTATATTATTTTATTAGCCGGAGTCCTTTCTCACCTCTGCCCATATGAAACACATACTTTTATCTATGTCTTCCAATCTTTGTAAAATACTAGTAGCTTAAAAGTTCTAATGCTCAGATTCAGAATTTCTGAAATTTTAACATCTTAATATTTATACCCCCTCCATGACATGTTACACACATGTACACACACACATACATATTTGCATGCACACATGTATGCATAGATGTTTATAGATTGGAATGAAAATCATGAAATATTAAAAAATGCTGATCATAAATTTCTAAGGAGGATTTTCCTGAGCAGGACATGCATACATGAACAGTTATTCTAATCCTCACTGCATGTTGTATTATAAGAATCTTTACAATTCAGAGCTTTTGCCTTTTGCTGAATGGGGGTAGGAGATAGGGAAAGAGACCACCCAGGCAAGCAATGGAATCAAGAGAGTACCATGGATATTAAACAGATACTTTATAGGTACTAGAGAACTATGAAATGAGAAAAAAATCCATTTGAATTAATTAGATGAAAATAATTGTAATTACAACCATTATTAAAAAGGCTTGCACTGGGCTAATTACCATATGTAAAAGCTCTCAGACATGCCCTTAATAGTGATATGTAGCAGCTTTGTACAGTTGCTATGTTTTACATAATTACTACATGAGACCATATTCAGCTGTGCGTCAAGTTCTGTTGCCCAAGTAGCAATTCATTTACTCCAATCTGGGACTTATTAGATGGAATATTACTTTTAAAACTCTTTTCATAGACCCATACAAAATGAAGACACTGGAAGAGATTAAAAGTGAGGCTCTCTACATTCCTTTGAATTATTACTAAACAAAGTGTTCTACTCTTTCCCCTTTCTGTAAAATGCTGCTGGGTTGAAAGACCTATTGTACATAGATTCAGAGTTTCTGAAATTTTAAACCTCTGGTCCTACAAGATCTTCACATGTGTACCCTTCTACTTAGATATCTCTCATTCTCTCTCTCTCTCTCTCTCTCTCTCTCTCTCTCTATCTCTCTCTCTCTCTCTCACACACACACACACCTTTAGAATGCTTATTTTGCCTCATTCATTATTATTATTACTTTGAATTTGAGTCCCATAGTTATCATATATACATATGTAGTAATATGTATATATTTATATGTGTATATACACATATATGTAATTCTAACATTCTATATACATAGTATGTCAGAGTAAAAGTTTCCAGTGTGAGTAGTGTATCTAAATTTCTTTTGTTTAAAATGTGTGACAGATAGATCTCCGAGTTTCAGGCCAGCTTAGTGTGCATAATGAGTTACATGCCAGCTAGGGCTACTTGGTGAGACAGTCTCTAAAATATTTAAAGAGCACAGTTAATATTTCTCTATGTAGTTTAGACTTGCCTCTTTTTATCCACCCTGACCATCTATTCCCTTTATTGATATGTATAGAACACTGGTATTTAGATTATTGATTAAAACAAACTCAACCCTCTCATATTGTTGTTTCCTAGTTACTCTATATGTTCTCTGTTCTTTTTTTTTTAACTTATTTTCATCCCTGTCTTTAGGGTAAATGAATTGAAAACTGATTACATTGTATCTCCACTATTGACTTATTAACTCTACCTTTCTTTTTTGTTTTTCATTTCTGTCATTGTTATTCTTTTCTATTGAAAAAAATTCATAAAATATATTCTAATCATGGTTTCCACTCCCCTGACTCCTACTAGATCCCCCCATCTCACCACCCACCAAACTGCATGCCCTTCCTTTCTTTCTCAATTTAGAAAAGAAAAAAAATAGGTAAACAAAACCAAACATACCAGAATAAAAACAAACAAACAACGTAGAAGAAGAAACACACACACACACACACAAAGAGAGAGAGAGAGAGAGAGAGAGAGAGAGAGAGAGAGAGAGAGGAAACTCATAAAAACAAAATCAGAAACCATTATAAACAACCAAAATATCAGTAAGACAAAAAATGCACAAACAAAACAATATGAGACAAAGTCTACAAAAATACTATTGAGGACAGGTCCGGGTCCCACAGCCTGGGTGCCTCCCAAACAGTTCAAGCTATTCAATTGTCTCACTTATCCAGAGGGCCTGATCCAGTTGGGAGTTCCACAGCTTTTGGTTCATAATTCAAGTGTTTCCATTCGTTTGGCTATTTGTCCCTGTGCTTTTCCAATCTTGGTCTCAACAATTCACACTCTTACAGTCCCTTCTCTTTTTCCACAATTGGACTCCTGGAGCTCCACCTGGGGCCTGGCCGAGGATCCCTTAGTGCATGAGCTGGCTGTTTGGAACCTTGGGCTTACACAGGGACACTTTGCTGAGCCTGGAAGGAGGGGACTGGACCTGCCTGTACTGAATCCACCAGGTTGAATTGAATCCCCAGGGGAGTCTTGTCCCTGGAGGAGATGGGAATGGAGGGGAGGGGATGGGGGGAAGATGAGAGCAGGGACAGGGAGGGAGGAGGATGGGGGAACCCATGGCTGATGTGTAAAATTAAAACACAAATATAATAAATAAAAAAGGAGAAAAAAATTGAAAAAAAAAACAAAAACAAAACAAAACAAATACCACTGAGTTTGTTTTGTGTTGGCCATTTACTGCTTAACATGGACCTAGCTTGATATATCCAGTGGGACTCGATGGGAGAAGCCTAATTTTCATTTGTGAGTGGTTGTGAATTGGAGATACATTCCTCCTTATGGATGGAAACTCATGTCCATTTCCCCATCTCAGAACTGGGACCTCATCCAGCATCAACCTGTGTAAGCCCTGTAAATGCTCCCACCGTCCCTGGGTTCATAGGCTCAACATCCTCTCCTGTCTGGAAGACGCAGTTCTCTTGGTGTCATTCAGCTCATCAGGCTGCTCTTACACTCTTTCTGCATCCTCTTACGCAGAGTTCCTTGAACCCTGAGGATTTGAAGGCATCCGTTTAGGACTGAGTGTTCCAAAAATCTCTCACCCTTTGTATGTTGTTCGTTGTGCATGTCTGTATTTGTTCTCATCTACTGCAGGAGAATGCTCGTCTGATGATGGCTGAGTGAGACTCTGGTCTATGATTATAGCAGAACACTTTGATTCTGATCATTCTTTTAGCAAAGACTGTTTAGAAAAGCTCTCTACCGATTTAGGTGCTCAGTTCCTGGTAAGTATTATACTCTTCAAGATCTATGGAGCCCAGCCTTCTTTTGTATATGCGCATCATGTTTTCTGTGTAAGGTAGACATGCAGCTACTTAATTTAACTATTCTGACAGTTCATTCTTCCTATGTTATGTTTCAATGCAGAACCTCTTGTTTTTGAGATACTCATCTTGGGGAAAAATGAGTTCATTCTGGATATCCAAGAAAATTCAATATAAATCAATATTGATGTCTGACAGGAATATGGCCTAGCATAAGGGGCAATGTGTTTTGCTTGAAGGTAGGATGGGCCATGATTGACACATCATAGACATTTCTATAAACTAAATTTAACATAGCATGGATTTCAAAGGAATTGGTGCTAAAGTTTAAATGCACACTTGGTAGAATTGTTAGTTTGCAGAGAAATTATCACTCATAATTGCACAAATAAAGGCAGTTTATAAAGGCAGGTGAAGGAACAGATACATTTGCCTTTAGAATGCTGTACTAAACTTAATGTTAAATGATCCAGGCTCTGTCTGTATAGTGTTGGGCAAATCACTCCCCTTGAGCTATATTTTTTTTTCCTCTTCCTATTAATTCTTGGCAAATCTATGCCCAAGCCTCAGAAATACTGTGAAACTCAAAGGATATTCAATATGTATTTATTGTATAGACTAAAATCTGGTAAAGTCATGAAAGATAATATTTCAGATTTAATATCTGCAATTTACATGAAAAAAGAGAAGTAGATTTTTGAAGAAAATTTATAATCAGTATGTTAAGATTCTTTTGTCCCTAAATTCTACATTTGAATGTTGGAATCTAGTCTTGGAGGTGGGACAAGACAAGATGTTATTAAGTGTGAACTGTGTGTATGTCTGTGTTACTGACATACCAATAGATGTATTTCAAGCACTAGGTGAAAATCATGACAAATCTTGAGAGCAGAATAGAGGTTTAAGTCTTAATTATTAACAAGATGACCTTCAAGTGACATGGATTGATTTTGCTTTAGAGCCTTCATATGTATAATAATAGTGAATTTTATGTTTAAAATATGAATAAATTCTTTTTTTGCCAGGGAGCCAGGGAATTTCTCTTCCCTGGGACACATTTATTTCTATTTATATAAAATTTCATTGTTGTGTATGTGAATATGCCACATAGGTACAGGAGCCCAAAGGAGCCAGAAATGAGTGTTAGATCACTGGGGCTGAAAAACAGGCAGTTGTGAGCTGCCTAATGTGGTTACTAGTAACTGAACAGGAGTCCTCTAGAAGAGCAACACTGTGCATTCTCTCCAGCCCCAATTTAATTTATGAAAAAAAGACAGACCATCGTTGAAATTTTTTTACCACAAGATGAAAAAGTGTAACTTAAATATGCACTTGTATAAATATCAAACATTTGAATGGTGATACCATTGAAAGTCTCAATAGAGATTGCAACACACACAACTTCACAAGAAAGAACTTATCCAGATTTTTTTATTTCATATAAAAAATTGTGGTTGCTGATTTTTCAGTCATTAATAACTGAACTCACATGTCATTTAAGAAAAATATCATTATGTCAAATTATTTGAAGTAAAGTCATTTCAAAGCCATAATTTATTCAATGCATACTTCTTCCATTAAACATGAATGAATTGACATTTACTTTGTTATTCATTCTTGTATTAGTTCTTTGAGAATTTTACACATGTATTTTGAACATATTCACTTGTCTACTCCAAGGCTCACCCATCTTCCCTAAGCACCCAACTTCATGTTCTTTTGTTGTTGTTATTGTTGTTGTTGTTTTTGTTTGTGTTTCATTTTGTTCCCCACCAGTTTGTGCTGCTCACTTGCTCTTGGATATGTGGCCTACCATTGGAATATCGTCTGCCAGCCAGGGGCCACGTCTTTAAGAAGACCTAGAATCCCGATTCCCTCTTCCAGAAGCTAACAGTTGCCAATAGCTACTTCACTAAGGGAGGGGCTTCACGCCTCCTTCCTCTCCCCTTGCTGGCCTTTTGTCTGGCTTGATCTGGTGCAGGTTGTGTGCGTCATGTCTCAGTCATCGTTGAGTTCATATGAACAGTTTCCTTGCGGGTAAACACCGGTTCCTTGTAGACGGCCACCAGTGCTGGAACAAATTATCTTCCAGCACTTCTTTTGCAATGACCTGGAGTCCCAATCAGAGATGAGCATTCTACAGTCTCTCCTTCTCGGCACCTGGACCAGCTGCGCTATTGGCCATCTTCTATATAAAGAAGTGTCTCTGATGATGATTGAGATGTTCACTCATCTCTGTACACAGCAGTGAGTAGTTGGGAGTTGGGAGTCAGTTGAATACTTTGCCCACAGAGCTAATAGTCATAGGTTCTCTCCAGGGCACAGGAAAGGCTTTCTGAACAGGACTCTAGTAGCACAGATATAATGAGAGAATTCTTTATTTAAAAAAAAATTATGATTATTGCTTTCAGTTTCCTGAATAATTATCTTTTTTTTTAATTTAAGAAACTTATTGAATTTGAAGAATAAAGGGAAGATGAACGTAAAGTGTGATCAGATTAAATAATAGGTGTTTGAAGTTAATAACAAGAATGCAGAGCACCCACCATCAGGACCTGACTATCCTTTCTTGAACTATCTGAATATTTTCATAAAACATCGTCTGATGGATGAGGTGCCTTAGATTTTTATTTGCAAGAAAATGCAGGGTTATAGAGGATGTTTAAAGCATAAAAATCCTGCCACCTACAGTATAAACAAAGTATGATTTAAACGTCCTGCTCCGGTGGAAACCCTGCTTTGAAGGAGGCTTGGCTGCTGCGGAGCAGGATTCAGCTCAGCGACCCAGTCACCCTGCATTTCCCGAGCGCCAGAGGCGGTAGTGCCCAGCTCATTTAACCCGGCGGAGACCGGCTGCCTAATGGAGCTGCACAGCAGCCTGCATTTCTTGCCACATTGGACAAGGACGCTCAGTTTCAGCAACTGAACCTTATTTAGAGAACTAATGTTTTCCATTTGTGTATTTGCAAAAAGGATCCGCTTCTGGCAATGTCAGAAAACGAATTCTTGGGAAATGAACTGAAAATGAAGCTCAGGTCTTCAGATCAATAAATTGCAGTCCCTTTGATTTTTGTGAACTCAACAACAAGTTTCGGAGTTTGCAAATGGAAATCAACATTAGGCTTCATCTATTTCCATTCTGAATCAAATTAAAGTGTAGGTTTTTTGTTGTTTTTTTTTTTTTGTCAGTTTAAAAAAATAAAAGCTAATGGGGAAAATAACACGTCTGCATGTAAGATGTCAAGTGTGGTCTCTGAATAAATTTTAAAGATTATTAGAAATAATGATCTATTTTAAGATGAAGTTATAATATTATATAAACCTCCAAAGAGCCATGGCACACGTGTGGAGAGACAGAGAGAGACAGAGAGAGAGAGAGAGAGAGAGAGAGAGAGAGAGAGAGAGAGAGAGAGAGAGAGAGAGGCAGTGGTGGTGGCAGCACATGCCCTTAATCCCAGCACTTGGGAGGCAGAGCCAGGTGGATCTCTGTGAGTTCCAGGCCAGCCTGGTCTACAGAGTGAGTTCCAGGAAAGGTGCAAAGCTACAGAGAGAAAACATGTCTCGAAAAACGAAATAAACAAACAAACAAATTAATAAATAAATATTAAGTAAAATATAAAATATTTATATGAAAAAAACTACTCATTTGTGAAATAATGTTAGCCTTTAGTATGCCTTCATTTAAAATAGTTCCCTTCTCTTCTGCCCTTTCCTTTCCTCCCTTTAAGCCTTCTTACATTCCCCTCCTTTGTCTCTTTCAATCTTATGGCACCTTTTTATTAAGTATGGTTATATCCAATATCCATATATGTGTACAGATATACATAGATTCCCAAACATAGCCTGCTCAGACTGTCTAATTTTACTCCTATGTGTGTTTCCAGGGCTGACCACTTGGTATTAGATAACCAAATGATACAATCTTCCCTGGGGAAGACGGTTCCTCCCGCTCTCCGAATTCTGAGTTACCTCTATTGTGTGTAGAGTTGAGGCTTTGTGGGTTTTCTCCCCTGTCTACTTTGGCATATCCATTGTTTTGTCCTTTTCATCTCATATTTAGGCAGTCATGTTGCTGAGACTTCGTGGGTGCAGCTTCTGAATTCACTAGGAGACAAGATCTCACAGCAAACTCCCTAATTCTCTGGCCTCCAATATTTCTGCCTCTTCCTCTGAATTGATCTCCAGGCTTTAGGTGTGAGAATAGTATCATAGATGTGTATGTGTTAGGTTAGGACTCCCAGTTCATAGCTCTGTGCTTTGGTTGGTTGTGGTTCGCTTGTATACTTATCTGTGCATATAAGGGAAGTTATTTGAAATATTTAAGGATATTTTATAAAAAATCCTGGGTTAGTAAAGTGGTTGTTGTAGGTTCCCCTCCAACATCCATTACTTTACAAGACCTGGTAGACTGCAAGGGGTCAGAACATGGTCCATGCATGAGTCTGTGCAAAGAGATTCCTCAGAGCTTGTGAGAAAACCCCAAGTAAACAGTCTTGTCCCTCTGTTCCTCCGTAACATGGGCTCTTCTTGGAATGTGCTTTAATGCCCCTCCCAGGTGTAATAGTAGGAATGGGTTTACTTTAGATTACCATATTCTCTTACACATTATTATTTAGAATAGTGCTTCCAAGCAGAGTTGTCCTTTGACTATACAGCCTAAACTCATGTGACCTTGCTCTTGTGGCTATATACAGGTTGAGCTCAAATGAACTTTGCTCATATGACTTTGCCCAGCCCTCAGAATACACTCAGATTCTATATAAATTGTCTGATGCCCTGAATAAAGATGGCTATTGCATGAGACTTTAGTCGCCTCATTTTTAGGCTCCACTCTCCCAGATGTATACTGCCAACTGGAGTGGTAACATGTAGGTTCCCAGTACCAGGCATGATTTCCCTCTTGTTGAGCAGGGCTGAAGATTAATTATGAAAAAAAAAAAGAGGCAAAAGAAATAAAGAAAATAGAAAGAAAGAAAAAGGCAAACATAAAACAGCTTGTTTCACATCCATACTTAAATTTTGTGTGTAGATGTGTGTGTGTGTGTGTGTGTGTGTGTGTGTGTGTGTGTGCTTGTATATGTACAGGTACATGCATACATGTGTACACATGCATGTGGAGGTTGAATGAAAACAGGAAATAATAAGGAAATGTTTGAAACTTAACAGAGGCTGGTGGTTATCCTTGGGTATTATCCCTTATGTGCCATCCAGCTCTTTATTTATATACTGATATTTTTGATTCTGGGTCTTTCAGTAGCCTAGAACTTGACAACTTGTCTATGATGGCTGGCTAGGGAGCCTCAGGGAACTGCTAGTCTCCACCTTCCCAGTGGGAGGCTCACAAGCATGTGCCACCACACTTGGCTTGTTTTTAATGTAGGTTCTGGGGATCAACCTTGAGTAGTCATTTTTGCAATGCATTTTATCAGCATTTTACCAACTGAACTATTTTCTCTACTCCCATCTCATACATAGTTATATGTACTATTTTCAGACAGAAATAATAAACAAAACTAATTCTAGTTTTTAAGACTTTTCTTCATGTTTCAAAGTGTACACATGTGTTCATGGAAAGTATTCATTAATTGCAAATAACAAGGTGTTCACACTTTTGTTCTGCATAAGTTATTAACCTCAGATGTCAGAGGCTTCATGCATAAACTGAAAATATTTAATGTTATTTAGTATTAAATCAATAGATAAAAATAACTTACAACTGTGACTTGTATGTCTCTGCTCAGCGATTCTTAATTATTTACATATATATGAATATTGATGAATTACCCAAATTCAGTATATTTTATTGTTACAAATTCTTATTTTGCCTACAATCATTGCATATATACATTTATTCACTTGGGATTTGGAAAAAAGTAAGTTTAACCTGTTAATATTAATTATTTATATCTTTTACCTTTAAAGTCACAGCTATTCATTTCCAGTAAGTACTGTTTAAATATATTTTTGTACACAGCTTCCAGACTGGCAACCAGCCTCTAATTTTTGTAACTCCACTACAATCTGGTAAAGCACACGTTGCAATCTTTCAGCCAAGGGTAGACAAGTACACAGTTTGCAGAGTGTAAATACTGCATGGTTGTTATGGAGAGGTGGTTTTACAGCTGGGCCTTTCAATTTTACCCTTGCATATGCTGCTAAGAAATCATGGAGTTTTGCCTTTTAAATCTTATTTTATTATTAAACAGAGGCAGTATGGTTTAGTAGAAAAACAATAGGCCAGGCATGGCTATAAATTCTAGTCCTGGCACCATCCCGGATTCACTGAAGGCCTCTGTAGTGTAGCATGCAACACATTACTGACTAGCACTGTTTACTGAAGCTGTCATTCCGTTTTCTATGTCAGCAGTAACCGGAGGATACTATAAATTAATGGCTGTTAAAATAAAATAAAATAAAAAAGACCAGAAGACTCAGCACACCGGTGGGACCTTAGTGAGCATCTCGTTAAACTGCCTCTGTTTCAGAAAAAAACGGAGCCTCAGTGTTAGAGAATCTGCATTTGTGAATGAAGGTCAGCCTGTAGAAGACAAAGAACCCTATTGGCTGGCGGCCACTTCCTTGGTCTGTCTACTTGGTGTGACACCAGATGGACACCAGGAGATGAGGATAAACCACCTAGACATATTATGAGGCATTATTTAAAATCTATTTTTAATTGACTTCTAAGCTTGTAGCTGTTTTGGTATTTTTTTCCAACATATTATTTGTATTGATTACTTGGGAATTTCACATCATGCGCCCCAGTCATACTCACTTCCCAGTCCTCCCAGGTCTACCCATACCCTTGGGACCTTCCCCATAAGATGAAAACAAACAAACACATAAAAAACCCAAGTCCAATTGGTGTTGCCATATACTCGGTGGTGCATGGTCAAACTCCCAGTTGCCAGCCCCTTAAAGAAAACTGAGTCTTTTCCCACCTGCACCCTTGCCAGAAGCCATCAACTGTTCAGCCTCCTTATCACAATTTTTAGGAGTTCTCTTTGATAGCTTTCTCTCTAGGCAGTTTCCTTCCCCTTTTTTTGGTGGGTGGTGGGGTGGGTGGGAAGGGTCGGGAAAAGGCAGGAGTTGTCACAGAAGCCTTCCAAGTCCCTCTTTCCCAACTGTGTGTCTGAAGACATCAATGTCACTGCAAAAGTAGCATCCTTGCCCTTTGAAGTCAGCCAGAGCACAGATCATGAACTTCCACCTGGTTTTTGGTAACTATTGTTGTTGTTATTTTACTCTTTTTTTTGGGGGGGGGGGATCGCCACCCAGCTCCCAAATAAATCACACACGCGGGCTGATTCTTACTTACAAATGCCCGACCTTTAGCTTGACTTGTTTCTTGCCAGCTTTCCTTAACTTTAAATTAGTCCCATCTACCTTTTGCCTCTTGGCTTTTCCTTTTCTATTCCTGTGTACCTTTCTTTGTTTCTTACTCCACGGCTTGCTGTGGAGCTGGGTGGCTGGCCCCTGGAGTCCTCTTCCTTTCCTAGCTACTACTTCTCCCAGATTTCTCCTATTATATATTCTCCCATCAGCTAGCCCCACCTATCCTTTCTCCTGCCTTGCTATTGGCCATTTTGTTCCTTATTAGACCATCAGGTGTTTTAGACAGATACAGTAACACAGCTTCACAGAGTTAAGCAAGTGCAACATAAACCAAAGTAACACACCTTAAAATAACATTCTACTACAGGTGACAGCACAGACCTGGTATTAATAGTTATTGAAAACTTCAAAGCTGGGGGTCTGGAGAGAAATTAGACCCAAGTTCAGTACTTTGTCAGATGGTTCACAACCACTTCCCACTCCAGCTTTGTTGGATCCAGTGCCTGCTTCTGGCCTCTGCATGTTCTCTCTCTCTTCTCTCTCTCTCTCTCTCTCTCTCTCTCTCTCTCTCTCTCTCTCTCACACACACACACACACACACACACACACACACACACACTCTCTTCTCTTTCTCATATACACACATACAGATCCACTCTCATACACACACATAAACTCTCTCATATGCACATACATACAATCTCTCCCATAGACACACACACACACACACACACACACACACACACACACACACACACACACACACACACACACTCCAAAGTAAAAGTTTGAAGATTAAGGTTATCCTTCTGCATCAGAATCAGCATTATCTCTGACTGCTATAGAGTTCCACATAGACCTGTTACCCTACCTGGACCTTGTAAAGAGAAGAGAAGAGAAGAGAAGAGAAGAGAAGAGAAGAGAAGAGAAGAGAAGAGAAGAGAAGAGAAGAGAAGAGAAGAGAAGAGAACAGGACAGGACAGGAGAGGAGAGGAGAGGAGAGGAGTGTAGTTAGAGTTTTCCTGCCTGGCCCAGTCAGGACAAATCTCTCTTACCCGCCAGTCCCACAGTCGCTCAGACCCAACCAAGAAAACACACAGAAACTTACATTGTTTAGAAACTGTATGGCTGTGGCAGGCTTCTTGTTATCTACTTCTTCTATTTTAAATTAACCCATTTCTGCTTATCTATACTTTGCCACATGGCTTGTGGCTTACCAGTGTCTTTACACGTTGCTTTTCATGGCAGCGGCTGGTGGTGTCTGTCTCTCTGTCCTCCACTTCCCAGAATCCTCTTCCCTCTTGCCCCGCCTATACTTCCTGCCTGACCACTGGCCAATCAGAACTCTATTTACACAGAGCGATAACCACAGCAGAGGAGAGGAGAGGAGAGGAGAGGAGAGGAGAGAGAGAGAGAGAGAGAGAGAGAGAGAGAGAGAGAGAGAGAGAGAACCCAGGTTAATTAAGAGAGAAAGAGGCCCAAATTACTAATGTTGTAATAAGAAAAGCAACATCATAGTTGATCTCCCAAACATTAAGATGATAATAAAGGGATTTAAGAAATAGGCATATACCTAGAAATTTTATATTCTAAATTACATGGACCATTTTTTGAAAGACACAGTCTAACACATGTAGAAAAAGATAATTTCAATAGCTTTATACATATTAAGAAAAGAATAAAAATGAATGACCTTTCAAAACATAATTAGGCTCAGGTGGTTCAGTGGTTAGTTACAAAAAATAGCATCAAATTATATCAATTCTCTATAATCAGTTCCAGGAGTTAGAAGTAGAGAAAATACTTCAGAGCATGTGTTTGTACACTAATGACCAATAGCAGACAAAGCCACTGAAAGAAAAGGTCACTACAGACCAATCTCTTTTCATGAGCATAGATGCAAAATCCTTAATAACATGTTAGAACAACGACACTCCATATTGGAAGAATTCAACACCATAGTCAACTAACCCTACCTGTTGTAGTAGGCTGGTAACACCTCATTCCCATTCCAGTGTAAGAGCCCGAGCTACCTCTGCTATGATAACATACTTGAAGTGATGACTTACGAAGTGGAAAAGTTGATTTGGGATCCAAATGGGCCTGTGGTAACACAGAGCCTTTGCCAGAAGAGTTCTTTTTACCTCATGGCAGGTAGGAAGAAAAGAGAGAGAAGTGGGGACCCCTAGTGTTTCCCCCAAAGGCAGTGCCCCAAGCAGCTTATCTTCCTACAAGAGGACACCATATCTTAAAGGCTCTTTTCCTTCCCAACTGTGCCCCTGGCTGCTGTGGACATGGGCTTTCAAAACCTGAGCCTATGGAGGACATGTCTCATTCAAACCACCACAGTCCCCTCTTCCATACCCCACAACACACACACACACACACACACACACACACACACACACACCTATAACTCAACACTGAAGAGAGAAAAGACAGGAGAATCCTTGGGACTTGCCAACCTAGGCCTGGAATGTAGTAAGCTCCAGTAAAAGAACTTTCATCCAAAAGAACAAGGCAAGGAAAATAAAAGCAAAAACAAAAACAAAAACAAAAACAAAAAACAATAGAAACAACAACAACAAAAAGAAACCAACCAAACAAACAAAAAACAAAAACAAACAAAACAAACAAAACCAAAGCCAAATCCTGTATGAGAATAGTTACCAGGGATTAAAAGAACTATGCTGATAGTGTTAGCTCTGAAATAGATTCCAATCTGAAGAAAGAAGAGCATATTTATTGAAAATAACTTGTACTCTAAAGAACTGTTTGCAAATGTGGACACATAATCTATTATAGGGAAGAGTGGTCCCCGAAATCTCAGCAGGAGTAACTTCACCTGAAATTAAGTCCCTGCTTAGTTGACTTCTGTGCCATTCCATAGAGCAATGAAACTATACTCTCCATGGTTTGTAATGATTTTTCCCCTAAAATCATCAGAATCTGCAGTAAAAAACAAGGACAGTGATCCAATAACACATAACTTTCTTGTTTTCATTCAACCTCCAGGTGCATGTGCATACACACATGTATGTACCTGTACATGCACACACACACACACACACACACACACACACACACACACACACTCACACACATACACCCCTACACACAAAATTAGAGAAATAAAATATGCATGTGAAACAAGCTATTTTATGTTTACCTTTTTCTTTCTTTCTCTTTTTTTCTTTCTTTTTTATTTCCCTCTCTTTTTTTCCCCCATAATTAGTCTTCAGTCCTGCTCAACAAGAGGGAAATCATGCCTGGTACCCTAGTACCTTCATGTTACCACTCCAGTTGGCAGTATACATCTGGGAGAGTGGAGCCTAAAAATGAAGTGGACTAAAGTCTCATGCAATAGCCATCTTTATTCAGGGCATCAGACAATTTATATAGAATCTGAGTGTATTCTGGGGGCTGGGCAAAGTCATATGAGCAAAGTTGACTTGAACTCAGGCTGTATACAGTCACAAGGGCAAGGTCACATGAGTTTAGGCTGTATAGAGTCAAAGGGCAACTCTGCTTGGAAGCACTATTCTAAATAATAATGGGTAAGAGGATATGGTAATCTGTAGTGAGTAGCCATTCCAGCTTTGATCTGGATGTTCCAACCTCCATTGAGGCTTCGGTAACTGTCAGGCCTACAAGGTGGGGCTGAGAGAGGACGCTGAAGACCAGAGATCTGGATGTGCTGGCTCTCCTGGTTCCTGGACCCTGGACCCTAGAAGTAGACTGAGCAGAATTCCCCAGAGAACACCGCCGGACTGTGCTACACCTTTCCCAGACCCTGTAACCTATCCCTTCACTTGTAAATTACCCCACAAAATAAACCTCCCTTTTAACTACGTGGAGGGCCTTAACAATTTCACCAATAGTAATCTAATGCAAACCCTCTCCTATTATTACACCTGGAAGGGACATGAAAGCACATTCCAAGAACAAGCCATGTTATGGAGGAACAGAGGCTACAAGACTCTTGTCTGAGTTTTTTCACAAGCTAGCTCTCAGGGATCTCTATTCTTGGTGACTCACCTTATTAATGAACTAATTCTGTGCATTTGCTGGAGTTTCTGTGTACCATATGCATGTACAAGCTCTCGGTAGCCAACAGAATGCGTCCAATTCCCAGAACTAGAGTTACAGGCAATTATAAGCCACCATGTGGGTGCTGGGAAATGAAACGTATTTCTCTACTAGAGCAGACCACATAACCCACACAGCCCACACTGTCCATGTAGTCCACATAGTCCACACAGTCCACACAGCCCACACAGCCTGCATAGTCCACATAGCCCATACAGCCCACACAGCCCAAGTAATTCACATAGTCCACACAGTCCACACAGCCCAAGTAATCCACATAGTCCACATAGCCCACACAGCCCACACAACCCATGCAGCTCACACTCTTAACCTGCTTAGCTGTCAGTCTAGCCCTACTCAGCATTCATTAATAATGAAAAACTCTTGGTCTCCCCATAAACATGTATGCATTTTGTTTTCTTTCTTACCCTTCATCATTTCATATTGACTTATTTTTTATGTGACATGGAGGAAATTCTTTGAAAATATCTTTTGACTAACAAATCCTCCCTTGCCTATTCTCCTAATAATAAGATGATATTATTTCACCACTTTGTGTCTGATGCTTTGAGAGCACAAGATTTGAGCAGTGACTTACAAACAGTGCCTATCCCATCTTTTCCAGCACACAAGGGTACATACTTTTATCCTTTATTTTCTCATGGCATGTTTGACATTGAATTATAGAACTCTGTTGTATGTAGAGTGCCTCAAGTCCTGCATTACTATATGAATTTACCATTGTTTGGTTCTTTGCAATGTCTGACCTTGGAGATTTAAGACAAGCATCCTCCTGCTGAAAGAGCCTTGTGGTGCAATGGTTTTAACGTCAGTTTATTTTACAGATAGTCAAAAATAAAAGTATTCACATATACATGGGATGCCCTGCATATTAAAACACATGCATGCATTACATGATATTTGCATTGTGTTAAACATATATGTCTCCTCAAACATTTATCATATCTGTTTTATGGTTTCTGTTGCTGTGAAGAGACACCATGGCCACAGCAACTCTTATAAAGGAAAGCCTTTAATTGGGTGGCTTGCAGTTCCAGAAGTTTAGTCCAATATCATATTGGCAGGACATGGTGACATGAAAGCAGACATGGTGCTGAAGAAGGAGTTGTGAGTTCTGCATCTTGATCCACAGGCAACCGGAATTGAACTGAATACCACACTCAGCAGAGCTTGAGCAAAAGAGACCTCAAAGCCCACCCCCATAGTGATACACTTCCTCCAACAAGATTACACCTCTTAATATTACCACTCCCTTTTGGGGGCCATTTTATTTCAACCCCCACACCCCAAAATCTTCCTGGTGGTGACATTGAACATCTCTTTTTCTACTCTTTTGAAGTGTATGATATATAATCATTATCTGTAGCTACCAGCTTCGTACCAGCTTCCAATGCTACTGTTCACATCTGACTGAAACATAGCCTCTATTTGTCATCATCTTTCCATGCTCCACAGTGGTGTCCCACAAAACAGCTCTGGTCTCTTCTAGGTAACCATTGTATTGACACAGTGTGAATGAGATCCAATTACAAATGTTCCACATCTGGTCAAAATCATCTTTCTTAACATAGTGCCTTATTTGGCTTATTACAATGAGCTACGCTTCCAGCAATGTTCTCATAAATGGCAGGTTTCACCCCTCTGTTGCTGGATAAATTGTGTGACATAGTGCATGAGTACAAAATCTGTACAATGAACCTCATTCAAATGTAGTCAATCTACATCACTCTGAGTTAATACAGACCTCTCTCATTTTGCTTTGATTTGCCTCATAATAAGTTATGTTGTTATATCAAACACTTTTTTATAAACTTTTTGGACATTTATGCAACTTTTTTGAGAAATGTGTATTTAAGGCCATTGCTCCATTGCTGATTCTTATGTTGAGGTGTTTTGTCTTTTTTTTTTTTTTTTCTATTAGGATTCTAAAGTCTCTTACAGAGATGGATTTAACTCTCTGTCACACACAGTTTATAAAAGATTTCTCCTATACAATAGTGAGAATTTCCTCTGCTATGCAGAGACTTTTTAATCGAGTAAGTTTTTTGGACTGCTTTTTCTTTTTCTTCTAACTTCAGCCCCTTGACCAAAACTTCTTACTTGTTCCAATATTCTGAAGTTCATCTTTCTTTTCTAGAAGTGATTTCCTAGTTTTAGACCTTATATTTAATTCTCTAATCAATTCAGAGTTTGGTGATTTTTTTGTATCTTATAAAATATGGGTTTTGGGTTTTATTCCTCTACATATAGATCCCCCATGTTTCCAATAGTATTTATTCAAATGATTCTCCTTTCTCCAATTAATATTCTTAGTCCCCCTGTTAAAAATCAGTTGGTTGTAAAAGCATGTCTGCTAGTATGTTGGTCTGCTTAAAAAAAAAATAACACAATATTATGTGATTGCTGAATATTTTTAGCATAGTTTGAATCTAGCCCTTAACAGGCTTCATGTTTTTCCTTTTTTCTCAAAGTAACTTTGTCTGCAGGAGTTTTATTGCCATTTCATACAGATTGTGGGACTAAGTTTTAAAGTTCTGTGCAGAATGATGTTAGTGTTTTGATAGTAGGGATCACATTGGGTATGGTAGATATCTTAACCATGCCAGCTCTTCCAAATCACAAACAGAGATTGAAGTGTGTGTGTGTGTGTGTGTGTGTATGTGTGTGTGTGTGTGTGTGTGTGTGTGTGTCTGTGTGTGATTCAATTTCATTCATTAACTTGTTATAATATTCACTGTGGATATTTTTTACCTCTTTGTTGAAATTTAATCTTCTTTTATTTACTTTCACTTCACCTTGTTTTAACATTCTCCTTTCCTGTATTTGTGAAATGCCCATACACTCCTGCCATTCACTTCTGATGAGGTTCAGTTCAGACCATGGTTATTGTTATATGCTGAAGCATCCTTGCACGTGGTAAATAATATTTTCTAATGTGCCTTGGGTTTGATTTTGCTTATTTTATTCTATTTTTCTCTATGTCCCTCAAGTATATTAGCTGACAGATTTTTTTGGTTGTTGTTTTGTTTTGTTTTGTTTTCTGTGTATGTAAGCTTGTCTTATTTGGGCAGTAGTATTTTGCTGGTGTTATAAAATAAATAGATAATTATTTCTCCTAACTCAGTTATTTGGAGTAATTTAAGGATAATATATATGACTTGTTATTTAAATGTCTGGTGACATTAGAAGCCTTCTGGTCATCAATTTCTCTTGTCGAGACTTGTCTTATTGGTTTAGTCTCATTCAGGTTTTCTATTTCTTCATTATTCAATATTACTAAGGTGTACATGTCTAGAATTTGGCCATTTCTTCTAGGTTATCATTTGGGTGGACTCTCACAATAACCTTCATTGCTCATTTGTATTTCCTGGGAAAGCTGTAATGGCCACCTTTTCATCTCTTAATATCCTGATTTGAATCTTCTCTTGTACTAAATACACTTACAAGTTTGCCAATTTTATTTATCTATTGGTGCAATAGCTTTTGAAGCTATGCTTTAATCAATAATTTTTTTATCTGAGGTATTGATTCACCAGGGCCCCAGGGGGCTTTGCTATGTCCAGCATGGGGTATCAGGGGGAAAAAATCTACGTACACTATGTTCTTATGTCTGTTAACTTTATTCCTCTAAGACAAAATTCTATCAATTCAGCTACAGCTCCACCAGGCATTCAAGGCAGGAACAACTCTAGACACACCAAGCTCTATATCCATCTACTTTATTTCTCTGGGGTGAAATCCTGTCTCCATAACTGCAGTTCGGTCCAGCTGTCTAGCCCATAGTCCAGCTAACGACCAAACTCCTATGTTTTCAGACTCATCTTCGTCCTCTGTATCCTCTTTCTCCATCTCTGCTGCTCTCTACTCCTGGCACTCAGAAAACTCTACCTGAGATCTGCTTACCATCTATGGAACCTCTGTCATACTCTCTTCTCTCTCACCATGCTGTTCTATCCCTCTACAGAAAATGCATATCCTTTCTTTCCCTGGGCGCTTGGTTCCCTGCCTCCTCAGGAATGTTGTTTTATCTCTCACCTTGATATGTAAAAACCTCTTTTGTTTTCAGTCAAAATGCTCTGGAGAACCACTAGGCCTCCTCAATGCAAGGGGATGATCCAGGCTTCATTAGCACAAGAAATAAAGCTAGACAACTTCTGCCAGCTTGTCTCCTGTAGCAGAAATCTTAAAAGCTCTTATTAGTAAAATCAAACCTAGGAGCCAGGTATTGGGGTGAATGCTGGAAGATCAGAGAAGCAGAACAAGCCACAGTTACCTCACCTTGCCAGTTCCTCAGCTGATCCTGTTTTCTCAGACTGGAAGCTTCTGAGTTCTCATCCAAATGAATCTCAGATGAACTGCTGCTCAAAGCCTGAAAGCTTAACCAGCTAAAAGCTTCTAGTTTCTGCTCTTCGTGCCTTATATATCTTTCTGCCATCACTCCCTGGGATTAAAGGCTCACTTTCTGAGATTAAAGGTGTGAGTCACCATGCTTGGCTGTACCCTTGAACACTCAGAGATCTAAGTCGATCTCTGCCTCTGGAATGCTAGGATTAAAGGCGTGTACTACCATTGCCTATCCTCTATGTTTAATACTATGGCTGTTTTGTTCTCTGACCCCAGATAAATTTATTAGCGTGCACAATATTTTGGGGAACACAATACTACCACAGTCTCCTAAACTCAGTAGAGCAGTTAGTAACTTAGTAGGTTCAGCAGGTCTGGGGAGCTGAACTGTTTACCCATAGGTCTGGGTACTGTAAGGATTTCATAGCAGAAGACAGCTGAAATATTAAAGGCTAGGTAACACCAAATATTCATAATACATGGCTTTGCCTTTTGACAGACCCTTGGCAGGTCAAAGTTAAGCTTTAATACACAGCTGAATCTCTATAAAATATTCTTGCAGCCGGCAAGGCAAGATTGATGTATCATGTATCTTGTTCTTAACAGATGATCCACATCCTGTTGTTCCTAACAGGTGATCCACATTGTGTTGTTCTTAACAGGTGACCCACAGCCATATAGGAAAACAGAGACCCTTTATTTCTTTATCTTCTTGCTTTAGTAGATCAATATTCGAAGGCCCTTTGAAACAAATCCAAGTCTTTATCAATAGAAATCTCTGTCTGCAAGTACCATTGAAATAGGGAAAGGTGTAGTCACATTGGCTTGAAGAAAAGTGGACTTATATTATCCCATTGGAATAGTTGCAGAGGAGTAAGGGTGATGTCCTGAAAAGAAATTCAGGACTAGAAGAAAGGTTTATATACACTAAAAATATCAAGTGTTGAAACAGTCACTGGAAATGCTTTGTTCAAATATATATATATATTTGCACATATAGTCATATACACAAATGTATGTGTGTGTGTGTGTGTGTGTATACATTGCAATGCTGTAGGTATTGT
Organism: Onychomys torridus; assembly: GCF_903995425.1. Taxonomy (NCBI): domain Eukaryota; kingdom Metazoa; phylum Chordata; class Mammalia; order Rodentia; family Cricetidae; genus Onychomys; species Onychomys torridus. The sequence goes on from NC_050460.1 coordinate 46,724,324, forward strand.
TAAGTCATCAATAGCAATGACTTTCTTTATTGGCTTCTAGTAAGTCTAATATACCTGTGACATTCCTTGAAATGGTGGCTGACTTTTATATTTATAAATTCCATGTGTTTATTGAAAAGGCTCATTTGAGTTGCTGTCTGTGCTGGCTAGCTTTATGTCAACTAGATGCAAGCATTAGTCCCTGGAGAGAAGGGAGCCTGAACTGTAAACATGCTTCCTTAAGACTGGGCTGTAGGCAAGCCGGTAGGGCATTTTCTTAATTAGTGACTGATAGAGGAGGGCCCAGGCCATTGTGAGTAGTACCATGCCTGGGCTGGTAGTCCTGGATTTTACAAGAAAGAAGGCTGAATAAGCCATGAGAAGCAAGCCAATAAGCAGCACCCCCCTATGGCCTCTGCATCAGCTCCTGCCTCCAGTTTCATGCCCTGCTTGAGTTCCTGTCCTGAGTTCCTTTGATAACGAACTGTGATGTTGTAGCTTAAGCCAAATCAGCCCTTTCCTCTGCTAGTTGCTTTTGTTCATGGGGTTTCCTCACAACAATAGAAACACTAACTAAAACACTGTCTATCTTCAATTAAAGGGTTTGTCTAAAGACTTATCTGCAGGTATCGTCCCTCCAAACATTGCTGTTTTATAAATTTCCTTGGTTCTTTTAGAGACAGACAAAAGAGCACATTTGGGACAGTAGACTCTACCATTCCACTGCTCTGTTAGTAACTTGCATGTAGATTTGCTTACATAATAATGAACCCATCGTGGCAGGGAAGGGGTTGGGGACTCCTAGAAGAGTTAATTAACACACAGTCTATTGCAGTTTACAGGAGCTGATTAGAGAGAATTTCACTGTGCGCTGTCAGACAAGGTTCTCGGCCTAACATCTGAAAGTCAGTGTGTACACTTCCTTCATGTTTATCTGTTCTCACATTCTGCACTGTCACCCCCTCACCCTGCACCAGAAATTAGACCTGAGTGCTCACACCATCCGTGGCCCCAAAATGGCAGATGCTAGATGAGAACAAGATGTCTTTCCCATGTAAATCTTAGGCTCCAAGTAGTCCTTTGCAAATTCATCTTTCTTTCTTTCTGACTTCCTTCCTTCCTTCCTTCCTTCCTTCCTTCCTTCCTTCCTTCCTTCCTTCCTTCCTTTCTTCCTTTCTTCCTTTCTTTCTCTTTCTGTCTGTCTTTATTTTTTACTTCCTAAAGTCTATCAGCAGGAAATGAGAAAATGTTATGTTGATTCTTAGCACCTGTTTTTAGAGAAATATGTCAGATTTTAAAGCAATGCCCTTGGTAAATGCCTTAGTGTCTGCCGTATTTAGGCTTTCTGGTCCTAGGTGGCCTGGTGTGTGTGATACAATTTTGTATTCTAGAAGTAGAACTGGAAGGGGAAAAGTACATAAATACTATTACTTGGTAATACAATAGTAAAGAAACCAAACAACACTAACATAAGTAATTCTATCTGAATTACATCCTCAGCCTCCCCCTTTTGTTTTCAGAATTTCACAAGCAAATGTCGGTCTTAGGACAGAATTACGGCAAACAACGTAAGTTTAACTAGGAAATAAAATATGGCACTGCTCAAAGGCCCTTTCTTTGAGAAGTTATACCCATCTGATATTTAGCTCAGAGTCAAAAGTGCTTCCACTCATTCCTTAGCCTATTACTCATGGCGTTCACATCACTCATAGTCAGCTGAATTCCCATTTCACATCTTTTAATTCATGCAGATAAATCTGTGGGCGCAAATGGGAACTTCTCACTTCCTTGAATCATTTCACTAACCGTAGCTCATGAACCTGTAGAACCTTAATGTCCCTTCTCATGTCAAATCTCATCTTTCATGTAACAAAGAATAACAATGTCATTTTAGCAAGTCAAAAACACTGCTTTGACATGACATGTGAGGTAGCTTTCATAGAGGCCTCATTACTGGCTGATATTCTCTTGCCAGATTTTATCTGGCTCTTGGATTTCCACCACTACTGCGAACTAGCTTACTTATTGATGCGTGTTCCGTTAAAAGTACTTTAAATACATGATGAGTATTTGGAGTTGAAAGGGACTTCATCATTCCGGGCTCCTAATCCATCCAAAATGCTTAATCTGCTTATATATTATTTACAAAGTGTTAGATATCTCTTTTTCCTTGCTGCTAGTTGTGGTCATGATACCCTTAGCTGGATAATAGAGAATAAGGATAAGATATTGGGGATTTTTCTTCCCGGATAAACAAGCAGATACTGACTGCTCCCCTCAGGGCCTCCCTCCCACCTGCCTTTGGCTATGTGCAGACTTGAAGCTTGGCTGCAGTAACTGATTTGCAGCCATGCAGGGAGAAGCCTAAGGACAAAAGCCAACACTGAGAAGACTCCAGAGGACACACAGAAGTGGAGCCTGGATCTCAGTGGACACTGCTGAGCTGCAGGATCCCCAGTGATTGCCTTAATATTACATCAGACTACAAGAAACATCTCTTTCTAAAGTCCCTTTCATCTGGGTATGGTCTTCAGGCTGCTGAAAGTGTTCTCATTTGAAGATACTGGAGTCTCTGTAAACATGGGTGGGAGGACATGGGGATGAGAAAATATAATGATTTCGTGAATGAAGGAGACAAGAGACCGCATAATTTTCAGACAGATGTAAACTCTACATTTTAATATACAAAATCTCAAATTACATATCTAACTGTATTCTGTGCCTGGTTTTCGTTGTTCTATGCCTCCATCATTTCCCAGAAATTATTTTGTATTCATCTTAAAGCTGGATCTTATAGGAATGATTCTACACTCCTAGTTACTAATTATGTAGGATTAAATTCCCTCCATTTCTCATCATTTATGGGTGTATTTTCAGTTCATTTCTAAACTTATACGTAAAAGCACAGACTCTATGTACTCATAAATTACATTATATTACCATTTCAGCTCACTGATTGCTGTAGCATTAACTGAGTACTGCTCACAACAACAACAAAATACTTTCAGTTTTCAAAAGAAATTGGATAAAAATTTACTCAATGCTTTTTTATGTGAAACATATATATAATACAAATATTTAAAATTGTATATATATATATATATATATATATATATAATTTATATAATTTATCCTCATGTGTGTGGTCAGACCTATTTGAGTTTGTATTTACAAATATGTGCACCCACATGAAGTGGCCCAAGGTTGGAAATGGATGTCCTTATGGATTACTCCTCACTTTACACAGTGAGAGAGCCTCTCACTTCAGCTCTAGTTCATTCCTGTGTTCTGACTAGCCATCTTCTCTGAAGATTTCTGTCTTGGCTTCCCATTTGCTGAATGCTGTTGTTAAAGGCAGGGCATCATGGCTGTCTGCCTTTTACTTTGTACTGGGAGCCAAACTCCAGCCATGCTTGTGGGACAAGCTCTTCACCTATTGACCCGTCTCCCAAGATTCATTCACTAGTATTTTTAATGAATGTTTTTCATCAAAGTAATAATAAAGTGCCCAACTCTCTGATTTCAATTTGATGCATCCATTTTTTAAAGCATTGCTCCCTAAGTATTTCCACTTTTTAATTTATCATCAAGCCTTTCAAATCTCTTGTCTTATGATTTTTATTTTAAAGCTAGGGAGAAGAGCAATGCTTAGCCAACATTTTCTAAAATGTCACAACATTTCTTCAAGTAGGATCTTGGAATCCACACAGATAATCTTCCCCCAGATTAAAGCCTCACACGAGTCTGTCTACTTTACAAAACAGGCCAGTGAACAAGATAAGCTTTTATGATTCCAACATTAACTATGCAAATATCTAAGGGTACACAGAAAGTGTGCCCCACATTTAAGTATTAATATTTTGGAGCACAGTGGCTCTGATATGAGGAAGAAGAAATGTAAACTCACGTTTTAGAAAACCTCATCGCCATTTCAATACCTTTATAAATCAGAAATTGAAATCAATAGCTGAGAAAGTACAACAGGAGTTATATAGGTCATACAGTTTTACCTTTATCCCATAAGAGCCATGAAACACCCTGACAGGGCAATTTTACCTACTTGCTTCTTCCTTGAAATCCTTAAAAGTTCTTTTAAAATAATGAGCTAATTTGCTTGCCAGATAACTGAATGTACCCTCATAGACTTGGAAGGTATATCCACTTATTTGATTTTGGTTGACATATATATAAGACAGCAAATAGAAAATGCAATCAGTGTGTTGGATCTATGTGTTGTAGTGTGTGTGTGTGTGTGTGTGTGTGTGTGTGTGTGTGTGTGTGTGTGTTATGCATGTGTAGGTGCAGGTATATACATTTACATATGGTGGTTAGAAGACAACCTGGGGTGCCATTCCTCAGGTGTTATCTACCTTTATTTCTTATTTATTTTGAGACACACCACATTGACTAGGCTGGCTGACAAGAGAGACCCAGGAATCCACCTTGACATACCTCCTGAGTGTTGGAATTAGAATCACAAGCCATCAGGATCGGCTTTTATGCTGGCTTTTATCATGGCTAGCATTCAACCCGACTTAATGATTAATGACAAAAGTTATATGTACCCCTCATGCAGCAAGAAAGATTTGAAAGAAGCAGTCAATGTCGTGAAATGTCACCGCCACCTTCAGAGCATTCTCTACTATGGTAAGGGCAGTGAGAGATAATTTTAATAAGAATGTATCATGTCCCCCATTGCTACTACCTCAGATGCCTGGGACTTTTCATCTGACAGAACTTGGGACAATTATCTTGTCCACTCTGTCCAGATGATGTGCTGACAGGTTATTTTTCTGAGCAATAGCTGAGATACGTGACCTGCTGTCCTTGCCCGCAGAGAGCCCATTTTGTGGTTGACAGCGGCAGTCACTCCACAGAGAGCGTGACATTTGTAGCCTTGTAGCCTTTGGGTCAGACACATCTGGATTTGATGTGTCCTATGTGGGGAGGGGGCCTTGGAGGTTTTTTTTTGTTCTTTCTTGTTTTAAAGTGAGATGCTGGCATTGCTTTATTGCAAATGGTCTCTGAAGGCATAATTCTCTCCATATGAGCCCTCCATACATGCAACCAGTAACTGTATACAGCTATAATCCCTGTCTTTTAATTCCAAGATACTCTGTCCCCCACCTTGTCACTGAGACACAGTTATCTTTAGCTCCTTTCTGAATGTAGACAGGATTTCTGAAACTTAGTTCTTAATACAGATCCAGTTCTGACTGTTTTCTATAAAAAGATTAGTAGGCAATTTTTAGAATGCTTGAGTAAGATATATAGTGCTTATATGTACTAAATGAATGCAGTTTCATTAATGAATGATGGAAAAAAGAAGTAAGGCTTATTATGATAACACCATTAAAATTTAATATTGTCAGTTCTTCAATTGACAATAAATACTTCAATTCTTCATTTCAATAATCATTTGATTATTATTATCCATATTTCTTTCTCAGGTGGCACATATATTATTTCACACACATTATATAAGCTGGGTTCTAGAATAACAGAGTAGTCCCTCTTGGTCATAAAAAACAATGAAATACTAAGGGATGGTTTGATTCTGTTTCTACTTTCAAACTGCCAGAAAAAAATAGCACAAGTATATAATATATTTTAATGCAAAAACAAATAGCTGCATATTAACCCCATCCCTGCCTTACCACGTCACCTTTATTAACTACAAACATAATTAAATTTCCATGATTGGCTTAATGCCATGGCTTCAAATGTTATTTCCATGCAAGTGTTCCCTTTATCTCTGTTATCATCTATGCCCCAACCTCTTCCCTCTGTCTTTCATTCTAAATCCCTCCTCTCTCTGACAGATCGCTGGAATTTCAAGTTACCTAAACTCAATACGAACAGACAGTACTTTTTCTCAAAGATCTCTGTTCCACATCTGCTTTCTTCGTTAGTGTCCATATTTCTTTGTTTCTGCTAGAATTTGGCACAGATACTCTAGTCATCTTGAGCACTCCCTTGAGTAACTCCCTTGTGTTACTCCCCCTAACCTCTGTCTCAGAAGCCACTGCCTCTTCTCCTCGCTGTTGCCAACACTCAGCCCTTCATGAGCTGCCCCAAACAGTAGTAGACAAACATCTTAGTGCTTCAACCTAACAGTCTATTTCACACACCACTTCTATGGCCATTGTGTTAAATAAGAATTTCCAAATTCTCTATCTGTCTCTGTCTCATGTGTGTGTGTGTGTGTGTGTGTGTGTGTGTGTGTGTGTGTGTGTGTGTGTGTGTGTGTGTGTGTGTGTGTGTGTGTGTTACAGCCTTTATTCGAATGAAATGGAACCAAACTATATAAAACTGATGACAAAAGAGTTACTTGCTATAAAGCAGCATCAGTGTGGGAAGCCACACTGGTCCCTTCAGGCCCCTCCCCCTGCTGTTATCTCCTCCCATCTACAAAGCCTCCTAAGATACTCTCAGGGGAACTCAGTTAAAAACCACTCTGAAAACATCTTTGTCAGACAAATGAATTATGATTAGATGATAAAATTGTATTTCAAGCATGCTGCAAGGGAGTAAGCTTGAGCACATTACATTAAAATGTGTCTTAATGATAGGGAGGGTTCAGAGGAATAAAATGATGATTGTTATTGGACTGTACATGAGTCCTCCCCAAAATTTGGTTAAAAACTATAAAGCTCTTAACTTCATGGCTAATTAAGGCAAGTCTAATTTCCTAGAAAATGTCATATTCTCACAAAAGTCTCTTTTGAAATAGTCAGTTTTACCAGGATTATTGATTTTTCCCAGAAAAAAAAAAGTAACAAATGACATTAAATAGAAACTTTATCCCCTATATAGGTTGCTGTGGTTCAGTTTCCCATTGAGAGTCCCATCAGAATTTTACCATTAAGGGCTGTTAATTTCCTGCCAAATTAAGGATAAACTGGTAAAACATTAACTGGTGGCATCTCTTAGCCTTTCTGACATTTTACAACATTAACAGAAGTTATAGTCTAAACTCTATTATTTCTTTTTAAACCTCTGAAGTTTAGCATTCTCCAGTAACAGCAGATCTGTTGTTCTGATCTGGATTCTAGAGCTGACAGGAAATTCAGGCCTATATTTAATTAACGAGTTCCTTGGATTATACCAGAATACATGACTAAACCTGTGGCCATCTGGTAGTGAGCCATGTGTTTGTTTTGACTTCAAAGAGATTTTAGTCTTGAAAGGTATGATTTACAAAACAAATCATCATCTTTACATGTATTTGTAAGTTTTACTAGTTTTGGATTGCAGGCATTTCTGTTTGATGAGACAGAACTTTGGAATTGATAGCTTTAAAATAGAGAAAATTATACATATATATCAATAACTATTTAAATGTTTTGTCGTCTGTAGTAGAAAAAAATAATGAACATATAGGCAGAAAGGGACAGCTGGAAATAGGAAGTCATAGCTCATGTCTAGGGATATCTAGGCATCTATAGGCAGCTTGAGGACAATGACTCTTCAACATAATAAACACATCGGGGAGGAAGGGTCAGGTAGGTCCAAGAGCATTAAAGTTAAGAGAGGCAAATATGCTTTTGGACACTTTCTCCCTTCGTTTTCTAAGCAGCCTTCTGATGACTTATAGATGTTCAGGGTTAGAAATAATAAAACGCTCTCTGAGCAGCTCGGTGTGCCTCAAATGTAAGGTTTTCTGCGCACTTTTGCTGATACAGGGGATTTGGTGGTAGCTTTGAGTATTTGGGGTTTTATCCTAATTAATCCTCTTAACTTCTGAGTTCTGTGCATCAGCAATGCACTGAATGTACAGTGTGTGCACTGCAGAGGGGGAAGCCACGGGCTGTAGCAGAGCTTTAGTGGAGAGGAACAGAAGAGGTGAGAGAAGTCTGTATTTCCATGTGAAGTGATCCAGCACACGGTGACACCTGATTTGACAAAAATCCCTCTGACTTTGGCTACATTGTAGATGTAGCATTTTGAAATGAAAATCCCATTTGAATTCCCAGCCATAAAAATGTACAATTTCTGAAGTACTTTATCAGTACAAATTAAATACATATATGTATGTAAATGTTGCTTCCTATGGACATCCAACAAAGTGATGAATACCTAGCATACTAGTGGGTTTCTTTTTTTTTAACTATAATATAGTGAGAACACAGGGCACACTAGTACATTCTGACACAGTATGAAAAATGAGATTGATGATAATACAATCTACATTAGCCTTCTAACATAGCAAAATATAGATAATGGGAAGTTTCATAAAGAATAGCAATGTACTCCTCTCACAGTTGTGGAGACTGAGAAGCATCACCATCTAGTGAAGGCCTTCTCCTTGAGTCTAAAAATGCCAGAAATCATCACAGTGGGAAAGAATGTGGGCTAACATAGGCCTGTCTTACATAGCCACAAATACTACTATAGAAATTATCCTCTCAAGTTCACCCACTCTGAATCGTTTTTGAAAGACTTTTTCCTAGGTACCAGTACCACATACATTTGGAGCCTGCATTTCTAACCCATGAATTTTGGGTGCAAACTCCAGAAATCCCTCATATAGAAATTATCTTCATTCTGTACCCATAAGAAAGACTTGCCATAGGGAAGGCATGAAGGTAGACATGCTTTATAGAGCAAATACAGAGATGTGTGAATAAGATGGAATGTGAAAGGAAAACCACAAAGGATTTTGCATGTTTATCATGCATAGAACAGCAAATGGAGTTGTTGGAGATTGGGTAGAAGACAAGATGAGGGCAACATCTTTTCTACAATAAGTATTCACCAAGAGTTTTAACCATGTCTGGAAAATGGAGGGCATTGAGGGTCAGTAAAATTCCTGTTACAGTGGTAAGGTTAGACTTGAAAACTACTCACAGTAAATATGTTAGGCTGTCTTCTCAACCAAGGTGAGAGATGAGAAAGACTCAGTCTACAGCAACAGTAATGACAGTTTGGAGGGTTTTTTTTGTTTTGTTTTTGTTTTTTTTTTTTTTTTTTAATGTTAGAATTATACAAGATAAAAAAGCAACCAAACTTGATGAAGGAGAACACATGAAAGAGAAGAAAAGGGAACACTCCCATTTTATTTAGGTGCTTGAGTGTGTGGCAGTTACATTTACCAAGGTGAGAGTCATAGGTACCACAGTAAATACGGTACAAAGGTACGCTGATGTCTTTTTGTAGTGTGTTGAATTGCAAGATGTCCATGACTCACTGCCTTTGAGAGATATTTAAGGTTTATGTATGTGAGAGTGAGCCTTGAAAATAAAATTAGAGAACCCTGTAGTAACTTGACACTTCTATTTGCACAGACTGTTGCTGGAAGACACAGGAAAAGATGGAAATACATCATCAAATACAAATGCTTCACTTGGCTTCCCATGTCATTGCTTGCAAGCAGAATTCAGAATCGTCACACAGGCCAATATTACAAGAGCTAAATTATAGTGAATGTTTATGCTATTAAGCAACATAGAACCTAGAAAAAAGTACTGATAAGATAGGATGAATAGACATATTCAGAGGTAGGGTTAAATATTTATAAAGGAAAGGAAGGAAGGAAAGACAGACATAAAGAAAGGAGGAAAGAAGGAAGGAAAAGAAAGAAAGAAAAGGGAAAAAGAAAGAAGGAAAAGGAAAAAAGAAAAGGAAAAGAAAGAAGGAACACTTGTACATTTTCATTGAAAAAAGAGACAATACTTATTTAGCATCCGGCAGGTAACCTCATCCTCCAAATTTCTGACATTTTATGACTTTTATTTTAATTTTGATATTTCTTTTCTGGAAGCTCATATTGTATGTTACATGGAATAATCTGGGTTGACTATAAGGCCCAGTGTATATGGGCTTCTGATGTCAGCCCTAAGGACTGGAATTCAAATCCTGAGATCCACATTCTAGAAGCACACAACTAACTCTTGAAAGTTCTGACCTCCACACATACATCAACACACACACACCACAATAAATAAATAAAATAAACACATAATAAACAATAAATATAATAAAATTAAACTTATTTTGGTTTTTGAGACAGGGTTTCTCGGTGTAGTCCTGGCTATCCTGGAACTCACTTTGTAGACCAGATCAACCACAAACTCAAAGATCCACCTGCTTTTGCCTCCAGAGTGCTGAGATTAAAGACATGTGACATTATCACCAGGTTTAAAATTAAACTTTTAATCTCAGTAATTCTAAAATGTATCTTTGCAATTGAAATAATATCACCTACCATAAAATCATCATTTCAAGCGAGACACTGAGATGATTATTTATTATTATAATTATTATTATGAATAGGAGCATGGGTTGTATGATCTATTTGGAGGTAAATATAAACTTTCCAGATCTTCCTCCAAATATTTGAATCCGAAATAAATAGAATAAAGTTGTGACAAACAGCTGTGAGGCAGTTGTCTTTTCAACTATTTTTGAGTTATGGGATTGTTTTCATTATTCTGGCTTAAGAAAAGGGTAGAATCCTCACTCTAAGAGATCCAGTATTTAAAAGAAACCCAGCTCCAAAGATGTCCATCAGTAGGAAGTAGAGAAAAAAAAAAGCCAACCACAGATCTTAGAATAAGACTTGAGTATAAAATTGTTCCTACTAATTATTTAAATACAAATTATGAAGTTCATGGACTACACACCTGCAATTTTAGCACTTGGAAGGTGGAGGTGGAGGCAGGGTAATCAAGCTTCATAGCAAATTTCAGACTATTCTAGGCTAATGAGATAGTTATACATTTAAAAAAAAATGAAACACAACAGACAAATTATTTTTCACAGAAGATGTGAATTTACCTTCTCAGTACTTGTATCTAAAATAAATGCAAATTCTATTGTCTCATGGCCCCATGTGGTCATTCCTTAAGACATAACTCACCACTGACATAAATGTCCAGTTAATTGTTTTAATTTTTATCAAAAGTCATGCTGAGATAAGTTATGCATTACCTATTAAATAGGAGAATCCTCTATGTTCAATTACAATATCATCCAAGAAACAGATACAAAGCAATCCTCTCATACTTCCAGTATTTTAATTCTGTGAAGGTGGTGCTGATATTGTCTAAACAAAAGAATCTTTTGGAGGCTGGAGAGATGGTTCAGCAGTTAAGAACACTGATTGCTCTTCAAAAGATTCGTGTTCCATCACCAGCATCCACATAGTGGCTCACAACTATCTATATAACTCTAGCCCAAGGGATCTAGCCCCCTTCAGGCCTCTGCACACACAAGGCACATGTGGTGTGCAGACATATATGCAAACAAAAACACATATATGTGAAAGATATTACAAATAATCTCCTGTCGTTTGAATATAAGATAGCCCGCAAAGGACCACATGTTAAAACCTTGTTCTTTATTGGCTCAATTGGAAAGTGGTGTTAAGTCTTTATGAGGTGAGTACTAGCGAGAGAGCATTAGATCTTGGTGGGTGTGTTTCAAGGTTCTTCTGAGACCCTGTCTGCTTCCTGTCTATCCATTTGTATCGTGACTGCCATGAGGCAAACCATTTACTATACCATCTTGTCACAGGTGCAGACACTACAGAGTTGAGCAATTATGGAGAAAATCTTCCAAAGTCTGAGGCAAAACATACCTTTTCTGATTTTAAATTGACATCTCAGTTGTTTGCCACAGTAACAGAAAGATGATTAGTGCTTATTCTTATGAATATTGCTTTAGTGCCTTCTTTAATTGTACTTGCAAGACTATTGTTTGTTTCTCCACTCATTGTGATTGAATAAATAATATTGTTAAATTAAAAATAGCAGCCTCATAGAATGTATAACACATAAATAAAATATGAAACAGTGTAACTAGCTAAAGCAGAAAAGTTATAACATGCACTTGTAGACTTTCACTCGCTGTATGAGGTAGTCCAATATAGTTTGAAAATAGACTATGGTAAGCTAGAGATGCAACTTCAATTTCAAGGTCTGTAAATTATGTCCCTGAGCCTGTTTTTTTTTTTTTTTTTTTATCAATTCCTCACATATTTATATGGTATTGCTTGTATATTTCTACCCATCAATCTCTGCTACTCCCTTTCTTCCCCCATGAATCCTCCTTTCTTCCAAACTACCCCTTCTGTGGCATCCATTGAAGAAACTGAAGCACCCTTCAAAGCATAAATAAATATAAACACGATGCACCTAGTTTTCTTTATACACATTTTTAAGAAAAGGCTGTTCAAATTTATCTTTGTGTAATAGGTTTCATTTTTATTCACATTATATGTGTAGGTGTCTGCATGAGGGTATGTGCACATGAATGTGAGTGTCCATGTAGGTCGGCAGAAGCTGTCAGATCCTCTGGAGTACAGGTATTTGTGAGCCTCCTGATGTGGGTGCTGTGAACCAAACTCAGATCCTCTGTAAGTGCAGCAGGTGCTGTTTTCCTATGAGCACGTCTCCAGCCCTTCACATTTCTCTCAGTGAACATTTCTAAGCAGCCAGTTTCTTTTCCATGGATAACTCAACCAAGCATCTCATTACATCATTGTTTGCCAAGAATGCAAGAGATCAGTTTTCCTCTTGCTTGCTATAACCCTGACACTAAGATTTCATAAAGCGATGCATTTTGTCCCCAGTTTTTACTCATGCCTGACCTCTAATCTATGACTCTTATTTCAAAATAATCTGGGGCTCTGGTTTTTTAAGTTGTTCGAATTCATTTTTGGAATCAGAAGAATTATAGAACTCAAATCTCCATTTCGGTGAGTAACAAATCAGCACCACCCTGTACCTATTTAACAGATGTTTTTTCTTTCAACTGTCTCTCCTCTCTTCCTTGCATCTACCCCCCTGAGCTGTCTCCCACCTTGCTACTCACCAGTGTCTCTAAACATCTTTCTGCTTATGAGTAAACATAACCAGAGGAAGTAAGTGAACACAGTGCAGGACATGAGCGGAGAAAATTTCTATGCTCAAAAGAACAAATGGCCAATTTGTTCATTTTGGAGAAGATAACTTTAGCTCTTTGGCTCTCTTTTTCTCTATCCCTCTTTCTTCTTTGACTGCTCACAGTCCTGGTTTACTGGATTTCCTTAAAAATTTACAGATCTTAAAGCCTAGGTATAAATATTCCTCTTCAGTTGTCTGATTAAAAGTACTTGCAAATAACATACAGGTATACAGCTTCACAAAGGAGAGGAAATGATGAGATAAATGCTTATAAAAAGGTTATTTTGGTTGCTATGAATAAATGTGAGGGTTTTTTAATGTATTCCACCAGCATTAGTAAAAGGGGTGCATCAATTTCTTGCTCAAAATCTTATAATCAATTTCTACTCTGCCTTCTAGAACAATGCCTATGAATTAAACATACTTAGGTATTTAAACCATATTAATTTAGGTTACCTGAAGTATTAAATATTGATTGTAGTTGTACAAAGATTCAAGATAAAGGAAGATCAGATACAAGAAAAATGAACTTGTTCTTTAAAATTCTGAGTCTTGTACCTTTGCATATAACAAGTTCTTATGTAGTACAGGAAATGCCTATTAATTCAGGTAATGTCATCACAGCCATCCATGAACTTTAGTCCATATTCCTTCACAATAATATTAGAATCTGCTTAAAAATAATTGAAAGTCCTTTCAGAATAAAATATACAAGTTAGAATTAAAATGTCATATATCCTAATTATATACCGTATGTAATAGGTTTAATGTCAGCAAGTGTGGAATCCTACAGTTTTCAATGATGAACACTATATAGCAAAGGTATTTGTAGTAATTTTTCAGAATGCAAAGTATGAAAACATTTCTTATTGAGTTCATCCACATTTCTATTAAGGAGAGTGCATGTTGGCAATGAAACAGAGAATATTGCCAATGACTAAGAGCTGGTGTCAGGTTTCATGACAGTGCTGATCATATTAGATGCTTGTGATGGTTAACCTTGACTATCAACTTGATGTGATTTAGAAATATCTAGAACAAACTCTAGATGTGTCTGTGAGGGTTTTCCAAAGAGATTTGCCTGAGTTGTGAAGATCTACCCTTGAGACTGGCAGCACCAATTGCATTGCTGAGGTCCTGGACTGAACGAAACAGAGAAAACAACCTTACCAGCCATGTTCATCTCTCCCTACTTCCTAACTGTGAGCTCAATAGCTTCATAGCAAAGTGTGAACAATCCAATTGTGCATACCTTGACAGTTCAAAATATAGCCAGTTCTTTGTATGATGCTATTTGAGTTTGGTTTTAGGCTATATATATGCTTATTTCCCCAGTTTTATCTTTTGAAATTACGGAATCTCTTCCTTCCTTAGCTACTTTTTCTTTCCTCCCAGATTTCTCCTTCTATATAGTCTCTCTGCCTTCCAGCCCCGCCTATGCTTTCTCTTGCCTTGGTATTGGCCATAGTCAACTACTCACCAAAGTTAAAAATATACAAAATTACTCTTAGAGCAGCTTATTCCCACATCTCTGCTTCTCATTCTCTTAGAGGGGAAAAATTCCCTTATTCTTTCTTTATCAGGTGAGACTTTATTTTAAAGTATATGTGAAAATAAGCAGAGCAAGATGTGCTGTCTTATCTCCTTTTCAATCTTAAAGAGGAGGTAATGTACATCAGAATATAAATGTGTGAGTCAAGACAGTAGCTTCATTGCAATCCACAGTCATTGGATTTTTCTTATCTTATCTCATTCTATAACAAAGTTGCTTCCTTAGTGAGAACCCTGTTTGTCATTTGTTGTTTTTATGCTTTTAGGGAGCCTGCCACCCAGCTCCCAAACAAATCACACACCCACACAGAGGCTTATTCTTAATTATAATTGCCCAGCCTTAGCTTGGCTTGTTTCTTGTCAGCTTTCCTTAAATTATCCTGTCTACCCTTTGCCTCTAGGCTTATACCTTTCTCTATTTTTGTATACCTGTCTTTCTTACGCAGTTGATGGTTGTGTAGCCTTGTGGCTGGCCCTTCGAGTTCTCTTTCTTCCCTAGCTACTTTTTCTTTCCTCCCAGATTTCTCCTTCTATATAGTCTCTCTGCCTTCCAGCCCCGCCTATGCTTTCTCTTGCCTTGGTATTGGCCATTCAGCTCTTTATTAGACCATCAGGTGTTTTAGACAGGCAGAGTAACATGGCTTCACAGAGTTAAACAAATGCAACATAAACAAAAGTAACACATCTTAAAATAATATTCCCCAACAGAACCCTAACTGGTAAAATTGTCCCATGTTTGTTTATTGTCTCAGTGTTACAGCACATACACAGACACCTAGTGTTATCCTATTGTGTTAACTCTGCTGTCTTGTCAGCCCAATGTTTTTGCTGACTTCTTGTCATTACAGTAAACCATCCATGTTTTTTTATAGAGAGTTCATTAAAATCAAATAGTGGGGTCTATAGATACCTGAAATATTCCTGCCATTCACTCAACTTGTAGATTGATGGAACACTGAATTCCACGTTTAAAATAATTTTCTCTTATAATTCAAAGGTCTTATTTTCATCATTCCTTTCCCCTTCAGTGAGCAACTGTTCATAGAAATTCTAAGGTCACGATATTTTAATATTTTAGATATCATAGTTTCTCTTTAAAAGATATAGCCCTTCCCTTCATCCTCAGCAGTTTTATTGATGTGTGTCAAGGTGGATAGTCTAACTTCTGGTCGGTAGAACACTGTGGTAATGGATATAGTCTCCTTGTTCTTGGGTCTATGCTTAAATTCTAACTCCAGTATCTACTATTTTCCTGATTAAAATGTTAAAATGATTCTTTAAAGTTGCTGGGCACAAGAAAGCATGTGCATGTGGATGCAGAAACATTTTATTATTACTATTTTAAACTTTATTCTTTAAAAATATCAAGTAAAAAGGAATCACACACAGACATTAACTGTACATGGAGAAAAATGTTAATTCACAAATATCTGGAGTATTAGCAGGTCCAGAAGATAGACTTGCCTAATATACCTGGAGACAGGCTTCAGGGTGTTGGTCATAGAAAGTTTTGTAGATGAATTTCATAGTCATGATTTTGAATGATAAGCAGAAAATTAATATGTTCTCATGGTTGGAAAGATAACTCTATTTTCATTCTCAACCATAGACAACTGGGCACTGACAGCTGGAGTTTAGACTTGGGGCTGACTCTATTTATGTTCTCCCAAAGACTCTCCAGCCACATATCAAAGGCTGCTTTCATAGTATAGATTAGAATAAGTTCCATTTCCTGTTCTAGATTCTCCCCCCATGTTATCTGCCTCAGTTTCTCAAAATGCTTTTCTTTTAGACTTCTCTTCCTGATGCTAGTAGTTGACTCTTTGTCCCAATGAGCTATAAAATCTGTACAAATGGGAATTCTTTCCCCCTTTTTCCTCCCTTTCTCCCTTCCTCTCTTCCTTCTTTCTTTCGTCTTTCTTTCTTTTTCTTCTTTCTTTCTTTTCTTCTTTGTTTCTCTCTCTCTCTACTGTTTGCTTTTCTTGATGAGAGAAACTGGGGAGATTAAGGATTGAATTTGAACAAGGGGTATCATGGTAGACAAGTCTTAAGGGGGAAATGTAGTCTAAACTTAAGGACAAATAATATATAAAAGACCAAAGTAACCCATAATCTTCACAAGTAAAATTCTATCAAGTATTATAGATTCAAATAATGCCCAATCAGTAGAGAGGCTGCCAGAATATGGACACATCAAGTATTAAGGGCATGGCACAGCTAAAATGCTTATGTATATAGACTGTGGCCAAGGAGGTCAATTTATAGATAAGTTCTTCAAAAATATATACATATATTTGTAAAAATATATGCATTTATTTATTTATTTATTTATTACTTATTTAATTTTGTGCTCGCGCATGTGTGTGTGTGTGTGTGTGTGTGTGTGTGTGTGTGTGTATGGAGAGAGGGCCAGAGATATGGTTGCATGTGTGTGGAAGCCAGAAATGAATCTCAGGTATTATTTGTAATGAGGCATCCACCCTGTTTATTCAGCGGGATAAGTTCTCTCACTGGGGCCTGCAGCTCTCTGAAAAAGGGAGGCTCACTGGCCAAGCAAGTCTCATGTATTCTCATAACCTCTGCCTCCTCAGCTCTATGGTCACAGCCTGCTCAATTCGTGCTTTTATCTGTGTGCTGGGATGGAACTTGGGTTCTCATGTTTGTACTCTCAGAGCAAGTACTTTACTGACAGAACTATCTCACTAGTATCAGTATAAATGTGTTTCTAGCTGCACTAAATTGATAAACAATAGTATCAATGTGCAATGGCATAGTACACAAGAATAAGGATGAAAAATATACTATGCACAATGAGAAGCAAATCCCATATATTCAAGTTTAATGAAACAAGATTCATGAGTGTGTACGATACGGTTTGCTTTGTTAGATGAACAGACCAACTAATCCATATTCCCATAAGGAAAATGTTTCTTTGCATTGTAGGCAGTCACTGTGAAGAAGAAAAAAAAAAACTTCACACTTTAAAACAGCAAAGACTATGTTGTGCATTTTCTAGACATCAGAAATCCAGCAGAGGCTTGGCTTAGGCTTGCTCCTAACATTTAGCGAAGCTGTCACCCTAGGCTACTGAAGTGTGGTGCCCACCCCCCTAGCTGTAGCTTAAGTCTTTACATCCTTATAAGCTGTTTCCTAGCAGGGCCAGTTCCTGGTGACTTTAGCCTCCCCACTGGCTGTTTATAAGGTGGAGATAGTCTCTAGAGCAGATAATATTAAGGAAAGAATGATTAAGATGGAAACCACAGCATCGTTTTAACCTGGTTAATAAATAGGTCATCTACATCATTTCTGCTCTGTTTACTGGGCATGCAGATGGTACAACTCAGGGATGGAAAACTCAGGGTACCACAGCGCCATTAAGGATCATGTTGAAGACCCATTATCACATTTCATGAAAAGTTAAATTTCTGTGCTCTGAGCAGTTTTATGGTAAAGGAGTTGATGTTAATAATTAGAATTTTTAATAATTAGAAAAATTAATAAACATTAGAAAATGTTAATTCAGAAAAAAAATACTAGTTGGCAACTTAGTAACCCCAAACCAACTGATATATTATGGAGAAGAACCATTAAGTATTCTTTGGCACAGGTCCCACTTTAAATATGTCCATCTTTTTGAAGATTTATTTTGATTATGTATAGATATATGCATCTGTATGTGTGCATATGCATATAAGTGCAGGTGATGGCAGAGACCAGAAGTGGACATTAGATTCCCTGAAGCCGGAGTTATGGAAGGTTTTGAGCTGCCCAACATGGGTGCTGGGACCTGAACTCAGGTCGTCTGCATAAACATTTCATGTTCTAAATTGCTCAGCTATCACTTTAGCTTCTACATATATCAATTTTCAAATCATTTGAACAGTGATTGTGATTTAAATATAAAGTGATATGAAGAAAAATTTTAAATAGATAATTTTTCTTATTCAGAGTCATTTAGATACCCTAAAATAATTCAAATAATTATTAATATTTACATGTAGCATAAACATGAAAATTTTGAAAGTATAAACTGAGAGAATGAATCACTTTCTATCACTAGAGGCATCCAAATATACTCAACCTATTATAAGTAATCAGAGATTTATATGTAATAAGATATCCCTGTGAGAGACTAAGGGCATAATTATCAACTTCAATAAGTCATGTTTTGCATTAGAGAGATGGCTTAAAGGTTAAAAGTGCATACTGCTCTTGAAGAGGGCCGGAATGTGGTTCCAACATCCACATCAGGCAACTCACAACTGCTTATGACTCTTGATCCCAGGAGATCCAATGGATACCCATACTTACATGATCTCTCTCTCTCTCTCTCTCTCTCTCTCTCTCTCTCTCTCTCTCTCTCTCTCTCTTTAAAAATCATAAAATCTATGTCTAGAAGTCCTTTATTTATTTCTTAGTTTTTGCACATGGTAGAGGCAGAATTTGTAAGGACAGAAAAGCTGTTTTGTGAACTATGTGATTTGTCCTAAGTGGTCCAAATCAGTCAGAACTCCAGGACGTAATCTCTGAAAAGGGGGAAAGATCTTCCCTAGTCATGGAGTTGGATTTTTGGAGATTCCGAATAGTTCTCTATTGCAGGGTCCATACTGGATCCAGAAATATTACACAAATATGAACTATAATATTAGTGTTCAGTAAAAAAGAAATGAAGAGAATAAAGTAGTTCTACGAGCTACTCTATTGTGAGTTGTACTTTCTGTCATAAGTCACTCCCGCAGCTGTGAAACCAAGCACCATAAGACAGTGACTTAGTTCTATGTGACTTTTTAAAGGCAGACTTCCCTATGCATTAGTAATCTTCAAAGAGAGCAGCACAATTACAAATATTTTAATCTGAGTTTATCAGTGATTGACAACGTGAATTGGTAACGTCATTTCTAAGCATCACTTATAATGAGCCTGGATTCTTTTCTGACCTATTTAATTAGTAATTATGTACCCTCACCTACTTTCAAATGCACATAATAAATTTAGCAAGGATTAAGAGGGATAAAATATTCGTGAGTTCCTACTGGAGAAAGGCTCAAGGCTTAGTAGACTTTGGCTCCACAGGTCTGTTAATCTCATTGTCAGGAAATTAACATTAATTTTCCCAGGAGCACCACAGTTTAGAAGTCTCAAGGACTTTACTTATTAAAAGGAGACAGTGACGATTTAGGGTTTGGAGAGCAAGCTCCAGAGTCTCCCTTCCCTGCCCTTCACTGATTGGCTATATGACCTAAGTTTCCTCATCCATTCAATCAGGGTAGTAATAGTTCACAACCTCCTGAAACTTCTGTGAGGATTGCATTGGACATGCATGTCACATGTTCCATATGGGGCTATGTAAGAACTCACTGAGGGCTGGGAGACAGTTAGAACCCAAGAAAGGCACAGCACAACAGCCAGAGGTCCTGTGCTTCTTGGAGCAGAAGGGTAGGCAGACATGGAAAATCCCTGGAAGCTCATGGGCCAGCTACCTCAGTGCAGTAAGCAGAAAATGACAAGAGAGATGCTGCTTCAAATAAGGGGTAAGATGAGGCCCGAAACCTGAGGCTGCCTTCTGATCTCCCCAGAGGTGCCTGCTCTCCCTCTCTCCCTTGCTCTTTCCCTTCCTCTCCCTCCCAAAGATTAATATTTTTTTAAATTTTTTTAAGAGTCCAAAAGAATAGGGCTGGAGAAATGACTCAGAAGTTAGGGGCACATTTTGCTCTTGCAAAGGACCAGTTTGCTTTTCAGCACCCATATCCAGTGACTCATAAGTACCTGTAAGACTAGCTTCAGGGATTCTGACACTCTCTTCTGTCCTCTTGTGGTACTTGCACACACACACACACACACACACACACACACACACACACAAATAAAATAAAATGAATTTCTAAATACAAATGCAAACATAATGACAATTATCAGTCATTCTATATATTCTGAACACAATGAAGAAAGAAAGCATGGATTTCCAATAGCATTCCGAACTGGTTTAGAATTTAGTGAATGAAGCAAGATCTTCAAGCAGGAAAGATCCTTTGCTTGAAGCAAGCAAGGTGTTGTCCCTAAGTCTACCTCTCTTGCATAAATCTACACCTCAAAGCTCAGGAGTTTATCTTACTTAGCATTTCAATTGGTTAGAATGAATTTGTTTAACATGTACCTCTTTTTTGATGAATGATTGAGAAGCATATATTTGTTATATTCATTTTTGTTATGTTTGTGTGTGTGTGTGTTGTGTGTGTGTGTGTGTGTGTGTGTGTGTGTGTGTGTGTGTGTGTATCAGAAGATAACCAGTGGTGGTCAATTCTTTGCTTTCACTATGTGGGTCAAAGGGGTCCAACTCAGGTCTCCCAACTTGGCAGTAATCTCCCTTCCCCACTGACTGAACCATCTTGCCAGACCTACATTTTTCTCAAAACCCAGATAGATTATGAACTCAAGACAGATTTTTCATATTCCTGAGTCTTCTTTAAGCAGTTAATCATAATATATTTACTTTGTGTTCTCTTGGAAGTATTAAGAGCAATAATTCCTAGTTAGATCCAAGCAACCACATGACTGGGGTCTAAGTAAAGCACAGACATAAAAGATGAGGTTTAAGGTAATGAAAGAGAAACAACTAATTACACACTAAGGCAAAGTCGTAATTTCCATCTGTACCTCCAGAATGGGAAGAGAGATGGGGACAGCTTTGCCACTAGAGAGATGCTAACAGATTGAAAATGTCAATCAAGACTCAATGTGTTGCCTGCATGTTGGTAAAATAGTTTCAAGTGAGGAGGATTCTTCAACAGGCTGTAACAGCCTTTGAGAGCACAGTGTATACCCCACTATGTGTTTAGGGTGAAAAAAGGATGCTAATGGAGCTAGAAGCCATTCACTTACTTTGTTTATGGTAGTGACGTGGGTGGGTGGTTTGTGTTCACAACTAGAACCTGAAGGAGATGTGGAATAGCTGACCATATTTTTATTAAGAGTTCCTACTTCTCTCCACACTGTAAATGAATAAATAAATAAATATTCACTCATTCAATATATTTGAGTGCTTCTAGAAGCCTGCATAAATATGTTTTGATGTACTTCTGAAATGAACAAAACCTAAAATCACACTGAAATGCAAACTGAATAGTCAAAATTGTCCCCATACTTTTGTTTGGCTTTTGTAGATTTTATTCATTCATTTCTTCAGCCACTCAACTGGCCAAAATATTTATCTACTATATACCAGGGTAGGCAGCTAAGATACAGACAGGAAAAGGTTTCAAAAATTCATTGAACACTTAAGATCACAGTAATGGCATGATTCATTCATGAAACAATTTGTTGATTGCTGACTTTGTGGCAAATCTTCTTTTTCTTTAAAGAAGTGGTTTCATTAATAAGATTGGTTATCCTATGAAAGAAACCTAATATAAACAGCAGCAGGATCATAGAATGGGCTCACGTAGGAAATAATGATGGCTAGAGACAGTAGAAGTACAATTTGGCAATGGATTTAGGATACCATTAGATGATAATGTAGTATATTGCACTTGATATTTAGATAGAGATCATGAAGAGGAATAGGAAGTCAGAGAAAACACTTGGTTTATTATTTGTTTACTTGTTTGCTTTCAGTGGATGACTGGGTAGAAAGTAGAACATTGCTATGGTTTGTTTATTACTGGGCCCCTCTAAAACTTTGTTTAAATCTAATCCTCATTATGAGATAGTAAAAGACAGATCCCAGTGGAACCCTCAAAGGATCTAGACTGTCTTCATAAACAGATTCACCCATTAATACTTTCATTAATGGATTTGGCTGCTAATGAGTTACCTCAAGAGTGTGTCTGGCTATGTCTTTCTCACATGCTTTGGATTGTAAGATCTGAGAAAACACAGAAGGAAGACCCCAGACTCAAACAGCACACAAGAGCAAAGAGCTTTTATTTACCAGTGTATGTGGGGATTGGTCTCCTGTATGAAATGGCGATAACCCCAAGAGGAGCATGTAGGCCCCTTTTAATCACAGCTATGGGAATTTCAGGAACAGTTAGGTCATCTCAAACATAATTGGGTAAGCAAGCAGCAGTTACATCAGTACACTTTTATTTGACTGAGGTTTTATCTTTGGACATACTTGGGTAAGTTTAAAGGTGGTTGCAGAAACTGTCCTGGAGACATTGTAGGACTGACTCAGGCCTTGTTCATGCTCTCTCCCTCATCCCTGAATGTAAGGGTGTTTGTTTAATAGCCCTTTGTTTAAGAGATTGAAACTTAGACCCAGCTTGTAAAATGGAGGAAGTTTAGACTTCTTAGGGTCACGGCAAGACACTACCATCCAAAAGGTTTGCCAGGTGGTGATGGCGCATACCTTTAATCCCAGCACTCAGGAGGCAGAAGCAGGAGGATCTCTGTGAGTTTGAGGCCAGCCTGGTCTACAAAGCAAGTTCCAGGACAGGCTCCAAAGCTACAACAGAGAAACCCTGCCTTGAAAAAAAAAAAAAAAAAAAAAACAAGCAAAAAAAGGCTCACAGAAGCCAGAGGTGTTAAGTCCTCCAGGACATAGTCACAAATGATTTTGAACTACCTGACTTCGGTGTAAGAATCAAATTCAGGTCTACAGAAGAACATACTTGCTCCTAACTTTTATATTTGAAGTTAGAGAAGCTTTTTTTTATGGCATACTTATTTTAATATCTTAACTTAAAAACAGCAGTCACTCATAGATTTACCTCAAAAGAGTCTTCCTTGTTCATAGTCGGCATTCTGCTGTTTCTGAGCTACCATGCATAAAATGCTATTTTATTTTGATTATGAAGAGAATCTCACACAAAGAACATCCATAACACTTCTATTGTTCTTATAAGAGAAAATTAGTTTCAATAACTAGATAGTCTTCTGTTTAGCACCTCAGAGACCTTGTTATCTTTTTCAGTTTTTAATTGTATTGACTTACATGGGAGTGTGTGTGCACGCCTTAGCACACAAGTGGAGCACCGAAGACAATCTGTAGGAGTTGGTAGTTTTCTTCCACCTTGTGGATCCCAGGTATCAAATTCAGCTTGCTGGGATTGGCGGAAAGAATTTGGCATGCTGAGCTAAGTTGCCTGCCTGGTATTTTCTTTTTTAAAATATCTTTAACATCATTATTCCAACTATTTTTCACATCATGTCAATTTTTCTATTTCTTGAGTTTCATATTCAATAGTTTTAGAAATGAGAAGTGCTCTCAAGCTTGTTCAAAAGATGCATAACATGAAGAAAAAGAGAATATTTTATATTTCCATAACTATATTTTTCATTGCCTTTGATTGCTTTTCCTTCCCAGAGGTTGAAATAACTCTGCCATAATGTGTGATTCTCTGTATTTAAAAATATTAAAAACATAGCAATGAGAGACTCATTTAAGATACAATTCTGCTTTTCCTGGAAAGTCTAGGAATCCAGAAATACAAAAGAGATAATCTCTTTATTGTGTATTTTCATAGTGATTCCAGAGTTTGTGACACAAGTCAATGTTGCCTTGGATGCCTTAAGCAAGAACTCGCTGACTGTGCTTGATGATAACCAGTTTGTGGACATCTCCAAGAAGATCTATGATACAATCCACGATATCAGATGTTCGGTCATGATGATTCGGGTAAGACCACTTGACCTGTTCTTGGGTTATTTCAGAATTCCTCACCATCTGAAACGTATGGAAGGATACCAACAAATGTTTGCTTTCTTTGGTCTTATGTTAATTCTTAAACTATCAGTACTTCAAAACTCAAATGTTTCTCTAAAGCCAGATCTAGTCTTATTTGACTTACATCTTTGGCTATAACCAAACCAAAAGAACAACAACAACAACAAAACTCAGAAATAAGATGCATGCTTTCACTAATAGGCAGCTTGCGTGGTTCTCACTGCTAAAACAAGGTGTTTCTGTGGCCAAGTCCTCCCATCCTAGACCATAGATTCACACATCATTCTGCAAGAAATGTGACTTCAAACTGCTAGGAACAACAAACCCTTTAAACTTCCTGATCTGGCATACTTTACTTGAGAAAAAAAAAAATCACTTTCCAAAGGGTGTGACTGCATCATTGGGTCTACATACTCTGCATATACAGAGACCAAAACTGTTTGTTTTAACTCAAATGTTAAAGTGTGTTTTTTAAAATGTTACTAAAGAAACAAAGTAAGTTCTTTGAAAAAATGCTTATATAAGGACAGGAGGGATGTTATGAGATAAGGAAGAGGTAGAAAGTGAGGTATGGATTTCTATTTTTAGTAGTGTAGGAGGAAGGGGCCTGAGAAAGTGAGGCCATGGTGTTAAGGAAATCATTGCAGGCTTATTATGAGACACTATGGGTGTTGATCCTGCTGCTGAACTCTTGATTTTCTGGAGAACACAGCTCAGAATTATTGCACCTGAGGTGAACAAAATCTTGAGATTTACCCAACCATTCATCCTCGATTAAATGCTACACTAAGGGCTATTTACCTGAGCCTCCTGCTCAAAGCCAATAAAGCATGTGGCATCCAATAAAGGGACCTTAGGCAGGGTGGTGGATGCCTGCAATAAGGTATGAGAAAAGTTTGTGGGTATAAATACAGTTCACTGTGAAAGCTTCAGGACTTAGCCGCTAGTTAGAAGGAAGTAGATATGATAAGAATATATAAATAATGTATGGAAAGTGTCTGTGTAAGGCACAAACATCATAGTCTGCACTGAGCAGTATATAAAATTGGAATGTTTGCCAACCTTGTGAAGAGCCAGAAAACATTGGAAAGCCTAGCAGAACAAATGGAAGTACTGTAAGAGAAAGATTAGAGGTATGAAAGTACAGAACCCAGAACTTTGGGCTTGGAAAAAGCTGAAAGTAAACCCAATGATGAGTATCAGAGAGATGGGGGGAGAGGGAGAGAGAGAGAGAGAGAGAGAGAGAGACAGACAGACAGACAGACAGACAGACAGACAGACATATACAGAGAGTTCCTAGTTACCATGGTTAGTCTTAGGAGTCTGTGCCTTTGCAATGTCTCAGCAGAAAGAATTCTTCTAATTTTGCAACATGACATTTTCCTGACCTAGCAGTGTGTTTGTTCAGTGTGACATTCTCATGAAGTGTTGGACAGTCACACTGACAGCTGTCACTCCTAATGATGGGAAGAAGCTGAGGCTCTACAGTGTGTCTAATCCTTGAGGTTCAATAGCTTGGGAGAATTACATGCAGTTTTTAATTTCACAGTATCTTCAGCTTAATGGTGCCTTTATTGGGACACCATTGTAAATTGAGGAACACCTGTGCCAATGGGCGGTCCATAAAGATCTGGTTGTGTGATTTGAAGTGTGGCGCTGTAGTACTACCATGTCCAAGGAAATCTTACCAAACATGACAGTGCCCTTGAAGCAGTTTTTTTTTTTTTTTTTCAACCTTACCTACTATTTGCAATTGGGTGAAGCATAATGTATTATGTGGGTCCAGGACACAAAAGCTAAATGTATAACGACCTACAAACATTACAGAACGGTTTCATCATGATCAAGCCCAACAAATCAACCATGTCTGTAAACATGTTTGATAAGGTGAAACAGTTACTGACATGTAAACTCCATGATAGAGGATCCAAATCTTCTTGAAATCTGTCCAGGGATGAAAAAAAAAAAGTCTTATAACCGCTTTTAGCAGATGTTCCAGTATTTAATTTTTTCTTCTTTTCAAGATTGCTTACATATAGAGAATCAAATTACCTTGCTGTTATTTATCCATATTCTTCCCATACAGAGGTCCTTTGTGGGGCAGGAGAATACTTTGTTGTAATTGTGAATGGTTTAGGAGGAAGTCATTTTTTTCTATAGTCACTTTTTTTTTCAAGGTGATTTTTTCTGTTAATTTTTTCTCCTAGGAGTATTTCAGTGTCTTGTGTTCATCGCCACTGTGTATTTAATTTTCAACTAACCCTTCCTTCCTTCCTTCCTCCCTCCCTCCCTCCCTCCCTCCCTCCCTCCCTCCCTCCCTCCCTTCCTTCCTTCCTTCCTTCCTTCCTTCCTTCCTTCCGTTTTTTGTGTGTGAGGTTTATTTTAGCTTACAATTCCAGTAACAGTCCATCACTGAGGGAAGTGAGGGAAGTCGGCACAGGCACTCAAATGGGACAGGAACCTGGAGGCAGGAGCTGATGCAGAGGCCATGGAGGGGTGCTGCTTACTGACATGTCTCTATGGCTTTCTCCGCCTGCCGTCTGAGATTATCGCAAATATACTCTAATTAACCCCCTCCTATGCCAAATAAAGTGGAGTTATTCTTATGGGCAGTTCTACTGCTATTTTACTTCTGCTGGCTTATTTTTTTTCCCAACTTCAAACATAAGAACCGTTGGATCAAGGACAAATTTTACTATTTCTCTTGGTCCAAAATTCTAATTCAATTAGACTCCTTTATTTTTCTAAATGATCACTTATGCAATTTGTCTGGTTGCTTTCCAAGTTGGTTCTTTACCACACCAATTTATCACCAATTAGAAATATGAAATGTTGCAATATGTTTCTTTCATGTAAATTATTAATAAAAATACCTAAATATTGACTGTTTTCTCCAAGGATCTAATCACCTCTTGTTTGTATGCCTCTGCACAACCAATTGTTTAAAATATTTTAATATTAAAATTGCAATGTCTTCCAAGTGCTTTGAGTCTTGACATCTCTGTTAACCCTTCCTCCTCCTAATTGCTAGGCTCTCCAACTCGTTTTTCTAACCCCTACTTCTCTGAGAACTTCCAGTCTCCTGGATGCTCCAATTTGTCCATCTTCTCTTCTGCAGATAAAAACTACTTCTGTTTATTGATTTCCAAACATTATATTCTTACCCTGGTACTTTGATAATTAGTTTCCCTGGTTACTCAGACCTACACTTTTGTGGGGATGTTGTTCTAATATTCCAGGGCATTCGGAACCATTTGATTAACAGGTAAAATGAAGCTTTCGTATATTATTTGATTATCATATATTTCATAATGCAGCTCTTGAGATTGAGCCGATGTCAAAAATCCATCCCCTTTATTCCTTCACCTGTTTCTTTTTTTTTTTTTAATTTATATTAAATAGTTACATTCCAAAGAGTCCTGGGATTGCAAATTAGATTTGATGAAACAATGTGAAAGTAAATCGAAAGTTCCATTGATTTGGCTGAATATATAAATATATACGTATGTGACAGCCTTGGACTATATGACTCATTGTCTTTTGCACATGTCCAGTTAGGTCTGCCATTTTCATGCACACTGTCACTCTTGGGCCCGCAGGTACTTCTTGAATCCTGTGGTCTGTCGCATCTACCCACTGTGCTCTGTCACTTCTACCCACTGTGTTCCTTTCCACAGTGCCAGCACTAATGACACCAGTTCCCTGTCAACCCCAGGGAACACGTTTTCTCCATAGGAGTCACTGCTGTCTGATGTGAGCTTCCTCAGGCTCTGTAGCTCCTTTGTTGACTGTAGCAAATCTTTTCAGTCACCCTTTGGGATTTATTAAGCGTACTGAGAATGAACACCTTTTCATTTCTCACCACTAAACAGATGTCCTGAAGTCACTTAGTCACTGTGCTCCTCATTCCAGGGGCATCTGGCCATGGATTCCCAGTTGAAACATGGCCCTTTGGGGAGATGTCATAACTGCTTTCCAGTGTCAGGATCGTTTTAAAAGGAGCCAGTTAGCAGGGGACCTCCTAAGGGAACTCAATAAAAGACATGTATAAAAGTAACTTCAGGTTTATATGTAAATCTAAGTCAAACCTTGGTGGGAAGAGTTTTGTAGTAGGTTCCTCGCTGTTATCTTTTAAAACAAAGAATATAATGTAAGGAGACCCAGAAACTCCTGCTGGCATCGGCCAGCCAGAACAGAGGTGGTCTCCTGCTCTGAGCACATTTAATGGCCTTCCTTGTGCGTCTTTTGAAGTGACTTCCATCTATGGGAACAGAGGTGGCTGGAGGAAGAATATCCATTGAGAAACACGGTGGCTAGGACACAGACACAGAGCCAGTTGGAGACCACAGCTCATGCCGGGAGAAAGATGTTCAACTTGAAGTGTTTCAGGGAAATGATTTCTCTGCCATCAGTGGAAGCCACTAGACCAGTGGACAAGCCCTTGGTCCAGAAGGGCTTTGATGCTGATGAGAGTTCAGAACTCAGAGCTCTCTAGCAGCATGGGGAGCAACTCAACTTTGTGGAATCTGAGGAGTCAAGTTTTTTTTCTTTGAAGCATGTTATGTTCAGGACAGATGATTACGGGGATTGAAGAATAATATAGGGAAGATGACTAATTGTGGAGCCTTCATAGATTGTGTGTGTGTGTGTGTGTGTGTGTGTGTGTGTGTGTATGTGTGTGTGTACACATATATGTTCACATATGGGGTGTATTGTGTATGCATGTATGTTCACATATGGTGTGCGTGTGTGCGCGCGCGCGCATGCGCGCGCGTGCACATGTACATGCTCACATGTGTGTGCATGCTCACACATTTGCATATGTTCTCACATGTGCATATGGAGGTCAATGGTCAGCTTCCGTTATCTTTCTTTATTCCCTACTACTTACCTGAGTCAAGGCCTCCCACTAACCTGAAGATTACTCAGATAGACTGACCAGTAAGCCACTGACATCTGCCTTCCTCTGCCCCTCTACACCCATAATGGGGTGATAGGCATGCTCTCCTAAGACTGGATTTTTATTTGGGTTCTGAGATTCAAGCTCAGGACCTTGTGCTTGCTTGAACAGTAGGGCTATCTCTCACGGAACCATCTCCTCAGCTCTCTTTCAAAGATTCTTTTTCTTTGTTTGGATAAACTTTTGTTTAATATCAAATCAGGTAAGTTTTTAATTCTTTGTCCTAGGAACCCTCCAGAGGTGATCATTTTATTTCAAATAAGAGGCTTGTCTGCACGGCTACATTTTAAAAGTAACTCCCATGAGTGGAAAAACATCCCAATGAAGAAACTGGAGAAACAATGTATAAGTGATGGTTTTCAGGGAGTAGGCTATTGAATAGATAAGTAGGAGGGGAGAGCGAGAGAATTTTGTGTTTTAATTTCTGTAAAGTAAGAGCTAGATTTGGAGAAAAAGAAATATTCTAGAATGTGACGGCTTAAGGCCTAGGAGTGGTGGTGCTTCAGGTCACACACTGAAGAAGTCACAGGAGGGGACTTGGAGTCATTAGGCACTGACTGGCTCCAGGTTTTCTTTTACCACAGGAGGAGAAAATAACTCTGTGTTTTCACACCGCAGGAGTCTTTAGGCTGCACTGATTTGCCCTCCTTCATGGGCCAGTTATAAACACAGAAACCCAGGAAGCACTCTTCTGGACAATTAGTTGAAGAACACTTCTAATGTGTTCCCTGTTCCCTGGAGACAGACACGCTGGCCGGCTCTCCAGTCCTTCCTTCATTTTGTCAGAGCACTCACCTGTCTGACCTGTGGCAATTTACAGTGCCCTGTAGCTGTGCCTTAACAAAGGGGTCTCTTCAGGCCTCTGCCTTTGTCATCATTACTTTACCTGGCATCTTACAAAGATGGCATGTAGAGCCATCTAGAAAATTAGCATCTGCCATGTTGGCCCCTCTCTCTCCTTTCAGTTGATTTTACGTCGTTTTCATCATACCTTTATACATGCTTAACTATCTGCCCGCTGTGTTTCTGCCTATACAATAATGTATGTGATATAAAAGAAGGAATTTCCTTTGCAGAATTATAAATAGAAATCAATGAATATTACAATTAAGTGGTTGATTTAGTTTCTAAATTTGGTACTTGTTTGACATGTTGTAACTGAACTGCAGGAAACTTTTGGGGCAAGCATATAATGATACTACTTGATATATTTTAATTATAAAGATACTGAGTTATCGAGAACTAACATGATATATGCTTTCCCAAAGAATTGGAATGTGCTAGCTCTTTGAGGTAAGCTATGTTTGTTTTATATTCCATAGTCATTAGCATGATCATGAATATATAATGTATCTGTTAGTGCTCTTTATCATACTTGGAAATTTCGTGGAGTTGAATCCATGAAGTTGTTTTGATGTTTTAAAAATACAGTGTTTTTGCATGTCTACATTATATTTTGATCGTATTTACTTCCTTTCTTCCTCCTAACTGCTCTTATATTCAACCCTTACATCATTCTCTTCTACCAACTTCATGTTCTTTTGTTTTTTAACTCACCGAGTCCTATTGATGCTACTCAGACCTCATGACTATGGGGCCTCAACTGCGGCATGGTAAACCTACTAGGGCCCTCATCCTTAACGAGACACCAACTCTCCTTCCTCTAGAAGTTGTCAGTTATCTATAGAGCAGCTCTCAGATCTCATCAGAGACATTTCTTTCTGTGGTAGCTGGCAATTAACTAAGAAACACCACCTGGTCAAAATGCAGAGAGTAAGTGTGTGTGTGTGTGTGTGTGTGTGTGTGTGTGTGTGTGTGTGTGTTGTTTGTTTGTTTAAGGATGACCATTTTAGGAAACCCTGAAAAGAATTTTTTCTGTAATTATGTTTCAAAATTTGTATTTGTGTGTGTGTGTGTGTATGTGCACATCTACACTGAAACACAGATTTGCATGTGTAAATGCAGATGTGTGCTTGCCAAAGAATGTTTGTGAAGGCCAGAGGGCAACCTTGGATATTGTTTCCCCTCTTGTTTAGGGCAGGTGAGACCACACCTGGCTTTGCATGGATTGGGAGGAATTTAACAACATTCAGGTCTCCCTGTTTCCTCAACAAGTACTTTCCCCACTGAACAACTCCCCGCCCCATGACAGGACTCTTGACTGTGATGCTGTAGGAAAACAGATCCTTCAGGATGCAGCTTAGAGCTTGACAAAGTGCAGGTTATTAACATTTACCCCCCATTATCAGTCCCTGGGTGTAACAAACTTGGAAAAGTCACAAAACGATTGCAGATTTAGTGATTAAAATGGATTTTATACTGTCTTATATCGCAGTGTTTCAGAGTGAAATCAGACATTTAATTAAAGTCATAAAACATAAAAATATACCATAGCAAAATAATGTCTAACTTTAAAAGTGGCTGTAAAATATATTTTAACCACTCCACAGTGGTCTGTTTACTAAAATATATAAAAGTTAGAATAGTCAGGGACTCTTGCTTATGTTCTATCATTACTAAGTTAATAGTTGGAGAATAAATTCAGCATGCCTATTTATCAAAAATTTGTATAGCCAATAATTTATAGTGGTATATAATTCATCATAATATTTGAAAAATGAGGTTCTTTGAGTGCGGGAGAAGAGAGATATAGTGATTAGGTAGGCGACTAGGAGTCCCTTTCAATATATTTACTGTTTAAATTCAATGAAGATAGGAATTTTAATCAAATACTAATCATAGTGTTTATGCCTCACTAAATATATTGATCAAGCTTAATTTGTGAAGATTAATCTTCCTTAGCATAAAGGAATTTTTCTAGAAGGGGCTCTAGAAGAGTGATGGAGATAATAAGGCTAATAATGATGATAATAACAGAAAACACTAAGGCTTGCATTTGGAATGAGATTTCTGTACTTGCAGTGAGCTGAAACCAAGCACATGCCCAAAGCATTTCTAAGTGTCTCACTGTCTCTGGGGATGTGTAGGAAATCAGCCTGGCAGTCATGCATGCTCACCATTGGAGCAGCCAGCATGAACAGAAGCTCTGTCTCCCCAGCTTCAAAGGCTCCTGGAGTCTGTTCCAGAGTATAACATGCTCCCGATTTCAGAGGATTTGAATGTTAAATTGACAGAAGAAATTGGTAATCAAAATGCCAGTGGGAAATGTAAATGCAAAGACATAGGAGCTCTCCAATTAATACACAGAGATCAATTTTCTCCTTCAGAGGCCTGTTTCTGTGTTACATCAGAGGCTTTAGACATTAGCTGCCAAAGAAACACATCAGCCAGAGAGGCGGAAGATGGTTGCTCTGGTATAAGCACCCTCAGAAGACCTCAAGCCTGGTCTCAGATCCACAGTGACTGAGGAGTCCTCAGGCTCTCCTTAAAATTCTATGGCATCATGCTGGGTTACAAAAACAAGGCTTACTCACACTTGTTTTTCTTATTTCAGGCATTTTAGGGGACCTTTTGGCTCTTCCCTTCTCTCCCTCTTTTCTCTCTCTCTATTGTCCCTTGTGGTGGCTTGAATAAGACATGTCCTGCATAGGCTCAAATATTGGCACACTTAGCTCCTGTTGGTGCAGTTTGAAGAAAGCCTTTAGGAGGCAGAATCTTGAGAGACCAAGCATGTCACTGGGGAAAAGGTTTGGAGAGTTTATTTTCTCACTTCACTTCCAGATAGATAGTCATCTCTGCTTTCTTTCTTCAGTTTCTTTCTTTGAGATGTGTTCTCTTAGCTTCCTGCTCCAGCTCCCTGTTGCCTTCTGCCATGCCTCCCGGCCATTTATGGACTGTCTTCTAGAACTGTAAGCCAAAATAAACTCTTCCTTCCATAAGTTGTTTCTAGTCATGGTGTTCTATCACAGCTGCAGGAAGTTAGTTGTATGGCCCCTTGCTTTCTTTCATTCTTGTTTTTATTAAATAGCCCTTTATCCATTTATTTAAAGAAATTTTTATTGAATGCCTATCATGTGACAATAAATCAATCAGATGAAAGAATATAGCTATGTCATGAGGGATAGGTGAGATCTTAACAACTCCATCTTAGGGAAGACACAATAAGGAAACCATTGTTAAGTCTTCAGTATGAAACATCCTCCACAAAGGTTTACAGTTGAAGGCTTTTTTACAAATGCAACCAGACTTCAAAAGTGGGGCTTTAGAGAAGTGATTGAATTATGATGGCTTTGCCTTCATCAATTGATTAACCCACTGACTGACTAAAGTCAGTATAGATTATTTGGAGGTAGAATTGTGGTAAGTGGGACATGCTTGGAGAGAGTAGATCACAGGGCTGTATCTATGAATGTCCTAATAAACAGAAGTTGGCAAAAAAAAAAAAAAAAGTAACTAAAAATATCAGCAACAAAAAATTAAGCAACATAGTGTTGTCTCCAAACTAAGACAAGGATGTTTCTACTGTGTAGACTATTACATGCATGCCTGATTTGATAAAAGCAATGCATTCCTGTTCTGTAGGGCTAGGATTCTCAAATGGGTAGGGTATGCTTAGAGATGTGGTACATTGTGTCAGGGTATCCTGAAACTCACTAGAAAGGGTATTAAATACTCCAACAATACTCTAAGAAAATCTCCAGCTGGGGTTAGGAGTAGTAGTAAATGCCCACAGATCTTAGATACATGAAGATTGGGGATAGAGAGCGGGGTGGACACTACACTTTCTTGACTCCATGGTATTCAGAAGGAGTGGTTGGAAGTTTTCTCTGTTTCCTCTAGGAGTATTCTTTAGACATTATGTCTCCACAAAATAATAGAAGAAAAGTTATGGTGGTACCCAAACGCTAGCAGTGGCTAGGATCCCAATCTACAAAGTAAAGTCCTTATTTATGTAGCCATAAAGTCATGATCACAAACATTAAAAGGATTTTGCTAAGATCTGGTTTTTAATGACTCTCAGTGCGTCTTGAATTTTCTCAGTAGTCTGGTTTTGCTGTTTTTCCAGTTTTTGTCTTGAACCCTGCTGCCCTTTGTTCGGAAGGCCTCTTACTTCTTATGCATTTTCAAATGTTTGCTGAAAATCATTAGTCTTTGCTTGTGTACTTTCTGAAATAATTGTCTTTAAATACAGCCTCAGCTATTGATTTCTTTGGAAACATTTGTCTTGCTACAAGTTGTTCTCAAGATGCTGCCCTCACTCTGTTCTGTTTACCTAGAGATAGCTGGTGCCAGATCTCACAGCTTTCCATAATGAAAAGACTTAGGCTCATCTGCATTTCTTCTTCTAACTGTATTTTTATTATCACAATTAGTTTGTTTTTTTTTTTATCATAGATACAATCAATTGCTTTTAGAGGTGAGTAGAATTTCCTGCTTAGGTCAGACGTAAGAAGAGATTCATCCACTGGCTACATCCAGATATTTCTGGGTTTTTCCAATGTATATTACTTCATGTCTCTCTCCTTTGTTAATGATTTTATGCCTAACTTATGATGGACTCAAAAACACTTCATTAAAAGGTTACATAAATAGGAGTTACATTGACCAATGAGAATGTTTAAAATTATATTTTATTATAAATATAAATAGTGCATTTTTGTTATGATAAATATGGCAAGTTAGGGCAAAAATTAAGCCCAACCTACTCTCACTCCTCTATCTCAACGTTTTCAAGTATTACTTGCAGTTTAGCTCACTGTTTGACATCTTTTGTATCTTTCTCTATATGCATACAATGGCTTCCATGTGTGTATCTTTTGTTTTCATGTTTTAAAAAGCAAATAGTCCATATTGCTGTGAAACTTGATTTGTTCCTTCTGATTTTACCATTTTACCTCCAAGTCAACATGGACTTGTTCCCACTGTTAGTAAGGCGCACATTCCTGACCATTTTCTTCTAGGAGGGCAAAGTGGGAATGAAGAAAGTGCGAGGGAGTTAGTGAGGAATGGACCTGAAAGGTGAAAACATGTTTTCAACTTACTCTTCTGTTTAAATATGGAAAGCCAACCTGATATTTGCAATGGACAACTGTGCTGATGAAGTCCAGTCATAAAACCCAGAACTCAGCTGAGTTAAATGAAGCATCAGCTATCTTAAGACCTTGAGTTGATTTCAGAGTTCATAGAGGAAGGTTGAGTTTATGAAGCTAACTAATTTCAAAGTCAGAATTACAGTTCTGATCTTCTGACTCAAAACAAACAAACAAACAAACAAACAAACAAAAATGTCCAGCCAAGCATATTGCCTAAGTACACTCATGATTGAATGCATTGAATCAAAAACAAGTTTAAAATAAACAACATCAAATGTATTTGGCATCAGTGGATGAGAATGGAAGACATCAGAGGCAGCTAGATGGCTCAGTGTTTGCCACACAAGCCTAATAACCTGAGCTTAGTCCCTGAAACCCACAGTGGAGGTGTGAGACCAACTCTTACCTCCACACATTTGTAGAGTTGTGGTGTCAAATCCACTAGGGAAGATCAAAGACTTAGATTAGACTGACTTTAAATGTTGGTTAAATGAATCTGTTCTTATTGCTAGCATGGCAGCAGCCTTAGAGCCAAATATCGTGCTGTGCTGAAGGGCCTTGATGGAAGAAGGGTCTATAAAGGTGGCTATCAAAGGTGTACATGACAATTGTCTATGGGATCCATGGCCTGGCAAGAAGATGGTTCTACTCCTCTCAGCTGTTTCCCATTGTATAGTAATACAAAGATCGCTCCATCCCAGGCCCACAGTGATAAGGGAGTTTTCGAAAGTAGGAAGCAGGAACACCATTATCTTATTTTTATCTTACCTTCAGGACACTAGGATCTCACAGGCATCCCAGGGCAAAGGTCAATGGCCCTTAAGGAATGTTTGGTATGGTATGTTCCTTTGGCCATCACAGGAGAGTTAATTTATGGCACAGGTCAGCGCACCCTGGAGAAAGTGTCACTAATTGACCAGGATAGTGACATCAAGTGGGCTGGCTGTCAGGTCCCCACAGCAGTGGTATGTACACACACACACACACACACACACACACACACACACACACCAGACAATACTATACTACTCCTACTAAATAATAATAATAATAACATATTAATAAATAATTGAATACATCAATATAAGAACTAGAGAAGTGACAAGTAACAAATTAATGAAAGATGAGGAAGGAAGATGAAATGATGTCATTGAACTGTATCAGGCTTACTTTAGAAGTGCAGCAGAGAAAACTCTATTCTTTTAAAAATAAAGTTTCTAATAGAACTATAAAAATCAATCAGAGGTAAAGTTCTGCCCTTGAGCCACTGGTAAGGAATCTAGCCTGAGGGAAGGAAGTCTTGCTGCTTATCAGCAACTGACAAGAACTTTACATATTTCCTCTCATTTCACCCCTAAGCAGCCCTTCAGGCAGGGAGCTGGCAAGCCATTCTGTTGATAGGAAAGGAGACATCGAATTCAACATTGCCTTCCTCAATTCGCTCTGGTAGATATTGATTGAGAGGTCTACTTACAAGCACCTCGGTGTACAATCAACCCTGTCTACCTCCAAAGTCTGTGGGTTTCTTGTGCTGTGTAGCCCCTGTGTGGTAAACGATCTCTAGGTTTGACTTAGACTATGTGGATGTGAATGTGTCAGGGGTTCTCTTAGTATTTCTGAGCTATCCTTAAAAAAATAAATAAATAAATAAATAAAATTATGATTAAACTCAGTTGCAGAGACAGTTAGGTTGAAAAAACTGTGATTAGTTAGACATTATTAAACAGTACATTTTATTTTATAATGGTTTTCAAAATCTAAACAAATATCCTGTCGTTACTTAATCTCCCTTCCCTCATTTAAAAATCAGCCTGGTGATCAAAGAAATGTGTATAGATAAAGATAGGCAGAACAGTTAAGACCACAGACTTTGCAGTGGGGATAGAGTGTGTGTGCTTCCTTAGAGTAATCCAGGTCTTCTGTGTGATCCCCGGCCCA
Organism: Onychomys torridus; assembly: GCF_903995425.1. NCBI lineage: Eukaryota > Metazoa > Chordata > Mammalia > Rodentia > Cricetidae > Onychomys > Onychomys torridus. The sequence goes on from NC_050460.1 coordinate 46,761,296, forward strand.
GGAGAAGAAAATCGAGAAATGTGGATGGAGAACTCCTTTCTCCTTCAGGGTTCCACATGTTTCTTTCGTCACTGTTCTGATTTTGCCAGCTGGCCCTGATATAAAGACCTGGAGTAGAACTAGACTCTCACGCATGAGCATGTTTATTTTCTGACAATCTAAGTGTTTAAAGGAATGTGGAGATGCCTGACAGTCATATTGCAGTCGTCTGGCTATTAGTTTGCATTGACATTGCTCTTTTAAAACTGATTATTTTAGGGGCTGGGTGATGCTCGGTGTTAAGATGACCTGTTGCCCAAGCATAATCATTAGTACATGTCACACGAATTTCAGTTGGTCTTAATAAAAACCCTGGGGCCAGTTATTGGGGTAAATGCTGAAAGATCAGAGAAGCAGAGCAGCCAGACGTTAGAGTTCTTACCTTTACTGAATCCTCAGCGTGAAAGACTGAGCTCCTGTCTCCTCCTGCCTTAGTTTCCTCTCTCTGCCCAGCCATATCACTTCCTGTCTCCACCTCCGTGGTGCTAGGATTAAAGGTGTGAGATCCCAAGTGCTGGGATCAAAGGTATGTACAACCACAGCTGGCTCTGTTTCTCTTGTGTAGGCCAGGGTAACTTTGAACTCACGGAGATCCATCTGCCTCTGTCTCCTGAGTGCTGCGATAAAAGGCATATGCCACCACTGCCTGGCCTCTGTGGTTAACAAGTGGCTTAGCTCTGCACTGTGATCTTCAGGCAATCTTTATATGTTAGAACACAAACAAAATATCACCACAAGTACCTACCCAACAATCCAAGTATGTGAAGTAAACTTCTAATCCCAATGCAAGGGATATGAGCACAGGAGGATCCCTGGCAATCACTGCCAAACCATCCTAACCTAATTGGTGAGTTTCAGGCAATGAAGTGTTACTGTCTGGAAAAAAAAAAGTGCTCCTGAGGGACAAACCTAAGGTTGATCTCTTGTTTCTACAGTCACATACACCCTGTGTCTGTACATGCATGTATACCTACATATATAAAGTAACAGGCAAAAAAAAAAAAAATGCAACCCAGTTAAAGGTACAATTTGAGAAAGTGGAGTTTTCAAAAATGAACATGTTATAATTTCAAAATGAAAATCATCCCATTTTGAAGATTAGAAAAATGTAATGATACCTAGATGGAGGAGAGGCTTGAGGGAGTGCAGGATGACGCTATCCTGTGGAAAGTGAGGAAGGATCTTTGTTTCAGGGTATCAGGTAGCATAGGAAGTGTGAAGGACTAGTCTAGCCTAGTGTATGCTGGGAAACAGGACACCAGAATATCCCCAGGTACCTCCAGGATAAGCCTCTTTAAGGGTTAATGCCAAGAAGCCAACCAGAAGACACTTTAATTCTGATAGTTCTTTAGTTTCAAATTTTCATTAAAAATTATCAAGGATTTTAGAATATTATGAGATGACTCAGTGAATTTTATGGTAGTGCATTAGTGGAAAATTCAGCATTTTAGATGCCAATTTACCAGTTTTAACATATAAAAGCAATTCTAATTTAATTCTCATTCTCTCTCTCTCTCTCTCTCTCTCTCTCTCTCAGGCTTTGTATCCAAAGGGAATGTATTTTTTTTTATTTTAGAATAAATATGTTTTAATAGTCTAGCCTTAAGAATTTCATGATTGATGTTCTTTGTTTCTGTTTTCCTTTGTTACTTTCTTTCTTTTCTTCCTTCCTTCCTTTCTTTTTTGTTTCTTTCTTTGTTTTATTTATTTATTTTTATTATTATATTTGTGTTTTAATTCTACACATCAACCATGGGTTCCCCTGTCTTCCCCCCTCCCGCACCCACCCCCACCTTCTCCCCATCCCCTCCCCTCCATTCCCATCTCCTCCAGGGACAAGACTCCCCTGGGGATTCATTTAAACCTGGTGGATTCAGTACAGGCAGGTCCAGTCCCCTCCTTCCAGGCTGAGCAAAGTGTCCCTGTGTAAGCCCAAGGTTCCAAACAGCCAGCTCATGCACTAAGGACAGGTCCCGGTCCCACAGCCCGGATGCCTCCCAAACAGTTCAAGCTATTCAATTGTCTCACTTATCCAGAGGGCCTGATCCAGTTGGGGGTTCCACAGCCTTTGGTTCATAATTCATGTGCTTCCATTCATTTGGCTACTTGTCCCTGTGCTTTTTCCAATCTTGGTCTCAACAACTCACGTTCTTATAGTCTCTCCTCTTTCTTAACAATTGGACACCTGGAGCTCTACCTGGGGCCTGGCTGAGGATCTCTGCATCCACTTCCATCAGTTATTGGATGAGAGTTCCAGCACGACTGTTAGGGTGTTTGGCCATCTGATCACCAGACTAGGTCAGATCAGGATTTCTCTCAACCATTGCCAGCAGTCTACAGAAGATATATCATTGTGGATTTCTGGGGACCTCTCCAGCACTCTGCCTATTCCTGTTCTCATGTGGTCTTCATTTATCATGGTCTGTTATTCCTCATTCTCCCTTTCTGTTCTTGATCCAGCTGGGATCTCCTGCTCCCCTAAGCATTCTTTCTCTCAAACCTTGCCCTTCATTACTCCCACTGTCATCCAGGTTGTTCATGTAGATCTCATCGATTTCTCTGTCATTGGGTGATCCCTGTGTCTTTCCTAGGGTCCCACTTTCTAGGTAGCCTCCCTGGAGTTGTGTAGCAGTCTAGTCATCTTTGTTTTACATCTAATATCCTCCTATGAGTGAGTACATACCATGTTTGTTTGTCCTTCTAACTCTGGGTTACCTCACTCAGGATGATTTTTTTCTAGATCCATCCATTTGCCTGCAAACCTCATAATGTCATTGTTTTTCTCTGCTGAGTAGTACTCCATTGTGTATATGTACCATATTTTCTTTATCCATTCTTCAGTTGAAGGGCGTCTAGGTTGTTTCCAGGTTCTGGCTATTACAAACAATGCTGATATGAACATAGCTGAGCAAATGCCCTTGTGGTATGATTGAGCATTCCTTGGGTATATGCCCAAGAGTGCTACAGCTGGGTCTTGGGGGAGATGGATTCCCAATTTTCTAAGGAATGCCATATTGATTTCCAAAGTGGCTGTAGAAGCTTGCATTCCCACCAGCAGTGGAGGAGAGTTCCCCTTTCTCCACATCCTCTCCAGCATAAGCTGTCTTCTGTGCTTTTGATCTTAGCCATTCTGACAGGTATAGGTGGTATCTCAGAGTCGTTTTGATTTGCATTTCCTGGATAATTAGGGATGTTGAGCAATTCCTTAAATGTCTTTCAGCCATTTGAACTTCCTCTGTTGAGAATTTTCTGTTTAGTTCTATAGCCCATTTCTTAATTGGACTGTAGGGCATTTTGATGTCTAATTTCTTGAGTTCTTTATATATTCTGGATATCATCCCTCTGTCAGATGTGGGGTTGGTGAAGACCTTTTCCCATTCTGTAGGCTGTTGCTTTCTCTTGTTGACTGTGTCCTTTGCTCTACAAAAGCTTCTCAGTTTCAACTGGTCCCATTGATTGATTGTTTCTCTCAATGTCTGTGCTACTGGTGTTATATTTAGAAAGTGATCTCCAGTGCCAATGCATTTAAGACTACTTCCTACTTTCTCTTCTATCAGGATCAGAGTACCTGGATTTATGTTGAGATCTTTGATCCTTTGATCCACTTGTACTTAAGTTTTCTGCACGGTGACAGATGTGGATCTATTTGCAGCCTTCTACACATTGACATCCAGTTATGCCAGCACCATTTGTTGAAGATGCTTTCTCTTATCCATTGTACAGTTTTGGCTTCTTTGTAAAAAATTGTATGTTCATAGGTGTGCGGGTTAATGTCAGGGTCTTCAGTTTGATTCCATTGGTCCACATGTTGGTTTTTATGCCAGTACCAAGCTGTTTTTATTACAGTAGCTCTATAGTAGAGCTTGAGATCAGATGCCTCCAGAGGTTGTTTTATTGTACAGGATTATTTTGGCTATCCTGGGTTTTTTGTTTTTCCATATGAAATTGAGTATTATTCTTTCCAGATCTGTGAAGAATTGTGTTGGTAATTTGATGGGGATTGCATTGAATCTGTAGATTGCTTTTGGTAAGATTGCCATTTTTACTATGTTAATCCTGCCTATCCATGAGCAATGGATATCTTTCCATTTTCTGACATCTTCTTCAATTTCTTTTTTCAGGGACTTAAAGTTGTTGTCATATAGGTCCTTCACATGCTTAGTTAGAGTAACCCCAAGGTATTTTATATCATTTGTGGCTATTGTAAAGGGTGGTGTATCTCTGATTTCCTTCTCAGCCTGTTTGTCTATTGTATATAGGAGGGCTACTGATTTTTTTGAGTTGATCTTGTATCCTGCTATATTGCTGAAGGTTTTTATTAGCTGTATCAGTTCCTTCGTTTTATTTTTAGGGTCGCTCATGTATACATACTATCATGTCATCTGCAAATAGGGAAAGCTTGACCTCTTCCTTTCCAATTTGTATCCCCTTAATCTCCTTATAGCTCTGGCTAGAACTTCAAGTACTGTATTGAATAAGTATGGGAAGAGGGGACAGCCTTGCCTTGTTCCTGATTTTAGTGGTATTGCTTTGAGTTTCTCTCCATTTAATTTGATGTTGGCTGTTGGCTTGCAGTAGATTGCCTTTATTATGTTTAGTTATGTTCCCTGTATTCCTGATTGCTCCAAGACCTTTATCATGAAGGGGTGTTAGATATTGTCAAATGCCTTTTCTGCATCTAGTGAGATGATCATGTGGTTTTTTTCTTTGAGTCTGTTTATGTGGTGTTGACGGACTTTCAGCTGTTGAACCACCCTTGCATCCCTGGGTTGAAGCCTACTTGATCATGGTGGATAATTGTTTTGATGTGTTCTTGGAGTCTGTTTGCCAGTATTTAATTGAGTATTTTTGCATCAATGTTCATGAGGGAAATTGGTCTGTAGTTCTCTTTCTTTGTTGCATCTTTGTTTGGTTTAGGAATCAGGATAATTGTAGTTTCATAGAAGGAGTTTGGTAATATACCTTCTGCTTTTATTGCGTGGAACGATTTAAAGAGTATTGGTATTAAGTCTTCTTTGAAGATCTGGTAGAATTCTGCAGTGAAACCATCTGGTCCTGGGCTTTTATTGGTTGGGAGACATTTAATGACTGATTTTATTTCCTTAGGGGTTATTGGACTATTTAAATGGTTTATCTGGTCTTGATTTAACTTAGGTATGTGGTACCTATCCAGAAAATTATCCATTTCTTTTAGATTTTCCAGTTTTTTTGGAGTAGAGGTTTTTAAGTATGATCTGATGATTCTCTGGATTTCCTCATTGTCTGTTGTTATGTTCCCCTTTCATTTCTGATTTTGTTCATTTGGATGCTCTCTCTCTGTCTTTTGGTTAGTTTGGATAAGGGCTTGTCTGTCTTGTTGATCTTCTCAAAGAACCAACTCTTTGTTTCATTAATCCTTTGTATTGTTCTCTTTGTTTCTATTTTATTGATTTCAACTCTCAATTTGATAATTTCCCAGCGTCTATTCCTCCTGGGAGACTTTGCTTCTTCCTTTTCAAAGGCTTTCAGGTGTGCTGTCAAGTCACTAGTATGAGATTTCTCCAGCTTCTTTATGTGGGCATTTAGTGCTATGTATTTCCCTCTTAGCACTGCTTTCATAGTGTCCTATAAGTTTGGATATGTGGTGTATTCATTTTCATTGATCTCTAGGAAGTGTTTAATTTCTTTCTTTATTTTTTCCTTAACCCATTGGTGATTCAGGTGAACATTATTCAATTTTTATGAGATTGCAGGATTTCTGTAGTTTTTTTCTGTTTTTGAAATCTAACTTTAAACCATGGTGGTCCAATAGAACATAGGAGGTTATTCCGATAGTTTTGTATCTGTTGAGATTTGCTTTGTGGCCAAGTATGTGCTTGATTTTAGAGAAGATTCCATGGGGTGCTGAGAAGAAGGTATATTCTTTTTTGTTTGCGTGGAATGTTCTGTAAATATAGATTAAGTCCGTTTGAGCCATAACATCAGTTAAGACCATTATGTCTCTGTTGTTTCAATTTGGCCAATCTGTCCAGAGGTGAAAGTGGGGTGTTGAAGTCTCCCACTATTAAAGTGTGGGCTTTTATGTGTGATTTAAGCTTCAGTAATGTTTCTTTTACATATGTGGGTGCCCTTGTGTTTGGGGCATAAATGTTCAGAATTAAGACTTCATCTTGGTGGATCTTTCCTGTGATGAGTATGTAATGTCCTTCATCATCTCTTTTGATGGATTTTAGTTTGAAGTCTATTTTGCTGGGTATTAGGATGGCTACACCAGCTTGCTTCTTCAGACCATTTGATTGGAAAGTCTTTTCCCAGCCTTTTAGTCTTAGGAGGTGTCTGTCTTTGAATCTGAGGTGTGTTTCTTGTATGCAGCAGAAAGATGGGTCCTGTTTTCATATCCATTCTGTTAGTCTGTGTCTTTTTATAGGTGAATTAAGTTCATTGATATTATGGGATATTAATGACCAGTGATTGTTTGTTCCTGTTGTTATTTTTATTTTTTGGTGGTAGTATGTGTGTACTTCTCTTCTTTGGGTTTTACTGCTGTGGTGTTATCTATTGCCTGTGTTTTCATGGGTGTATCTGCCTTCCTTAGCTTGGAATTTTCCTTCCAGTGCTTTCTTTAGGGCTGGGTTTGTGGATAAGTATTGTTTAAATCTGGCTTTGTCTTGGAAGGTCTTGTTCACTCCATCTATGGTGATTGAAAGTTTTGCTGGATATATTATTCTAGGCTGGCATCCATGCTCTCTTAGTGTCTGCATTATATCTGTCCAGGTACTTCTGGCTTTCTCCATCGAGAAATCAGGTGTTATTCTGATGGGTTTGCCTTTATAAGTCACTTGGCCTTTTTCCTTTGCTGCCCTTAATATTCTTTCTTTATTCTGTATGTTTAGTTGTTTAATTATTATGTGGCGAGGGGACTTTTTTGGGGAGTCTAGTCTGTTTGGTGTTCTATAGGCTTCTTGAATCTTCATACGCATTTCGTTCTTGAAGTTGGGAAAGTTTTCTTCTATGATCTTGTTAAATATATTTTCTGTGCCTTTGAGTTGGTATTCTTCTTCTTCCCCTATCCCTATTATTTGTAGGTTTGGTCTTTTCATGGTGTCCCAAATTTCTTGGAGATTTTGGGTCATGACTTTGTTGGTTTTAGTGTTTTCTTTGACTGATGAATCTATTTCTTCTAACGTATCTTCAACACCAGAGAAGAATGCTATTCCTAGCATTCCTTCTGCTAGTGTCTTCTTCATTTTTTCTATTTCCCCCTTCAGGTCTTGGATTGTTTCCCTTGCTTTTTCATGATTTTCTTTCAGGGACTTATTATTTTCTTCTGCTTCAATTGTCCTTTCCCCTAGTTTTTTTTTTAAATAGCGTTCTTCCCATTTTTTGTTTGTCTGTTCCTCTACTTTATTTTTGATTTCCTCTATATAAGGCTCTAGCCTCTTCATGATGTTACTTATAAGGTTGTTTTCTCCTTCTTCTTCTTCTTCTTCTTCTTTTTCTTCTTCTTCTTCTTCTTCTTCTTCTTCTTCTTCTTCTTCCATTCTGTGATGTTCAGGTCTAGCTGTTAGAGAAGGGCTAGGTTCTGGTGATGCTGTTTTGCTCTTTATTTTGTTGTATATACTTCTGCCTTGACATCTGCCCATCTCCTCATGGGTTTGTTCTTGGTCTTATCAGTGTACTTGGTCCAGACAGAGCTGACAGAATTAGGGAGCCTCTCTCTGGTCCAGATGGAAGCTCTGGGCTAGATGGGAGCTCTGGTCCAGATGAGAGTGCTGGCTCAATAGGAGCTGGGGGGCTGGACTCTGAGTCTCAGGAAGCCCCTGGGGTCTCCTTATCTTGTCCAGATGGGAGCTCCTCTTGTCCAGATGGGAGTTCCGGGAAAGGATGGAAGCTCTGGTCCAGATGGGAGTTCCAGGTCAGATGGAACCTGGGGGCTGATTTCTAAGTCTTAGGAAGTGGCTGGAGTCTCCTGCAGATGGGTGTGGGAGCAGGGTGTGGAGGTTGTAGGGTTCACCAGAGAGTCTTGGAGAGGCAGAACCTTCCTGGTGGGGATGGGGGGTCCTGCCCTATGGCCGGAATCTGGGTCTAGTTGGGCAGGTCTTCCCTGGAGTGGCTGGTGCCCAAGCTGTGACTAGGGTGTGGGTCTCTCTGGGTGTGACCCCAGGAACTCACCTCTGGTCCAGGTGGGAGTTCCAGGGCAGGATGGAAGCTGGGGGCTGGTCTCTGATTCTCAGGAAGTGGCTGGGATCTTGAGCAAATGGGTGTAGGGGCAGGGTGTAGAGACTGCAGGGTCTACCTGCAGTCTTGGAAAAGGGGAGCCTTCCCTCAGGGCCTGACAATTGGCCGGAAACTGGGGCCTACTTGGGCAGGTCCTCCCAGGATGGCTGGTGCCCAGGGGTGGGACCCAGGGGCATTTGCCTCTCTGAGTATAACCCCAGGCACTCACCTCTGGTCTAGACGTGATTTCAGGGGGTGGATGGGAGCTGGGGCCTGGTCTCTGAGTCTCAGGAAGTGGCTGGGGTCTTAGGTAAATGGGTGTGGGTATAGGGTGTGGAAACTGAAGGGTCTGCCTGCAGCCTTGGAAAAGGCTCTTAGTTTTTTTTTTGTTGTTGTTGTTGTTGTTTTTTAAGATATGGTTTCTTTGTGTAGCCTTGGCTCTTCTAGAACACACTATATAGACCAGATTGGCCTTGAACTCACAGATCCACCTGCCTCTGTCTCCTGAATGCTGGGATTAGAACCTACCACTGTAGCTGGAAGGTTTCTCCGGTCCCACCTGGCCCTGGGGTCCTTCAGCTGTTTATAAAACAATCACTCAAAGGCTTATATTTATTATGAACTTGATGGCCTATGGCTCAAGCTTCTTGATAGCTAGTTCTTATAACTTAATCCATTTCTATTACTCTATAAGTTGCCACATGCCCATAATGTTACTGGTTTGCTAGCATCTTGCTGCTCCTTGGGCAGTGGCTGGCATCTCCCCAACTCCTTTCTACTTTCACTATTTCCCTTGGATTTCTCTGTCTGGCTCCATCCTGGCCTCCCATAGGCCAGTGCAGCTTTATTTATCAACCAATCAGAGCAACATGTATTCACAGTGTACAGAAAGACACCCCGCAGCACGCCACCTTCCAACTTCTAATTTAATTTTCAAAGATAAAGTTTTAGAAACTAGAAAAATTACTCTAAAGTTCCATCCTAAGAAAGTGAACTCACTACTGTGTAAGAAAATTTACAGTCAAAATTATGAGAGTCATTGTCAAATGTCAGCATTTGATAGTGTCAGAGGTACTGTATTTTTTTTTTTTTTGATAGATCAATGGCTTATTTATTACATGTTATTTATTGGGGGAGGGACACATACATATGATGTGATCAGAGGACAATTTCTTTTTTCTCTATTAAGAAATTTTTTACTAATTTTATGTAACCAACCTGAGATCCCTCTCTTCCCTCCTTCTGCCCCTCCCCAGCCTTTCTCCCCATCCCACCTCCCATCCTGTCCTTTATTGGTTGAAGTATTAAGGCCACTCCACATAGTTAAAAGGGAGGTTTATTTCATGGGGTAACTTACAAATGAAGGGATAGATTACAGGGTCTGGGAAAGGTGAAGGACAGTCTAGCAGTGTTCTTTGGAGAACTACCTCCAGCGTCCAGGATCCAGGAACCTAGAGAGCCTGTGCATCCGGATCTCAGGTCTTAAGCACTCCTGTCTCAGCCCTGCCTCATAGGCGTGACAGTTACCAGAAGCCTCAATAGGGGTAGTACTTCCAGGACAAAGCTTGAACAGCTACCCACTACAGTCCTCTGAAAACATAAAACCTCCCATGGGGAGTCAGCAAAGCCTAGTACATTTAGTTGAAGCATGTCCAAGCCCCTCCTTCCTGTATCAAGATTGTGCAAGGTGTCCCACCACATATAATGCATTCTGTTGTTGTTGTTCCCTTCTGAGGGTTTCTGAGGAATGGTTTTCTGTGTTTAATCTCATGTGATTCTGCCAACCTATCCATTTCCTTATGAAGCAAGGAAGTGCAGTGCAGACTTTTGTGTGCTTGGTGCTTTTGTATTGTTCACAAAATAAAATAACAGATTACTTTTTCTGAAAGGAAAAATATGTTGACTCCATGTATATTAGTTAATTTCCTCATTACTACAACAAAATGCCTGACCAAAACAAAAACAAAAAACAAACAAACAAACAAAAACCCAACAACTCAAGAAAGGAAGGGTATATCTTGGCTCCCAGTTCAAGGACACAGTCTATCAGGGTGGAGAAGTCATAGCAACATGTGATGGAGCTGGCTAGTCACATTAGTCTGAAATCAGGAAACAGAAAGCAGTCAATCACCGACTTTCTAATTTGATTCAGTTAAGCACCATAGCCCAGCCCAAGCAGTGGTGCCTCCCACATTTAGGGCATGTCTTGCCACTGTAATTAACTAGTTCTAGAAACCATTTCACAGAGGTTTGTTTCCATGGTGATTTTAAATTCCATTTCATTGACAGGCAAGATTAACTATCATATCATGGTTCAAGAATAAGTATTCTAATTTTGTTTTAGGATCAAAATGGTTTGGAGTTCAATACTGAATTTATTCTATTTGAAATTATTTTTTAATTATCCCTATGTATTTGACATTTTCTAATAATAGGCTATTTTTAAAATTTGATTTTACAAATGTCTTTTATTCAAATGTTGACTTTGACAAATAAAAATTATAAAAATTACTTAGGTTTTTTTTTCCTTATTTGGATTGGGACTGTTATTTATATTTGTGATTTGTTTGTGTGTGTGTGTGTGTGTGTGTGTGTGTGTGTATGACTGTTTAGTAAGGTATTCCACTAAAAGCTTGTTTTGTTTTGAGTTAAGTTCCTTTATACTTGTTCATAACTAAACTGTTACTTCCAGATCAATAATACATAATATTCCTACTTTATTAAATTAAGGAAATCTAATCATTCCCTTAGTATAATAATTCGAAATGATTCCCTATTCTGTTTTCCTGAGGTCTTAATTCTATGCTCAAAGATGGGTTATAAGCATATGTGAACAACTATTTTAAGATTCAGTTTGTCTTTCAACCTATAGCTTTAAAACAGATAGGTCATTTTTAGATTCTTTTATGTTTTCACTTTTGTATTTTGAGATAGTGTTGGAGTAATTCAAATGCAGTGGTTGGAAACATATGACGTTTTACACATGTGCAATGCTCTCTCACTGTCAGGAAGCCAGTAGTGATGTAGCTGTCTGTTGGGTTTATAATTTTTACTTACAAAGGAATCCATAGGTCATTTTCAATAATACATTGCTGTTGTCTTTGAAATTCTTATATTGTTATTTCCTCACAATTCATTATTTTCATCCACCTGGCTCCAAAACTTTCTTTTCTTCTTTTTATCATAGTATTAACAATTTTTATAAAAGCCAGAAGTATTCTTCAGTAATAAAGAAAAATTGCCCATCATGTTATTCCACATTTACTCATCATGTGTGTATGTTTTTGCCACCAATCCATTCTGTTGTTCTTGATGTCTGTCTTCTTTATTATAAGAATATTATTCATCTTTGACTTGGTGGTTGTAATTAGCATTCCAACAATCTTTCCTTTTTAGACTTCCCAGTGTGCGGAAATACTTGTTTTGGATTTCCTTTCCATCTCTATGTGTAAAACTTTATTTTCTAACAAAGAGCATCTGCTGTTTTAATTTTGCACAGCAGTGCATCTGGTCACACAGTAGGCTATCTATTTGCTTCTTATAGGCTTCTGAAGGTATTGTGAAGATGATTATGAGCTTTGCCTAGCTGGTATATATTAAAAAGAAATATATATCCAAACTGGAAACACACATGGCTGATGTGTTCAGGTTACCGTTGCTGCATTTTATAAATAATAAAGTCAATGTTGGTCACTGTGAATGAGCCATCATATTTACTTAAACATTAAGGCTTGTTTTGCTTGATTTTAGTGTGTTCACTTGGCATTCTTCCTATTGAGTTATAATACAGCCTTTCTCAATTTTGATACTTTATTCTGATTGGTAGTCTTCACAGACTTTTATGTTTATTTTTATTACACATACTTATTAATCTGAATGGTGGGGGCAGAGTGCACATGTCACTGTGTACACATGGAGATCAGAGGACAATGTGTGGAACCACACTGGTGCTCTCCTTCCACCATGTGAGCACCACGAATCAAGCTCAGGCTGTTCCAACTGTTAACACTCCCCTTAACCAGCCCAAGAAGACCTTTCCTTTTAGAACCTCAAGTCTCTAAAGTGTAAAACATTAGAGAGTGATTATTATAACTCAGACTTTACACCTGAGGCTCAGTGAATGCAAAAATATGCAAATGAATAAATTACTGCTAAAAACACTGACACTAAAGTTATACCTTATATTCTAGGCATTTTTTAGTTAGCACTTGGGTACATACAGACATAGATACAAAACACATTTCATTGGCCATAATTTTCCTACTTTAACATTTATGCCTCATTTCTTAGAAATAGCAAGCAGATGAGTTTGAACTTAGCATATTGGACAAACATAATATACAGCATTTATATCATGAAAATTTATCTACCTTAATAGTGAAGTAAAGAGTCTAGTAATATACATCAGGCATGTCTTGTACCACACAATACACTTAGTTGAAAGTGAATACAATAAATATAACAACAACCAAACTAGTATCAATGACATCTGTAACTTGTAAACTAAATACCTCCATTGATGGACATCAAGTCTGAAAGATGTTTCAGTTCAAGTAATAATTTCTGTGTGAACTGTGGAATGGGGCTCCTTTGTTTTTCTAAATAATGGTAGAATTTTTTTTTCCTTGTTGAGGTCTTATTCTTTTCTTGAGATTTTGTAAGTCTTGATTTTCTCAGTGCAGCTTTGAAGGAAACCATCAAAATTGGATTACTAGTCCTTTTTATAATGAATTGCACACAGAGTGGGGAAGCTGAGTAGGAAATTATATCACTTAAGTTTTCACATTCTCCAAACAAGACAATAATAAGTTTTGGCATATTTCGTTCTTATTTGTTTTTGTTAATTTGTTTTGGTTTTCAGTTTTTTGAGAGAGAGAGAGACAGACAGACAGAGACAGAGACAGGGAGGAAGAAAGAAAGAACATGAAATTGAGTGAGTAGGGAGATGATGAAGATCTGGGGGAAGAGAGGAACATGTTCAAATATGTTATTTGAAAAAATAATAAAAAATAAAATCATTTGAAACTGAAATGTGTACTTTATAGGCTTGCATTAAAATGAAGTGTGATTATTTGATGAAAGAAGCCACCATCTTGTTAAGAATGCCTTCTAATCAGAGGTTTCCTTCTGTCCAGGCTAACTGTGAGCTTTGGAACTGCTCACAATTGTCAAAGCCAGTGCTTTCACACAGGGATCTAAATGATCACTTTCCGTGTCATCACAGCAACTTTGTTAATTGTTAGCATTTCCATTGAATCCTAACTCCTCTGAGTATTCACATTATTTACAAATTTGTTACAGATATATAGTACAATATTTTCAACTTAGAAAAAGATAAACAACTATTATGAAGTTATTTTAAATCAGTGTTAGAATGTTACCTTAAAATTATGACTGTATATGTATTATTAAGTGACAGAATAGCAGAGAATCGTTAGTAAATTTTTCTCTCAGAAGTATCTGCAAGATCTTTTTGGCTTATTTTATGTAGATATATAAAAGTAAATATACACATAAGTTCATAAGTTGCACAAGATGAATTATATTAGATTTTGCACATTATTTAATATATTTAATTCTATTTTATTTCAAATCTGTTATATTTTGTTTTCTTATCTACCTTGATTTTCTGCCCCAAACCTCATTTATTGTTAAGTTAACTATTCCATACTATCTTGGTCACTTACATACATACACACACACACACACACACACACACACACACACACACATACACACACACACACACACATGATATGCATATCATGAAAATTTGTCTATACAACATTTTTTGAAAGATGATGCAATACAAAATTAGACTTTTTAATAGTGTTTTGCAGCAGATAAATAAATTTGCATTACTTTCTTATCAAAAATACAAATCTCCTGTGAATGAAATTCTGTATAGAATGATAAAATAACATCATGGGAGAATTACTGTCACAATCAACCTACAGATTGTAGGTTCTTGCTCACTCTGAGTCTCTGATTTCAGAAAGCTATAATAAAAAAAATAGAAGATGACTTTGTAGAAACATAGTTTGGCTTTTTGTTTTTTGCCTTTTGTTTTTGTTTTTTGAGAGAGACAAAGAACTTGAAGTTAGGTGGGGGTAGGTGGACGAGTGGGTAGAATCTGAGAAGGAGTTTGAGTAAGAAAGACTAGCATCAAATATGTTGTATAAGGAATTGCTTTATAGTGTAAATTTAGAAAAAAGTTATTGATAAAAATCGATCGTTAACATGGAATCACATTTGATATCCATTACTATGAATTAGGAAATATATAATTAGCCAGGCAGTGGTGGTGCACACCTTTAATCCCAGCACTCAGGAGGCAGAGCCAGGCGGATCTCTGTAAGTTCGAGGACAGCCCGTGCTACAGAGTGAGATCCAGGAAAGGAACAAAGCTGCAGAGAAACAGAGAAACTCTGTCTCGAAACACACACACACACACACACACACACACACACACACACACACACACCATATATATATAAATTTAGATATTTTTGGATTTTTGTTGCATGAATCCTTAATGATCTTATAATAAAAACCTGGAGCCAGATATTAGGGTAAATGCCACAGCCACTTCTCACCTCTCCAACTCCTCAGTCGATCCTGTCTCTATGAATCCTCAGACTGAATGCCTCTGAGTCCTCAGCCGAAAGGCTCTCTAGTTCCTGTCTCCTCACACCTCATATATGCCTTTCTCTACCCAGCCATTTCACTTCCTATCTCAACCTTCCTAGTGCTGGGAATAATGGCGTGTGTGCTTCCCAAATATTGGGGTTAAAGATATGTGCCAACCACTGCCTGGCTCTGTTTTTTTCTCCTAGACTGGATCAATCTCATGTAGCCCAGTGTGGCCTTGAACTCACAGAGATTCAGGTCTCTGGCTCCTGAGTGCTAGGATTAAAGGTGTGTGACACTACTACCTGACCTCTATGTTTAATCTAGTGGCAGGCTCTGTCCTCTGATCTTCAGGCTATTTTTATGAGAGTACAACAAAATATCACCACAGATTTTTAAGTTGCATTTTATAAATATATAATGTATAGAGTGTGCATTGATGCTGGAAGAGGGCGTTGTATCACCCAGAGCAATTAGTGCTTTTCGCTGCTGAGCTGTCTCTGCAGACTTTTGTTTATATCTGGAAAGAACTATAGTCCCTAAAACAAACTGCAAAATAAAAACAGTTTTGTTTTTATATATTCCACAAATCAATGTAAACGTGCATAGCGTAAATTCTTTATTTTAGAAGGAATCATAGATTCTAAAAGTTGGCAAATTAGTTAAAATAAGTGACAAACCCATTCTACTACTTGATCAAGAATCAAAGCATGGGGGCCAGAGAGACGGCTCAGCAGTTAAGAGCACTTGTTGTTCTTGCCAAGGTCCTGGGTTCCGTTCTCAGTACCCACGTAGCAGCTCACAATGGTCTCTAATTCCAGGGTTTCAGGGACCAGGTACCCTATTCTGACCTCTTCAGGTACCAGGTAACACATGATGCGCACTTACACACATCCAGGGAAAACATTCACATACAAAATAAAATTAATAAAGCAAAAAAAAGTATTTTTAAAGAATCAAAGCATCATAATTTGAACTCTAAATATTTTTTCTATTTTAGAATTTAATTGCCTTAATAATTGAATAATGCTCTGCAATGCAATAAATTGCTAATATTTTTACGGGGAGATGTTGTAATTGTCTTCTGAGAGAAAAAGATTTGCTATCTCCTACTTTCATAATTTGAATGAGACTTGACTTGCCCTAATAGGCCACTCTGTGCTCCCTTATTGTGTAGGTCTGTGCTCCCTTATTGTGTAGGTCATTGTTGTAATATTAATATTACATATGCAAGTGTTTTATCACAAAAATTCATTACTGGCCTCACGAAAATGGCATTTTGAGAACATAACGAAGCAAATATTAACTAAGAGACCAATAATGTCTTCTAACTGCTAAGAAGGATGTCTCCTGAATTAAACAGTTTGTTCCATTCAACTGAAGACAGAACAATATGGAGGCTTGCCACAAAGCATCCTTCCTTGATCCTTACCCTTATAATATTACCCTTCAACCTTCAATAATTCCCTTAACATTTCCATGAAGTAGCCTCACAATTCCAGTTGAAAATTAGCTACACAAATGTTTTTTTTTTTTATTATTGAAAAGTTCTCTCACACAATACATCCTGACCACATTTTCCCCTCCCCACACTGCTTCCAACGCCTCCCCACCTCCCTTCTCCCCCAGCTCTACTCCCCTTCCCTCTCCCTTCAGAAAGGAGCAGGTACCTAAGAGACAACAACCAAATATGACAGAACAAAATACAGGAAGACAAAGGCAACCCAATAGGAGGAACGTTCTTGATGAAAAACTGTGATAGTTTGAATAAGAATGGCCCCTATAGGCTCATATATATTTGAATTCTTGGTCCCCAGCTGATGAAACTCTTTTGGGAAAGATTAGTAGGTGTGCCTTGTTGCAGGAGATATTTCACTATGGGTAGGCTTTCAGGTCTGAAAAGGCAAAGTTACACCCAAACTCTTTCTCTCTGTCTCTGTCTCTGTCTCTGTCTCTGTGTGTGTGTGTGTGTGTGTGTGTGTGTGTCTGTCTGTCTGTCTGTCTGTCTGTCTCCTATTTCTCTGCTTGTACCATACACATCAGATATAAGCTCCTAACTACTCTTTGTCTGCCTTCCTGCCTGCTACCGTGTTTCATGTCATGATGGTAATGGACTGACCCTGTAAGCAAACTCCCAATGAAATGTTGTCTTTTAGAAATTTCCTTGGTGAAATTTTCATGGCAACAGAAAAGTAATCATGTCACATATGTGATATTCTTACACAGGTAGAAAGTGAGAAATTATATTTGATAGACATAAGCTTTAGCTAATATACAAATTACCCTTTGCTAGGAAGATATAAACAAGCAGTTTCCCTCTTCTTGGACATATCCATAGATTAGATATATACATTTTTCTGTTTCTTCTACTTGTGTGGTCGATTTTCACGTTTGAGGTTAGTGTTCTCTAACTCTGTGCATATGAAAACGAACCTAGAAAGTCCACAGCTGAACCAAACCAAATGATCGTGGACATGGTAGAACATTAAGCTGGGAAAGGCACGCGGTTTTCTCTGGGTAGTATATCAACAGTGACAGAGTGCGTGAGGACTGGGGAGTGGTGGGAAGGGAAAAAAATATTACTGATAATTTTACAATTTCGTTGAAACTTATAAATGATCCTCCCTTAAGTTTTCCCACTGTTGGTAGATTTCTTGGTAACTACCAGATGGCAATCCAAAGGACCTGATTGTATTTATTCACTGAAACGCAAAGAATGGCTTGGAGATTAAACATTACCAAATATTTAGATAATTACCACAACTCCGGAATATGTTAGCCCTGTCTGTTTTATTACAACATAAGTAGTCTCACGAGTAACATTTCTAAGAATTTATATCTGTGCTTTATGCTTATGCCTTATTATTTTTGTATTAGATTGGCCTAATTCTGTAAGAATTTACTTATCTGGGGAAGAAGAAAACGATACATTAAGAAGATAGACTTTGATTATTAAGAAAATTTGTGTTTAGTTCTGACTTCTGTGTCTCTGTGCTTTCCTGTGTCTCATTTTCCTGATAGATTCTTCCCATGTCTTCCTTAATTTGAAAGGATTAAGAAAAGATAAATGAAATTATACACCCCTCAGTCACCCCAAATAAGACTCTAGGCAACACAAGGAAAATAAAAAGTTTGCTTTAGTTTTTCATTAGCCACAATGGCCTTATTTTCCAAAACCAAAAATAGGATATGGGTGCATCAAATGGATTAAAGTCTACTTTAGATAAGTAGGACAGATGACTGAATTATTCAGCATATAGGTGAATACTATGGATCTGGTAGATGCCATATTACAAATAAATGTAAGTGTAATGATGTATTCACATTTGTTTTATTATCATCATTGCAAAAATATAAAAGCAAAATTTGTAGCCACTGGGGAAATTGCTCAGTCATTAAAAAGCCTGTTGCTTCAGCCTGAGGACATGAGTTTGGTTCACCAGTATGCAGGGAAAAAATGCTTACTGTCGTATTGTCATCCTTAACCACAGCACAGGGGGAAGAGGAGATAAGCAGAACCCTAAGCTTTCTGGTGAGCATGTCTACTCACTGATTGTGACATTATCTCAAGCAAACAAACAAACAAACGAACCAACAGATAAGAAGGAAAACCAAGGAGCAGGAAACACTTCTTTCTAGTTTTCCCCATACCCTTGCACACATGCACATGCATGGCATGTACCAACACATAACTATCTGTCCTAAAAGTATAAAATGAAAGGTTTCGTTGTTGTTGTTGTTTTGAGAAAGGGATTCTCTGTGTAATAACTCTGGCTGTCCTGGAACTTACTCTGTAGACCAGGCTAGCCTTGAACTCACAGAGATCCTCCTGCCTCTCCCTTTCAATTGTTGGGATTAAAGGCATGGGCCACTGCCTGGCTATAAAATGAAACTTTTAAATAATGAACAAAAATAGCAGTTTGATATATTTTTGATAAATTTTCATCTGTTGCTCTGTAATCATCCTCAGACTATGGTATTTTTAAGCAACAAAATTAAGTACTTCTCATTTTCTCTGGATCAGAAATGTGGTGGAATCATGGCTTGGTCCTGTGGCTAAGGATGTTACAAATTTGCAATCAATATGTTATTGTGTCTGCTGTCTGAAGGCTTGATTAGAAAAAGAAAAAGTCCTAAGCCCAAGATCTGATGGCCATTGGCAGCAATCCATTCCTATTGGAATGTAGGACAGGCCATTGGATGGAAGCCACCTGCAGTTTGTTTGTTTATTTGTTTGTTTGTTTTTATCATAGAAGCATCTCCAACAGTAGCTAATAAAACTTCAGACAGTTCTACCAGGAAGGACCACATATCAGAGAACAGGGAGCGTGTAGTGCCAGCAAAAGTTAGCAGTCTTTTGTGGTATTTTGTTCACACACATGAGCCACCAGTTCCAGACTATACACAGATGAGAGGGGATAAACACATTTGAGAATATTTAAGAAGTAGGCATCACTGGGGACCATCTTAAAGATGAATTACTATGCCCTACAAAATTATAGTGGGTCCACATAATAAGTTTATGATTTCAATTGATCTTCAATATGTGGTTCTCAATTCTCCCTTTCAGTCTTAATGTAAACACTCAGCACAATTTTATTAAATAGAGATATTTGCATCAGAAGAAGGAGCTCCAGAACACCACCTGTATCTCAGAAGCATAGTTTGAATTCAGTGGTGTGTGTGTGTGTGTGTGTGTGTGTGTGTGTGTGTGTGTCCAACTTTGTGGGAATTATAGGTAACCCAGTATTTAGTAAGGGGAAATGGAGTTCACCTCAGGAACTATATTTGATTTATAACAAGTATATAATTATTTGAGTTATCTATTGACAGTCATTACTAAGATATCATGCCTATAACAAAATATAAGCATTGTTTTCTGACTTCATAAAATGTGGAAACACCTAGGAAACCACTCTCAGATTAAGAAATAGAATAAGAACAGTACCAAACAGAATGCTCCTATGCTTACCCTGTCACAAGACATCTCTGTCTCCATAAATTCATTTTGCCTATTTTTTTTTCTATTTTAACTATAAAGTTACCTAAGTTAATTGTGACATTTTCTTTCACAAAAGTTCACTTCTCTTGTTTGGAAAGTCTTCTGTTTTTCAGCTAGGAATATCACTGGTATTAACATTCTTTTGCACATATTTGAATACATGTATTATTAGTCACCTTATCATTGTGCTCAAACAGCTCATATGAAATGGATTATTTAGTGCACACTTCAGGAGTCTAGTTCGCCACGGCACAAAAAGAAACAGTGGCAGTGTTGTGGCAGCCGATTGTGGAAGGTCTTGTTATGTCTTGGTGGCTCCAGAAGCACAGAGGGTGGACAAACCAAATACAGGCTATTATCTTCTGCAGCCAGCTCATATTTATATACATTTGCCATTTAGGGCTAGCTTCTGAAGTGTCTGTAACACATTGTCATCTGCTGGAAACTGCTGTGGGATGTTCTGTATGTCAAATGTGTTGTTCTGATTGGTTAAAATAAAGTGCTGACTGGCCAGTAGCCAGGCAGGAAGGATAGGGTAGGCGGTACAAGGAGGAGGAGAATTTGGGGAAGTGGAAGGCTGAGTAGAGAGATACTGCCAGCCGCCACCATGACAAGAAAGAGATAAGGTATTGGTAAGCCATGAGCTATGTGGCAAAATATAGATTAATAGAAATGGGTTAATTTAAGATAGAAGAAGTAGATAACAAGAAGCCTGCCACGCCCATACAGTTTGTAAACAATATAAGTCTCTGTGTGCTTACTTGGTTGGGTCTGAGCAACTGTGGGACTGGCGGGTAAGAGAGATTTGTCCTGACTGTGGGCCAGGCAGGAAAACTAACTACAGGAAACCAACTGTTCAAACACATGAGCCTGTTTGGCACATTTCATAGTTAAACAAACACACATGCAAACACATTTCCAAGTCCGTGTTTGAGTGGAATTACTAGGTCAACTGATATGTGTGCAAATTTGGAACATACTGCTAGTTCCCAGGTCTCACATCCATTTTCTACTCATGAGGAGTGCACAAGTAGCTTAATTTGACTCACGATTGAGCCAGGATGTCATAGCATCAAAGATGTTGATACATCCAGTCTAATATTTAATGGTATTGCATGGCAATAGACATTTTCTTTATATGTGTGGAAAAGGGAGACATTTTTGTTTATATTGATCAAATGAAAATCGTGTTAAGAGTACCTATTTAAGACATCCATTTTCAAAAATGAGTTCCATGATTTTATAAATTCTTAACATGTTTGTTCATTTGAAGAAGTCAGGAGGGCAAATGTATCTTGAATGCAAATATTTCATTTAATGGTGTATTTGAAAACAATTTTTATTTTGATATAACCAATATGATAAATGCTCTTTCACTTTATTGACAGGGGATTTTGCGGCCTTTTAAAGAAGCATTTGCTGGGTCTGGGATGCCTCCTCACTCAGGATGTTTTTCTCTAGTTCCACCCATTTGCCTTCAAATTTTGTGATGTCATTTCTTTTTAATGACCAACTAATACTCCATTGTGTAGGTGTACCACATTTTCTTTATCCATTCTTCTATGGAGGGTAATCTAGCTTGTTTCCAATTTGTGGCTATTATGAATAGAGGATCAATAAACATGGTTGAGCAAGAGTCTCTGGAGTACGATGAAGCATCCTTTGGGTACATGCCCAAGAGTAGTATGGCTGGATCTTAAGGTAGATCAATTCCGTCTTCCTGAGGAATGAACTCAGTGGCATCTTTGAAGGCTCCTTGTCTCATAATGTTGTGTCAGGGCATTTTTTGCTGTTTGTTTTGTTTTTCATTTTAAAAAAATTACCGTGTTTTATTTTTATTTTAAACTAAATATGTATTGTTTTCTCTCTTTTAAGAGTACAGGTTCTTTGAGATTATATTATGACTTTCAGATTAGTGTTTTTATAGGATTCCTAAATGTGAAAAACAAGGGGTTCCTGCAGCTATAGGTTTCTGGCTCCTTTCTACCTTTTTTATTTTTATATTGTCCTAGTCTGGTGTATTAGTTTGTGTTTTATTTTATTATCATTCCTTAGAAGCCTATTTGTTTCCTAGTAAGAGACAGAAAGGGGTAGATCCAGATGGAAGGGGAAGTGAAGAGGAACTTGGAAGTTTAGAGGGAGGAGAGACACTAATCAGGGTATAATATATGAGAAGAAAATCTATTTTTAATAAAAGGAAAAAAAACCCTCCCAAAAGAATTGCTGAAGATCAAGCTTCAAATGAATTTATCTGATAAAAATTTTAAATGCCTGTACCTATCTAAAAAAAATACAAATATTGAAAAATTTATCTCAAGAAGAAGGAGAAAAGAAAGAAAGAGAGAAAGAATTGCTGAGTATGAGCTACATTTTCAGTTGTTGTGTTAAAATATCATGATGAAATCCACATAAGAGGAAAGGAGTTTATTTATTTTGGTACACAGTTCAAAGGCAGAATCCATCATGATGGGGTAGTCAAGGCAACAGGAACTTGAAGCAGCTGGTCATATTGACTCTACTGTGAGGCAGAAGAAACAGATGTGTTTTTAAAATCTATCTTCCTCCTTTCTATGCAGTCTGGGACTCAAACCCGAGGAGTAGTACCAGCCTTCTAGAGGTGATCTTCTTTCTTAATTAACCTAATTAAGATGACCCCTCATAGACATTCCCAGAAGCTAATCTAATTTAAATAATCACTTGCATATAGTCCCAAGGTTTGTCTCCTAGACCCAGTCAAAGTTGACTAGCAACTGCAACCATAACACTAAGCTCCCAGGTGTTGTTTGCATAGAAACTACATTTTTACCTTCATAATTAAAGGTGATATTATCTGAAATTATTTGTTGATAAATTATTAAGATAAAAATTTATGTAATGGTTTCCTATGTGGATTTTCTATAGTCCTATTAACAATAATCAAATCAATTGATGTTCCCCACTGTCTTACTTATTTTTCTATTGCTGTGAAGAGACACCAGGACCAAAGCAATTTATAAATTAAAGCACATAATTGGAGGTTTATTTATAGATTCAGAGGCTGGCATGGTGCTGGAGCAGTAGCTAAGCTCTTATGTCTGATTCACAAGTCACAAGCAGAGAGAAAGGAAAAGATTGACACACACAGAGAGAAAGATGAGAGGATATTTGATGAGGTATATCTTTCTGCACACTGAATATGTGTTGCTCTGATTGGTTGATAAATAAAATGCTGATTGGTCAGTAGCCAGGCAGGAAGTATTGGCAGGATAAGCAGACAAGAAGAATTCTGGGAAGAGGAAGGCCGAGTCAGGAGTCGCCTACCAGACAAAGAGGAAGCAAGATGTGAAAGAAGAACTGAGAAAAGGTACCAAGCCACATGGCAAAGCATAAATAAGAATTATGGGTTAATTTAAGTATAAGAGCTAGTCAGTAATAAGCTTGAGCTAATGGCTATACAGTTCATAAATAATATAAGCCTCTGTGTGTTTACTTGGGTCCAAGTGGCTGTGGGACCAGTAGGTGAGAGAGATTTGTCATGACCGTGGGCCAGGCAGGACACAGGATACCTTGCAACTATGGAGATTTAGATCTTCCTAGGAATGGTAGAAATCTCTGATGGATCCCAGCAACATACTTCCCCCAAGAAGGTCATACCTTCTAACCTTTCCAAAAAGTTCCACCAACTGGGGACCAAGCATTCAAACATATGATCTTATGGGGGGCATTGCTATTCAAAAAACACACTCACTATTGCAGGGTCAGTTTTGTCATAAGCGATGTGTCTAGAATATTAACTTTTAAAATATCTCATGATTGGTCCTTACATTAGTAACAATGCATACCTTGCTTTATTTATTTATTTTTTTACCCAGTATTAACTATTTTTGATTAATCTCTTTTCTACTTAAATTTCAGAATCCCTGTTTTAAAATGCCACAGAAATTCTGGAATTTTTATGTTTATCACTGTTGGCATTTATAGTCCTGATCTTCAACAATGAACACGGTAACTTGCCCTTGTTTTCTGTTGTTGCATAGTGCTTTGCTAAAAATGCATCACCCCAAAGAGCACACGTTTATTATTGATTTAACTCTTTCTACTGCCAACAGCCCAAGGCATCTTAGCCGACTCCTTGCTCAGAATCTCACCAGGTTTAAACCCAAGTGTTGGTCAAGGCAGCCATGAAGGTTTCTCCAAGTCATTAGGTCCTGAGAACTTAGCTGTGAAGAGTGCAAACCCTTCAGAGCAAAGCATGGAATGTGTGCTTTGGTTCCCTTTGGCGCTCCCGACTCTTCTCTTCTGGGCGGAAGGTGAAGCCGTATTTATCCTTTGGAGGTAGTAGCACAGTGTTAATATAGTTCATTCAGCAGTTTAGTTTCAGTCTGAGATCTGAGGATAAGGAGGGGGAGTTGAGGAGGGTTTCCTTCCACAGCTGCGGAGGTGTCTTCCTTCAACAGCCTTTCATTGTTGGTGTCCTAGTAAACAGAGCTAAGTCATACATGTATTGGTGGAATAACTGGGTGATAATCATTAGTTTGTTTACTTCCGTTGTTTTACTCAACTTCTGTAGTATGGGGAGGATGGTATAAAGCAACTACTAATTTAAAATACACACCCATTTCTAGATATTTTATTTGATTTACCCTTTGCTCTGAAATGAGTGTGCTGACTGAAACCACTAATTATATCACAATGGAACGATCTAATTGCATTATGAGGAGAAACAGCATTAACACAAAGAGACCAGAAGTGTTCTTGTTGTATTAGTTTGTGTCCTGAACTCTTCAGAGAAGTCTTGCCCATGCTCTACTGTTTCAGAAAAATGACTGCTTCCTATTAAGTGATTTCAACAGACTACCTAAAATATCACAGGTATTTGAGACCCACAAGTGCTATGTGCTTTTTTTCATTGTGAAATATTTCTTCAGTAAAGACTTCCCGAAATCAAAGTGTACTCAGAAAATAAAGAAAACACAAAAGTAAGTTGAGAAGGTTTCTAAAAACCCATATGGTTTATAAATTACACTGTACACATAGTTTTCAATTGCTCCCAAAGAATTCTCTCATGAAGTGAGACAGTCTCACCTATGATTACCTAGTATCTCAAGAGATCCACCCCCTTCCTTCTTCTGCTTATTTATTTAGGCCATTTGTGAAAATGGGTCAGCTAATGGAGACAATGTGCTTTACTTTATATCCTTATTTTATGACTGACCCACGATCGACAGGGAGCGCTATGCTCATGTCAGAGTTTCATCTATACTAATTCTAATAAGAATTGACACAGAAAATCTTCAGGCTAAAAGCAAATATTTTAGAATACAATTGTTATAATCTACATTATGAGTGTGAAAAGCAGTATATGCGATTTCCAAACATCAAGCACTCTAGAGAAAGAATTTTCTAACCACCAGGATATGGGAGGAGAGGAAAACATGAAATGGAGCAAGCATATATTAAAAGTCCACTGAATAAACCCTGTTTGAACTGAGATATCTCTCTTGTCTCAATGGACATTCTCAAGAGGCACAGAGCCAAGACACTGGCCCCCCACACTCTGCTTCTCTCTCTCTCTCTCTCTCTCTCTCTCTCTCTCACTCACACACACACACACACACACACACACACACACACTCTCTCTCTCTCTCTCTCTCTCTCTCTCTCTCTCTCTCTCTCTCTCTTTCTCTCATATACATACATACACACTCTCTGTCACTCACTCTTCCTTTCTCTCTCAACAGATTTACATACACTCACCCTCTAACACACACATACACTAACTAAATAAAGAGATATGCAAAACAGGTCATATAATACAGCCAAATCTTTTGGTGATAACCCTCGAATAAAGCAATATAAGGTTATTGGGAATCTTTTAAAAATTCCATTTTGCTTGAATAATCACAATTGGTTTTGGTTGAACTCTCAACATAGTGTTCATGTGGTGGGTTGCATTATAAAATACAGCAAAAATGTAAATTTTTTTTTAGTATATTTTACTCCAAAGAGTTTCTATAAAAGAATATGCAGGGATGCCTCCTTTTCATAAACAATGCATCACCTAATAAATGCACCCCAAAGCTTTTTCCTGCTTCCTATTATTTGGTATTAACTCTTCTCTAGACATTTCTATTTTTATTCCTTATTTGTGTGCCAAGGTTTACATTATTTAAAGTACAGAATTCTTAGAGACAAATATTATAGCAAAGCACATTTCACAAATGTTCTTAATGAATAGCTTAAAAGGATCACAAAAGTTTTCTCTAAAATTTACGGATAATTTTTTAAAGGTTTCTCTGAGGCAGATGTAACCCAAATACCTAACTATCTTGATCTCAAATAACTTGAATCATATAAATAAAATAAAGTTGCAACAATTACAGTAACACTTTAAAATCAAGGGCATTTGTCTGCATGATTGCCTAGAGGAGAATACATATGTGGAGAGAAAGAGCTTTAGACAAGAGCATGTGGTGTGTAAAGCCCTGTAACACTTTAGTGCACTCATTTGTTTTCATGTCCTTCTGCTAGATTTTAGGACCTTTGGAACTTAGGGTTTCTGCTTATTTTTGCTGCCCTGTCTCCCTTCCTTTTTCTTTCATCCATTAGTCCTTCCTATGAGATTTAACACACACACAAAAAAAATCAATGATTGCTTTTGAAATAAATGAAGAAAAAGAAAAATTAGAAATGGTTTTGAGTATGTGAACAAATGAACTATTTGTATCCAAGCACATTGCGGTTAAGGGTCTGGCTGTGGTTGTAGCTCTTCCGCAGGAGAGCAGACATCTTTGATAGCCAGGAGCCTTTGCTGAGTCAGCCACATGTAGAGTCGTAGTGATTCTGATATTAGACTCTTCTGATGGAGTGTCATATCCATTTTATTGCTCAGTAGCATGAATAAAATTAAAAAAAAAACATGCAAAAGTAAAATCAATGTAGGAAAGAAGAATCAGAGGAGACAGGGAGTAAACAGAATTGATGGGCTTCCTAAGAAGAAGATGGTAGAGATGGTTATTTTTTAGCAAAGCTTTCAACACTCTGAAAACAATGGCTGTAATCAATATTTTTATATCATCAAGGTAAAGTGTTTTAATTAAAATTATAAAGGGTCAGTGAAGCATTGACTGGACAATAACCTAGGCCATAAAAAAATGCAAGACTTTTTTCTATAATGCCACTTAAGCCAGAGTATGTGGTTGTCTGTCTCCCTTAAGGAAAACCCCCAAATGCAATAAATTGCTTTTAATCATTGTGATTTGACTATTCATATCATGTTGATAAACATTAATAATCAATAAAGTTGAAGCAAACTCTCATAGTAAATTGATGGCATGAAATGTTCCCTTGGCACACTGAATGGTTTTGTCCACGTATTCAAAGTATCTCCTTTGCACTAAATCTTTCACAATTTGATTGGCCTATTATTTCAATCAATGCTTTTAGAGTCCTAGATACTACTAGTAGCCTCTAATATGTTGGGTGGGTATCATACTATGATGTAGAAAGAGCTATATAGGATTTACAGAGAGATGAATCAAAGATGGCCTTATGAAGATCAACTGACTGCCCAGATGAGCAGAAGGAAGTTCACTAGTTATGGTTTCAGTCCAACTTCTGTGTTCTTTTGATGGAATTCCATTGGTTGAGTGCTTGTCTATTATTCAAGAAGTTCTGGGTTCCATCCCTGGCACCACAATGAACCCAATGTGACAGTGGACACCTAATAACCCTTGCATTTGGGAGGTAAAAATAGGAAGATCAGAAGTTCAACACCATTATTGGATGGCTAGTTTAGGCCAACCTTGGCACGGTCCCACTCTCTCTTATACATTTGAGATATATATATATATATATATATATATATATATATATATATGATATGCAATGTATAATATAATCACATATGTGTGATATTTATTTAAAAAAACAAAAAGATTAAAATATTTTATTTCAAGGAGTCAGGGTGATAACTCTCCTGGAAATATGACCACAAAGTACTAATTCAAAAGCAGACTATGAATTTGGTAACAAATGTTAAAGAGCTTTGAAATGTTGAGCTAGCTATTGAACTGAGTCCCACTGGGAAAATAAATATGATAATATATAACATAGAAAGAAGATAATGGTGGGATCATGTTTGGAGTACCTGGTTGGAAGATCCAATATCACCCCTCTGTGCATGAAGGAAGAATGGAAGTTACATAGGAGCCTTTGGTTTCTAAATATCCACCCATAAATGTAGCCAGGGAACTACTACAGATTTCTTGGTTACAAGGTATGCTCCACTCTTGCCCATTATCACACCCTCAAATTCAAAATCCTACAAGGAGGATGTTCAAGGCTCTTCGGCATATTTAGAAGCACTAGTATAAAATGGCTAAAAACGTTGAGCAGTTTCTTTTAAAAAATGAACACATTTACCTTATGACCCCACAAACATTTATTTTAGAGCAATTAAAAGATTTATCATAGGGCTGATATCCAGAATATATAAAGAACTCAAGAAACTAGACATCAAAATGCCCTACAGTCCAATTAAGAAATGGGCTATAGAACTAAACAGAGAATTCTCAACAGAGGAAGTTCAAATGGCTGAAAGACATTTAAGGAATTGCTCAACATCCCTAATTATCCAGGAAATGCAAATCAAAACGACTCTGAGATACCACCTATACCTGTCAGAATGGCTAAGATCAAAAGCACAGAAGACAGCTTATGCTGGAGAGGATGTGGAGAAAGGGGAACTCTCCTTCACTGCTGGTGGGAATGCAAGCTTCTACAGCCACTTTGGAAATCAATATGGCACTTCCTTAGAAAATTGGGAATCCATGTCCCCCAAGACCCAGCTGTAGCACTCTTGGGCATATACCCAAGGAATGCTCAATCATACCACAAGGGCATTTGCTCAGCTATGTTCGTATCAGCTTTTTTTTTGTAATAGCCAGAACCTGGAAACAACCTAGATGCCCTTCAACTGAAGAATGGATAAAGAAAATATGGTACATATACACAATGGAGTACTACTCAGCAGAGAAAAACAATGACATCATGAGGTTTGCAGGCAAATGGATGGATCTAGATAAAATCATCCTGAGTGAGGTAACCCAGAGTCAGAAGGACAAACATGGTATGTACTCACTTATAGGAGGATACTAGATGTAAAACAATGATGACTAGACTGCTACACAACTCCAGGGAGGCTACCTAGAAAACGGGACCCTAGGAAAGCCCCAAGGACCACCCAATGACAGAGAAATGGATGAGATCTACATGAACAACCTGGATGACAGTGGGAGTAATGAATGGCAAGGTTCTAGGGAAAGAAAGCTTAGGGGAGCAGGAGATCCCAGCTGGATCAAGAACAGAAAGGGAGAATGAGGAATAACAGACCATGATACATGAAGACCACATGAGAACAGGAATAGGCAGAGTGCTGGAGAGGTCCCCAGAAATCCACAATGATACATCCTCTGTAGACTGCTGGCAATGGTGGAGAGGAAGCTGCTGTGGATATCGCTCTGTGTAAATAAAGTTCTGATTGGCCAGTGGCCAGGCAGTAAGTATAGGCGGGACAAGAGAGAAGAGAATGCTGGGAAGTAGAAGGCTGGAGGAGACCCTGCCAGCCGCTGCCATGAAAAGCAACATGTAAAGACACTGGTAAGCCACAAGCCATGTGGCAAAAGTATAGACTAACGGAAATGGGTTAATTTAAGAGAGAAGAAGTAGATAACAAGCAGCCTGCCACGGCCATACAGTTTCTAAACAATGTAAGTCTCTGTGTGCTTTCTTGGTCTGGTCTGACCGACTGTGGGACTGGCGGGTAAGAGAGATTTGTCCTGACTGGGCCAGGCAGGAAAACTCTAACTACAGAAAGCCTGATCTAACCTAGTCAGGTGAGCAGAAGACTAAACACCCTAACAGTCGTCTTGGAACTCTCATCCAATAACTGATGGAAGTAGATGCAGAGATCCTCAGCCAGGCCCCAGATGGAGCTCCAGGTGTCCAACTGTCGAGAAAGAGGAGGGTCTGCAAGAGCGTGAATTGTTGAATCCAAGATTGCAAAAAGCACAGGGACAAATAGCCAAACGAATGGAAGCACATGAATTATGAACCAAAGGCTGTGGAGCCCCCACCTGGATCAGGCCTTCTGGATAAGTGAGACAATTGAATAGCTTGATCTGTTTGGGAGGCACCCAGTCTGTGGGACCAGGATCTGTCCTTAGTGCATGAGCTGGCTTGTTTGAAACCTTGGGCTTACACAGGGACACTTTGTTCACCCTGGAAGGAGGTGACAGGACCTGCCTGTACTAAATCCACCATGTTTAAATGAATCCCCAGGGGTAGCTTGATCCTGGAGGACATGGGAATGGAGGGGAGGGGCTGGGGGAAAGGTGAGGGTGGGTGACCCGGAGGGAGGAGGACAGGGGAACCCATGGCTGATGTATAAAATTTAAAACACATAATAATAGAGAAAAAGAAAGAAATTAATTTCCACAGGGGAAAAAAAGATTTATCACACGAAAAAAAAATATATATGATTAATCATAGCAACTTTATCTGTGATAGTTGAAAACTGGAAGCAATCAAAAAACCCTTCACATGTAAGTAGTTATATAAACTGTAGACCACCATAACTAAGTAACACCACTCATCAATAAAATGTAGGAATCTATTGTGTATGCAATCATTTGCATGGGCTGTAGGAGTGAAAACATAGAAAAGGAGTCAGGCCCAGTAGCTCATGCACTGTATGATTACGTTTGCTTATAGCAGTGACTGTATGAGTAGTTGACAGGGATACAGAAGGTGGCAGGAACAAGGTAGATGAGATTGCAGACATACAATGTGAGGAAGATCTTGGGATGAGTATGAGTAGTTCTGTAGTCTGGCTGTTTCTGTACTTTTGTGAATCTGTGCAGAGCATAAAATGGTAAGAACACACACACACACACACACACACACACACACACACACACACACACACACACACACACTAATACTCTCTCAGTATTGAGATTCTACTACTTATACACCATGGTATTACTATGTCAAGTGTACATGGTTGCTTTCCATACTATCTTTCAAATAGGTGTGAATATTTAATTTCAAAATAACAAGTGATTAAAAGAAAACTAATATACCAGAAAAAGGTGTAGAGATGGTATGGGAAAGATATAGGGAGAGGTTGTCAGTGAGTATATAGCTATATACTTCCAGCTTGGGAGATGTTCTGGGAATCTACAGTCTTCATCTTTTTTTTGGTTGGGACCATGGCATATTTCTTCATTATCAATTGCCCCACCCCAATCCATGATAGCTGATATCAATAGTATAATTAATGTCAGTTTTTATCTAAAATAATAAGTTACCATTTCATATCAAATCATTTATAATTGACAATATTTCTAACACTGTCCCAATCTGTGTATAAATAACCTGTATTTTCTCTTATTCAACATTTATTGATGACATCACTTTCCAATTTTGTTTACCTAAAACTGATTTAAATCCAATACTTCCATTGCCCGGACACCTAGAGATGGAATCATTACATTTTCATGTGTGGAAAAAAAATATCTAGATGTAGGCAGTTGCTCTAAATAATCAATGACCTCATATGCAAAGCAGAAATTATAATATGCACATGATACTTGTCATGGTGGAAATGTAAGACTGTGGATATGAAGGCCACAGCACCTTGGGTTGACTCAGACAGGAAAATAGCAAGACAGATTGTGCATGTCTTCTTCTACTGTCTTCTGACACAGAGGATGCTTGTTTCTTGTTTTGTTTTCACCTACTGGATATCATGCCCCTGTTGTCTGTGGCCTCTGCATACCATATTCCACTAAGTACCAATGCCTGATTGAAAGAGAATTTACCTTCCTTGTGTCCACTTCATATATTGCTTTCTTGTCTCCAAAACTGTGATTTATGATACACGCACAAAGTCACACAGAAACTGAAGTACACAGAAAGAATCATAACAAGAGAATCCCTCTTGAGAGTGTTTAACAAATGCCTCCTTTTGTGTGATGACACACTCCTGAGCTGAGAATCTATCTATAGGGAGGCAGGCTGGGCTATCCTATGAGGGTGTCATCTCATTGCACTGAGAATCTCCTCCATCCACATGCAGAGGATTCGCATGCTTATGGAGCAGCTTATGTGCATACCTTCTACTTCACTCTAGAAACTTCTGTGAGATGGCCAATTGTTCCAGCAAGTAGACTTCTTGTACCACAGAAACAAGTCTAATGTTATAAAATCAAGAATCTCTGTCTCTTCTAACTTTATGAATAGAATTAAATGCTCTTGGTGAACGAGCTGGCTTTTTGGAGCCCGGGGCCTATGCTGGGACACTTTGCTCAGCCTTGGTGCAGGGAGGAGGGGACTGGACCTGCCTCAACTGAATCTACCAGAATGGGGGGTGGATTGGGGAGCAGGCTGGGGGTGGGTGGGAGGAGGGAGGACAGGGGAATCCATGGCTGATATGTAAAATTAAATTAATTAAAAAATAAAAATATTTATTTAAAAAATAAGACAGAATCTCATAATGTACCCCAGGTAGTCTTGAATTTGCTATGTAGCCCAGGTTAGCTATGATCCTCTCAGTGCTGGGGTTACACATAGGCTATCACATTCAGGTTAGTATATGCTCTGCTTTTCACTCTCCTGAAACACCAAAACAATAGGTCATATGTTAGAATGCCAGAAGCTACTCCAATCAAAAACTGTATCATAACAGAGAGGAAGACATTTACACCGTTGAGAGCCCCGAGGTATTGTTTTATTGAACTCTGCAGTAAAATAGACACACTTATTTCAAATTTACATGAAAATAGACATTAAGCTTAGCATTTATATTATGTTATGTTTAATTTAGAGTTATTTTTAAAAACTAATTGTGTGTGTGTGTGTGTGTGTGTGTGTGTGTGTGTGTGTGTGTCCGTGTGTGGGAATGTATACACAAGTACAACTGCCTATGGAGGTCATGAGAGAGCATCAGGTCTCCTGAATCTACAGTTATAGTCAGTGGTAGGTAAGTCACCCCAAGTGGGTGCTGGGAACCAAACTCAAGTCCTTGGCCAGAACAACGTGAATTCAACTGCTGTGCTATCTCTCTATCCCTCATGTTTTGTTATTTAAGTGTGTTTCAGAAAATTATCCTGGTAACTATTACCAAGAAATACCCTTTTCTCTGTTATATAAATTGTTTCTTTAAAACCTATAAATATTATTTATATTTTCCAATATTTTAGTTAGTATTGCTTTAATTTAAGCCTATATGTATACATATATACACACACACACACACACATATATATATATATATGCACAAGCCAAAAAAGTGATTCCAATGCATAATCACAAACAATATTGTGGATTTAACTAAAAACTTGTGTCTTACTGTCAAATTATTATTTTATTTCTCAAATTCACACAGAAAGCAGAGATTTGACCTCCTGCTTACCAATATTTCTAAGAAAGCAAGCAAGCATACTTTAGGCAGATGTAGCGCCCGCTGCAAATTTCACTGTACACCTTTCCTCTGTTTAGCAGTAGAGGTACTATCACCCTGAAGAGTCAAATGGGTAGAATATTCCCATCCTGTGTGTCTGGCGGGCTACCAGCATCCCTGGCAACGGAGCACGCTAAATCTGTGTTTCTCCCCTGATGACCTGTGCTCAGGTTCACAGCCGAAAACAATACCAGCAGCTACAGCACTGTCCCGATTACATAGCCTGCCCCCCCTGCCAACAGATCCTCCCAAGGCTTTTGGCTATTAGCCACCGAACCCCAAATTTACTCATGGTCTATTTTAAAATTACTTTTAAAATAACTTCTTTAACTCCATCTTCATGAAGCAATTCTGAGGGGAAAATATCCTCCCCTAAGAAGTTTGGGGAAGTATGGCTACAGAACAAAGAGGAAAACATGCTTTGCAAAGCAGTCCATGTCAAGCCCACACGTGGCAACTGGGACTTGAGGTACCCATCTCTCCCTTAACTGGGACTTGAGGTACCCATCTCTCCCTTAACTGGGACTTGAGGTACCCATCTCTCCCTTAACTGGGACTTGAGGTACCCATCTCTCCCTTAACTGGGACTTGAGGTACCCATCTCTCCCGTAAATTTGCTCCATCGCCTAAGCCTCTGGAAAGTCTAGGAGTGTCAGTTTAGTTTGCGGTCTGTGATGGAGTCCAGAAGTGCGGGAGGAGGCCAGGTTGATTTACTACAAAGATTTGCAAAGTGGTCCCAGCACTCATTTCCATCAGCTGCGCTCCCAAGCTAGAGCAAAGACATAAATGAACACATGGTAGAGATCACGTGTTGCTATCTCCCTGAAGATCCAAACAGAAAGATAGTACCGCTTCCACAATGTAGATAAAATGCTCCTTAGTAAATCCATCTAGCGTGGACTGTGGTTTGTATGAAAAATGTCGCCCGTGGGCTCATGTGCATGAACACCGGGTCCCCAGTTGATGGTGCTCTTTGGGAGTGTTAGACTATCTTTAAGAGATGGAGCCTTGGTGGAAGAAACGTGTCACTGTACAGTAACAGCTTACCATTCTCCAGACGTGAGAAGGAAATGCAATCAGGAGTACAGCTCTTGTACCGGGTGCTCAGTAGAATATGTTTGTAGATGATTGACAGCAGAGTTAGGAGTACAGCTCAGTCATTAGGGAACTTGCATAGAATGCACAAGGCCCTGGGTTCCAGCCCAGCACATAGTGCAAGCCTGGTGATGCACACCTGTAATCTCAGCACTCTAGAGGTCCAGGCAGAAGGATCAGAAACTCAAGGTCACTGTTGGATATGGTTTGAATTCTGAGGGTGCCCTGGGATACATGAGACCCTCCTAAAATAGCAGCAAGGTCACTTGAGTATTGACATGCTGAGTAAGAAGTACGCTGGTCTTAGAATTCTTAAAGCATAGAGATTCTACAAAACCATGAGATTTAAAGGGGAGGCCTCAAGGAATCATAAGTGAAACATGGCAGCAGAAACGTTAGATGCTGTGTAGAATTTACATAGATAGTGGTTGGACATTCACAATTCCTAATTCACATCTTGATGTATAAGTATACGGAAGAGAGGGAGCTGTCAGAAGTGAGAGAGAAAGGAAATGTATAGGGAGAGGGATACAAAAGAGACAAAAGTAAGGATTTAAAAACATTTACTCCGAAGACGCTCTTCTTGGACCCCCAAAGCTGTAGCTCTTGATGGTGAGTTGGCTGCCTGTCTCCAGTACCTCACACCTGTGACTGGCTTTGGCAAACCCTTCACCATCTCCTGCCACACTGCCCTCCTGGGCCAGACTGTGCATGGCTAGAGACTGACATTCCACACGGATTTGTCATGGCTGCCTTCTGTAACTTAACGCCTTTCAACATCATGGTGGGAGGATACTGTTGAACTCAAATACATCCCGATGCTCTGTAACCACTCCCCTCCTGGGCCTTCTCATGAATGAGGTGAGAGCAAGGCCAGCGTATGTTCCAACCACAAGCAGCTTATTCCAGCTCTTTTTGTACCTGCATTGCCGTCTTGGTTTGGGATTAGAAAGCTCCCTTGTGTCCTTTTTTGGTGTAGATGGTGTACTCACAGCATAGCTCTCTCTAAAATAATCTCCTAATAAATGCTGCCCATGGCTGCTGGGGCCATTTCTAGAGCCCTTTAGAGCTCTAACGGGAGAGAGGTGGCAGGCTACCATCATTCACTTTTAGCATTTCACTTTTTATATTCTGTGTGAGGTCTAGCACCTGCTGTGGAACTCGGCACCTATTATATCTTCATGCTTTGGTCCAAATATCTTTTTCTTTCTTTCTTTCTTTTTTTCCAATTCTTCAAACTGCTGCCCTCCTGCACTGACTGTGTTACTATGCTGGGAAGCATTCTGGGAAGGAAGCCAGCTCTGAATTTACATTGGTCATCAATCAGGCGATTCATTAAAGTTACTGCCCAACTGAATGTCCCAACACGTTGCTTCCCTGAGAGTTACCACTTAGTACCATGGATGCCCCAGGGAGACCTGTGTTTATCGTACATGTTGTTTCTGCAATCTAAAACCTAAGAACATTTATGTGTGTGCAGGCCATCCAAGAATTTCAGCTTCCTGCATGTATATTGAAGCCCAGGCATTAGATGTCAGAAATAATTATATTATTTTCAATGATATTATATGTTGAACAGATTATGCATTATGTGGGAATTGTTCTTATAAACCCATACAGCTAGGAGAAGAGCTCTGAAAAGAAAATTATTGACTCAGGACCTCTTAGACCAAGTTCTCAGCACAAAGGAGATTCATTTGCCCCCGAGGGACAAAGAGTATGGAAAAAGAGACAAAGGCAGGGTAGAGAGGATGAAGGGGAAGGGTAAGGAAACAAGAAAGAGGGGGAAGGAATATTTGTACCCAAGTGACAAAACACTGCCTCTAGATAGGGGGGAGACAGAATTGGCATGTAGGAAAATGGCAGTTTATAAAGGTAAAGTGGGAAACCCTGTGTTAGGATGAGGTGTTTAATTTTAATTAGGTGTGTTCATTAGATGAACCGAAAGGGGCTTTTGATGCTGGACTTCAATACTTTGATAGGTAGACCTTGGTAGTCAGGCTCAGGGGGAGGATGTGGCCAAATAAGAAAACGGACCTTGGTGGCCAGCTGTAGGAATGTAATCTAATGGATTTTAGGAAGGCAGAGGGAATAGGGGAGAAGGGCAAGGCATGCCAGAACCATGCTCACTATGCTTAAACTGGCCAGAATCCCTTCAAGCTCTTGTCCTGTATACTTAGTGTAAAATGTTACATATGTTCAGCAGAAACCTAATATGTTTCCTTTTAAATTATAAGCACATGTATTATGTTACTTTATTTACTGTACTTTTACATGTTACATTAGGATAACACTAAAGCTCTAACAGTGATTTTTTTTTTTTTTTTCGAGACAGGGTTTCTTTGTGTACTTTTGGTGCCTCTCCTGGATCTGGCTCTGTAGTCCAGGCTGGCCTTGAACTCACAGAGATTCCCCTGGCTCTGCCTTCCAAGTGCTGGGATTAAAGGCATGTGCCACCACCTCCCGGCTTTCTAACAGTGATTCTCAACCCTCCTAATGCTTTAGAAGAAACAGTGTTCTCCAATGCAGACATTGGTTAAGCTTAAGAAAACAACCACCACAACAAAAGACCTCTAATGGCCTGGTACATAATATCCGCTAAATTGGTAGAAGGAGCTGTGCAATGGACGTACTAGGACTGCCCTGGGTCTGTAAACTTGGCCTTACACCAAAGAAATCCTTTCTCATTACTAAACCTCACACACTCATACATCACATAATAACTTGAACCTAGTTTTTTTTTTTTTTTATCAGAAGAAAAAAGTAACTTCATACTCAAAGCATGAATCCTCTATTCTATGGAACTTGCATTTGTTAGGAGATTCTCAAGCAAATGTTTTTGCTTTCTTATTGGCCTTATGAAAATTACACCCAGGGGCTTCAAAACCACAGCCACTTATTTTCCCTCTCACGTTTCTGTGTGTGTTGAAGTCTTGCTTCCAGCCACACCTCAACCTCTTGTTTCCACGTGTGATAACTGTTCTCCATGCCTAAGGATTCCTTTCCAGTGAGAACTGGACCATACAAATGTGATGCTTTTTATTACTGTGATATGGCAACAGTTACACTTTTGCTCATGTTTTTTACATTGTTTCTGGGAAGAAGAGGTCAAAGAAAGCTCTTTGAGGTTGCTAAAAGCCATTTAAGGTAGTACTTCCTTTGTGCCATCTGTTACTTGTGACTATGTAAGGTAAAACACACCACCAGCAGGTTGATTATCCCTTTTGTCTTTCTCAGTTTTGCATGGCCACGCCATTATTAACTCCTGCATCTTCTCCCTTTCATCTGCCTACCTAGTTCTTAGGCTTGGTATGAGAAACCATCATTATTAGCTGTTTTTGCCCTCTCCCGGGGGTTGTCTGTTACCTGGGAATCTTGAGACTGTAAGTGGGTTGGAAAATTGAACCCTGATGAAACCACTTTTGATATTCTTCCCTCCCATTTTCTCATTAAACATTACAGAGAAGTTCACTGATGCTGACACAGTGTTTGATGGTGACTGGAAGGAGCCTTGTGTTGGCAGATACAAATTAGATCATCCAGGACTGGTTTTGTGTTCTGCTGTTTCAGCTGCCACGAATGACTACAGCAAAATACATTTC
Organism: Onychomys torridus; assembly: GCF_903995425.1. Classification (NCBI taxonomy): domain Eukaryota; kingdom Metazoa; phylum Chordata; class Mammalia; order Rodentia; family Cricetidae; genus Onychomys; species Onychomys torridus. Next base: position 46,799,364 of record NC_050460.1, read on the forward strand.
TTATTAATATGAATAAATAAGTCAGGTAGAAAATTACTTTAAAGACAGTGGCTTTGGCATTGCACCATGTTTTCAGCTCACATGAACACAAGAACCTGACAAGAACATCAACATTACCATCGGCACTGGTCTGCTGCAAGTTTGAATTTATGTGTTTAGAAATCATTTGGTAATTTCTAAAAGCTATTGCAAAACCTTTCGCTCACCCTATTTCTCACTCCTGCCATAATTGGCAATGTAAATGCAATGCTTAAAAAATTAGAATTGTTATTTGGCAAAGTGAGTATTTAAATTAATAGCATGAATGAAAGATAGGCTCATTTTTGTAGCACTGAATAATGTGAATAAAAAAATAAAATGACATAATTCTGGAAAAGACTCACTGAAGTTTAGTATTCATGCAGATAACTGCAATACAGAGGAAACATGCCTTGTGTATTTTCACTCATATTCTAAGAGTAAGTATATATTTATATTTATAATAGTAAGAATATATTTATAATAAATATTGTATCAAACACTTTATTCAATTGGTTGGCATTTCATGAAAGATTTCATTTTATTCTTCTTTTGTATTTGAAGACCTCAGTAGCTTTATTTCCTCTGAATGTTTCACTCATCTGAAGCAATTTTCCTGATGTAGTCATTGTATATAGGAGAACATTCTAGTCCATCTGTCTGCAAGTGAGGCTGTCCTGGGAAATTTATTTCACAAGTGGTTGGTCATTCCTACCCACTCATCCACTCTGCAGGAGCAATGATCTCTACAGGATAGCTACTTACTTTGATAAAATGATTTTCAAGACATTCACTTAAAATCACATCCAATTGTGAACAACTGTAAGATAATACCCCCAGGAATATGTACTAAATCACTGTTACGTTTACATGGCATATTTTCTTTCAAATTCTTAGAAATGACCCCTAGAATAACTCGAAGGTAGAATTAGTTGACCATTCTTTTTTCTTTTTTTTTCTTTTCTTTCTTTTTTTTTTTTTTCCGGTTTTTTGAGACAAAGTTTCTCTGTGTAGCTTTGGTGCCTTTCCTGGATCTCACTCTGTAACCCAGGCTGGCCTCAAACTCACAGAGGTCCACCTGGCTCTGCCTCCTGAGTACTGGGAAGTAAAGGGGTGCACCACCATTCCCTGGCTAGTTGACTATTCTTAAAGCATAATTATAGAAACAAACAAACAAACAAATAAAGTTGAGAATTCATATGGGGAATTAACTGAATTTCTATTTTTGAACTAATACTTTACACAATGAAAGTCTGTGTCCTGTTTGGGATGCCCCCAGGCAGTGGAGCCAGGACCTGTCCTTGGTGCATGGGCTGGCTTTTTGGAGCCTGGGGCCTATGCTGGGACACTTTGCTCAGCCTTGGTGTAGGGAGGAGGGGACTGGACCTGCCTCTACTGAATCTACCAGGCTGGGCTTACTCCCCAGGGGAGACCTCGCCTTGGAGGAGGTGGGAATTGGGGGGGGAGGGCTGGAAGGGGTGGGGGAAGGTAGGATGGGGGAGTCTGTGGCTGATATGTGAAATTAAGTTAATTATGAAATATATATATATATATAAAGAAAGTCTGTGTCCTACAGTTGAGTGTGTTCAGTAACTTTTTATGTTTCTATTTATCAATTTGTAAGATGTTAACAATATCACTTATCCCTCTGGGGAGCGTATGGGTTCAAATGAACATAATGAGGTTTATTTTATAGCTTTTATATCATCATCCCATGACAAGTGTTAAAAAAATGGGTTAGCTCTGTTGTTATTTTAAAGAAATTTGTAACTTTTTATATGTTTTTATATTATTGTATTCTTTAATTTTAATCCTTTCTTGTAAGGATGCACAAATAAATAATGTACCACATACAATGAAAGGCTATATGGAAAAACAAATTATCATTTTATTTCTATTAATGAAATCTGAATGAAATTTAAAGAAACTAAAAGGGATGATGTCACTGTTATCAAGCAACATATATTTTCCACTTTAAAATATTGTTATATGTATTTATGAGTTGAAACCGTGTCCTTAACTATTGACCTATTCCTCATTTACACATTCAAATGGATCTTTTCCTAATCACACCTTTCATACAATGGTGAGTTTTAAAGTTTTAATTTTCTTACAGGTTATATCATAGAAATCCATTTCTAATTTTGGAGCTGAGAATTCAGAGCATGACTAAATAGTCATAGAATCAAATGACAGAAGACATCTAAATTCCCAAAAATATCTTCCAACAGATAGTATGTGTGATAGAGAAAAAAAAAAGTTACAGATATAGTACTGTAAAAAGCAAGCACAGTGGAGTAAAAATTGGTAGTCCTCGGCAAATCTGTGTCTCAAAGAAAATCTAACTTAGTTACTGGAAAGAACAGTGGAAAATGGAAAAAATTGTGAATATTTTAAAACAAGCTTGTCAACATGTCTGTCAGCTTGAGAAAGTGCTGACAAATTATTAAGGTGAATTTCATCTCAAAATAATTACCCTCTTTTCAGATTCATTGATCAGTCCTTAGTTCAGTTCTGTGGCATGGCAAAAATGCAATCCAAAAAATGTTGAATTTATGTTTTTAACAATGCCATTGGATATTGTTTATTTTTAAAATGCTCATTGAGTTTCTGCTCTTTGTCCATCACATACCCTGTTTTCTGAATAAGCATTAACAACGCTATCCAGAGTAAGCTTAAACTTATATAATTCAGACTAGAGGAGGAAGCTAACACTTAAACTGGTGGATTCCATGATGTTATAATTGCTATGATCAAAGCATAAACCAAAGGGAATCCAAGAGGGAGTGGAAGAAGTGGTCTGTCACATCTGGGTCACTAAGAGCACAGAGACGCTGGTTACAGGCACTAGGAGACAGGGCATTGGTATGATGAGATTCATTTGGAAAGCAATGAGAAGGTATTTGGAAGCAAATCTTAGATTGTGGAATGTTTATCTGATAGGCATCAGTGCATGGAAAGGTTTTGATTGGGAAAGTACATTCAGAATTATGCCAGGTTTAGTTCTTGGATCCAATAAATAAAATTGATGAACTTGATATTGTCTATCCTTTTTTGTTCTTTTTTTTTTTAAAAAACTTTCTTAGGCTATTGAGTCACTACTTAGTTCAATAAGAAGGAGACAGAATGAATGAGAAAGGCAGTGCAAAATAAATGAAAGCATACTAATTGTCAATGAATGTCTGGTTTATATCAATTGATGTCAACAGTGGTAAAAGCAGAACTGATCTATTTTACATTTTCCTGACGAATTCATGCTAAGTCAGTTCTGCTTTCCCACTGATGCTAACACCAACTAAATGATCGTTTAAGCAGTGGAGATTTAGGGTCCAAGGTCAGCAACATCAATAAATAGTAATGATATAAAGAGGGTGAAGAGAGTTTTATCTTCATCCTCAAGTTGAATGGATTTGGAATCACCTAGGAAACACACACCTCCATGTTGTGTCTGTAAAGGCATCTCTTGGGAGCAGTACCATCTAATGGGATGGGTCCTATACTGAACTAAAAAGATTTGAAAACTTTTACAAGCTGGTGAGCACCATGGCTCATCTATGAATCCTCTCTGTGGATTCAAGGAGAACACCTCATGTTCAACATGCCTTGACGTCTCCAGTAGGACAGACTATATCCTCTGAAACTGTGAGCAACTTTAACCCTTCCTTCCCTTCAGTTGCTTGTCTGATATTTGGCCACAGCAAAGAAAAATTACTGAATATAGGAAGGAAAAAATTGTTAGCAAAGCTATTAATGACCCAAATAACCCAAGTCAGTTCATGCAGTAAGGAAAGTGATGTCAGCTGCAAAAGTAAATGATTCCAAGACATAAGCACTAGAGTTATGTTGATGATGATGGAGTGGGATTTTTATAGTTTAACAAGACTGATACTGATTAAGACTGGTATAGATTTTTAGAAAAGGAAAAACACTGGGTGATAAGATCTGTGCCATGAAGCCAGGTGGTGTGACAAACAGGATGAACATGCTGTATTTCCAGACCTCATACAGGTTGACAACACTGGTTTTGAGGGTGTCTATAGTAATGGAAAGAATAACAATAGGTGAAATGTTTTCTACAAACTACAGTCTAAAGCAATTTGCCTGTTAGCAACATACTGCCTAAGCTTTATCTATTAAGTCCGATGTTGTATGCTGAGTAATGTTTAACTCACCGCCTTCTCAGTGAAATACACTAAGCCCTGGGTTGTGATTTGCATGCACTTTTCAGAAATTGGAGGACTGAGCAGAAATAGAAAAGGACTGCTCTTGGTCATGAATTAGGAATTAAGTCAAGAAAAGTCTCATTGGCTACATTTGCAATGTGGTTCTGAGGAGTCCAGTCATCACTGTAGTCTCATCCATATTTCAGACTCAACTTCATCATGGAGCTTAAATCATTATTTCCAAACTGGCTGGTATTTATTCAAACTGCTTTAGAGTGTTTGTAAGCTGCTTTCCTATATCCAAATTCCCATAACCCTTGTAAGCTGGTCAGGAAATCACTCCAGGTTAGTTTGCTTTCGTTCATACTCAGGGAGCTGTTAAGTCTGTGACCATGGTTATCTTTAGCTTCTGATCTTTTTTCTTGCCCTACAGCCCAGATTCACTGGATTTGAAGTAAAATATAGTCCTGTCAGTTTTCATTTGTCCCTATAATACTTTGTCTCCTCATGCTGCCCTTTCTCTCTCCCTTCTCCTGTTACCCCATGAAGCCATCCTCCATACATCATTTGAAAATGTCCCAGATCTATTCTTTACAAATGTGATGTGTGTGTGTGTGTACACGTGCCTTCAAGTAAGCCTTCATCATTTAAAATTTATAGGAAGTATTTTAAAATAAGTATGTAATATTTGTTTGTTGTTCCTGAGTCTAACTTCCTGTTCCTATTGAAGCTCATGAGAATTATTTTAGATGACATAATTAAGCCAACTTAGGTGGTGTATTGTGGCGGTACTACCAGCCTTCAGGAGCCCAGCACAGGGGAATTGTTAGTTTGAGAAAACTAGCCCTGTCTCAAAAGCAAAGACAAATAAATACATAAAAAGGGTAAATAATTTATCTGAAGTATAGTAACATAATGTGTAGCAATAGTCATTCAGTCTTTAAAATGTTGGTAAGGTAAATTTTAAAGTTAAAACACACATAGAGAGCTCTGAAGGGATTTTGATTCGTTAAATGTTTATTATCCTAAGGACATGTCAGAAGTCTAAAGAACTAGATTCAGTTTCTGCAGGTGAGTAAGAATAGTAATAAATAGAGGTAATGGCTGCCAAAATAATGTAAGTTGAGCAGTTGCCATCTTTAGTATGAGGTTAAAATAATTTCATATACTCCATTGTTTTTAATAAATAGGCTTTTGTAATGTTCATTTGGAGTAAGCACCATTTCTACTAGCTTCTGGCTGACAGATTCAGTAAGTGAAGCTAGACTCATCCATCATGTTACCGCTCTCTGTAGCTGGAAGCTTTCTGGTCCTGCCTGGCCCACAGTCAAGAAAAATCTCTCTCATCCCTGAGTCCCGAAGCCACTTAGACCCAACCAAGAAAAACACACAGAGACTTGTATTACTTATAAACTGTATGGCCATGGCAGGCTTCTTGCTAACTGTTCTTATATCTGAAATTTACCCATTTCTATTAATCTATAACTTGCCATGTAGCTTGTAGTTTACCAGTATCTTAACATGTTGCTTCTCATCACAGCAGCTGGCAGCGTCTCTCTGCCTCAGTCTTCTACTTCCCAGAATTCTCTTCTCTCCTTGTCCTGCCTATACTTCCTGCCTAGCTACTGGCCATTCAACTTTATTTATTAACCAATCAATCATCCACAGCACTTACCCTTTTCTTTTTTTCAAAAAGGAAGGTTTTAACTTTCACATAGTACAATTATATATAACAAAACATTAATCAAGCAAGTATTAGAATTTTAATATCTAGTCTATTTGTATTTGGCAAAATTAAAGAAAATGGTCTGTCTATCCTATATTTATGAGCCTAAGGAAAATTATAACTATCTAGTCTTCAACTACATCAAAGACCTCAGAAAGATATAATATTACCTGAGAACTGGGAGAAGGACACAGGCAACTTTTGGAGTGTTGTGAGAGTAGACAGAGATAGCTGGCAGCCTAGACAGTCATCTAAAGTTCCTCTGTAAAGTTGGGGCATCTGTCTTCAGCCCACAGGTCTAGAGTCTCTGTCACTTCTCTCTGTGTCCTGTAGAATGTCTGGCAGTTCCCTCTGTGAAGTAGGAACCTGAAGGATCATTTTGCCAAGCAAAGTTCAGCAGTCACCTTCCCATGGGTCCTATGTGTCCAGTTGATCAAGCAGTCCAGGCAATAATAGTTTCTTGCCCAGATGGCTATTTTTGCCAAGAAGAAGATAAACTCCATACAGAGTGTCATTGATGCCCATCCTCCTCTCTGAAGTAAATCAGTGCTGCCAGGAGCAGACATGTCTCACTGTCCAGAAAGTCTAAAATTTTAAAATATTTTAAATGTCATTTCCTGTAGGTCTTTGAAGTGTTTGAAGATTATATATATATATGTATACCTAGAAAACTTAACTAACATGGCTACAAGTTTGACTATCATAGAAGACTAATTGTTCATCTGTATTTCTTAATTATCCATTACAATTTAAATGAGTTACATAAACATAATTCCTTAAACAGGAGTAGAAATACACACACAGCACAACAAAATTAACTTTAAATTTGTATTAAACTAAAATTCATAACAATGTAAAACATTTCTAATCAAGTTGTTACTCTTTAAAAGTAGGTTCATGAATCCACCCTTTCATCCTATCATATCTAAATTATCCCCTTTTCTTCTTTAGAAAGAGGTTGCTTTTATAATCAACCTGCTTTAAATAAAAATATTGGTTTTCTCTGTTCCACACCAGAGCACCAGAGGGCTCTTCTGGTATGGGACAAAAGAATCTCTCCTTTTTTTTTTTTTTTTTTTTTTAAAGCAATATGCTTGGGTTCAGAGAAGGAGTGAGCCAATTCCATCTCCAAAACCAGCTTGGTATTTGGGAATTTGGGCACAGCTTCTCTTACACTTCCTGCTGGAGGAGGGCACTGTATTCTTATGGAGACAAAGAAAGTTTCAGGATTATGGAGTAGTCCATGAGGCTGTATTCTCTGAGCCAGTTGCCTTGAAACTGTTCTGGGTATTGGATCATCTAGGCCATGGTGTCATCAGAGACCTTTTAAGGGGTCTTGGCTGTCCAAACCTGATGTATCTTAATCTGGAAAAAATCCACAGCCTTTTGCTTTCTGTGGAAACAAAATCAGAGCCTCCTTTCCAAAGTAACATATCCTTAGATCCAAATTTTCAAGTCAAGATATCTTTAAAATATACATATTGGCTTAACTCAACAACTTTAAGAATCAAATGTCTTTCTGGAGTTAAAAATCCCAAAGACAACACAATACAGATTCTCTGTGTGATATCTATCATTATGTGGCTTATTTTTTATATTAACTTTACTGTCTCTTTAAATACTTTACTTTTAAAAACTATCTATTTCTTTATATAACTGCATATATTTCTTTTTTTTCTCTTTCAAGCCTATGCAATTTTTACATACATTGTAAACCACTTAAAGTCTTGTTCCATCTAAATTTGTCTTATTATGAATCTATTGCTTTAAATTGCAGCATTCTAAGACTGAAACAGTGCTGTGGCTGCTGGGTCCACCCACCTCAGATTCCTAACATGGTGGTGGTACATTTACTGCCAGCTCTGGGAGCCATCAGCTCTTAGAAACAGTGCATTTTTATGCTTTTATCAAGGCAGCGTGTAGCCCAGAAACCTCTTTTATCTATCTCTCTATCTCTATCTATCTATCTGTCTATCTATCTATCTATCTATCTATCTATCTATCTATTTTGTACTAGCAAAGGCTACATCCACAACACAGCAGCAGTATAATGTGCAGCTTAGAGATACCTCCTTCCCACCATACTGCTGGTCAAGCTTGGACGCCTGGCTAGCTCAGTCAGTAGAGCATGAGACTCTTAATCTCAGGATCCTGGGTTTGAGCCCCACATTGGGTGGCATTTGTAGCTGGAGTTTTTCTGGTCCTGCATGGCCTACAGTCAGGAAAAATGTCTCACCTGCCAGTCCCGCAGCCACTCAGACCCAACCAAGTAAACACACAGAGACTTACATTACTTTATAAACTGTATGCCCATGGCAGGCTACTTGTTGTTCTTATACCTTAAATTAACCCATTTCTATTAATCAATAAGTTGTCATATAGCTTGTAGTTTACCGGTATCTTAACATCTGCTTCTCATCATGGCGGCTGGCAGAGTCTCTCTGCCTCAGCCTTTCTACTTCCCAGAATTCTCCTCTCTCCTTGTCCTGCCTATACTTCCTGCCTGGCTACTGGCCAGTCAGCTTTATTTATCAATCAATCATCCACAGCACCTCTCTGTCTGAGAAGGGAAGCCAGGCCTATAGCACCGGCTCTGAACTTCAGCTGGGAAAGGAGTTGGTTACATTAGCAGCTTAGGGCAGCATTCCCATGCTGGAAACAGCCCTTCAGCACAAACGGAGAGGTTGTGTTGGGCAGGAGGAAAAGATTTGCTCTTCCAGAGTGCTTGGCAACTCATACTGACTCCCGGAGCCCATGAAAACCTCTCTCCACAATCTCAGTTATCCAGCAGTGCAGCCACAGGAAAACAGCTTTGCAAGATCTTCAAAAGGAAAAATGGATCCAGTGTGCGTGCCACCTATTTCACTAAAATGCAACAGAGTACCATAAGGTTAAAGACGTCAGAGAACATGTGTAATATAAATGCGTGTGTTTGGTCTGTAATCTCATGAATATACATTTATACATGTGATAAGCAGGAGGCAGTTCCCCTCAATCTATGATTCTCTCCAGTGTTACTACATTTGAATTTATTGAATACTATTGTTTTATTTTTCATCAATCAGTAAGTGTGGTAAATGTTTGCTAGGTTACCTGATACTGAACTATGAGTGCGACTGTTTTTCACAAGCAGATTCAATTTCCCAGTAGCATTTTATTCCATTTTAGCTGTGTACAGAAATGATATTCTTGTGTGATTTTTATTTTCTCGTTTTCTTCTTATCTAATTTACATTGATTTACTGAATAAGTCAGATGGCTAATTGTCTTAGCATCAATCTTCCATGAATAAAATTTCAAAAGCAGTTATAGACGGCATATCAAAGACAGAATTGACCTGATTATTTAGAACTCATTGAGGATGCTTTCAAAAACTACCAACACAAGGGAATTCAGTACACACACACACACACACACACACACACACACACACACACACACACAATTTGCTTTGGCTGAGAAATGCCAATAAAGTTTGGAATATTGACAAATGACTGAATGATCCCTAAACAGAGAAATAAACTAAGATACTAAGATTGAATTCTCTTCACAGAGGAAATGGAGAGCAGGGGCAGTTAAATATTGTTCTTAATCCTCAGGAAGACTTAAGGATTAGGCATCCTGCTCTTTTCTTTTGGAGAGGCTGTAAGGGCAGTCTTCATTTTCAGCCCCATTTCTCTCTCCTTTACAAACAAAGCAACAGCAGCAGCAGCAGCAGCAGCAGCAGCAACAACAACAACAACAAGCCATGTTCCTCACAGTGTTTGTTTACTTCTGTCTCTCCAGAGATAGTTTCCCTCTTGTATTATGTTCTCTTGTTATCTTTTTTTTTCTATCCTCAAGTTGATAAATGAAAAGTCCTTATCATTTCCAAAAGGTTTACAAGACACTGGTCTTTGAGGAAGAAAAACTCCATATTGCAAGCTATAACTAGTCTGAAACTATTTTCCCATAGTTCATACATCTACTGGGACTGAAACTCTTTATGAAAAGGAATTTCCCTAAGGCTCATACCTTTTTCTTTTAATTACTTTTATGTATTTGCATTTATGTGTGAATTTATTCTTATGACACAGTGTGAATGTGGAAGTCCAAGACATCTTGTGGGATGTATTGTATTCTTCCACCACATGGACCCAGGGATCAACTTTAGATCATGGTCCTGGTGGCAAAGCATGTTTACCCACTGAACCATCTAGCAAACACAAGACCATCCTTTTTGACTCATATTAGGCTCTTTGTCTTCAAGAAGATAGATGCTCCAACTTTTGTCCTTTTATTAATTTAAATTATAAATTAATGGGAATATTTTACGCACTAACAAAAACACTTTCTAGGTGATTATTCATTCTCTTTGGGTAAAATGATGATATATTATTGGTTTGTTGACAATATTGAGAAACCCTATGTGTTTATATAATTGCATGAGTTCATAATTTCCTTCTTTGAAACTGGAAGGTAACATGGAAAGATACATAGATGGCCTAGGAAAATACTTTGTTTTAGTTATTAGTTAAAATTGTGCTATACATTAATAGTTATAAAAACTATCCCATGAGTGAAATAGAGTCTACAAAAGTTCTTCTCTCTTTTATAGTCAATGTTAGCTTTTCAAAAATATGAAAGGGTAGAAATTTCCCTTTATGTAAATGATCTAGATTTCCAGGGCTTTCTGAGAACATAAGGCCAAAAGTGAATCAGGCACCTCAATCAATGAAGCCAGTAGCATTTTTCTCAGTTTGGGTGACAGTGTCAATTTTCTGTGTTTTCTAGGACTTCTCCCATTTTTCATTAGATTCCTTTCATTAGGGGTGTCAGTTTCCTGCTAGTGGACAAAGTTGAATTCATGAGCTGTTCAGATACACCTTTATCTTCTAGCTGGTGGAGGGTCCTGGTTGCTGCTGCTTCTACAGTTTAGTCTGTCTCAGACTCTTACATCACTCTGGGGGACATTATTACCCTTAGGATGAGTACTGAGCTATGTAGCCTGGGCTCTGTTGATTCTTCCTACCTGGAGGGAGCTATCCTAGTCCTGGCCATCATGCTCAGCCAACTCAATCTAAAATGTCCCAGAATTCACCATCGACTTCTACACTTACGTTTAGTGATCTTTAGCAGGGTGCATCCAAAGCCCCTGAGGTGATTATGGGGTGATACACACATGAGAAAATTAAAGCAAAAGTGAACCAGGCACCTCAACTAAGATACCTCAAGAAACAGTAACATACATTTCTGCCCTTCGCTTCCTCAGGGAGATGGAGTATGGAGGTTTTAGAGTCTTCTTTAAAGATGCTAAAGCAGTTGTGGTCTTCACTTCATGGCCATTTCATGAACTTGGAGCTAGCTTGACAACACCATCTCATCATTATTTTGCATTCCGTACCTTGGTCTGATGCCGCAGCTCTCAGAAAGGCATTAGTACCAGGGTTTTGCCAGGACTCTTTTTCTAGGGGAACTTGGCAGTGGATACCTACTTTTCTCATTAATGTTATTTGTCTGGTCTGCTATTGACTTTCAACGTTCTACTTCCAACTTTAAATATTCTTAGTCTTCCCTTCCTTTTTTTTTTGTCATTTAGCAATATGGGTATCTTTTCTATTGGGGATGCAGGGACAATTTCTATTCTTTTAGAATTACATCGAAGTATTTTTTTGTAAATACTGTATTTTTCATGTCATATTTTTTTTTATTTGAAGCCTTTAGAATGCCCTTAAAGCATAAATATTCTTGTTTCAGGCCACCTTACGGTTCTCTGTGAGTGTATGTTGATAGGAAATAGCTACAAGCAGTATCCTTACACACCAATCATGGTCCTTCACAACATTAATTTATAGCTCATTACTGTGGCGATGGCGAACATGTGCTCACCCAGCAGGACTTTTCTTTTTTCCATAATCTGTTAATGTTCTGTTTATATAAGTTCATTCTGCCATAAAAATAGTCTTTGCCTCAGGCTATATATTAAATACAATTAGTGGGGATATTGATAATGTTTTATTAATTTTACTAATCTGTCACAACATAGAGACTTACCTCTCTTGACAGCTTACAGAACAAAGAAGTGAGGAATAAAAGAAAGGTCTTTAAAGACAGGCCCAAGTTTACTCCCATATGAAGGAGTTCCTGGACTGTCTGGCTGGCTTGCTTCTGTTGCCACACCTGGTGGATTGGTATGTTGAAAACCATGGCTGTCTTTCAAGACAGGGTTCTATGTACATTTTCCAAGATGATCTGATGACATCTAAGGAAATGAATGAAGTGTCAGCTGTGTTACTGTAAATGATATTCTTTATATTAGCAATGAAGTTAGAAAGGGTCACACTTAAACACTTGTTTTTTGTTTTTGTTTTTATCCTCTTTTGTGTTTACTTTTTCTCTGCTTATGATATATGACACCAACTCTAAGATCAGATTTAATTTATTTCTGACTGGAGAAGTTCTAATGAACCTGCTTCCATAATGTTGTCCATGGAGTAAAATAAAGGGTAATTAGAAATAAAATGGCACAGGGAAGCTTTTGACCTCTTCTCTCAATCCCAGAGATATTGGATTGCAATAAAATCTGCAAGCCCCATTTACTCAGTAGCCAATATGATCAAGGTCCTGTTAGTGTTTCTAGAGATACAGCATCTATACTAAACATTTATACTCAAGTCTGTCTAAATTATTTTCAATGTAATTTCCGAAGTGTGTATGCAGGCAAAGCATTAACCAAGAAGTATTGGGTTGTATGTGAGGCAGCTAAATTATTCACAAAGCTCGATTTTTACTCAATCTATTAATACAATACACTTAGGAACTCTCTTCACTTTGGTGGTGGAGGAAAGGCAGGGTGATAAACTTGAATTATAATATAACCTGGACATACCCTAATTCTAGCACAGCTACTCTAGAGCTGATGTATAATGAGGTACTGTTCAGAGCATGCCTCATTCTAGAATGACATAGGGTGCAGGTGTTATAAATCTGAGATATGAGAGAGTGGGGATGTCCTTTTCAATGTTACTGTTTCAAATTCTTGGCATATACCAGTTTTGTATGTTAATGATACAAAATTATCTGATTGAAATATTCTAGCAAGAAGAAGTTATGCTGTTTAGTGCTCCCCCAATCACATATGTAGCACAATATTCATGTGCCTTAATCTAGGCACTTGTCCCTACACGAAAATTATCACTTCACTTAAATGATCAACTTCTGAAGATCCCTCTGGCCATTCCACAAGAATAATATTTTCTGAATATGCTATCTTTAAATTCCCATCACCTTCTCAAAGACCTAACAGGGTTTATTATAATTATTTTCATTGACGAAGTGCTATTTGGCTGTGTGTAGACAATGTATTCTTGAGTATTAAAGACATAGCCTTACAGCACTCTGTACCTGTGATTTTTATGGATTTCAGTAGTGCATACACTCATAAAAGCCATGAAATGGATTATTAGCAAGCAGAAGGTAGCCTAGTACATGTTGTTGTGACACATGAAAATCTGTCTTCTGTATGTTCTGCTTTCATAGTGTGATGAATAAGAGAGATCATGAACTAATTGCTGGAATATAATCGTACCAGGGAGCCTCTATCATATCCATGTCTAATTTTAGAAGATACAGCACTGTTTTTAGAGACAGTTTTTAAGGTGACTAGTCCTTCAGAGTGTGTGGCTTATTGATTATGTATGGCCTCTACTCCATAAACCATTGTGCCAAATTCTTCAATGGCTGCCAGAGACTACCCTTTTAATAAACCAAGACGATATATTTTCATACTTGACTTACCCATTATTCCTTTTTAAATATGTTATTTTCTTGACTCTACAGACTCATAGCTTTTATGTAAAAGTACTCAATATCTCCTCAAGACTGATTTGTACTCTTCTCTCCTCCACTCATCTCCTTTCTATGACAAGAATAAACCCTGAGGTCTATTCTTTGATTAAAATTACACTCAGTGATGTGGTTGTTTGATTAGTTCTTTCTCTCCACTACATGGAGCAGATGGCCTGTGCTCATGTCTGCACTAAGCCTCAGACTTCAGCTTCTTCTGACTCTACTTCATCCCAGTAATCATTAGAAGGGCCAAGGCTTCCCTCGCTGATGATGAACAGAGGCTTTCAGCTTTAGTTTTTTTAAGGAAAGGGATTCATTGGTTTCTTCCCCGATTTTATTCCTCTAAATCATAAAGATCCTACATTCTGCAAGGCCTTTCACTGCACATTGGAGACAGAGTTGCTGACAAGCAGGCAGAGCTTGCTTTCTGGGAACCCATGCCGAATGGACATACACTTAGATGTAAAACAAACAAACCAAGTCTTGACTTGAATCAGAATCCACCATCTATAGAGACAACAACCAAACTGTAAGACATGCAAACAAACCAAGTCTCTTATACAAGTTAGGGATGTTAAAATCACATGAGTCAAGGGGATGTAGAAATTATACGTACCGTAAGATAAGGGAAATAATGTTATTGTTGAGGAAATATAGACAGGCTGCAGTTAATACACAAGGGAAACAGAGACTTGAAGAGAGTGTGAAGTTCAGATCATTTGTTTAAGCATACCCTACACTTCAGTGCTTATGTCTGAGTTCTGGGAAAAAGAGTTCTTTCCATACAATGACTGCTGGCTGCTTATTCTCTAAGACTGGAGTGCTTACCTTTGTGAATTTGGGGTAGTCACTCATCAATATCTCTCCTACTAAACATCCACTTGGAATTTAGGGTGATTTTTTCCAGTTCTCTTGCTTTGCTGATTGCCTTGTTGTAAGCATTGTGCTAAGCTCCTGTTACAAAGTATTACCTATACTCAGTCAAGTTGTGGCCCAATATAACTACAGGTTTAATGTATGTGTGCATACGTGTATAGAAGTCCATAGGGAAGGGTCGTGATATTACCAGGACCTATAACTGGTAGTGTTTATTTGGCAAAGCTTAGAAAAGAATTAATATTAATGAATTGAAAAGCCAAGGAACATTATCTTTAATTTACCAATAAACTTAAGGACATACTTCTAGGAGGAATTTCAGAATGAAAAGGAGACTTTCCCAATGGCCAAGTAAAAGTGAATGGGGCTCTTATTCATGAAAGTGTGTCATGCTTGAGGTTTAATTGACTATTATAAAAATCAGAAACGTGTCTTCAGAAAGAAAAGGAGGAATAAACTCAGAGAAAGCCCTAGGTATCTATGGCTTTGGTTGCTAAGAAAAGCTTTTGGGAACATTACCACTCTGTGACCTTAACTGTTTGGGGAAATGTATAGCTTATTCAAACAGGTATTTTCAGTAGCTGGAATGTCAGGAAAAGATCCAAGATGAGAAAATCACACTAGTGTTTCAGAGCTGAGCATTTGGGCTGAGGCCGGAATAGAGAAACTACTTCTGTCACCAATGTGTGAAAACATAATTGTGACAGGCAGGGCTGATCTGGGACAGCACTACACTGTAGAGATTGCTCTTCCTGGTGGAAGTACAACCCAGGCTGCAGAGCACACATTTCTGTTGCCCTGTTACTTGGACTTTCCATACAAATGATCCTGGTAATTAATTAAAGTAAAACACTAGTAAAGTAAAAGATAGCTGTTAGGCTCAGATGGCAGGGACACCCCCCCCCCAAACAACAACAACAACAAAAACCACACACACAGCAACAGAATCCCATATGTAAAAGCAAAGAGCCTATATTATCTTCAAGCTCCAGAGCTTGGTATCTCTGTCTGTCTGACTCAGTGGGAAGAGCAGAGAACCCTGAGCTCAGGTGGGGTAGAGATTTTATCATAGCCATGGTTGGGGTGTGGGGATTTCCAGGGTTCAGGACCCTGATTGGCTGACATTTGTCTAGGAGTATCTGTAAAACAAAAATAGGTATGTGCTAGACTCAGGGACATCTGGCCACCTTATCTAATGTTTGGGATGTCAGGTACTTCCTGGTAAATGTAGGCCCTCCCTGGGTGGGGTCAGCTTATGGCTTTTCCTGGGTCTGGGTGTTGCCTGCCAGTAAGCCTGTCACAGAAGCTGTGTCTGGTCCTTTCAGCCTGTCATGGCAGCTGTGTGGTCAGGCAGTTTTGGGGCCCCTCCACAACAGCAACATAATGGTAGGGCATGTGGAGGCATTTCCTTTCCCTAAGACCATGTTTGCATTTCAAAAGGGCATGAGCTCCATTCCTTGGAGACCTTTAAGTGGGTTGTACTTTCCTCTCTCCTGGAGACATCTGTTCCTTACCAAAAGTTTGAACCCCAAGCACCTGCGTCTTGGCCTCTCAATGACCATTTTGTCTAGGCCTATCCAAACCGTAGCCCAGGATATGGAGTAAAAGATTGAAAGAGAGTGGACCTTCCACCCATAAGCTTTCTGATCTTATTCCTCCTCTCCAATGAGAAACTCTCCTTTCCCATTAAAAATACCTGTGTACCTCTCATCACATAAAGCTTGAAGGTGTGACACTCTGCCTTGATGCCAAGTCACAAGTTGTTTACTTTAAATATAATATGAATTAAAAATTAAAAGCTTACTCATGATTCTCAGGAATATCACTGTCAGAGTTCTCATAGGCTGTATTTTCTTTAGTTCCTCTGTTATAGGGTCATTGTCTGAGAACCCAAGCAATCACAGTAGAAGGCTTCAGGAAGAGGTTGCTTTGGAGGATATTCTTGGGTGGAGTGTGATGTAATTTACTTTCGGTTTTCTTTGCTTTAGAGCACTAAGAAGAAAGGAGGGGCTGATGTCTGTGACAGAGAATGCCATCAGGTTTAGAGTCTGCTGTAATCCTTCCAAAGACATGATTAGAACACAGAGGCCAACAGAGCAGAAGAAAATACATAGAACTAGGCCTTTTGGACATATAAAGTAGATCAGAACTTAGTTTTCAATGATGGAGGAAAAAAAACATAGCTCTTGGGCAAAGTGTACATATTCAGGAAGGTAACCCAGATTCCTATGTGTATTCTGTCTAGTAAATACTGACGGATAAAGGTATATCAGGAGAGCACTATGGTAAAATACTGTGTCCCTCAATATATTGTGCACCCTAATAAAACTTACCTGGGGTCAGAGAACAGAAAAGCCACTAGATTAGACATAGAGGCCAGACAGTGGTGGCACACACCTTTAATCCTATCACTTGGGAGGCAGAGATCCATCTGGATCTCGGTGAGTTCAAGGCCATACTGGAAACAGAGCTAGGTAGTGGTGACACACACCTTTAATCTCAGGACTTGAAATCTCATGTCTTCCTTGGGAAATACATATGCCTTTAATCCCAGAAATTGATGGCAGGAAGCAGGAAGGTATATAAGGCGTGAGGACCAGGTACTAGAGGTTTTTTAAACTTTTAGGCCTTTTAGCAGCAGTTTAGTGGAGACACTTTTCGATGAGGACTCAGAGGCTACCAGTCTGAGGAAACAGGATCAGATGAGGAGTTGTTGAGGTGAGGTTGGCCGTAGCTTATTCTGCTTCTCTGATCTTTCAGGATTTACCCCAATATATGGCTCCATTTTGTTTGTTTGTTTGTTTGTTTTAATTAATAAAACTGTTTAAGATTCATGTTACAGAGCACCCTGGGAAACACAGCACAATACAGTCTTTTCTGGAGGGTCTTTGACATGAAATTAGGTTAATCTCAATGTCACTTCTTCCAGCTAACATTTATGATATAGAAGGGTTGATATAGTCTGTGACATCTATAAAACTTCCATGATGGTAACCTTTCAATCCTGCAGGTAAGAGCAGTAGAGATTTCTCAGCCCTTGAGGCTGACTTCTATTGCCAATCAGATCAGGGTCTATCAGTGGAGCCATATGTCTGCTGAGAATCAAAGCTCTTTCTTCCCAAACTATTTATGCCTATTGAGTTTTGTTACTGTAGTCCAGAAATGTGTTATGTTAAGTGAAATAAGAGCACAAAAATGATGGTGGTTGTTTCAAACTAATTGATTTGGAAAGACTCCATAAAAGAAAATCAATAGAACAATTATAATCATTCAGGGTGAAGGGAAGACAACAATAAAATATTGGGGATGACAGATGAAAAGCTTAGGGCATATGGCCTCATCTATTTTTCAATTCTTACAAACAAAGTTCTTTATTTGAAAAAAAATCCTGCTAGAAATGGAGACTCAAGTATGCCTTATCTAGAATTGAAAGGTTGGTTCTAATTACTGATTCTGTGTTAAATACTTTGGAGCATTAGATTGAAGTTTTTATTTGATAATAAATACTTATTACTCTGCTTTTATTTCCCAATTTCTAATTTTTTAAAAATATTTACTTGTGTGTGTATCATGCATGTGTGTTTGTGCATGAGACACGGGGGAGGTCTTGGCACTTGTGTGAAGGTCAGAGGGCAGCTTTGCAGAGTTGAATCTCTTCTACTTTGATGTGGGTTCCAAGGCCAAGGATTGAACTCAAGTCATCAGCTTAAGAGCAGGTGATTTTCCAGCTAAGCCATCTGAGAGGCTCATGTCCACATTTTTTACAAAATGTTTTTGGGTGCTTTAAAATTATTAGTTTTTACTAAGCTAGAGGGTTATAATGTATTTGAAGCTGGTTAAAGTCCAATGTACCTTATTTATTAAAATTATTAATATAGCAATTTTAATAGAAAATACTTGTGGACTTTTGTTTCAGGTGGTATCTGGAGTGGGAATTCAGTCCTTGCTTTTTCTTGATATAACTTACAAACTAAAACATAGATAAACCTTTGGGACAATGAACATTTGATAATGGAAATTAAGCATATCATAATACCAAGTAATAGGGAAGCTTCAAAGATTTCAACTGACTTTAATATGGTCACACCTGGTTCATATCAGTTCTCATAGGTCAGGGAGAAGATTCTGAGTGTTGGCCATACCTAAAGTTGAGTAGTATAAACAGTCTTACATGCATTCCAAGGAGATGCTTATGACCAGGGTCAAGGGCAGCCTGGGCTACATAGTGTAGTCCTGTTGAAAAGAGCAACTACCAAACCCAAACTGATATACACTGAAAATGTGAACTGAAAATAATCTTGATAGGACCCACTCAGTCCTTCATTTCATAGCACCCTAAGAACGCAGAATTGATTGAAATGTTAAACTAAATCTAGCCCCAAATACACAATACATAAAACATAAATAATCCTGAGTAATTTTGTGGCCCCAGTGTTGGGCTTTGTAGCTTAAATTCCCAGTACTTAGAGAATACTCTGCTTATGTGTTTACTAAGATTCACTTGTTGGAAACTTAATGTCCAGTGGAACTGTTAAGATATGGGCATAACCTTTAATCCCAGCACTCAGGAGACAAAGTCAGGTAGATCTCTACGAGTTCAAGGCCAGCCTGATCTACAGAGTGAGTTCCAGGATTGACTCCAAAGATACACAGAGAAACCCTGTCTTAACAAAACAAAACAAAACAAAACAAAACAAAACAAAACAAAAAAGACATGAGCATAAAGGGATGTATTTAGGAATGAGGACTACACCTTCATGAACTGAGTAATGTTATTACAAAAATACCTGTGGTGGGAACTAGCCCTCCCCTGTTCATTTGCCATACAGAAACAAACGAAGGGTCTCAGTAGAGGCCACAAGCTGATATTTTGTCTTAGACTCCCCAGACTCAATGGCTATGATAGAATAAATTTCTGTCCCTTTTAGATTACCCAAGCAGCACAAAATGAACTCAGACACAGGTTGACATATTCTGCCAGAAGCAAACCTGGACTTTGATGTGCTCTGTAGCATTAATCTTAAGCTCCTATCAAAATGGGTAAAGGTACTATGTACATACAGTGGAATAATATCCAGCCCTTCAAAAGAAGGAAATGGCATCATGACTGAACAATGGATGTAGGAGATAGCCATGTTAGGTGAAGTAAACCAGACACATACTGACAAGTACCACTTCTACTTGCTTATATGTGGGTGACTGGGGGAAAATAGAATCTATAAATAAAGTTGACTGATGGCTACCAATGATGGGAGTATGGAGGAGAAGGGTGTGGAATTAAAGAAGTCATACAATATAAAGTTGGAATAAGTAGGATGACTAATTCATGGAAGCATATATATCATGTAGAACTATATATCATTAGTTAAACTAAACATTACTGCTTCACTTGATTCTATAGCACTCCATTTTCTTTCTTTTTTATTGGTGTCTCAATTTAGATAAACCCAATGGCTCTCTTTTCAGGTTTTATAAGTCTGTATTAAAATCTGACACTGGAATACACCCATTACTTTTATTTCTGTTATACTTCTGCTGTATTACTATTAATATTTCCTTTTGTAATGACTATAATCTCTTGTTGGTGAAATGATCTCCTATGCCTTCCTTATTTCTTTGAGTATTAAAATCGAGTATTTAGGGTCTTTGTCTGGTGAGGGAGTGCCTGTGGTTTATCAGGAACATGCTCTCTTGACTTGAATCTTACCCCACAACATCTGTATGAGCCTCTTTCATTTTGTCTTTGTTGTCTTTGCTGTTTTAAATACTTGGGTATTTTGCCTATAGATTACTTTTTAGGTAGATTGGGGGTTGACCCTAAGAACATGCAAGTCAGGCAAGTGTTTGATCACTGAGGTAGATACTTAGCCTTTGTCCTCATAAAAGTTAACTTTAAACTCACCCACTGTCACCCAAACAGGCTTTGAATGGCCTGTTTTAAGTCTCCATAGAGCTAGGATTGAAGGCCTGCACCCCCAGGCTGGACAGAAAACTGGAAATTTTAAATCATACAATTTGGCTTATCTTTATGTCTCTTCCCAGAGTTAGCACTTTGTTGCTGTTTGTTGGTAGTGTGACTGCTGCTTGTCTGGTGCCTGTAATTGTTCTTGTACGATAATATCCCTTTGTAATCTCTCACTGCTTAGCTAGCTCACTAGTCAAGCCAACAGTTTGATGGGCCTTTCCTCACATATGTGAACCAGCAAGTCTTTGGTTGTTTTCCTAGAAGCTCAGAGTACACGCTGTGCTATATCTTAAATCTCATATTGCGTATCTCAATTTGTGTTTTCACCTGGACAGAATCTCTATATCAACCGGAAATAAGAACTGAAGGCAGCGCCATCTACAAAGCCTTGGACATGAACATGCTCTTCTAGATGCCAGGATTATACCAGAGCTTTGGTTCCAACATTGGGAAGCCATTCCTAGCTTTGAATTTTGCCATAAGCTTGTGTTTCTGCTCAGTTGATTGCAAATGTCATTCTTTGTGAGAGTTCTTGGACTGAGCAACCTCCACATCAGATTAAAGGAGTTGGTTGTTTTTTTTTTTTTTTTTTTTCACATGGAATACTCCTGGACATAGGATGGATAAGAGTGTTTGTCTGAGATTTGAGTTTTGTAGGATTTTCTCCTGTGTTCTGCTTTCTCACTGCTATTCTCTGGTCAGATATGGGTGTGGGAATACTGGTTCTCAGTGTGATGGAAAATCTTCACCATCAACCACACAACATTTGGTGTAACCTAGGAAACATACATCTAGTGTGTATGTGAAGAAGTTTACAGAGAAGCTTAACTGAGGACTAAGGCTTGCCCTGTAGAATATGTATTACACCGTCCTCTGACTTGGGGTCCAGGAATGAATCCAGAAACAGGACAAAGCCAGCTGAGCAGTAAGTAGTATTCCTCCTTTTCTGCCATCCCCTTCTGCCATGAGGGAGAACTCGGAACTGTGAGCTAAAAATGAACCCTTTCATCTTTAACCCTCTTTTCATCAAGTGCCACAGCAGTGAGTAAATTAATATATAGGCAAGCAGGGGCTTAGAGAGAGGGAGCAGACTAGACCAGATTCAAAGGTCTACAAAGCTTCCTAGCCTAGGAAATGTCATTGAGCGTTTTTCAAGTAAACATTAATGATACTGTTTTGTTTCTGTGGTTTCACGAGACAAAGTCTTATGGAGGCCAGGCTGGTATTAAGCTCACTATGTCATACAGACTGGCCTTGAGCTGCCGATCATTCTCTTTCAGGTGGTAGAATTCTAAGCATAGGCCACCACTTCTAGATAGGCACAAATGTACTAAAAGAAGTAATTAGTTTGATAATTCTATAAAAGTTGACTTGGTCCCTATTTCCCAACATTCCCAGTGCTATGATGGAGAATATTCTTGGACTCCTTAATCGGCTATTAATGATGATGTCATCAAGCCAAATCTTAATATTATGGTGGACTTTGTTTGTATAAATTGTTGATAGCAAATGTCTCAAAGGTATCTCTTTTGCCTGGAGGAGACCATGTTCACAACATGAACCTGGATTTAGATTTAATTTCTTTAAATTGTATTGCAAAGTGAAAGAGTCCTTTAAATCTTTAATGAACACAGGAAATGTTGATATTTCTTATGATAATGCTGATGGATTTTTAATTTAATTCAATTGAGCTTCTCACATCCACTATTTAAGATAATGAAGATTTCCGTTAAGCAGACCCATCTTAAGTATACTTATCTTCATAATCTTCTTTTAAAATTCAAATTATAAGACAGACAAAATCACACTATTGAAACATTTCCAAAGTTGAAAATTTACTCTAAATTTTTAAGTTTTACAAAATATGCACACTTAGTTTTGGGGGTGCATATACATGAGCATGTATGAGTATACAGACAAATACATATTGATGTTCAAATGCAGATTGGGAATGCATAACTATTTAACACAAACCTACATATTCTCATTATGAGTGAGAGTGAATACCTAATGAATATTTAATACTATCTAATGAAAAGCAACCAAAGAATATTTCATTTACTGTTAGACTGTCCTTCAAGAATCCATACTGCATGACTCATGTACAATTTTTTCTTCATTTAAAATTATTTTATATTTATTGTCTTAAATTTATTATATGTGTGTGTGAGTGCTCTTCTTCCATGAGGCATGTGTGGAGGTCAGAGGACAACTTTTGGTAATCAGTTATCTCCTAGGGATCAAACTCAGATCCTCATGTTAGATAGTTTGTGTCATACCCACTGAGCAATCTTACCATCTCTATATTTTCTTCACTTTTAAAGCTAATTAAGTTCTGACAGTTTTGTCTCCATGAAATAAAGGAATAACACTTGATTTCAGTTGCTTTTATCAAGCTAATAACAGATAACTCTAACCCTCAGAATTTATTAGGTTTACTAATGTAACGTTTAGACAAATTTTGCTGAGAACAAGTTTTCTGTGAATTTTAAGTAAGATAATTTGGCATCTCTTTTCATCTCTTCCCATAGCTAATATATAACCAGAATCTGAAAACTTTCAGAAAAACCCTTATTATAGAACTTTATACTTTTCTATCAATTTAAGGTGCTATAACAATTTATTCATTTGTTTAACTTTAAAAACATTTTGCTATTACAACATAATTACAACATTGCACCCTTGCCTTTCCTTCCTCCAAGACCTTTCATATGCCCCTTCCTGTAGTCCTTCAAGTTCATGGCCTTGTCCACCACAGCAGTAAGTACACCAAACTCCATGGGGAAAGCCCATGAAGCCTCCACCTTTCAAAGAACTATAGGCAACTGAAGAAAGCTGGGAGCAGGAGGTGGTCTTCCCCAGAGAAGAATACACCAACTTTGTCAAATGTCAAATGGTCATCCATGAAAACATTCATACAAATAACATTATGTGGACTGAGAATGTCATATTTGGGAATATAAATGTATATACATACATGCATACAATAATAATGTATTTCTTTTTTGCAAATACATTCTTTATCTTCATGATTTAATAGTTTGAATAGAACATCTTAATGTTTCATAACATTCATTGGTATAACAAGTAATGTTAGTTTGAGCATCCATTTTTGGGCATTCTAATATTATTGGTAGTGCGTAGTTGTTTCTGTAGATTTGTCAATCTACTATAAACTTGTGTTCAATAATGTTTGGCATTGTTGTAGCCTTTATTGTATCATATACTGCTATCATATTACTGCATCTACTGATTGTGTTACACAAATGTGGTAGTTTTTCTATTTCTTTACCCAAAATTTTATAGCTAATATTAAAGTACCTCATTGGTTACTAAATTGTTGAAGAATGAATGCTCAACTAATTTATGAAATTCACTGGGAAGGCTATTATGTGTGTTGTACCTAATAATGACCTTTGTCTAGCAGGGAAGACAAATGTACATAGCCATGAGAAGCATGACCTTGAGCACTTCATTCAGGAGGCTCCAAGGAAAGGGGTATAGGGCCGGGGAATAGCCACAGGTTAAAGCACTTGCTAGACAAGTGGGAAGGACCCGGTTCAGATCCCCAGAGCGCACGTGAAGATTGATGCAGCTATGCTTTCTGTAATCCTGGTACCCTTACAATGATGTGGGTAGATAGGTAGGAGAATCCCTGGGAACTCATGGTTTAGCGACCCTGGTATACACAGTGGTAACCAATGAGAGCTATAGTCTCGTGCAAAGGGCAAAGATGAGGCCCTTTACCAGAGGTTGTTCTCTGACTTCCACACATGCATTGGTACTCATGCATTTTTAAACACTTACATAAATATACACATACATAAACTCACACATACAAAGATTATAAAATAAATGAATAGAAAAATTTTAAAATAGCTATAAAAGTAACCTTCAAATATATATTCTATTAAACCAATTCACATAAAACAGGTGCGGTTTTTTGTTTGTTTGTTTGTTTTTGAGACAGAGTTTCTCCATGTAGTTTTGGTGCCTGTCCTAAATCTCACACTGTAAACCAGGCTGGCCTTGCACTCACAGAAATCTGCTTGCCTCTGGCTCCTGAGTTCTGGGATTAAAGACATGCACTACCATCACCCATCTACAATTCATATTTCTAATATTGACATAATATAGATTTAAAATAAAGCAGATAGTGACATAATTAAAAGATTAGGACACTGCCACACTATTCTAAGAAAAAAATCTAAAGTTTATAGAGTCAGAAAATCACCCCTTATTATGACAAATTGACTTATAATAATGTCAATATTACAGAGCAATAGTATAGAGTATATGAAGCAGAAAATTTGTATTTGTATAAGTAGACAATTATCTTATTTACTTCAAAGGTGTATAACAATAAATTCCAGACAAATTGACATTTTATAATAGAGGACAATAGCTATATGATTTTGTAGTAGGCAAGGTACCACATTACATCAGGAAAAATATGGAAAGATAAGCCCCAAAAAATCATCAATGTAAAAAGAAAATTTAGTATGAACAAAAAATCACAGAATTCTAATTATATTAAAATAGTCACAAGAACTATTTCCTAAAAGTTGGCATGTAAGCAAATACTTGAAATCATTATATCAGTTAACAGAGGCATAGCTTTGCATTCACAGCAACATTATTAAGAAAGGGAACTGAGTATTCTTCTGACCAAAAACCCACATCATTTGTTGTACCCATGTCTCAAAACCCCCAGAGACCATCAAGGAACCGGTTTCCTATACAGGCACATAAGGGTCTCTTTATTGTCAGGTTTCACCCTGGGCCACCACATGGCAGACAGAGGGAAATATGGCAGTGGCAGTAGGCCCAGGGGTAGAGAGTTTTCATAGGGAAAAAACCTCAAGCCAGGAATTACATGCTTTGGCATCTTGGGATTGGGTAGAAGGGATATGGGACAAGGTGATTTTTTTGAAACTACTGGTCTAGACTTTCGGCACAAAACCACATTTGAAGCTACTGGGTTGTACTTCTGGTGGGGAATCACAACTTGCTGAGCAGGATTATCTGGGCTGCTCAGCAGGATTATCTAAATATCTTCAAGGGCCGTAAACCGCAGACAGAATGTCTGCAAGAACATACTGCCCTGTATCTGTTCAAGGTGTCATGGCACATTCCTGAGGTCCTTCCTGGAACTGAGTACAGCAAGTGGCCTAAGATGGTGGCTCTACCCTAAGATGGAGTCTGTAGTGCCTTCACATATTGATTAATAATAGACTATTCCACCACATTTTAAAAGCTTACATAAGTCAGTGATTTTTATTTTAGTAGTGTAGCTCAAAAACCTAACAGTAAGTAAGAAGGCAAACCTCTTAATTGATATATTAACTTACTTCTTTTTATATTGTTAAGTCCAAAGGGAGCACCCAAACTCCACCAAAGACAGTGATGTCCCAAAATTACAGTCTGGGCTGAGCTCAGCCTTGACACAGAAGGATTGCTGGCTGATAAGTAAACTTCACATGTAGCACTCCTTAACAATCTGTGAAATGGGTTTCTGGCTGCCATGAAGATCCATTTTCCTTATCTTTTCCTACTTTAGGCACATGGGGCATCTGGTTATATATCAAATCCCACATTGTGCTGGCTGGTTTTTTGTGTCAACTTGACGCAAGCTAGAGTCATGCATGAGTTGAGGAAATGCCTCCCTGAGGACCAGCTGTAAGGCATCTTCTCAATTAGTGGGTGATACCATCCCTGCGTCTGATGGTCCTGGGTTTCTAAGAGAGCAGTCTGGGTAAGGCAGGGGGAGCAAACCAGTAAGCAGCACCCCTCCATGGCCTCTGTACCAGCTCCTGCCTCCATGATTTGCCCTGTCTGAGTTCCTGTTCTGACTTCCTTCCTTCCTGTAAACACCAGTGTGGAAGTATAAGCTGAATAAACTCTTTCCGCCCCAGTTTGCTTCTTGGTCATGGTGTTTCGCGGCAGCAGTAGAAACTCTCACTAAGACACACACTAACCTCCAGGCTTCTTTGGTCCCCAGTAGCACTATTACTCCCAGTTAATGTGTTACGCGTATCAAAGCCTGGCTCTTTCCACATCCCCATTCCTCTCCAAATGTTCTAGCTCTGCCTCTTCTAGCTGAAAGCTTCCTCCCCCCACTAGCAGCTACCTGCTTTTTTTTTTTTTTTACAACCAGCAACTCCCCCTGCCCCTTCCTGCCCCTCTCTTGGTTCCTGAGACATAGCCTTGGCCTTGACATTCTTCTGTCTCTGAGAGGTAACCATGGCAGCTTTGAACCCCCGCACCCCCCATGCTCTTGGCTATCCTTTCTCTCATATCTACAATAACACTTTTCTTCCCACCATGGAGTAGTCCAGTTCAGTGGCTTTATTGTGTTCATTCCTACATATATGGAGGACTAACTAAAGATATATTAAAGGAGAAGTGAGAACACAAAAAGAAATGAAGGGCTGGAGTATAAAGAGAAAGAGGATTTAGCAGGAATATTAAATGGTCTTATTAGTAAAATCAAACCTGAGGCCAGTTATTAGGGTGAATGCTGGAAGATCAGAGAAGCAGAACAAGCCACAGTTTCCTCACCTCTCCAGTTTCCTCAGACTGGAAGCTTCTGTGTCCTTATCCCAATGGGTCTCAGCTGAACTGCGCTGCTCCAAAGCCTAAAAGCTTAACCAGCCAAATGTTGAAACAGCCAAATGGTTCTAGTTTTTGGTCTTCACACCTTATGTAATCTTTCTCTTTCTGCCCCCAATCCCTGGGATTAAAGGCATGTGTCACCAAGCCTGGCTGTTTCTAATGTGGCCTTGAACTCACAGAGATCCGCCTGCCTCTGCCTCCCAAATTCTGGGATTAAAGGCGTGCACCACCACAGCCAGCTTCTGCTATGGCTTGCTCTGACCCATTTTCTAGCCACCATTTTTGGCTCTGTATCTAGTGACTGTCTGTTCTCTGACCCCGGATAAATTTATTAGGGGGCACAATATTTTGGGGAACATAATACCATCACAAGAGGATTACAGCATCAGTGAGCAAAGAGGTATGATTATATCCATCTAGTTTGCTTAATTTACAATAAACCATTGTTTACAAACACATGGAGTGCTGGGGGTTGTCATGGGGTTGTATCATCTATATACTCTGTGACCACAAACTAAGATTTATTCCAGGTTTCTCTCGCCTCTTACTATTTTTCCTCCAGTATATGTGATGGCCATCATTTTATTTTAAATTAATTTCTTCTGATGGATTTTACACTTCCATATCAAATAAATTGCTCTTTAGAAAACCAGCATGCATTCTTCTGAGGACACTTTTTAGAGTAAGACCCTCTGTGGCAGCTCATTTTTACCACAGAGTAGATTCAATAAAAGCACATTTAGGATTACATTCCCCTTCAAAAATTTTACCCCCAGTAGGTTAGTGAAATTAAATAAGTGAAGACAAAATAAGTAAAGAATATGTGTAAACTGACAACATGACTGCTTCAAGGTTTGATTAAGGGGAAGGTTTTTATTGTAAGAAAGAGAGAGAGAGAGAGAGAGAGAGAGAGAGAGAGAGAGAGAGAGGATGCACACACTGAAAATAGCAGAGATAAGGAGAATGAGTAGCTTAGGGTAGGGAAATCCACAAGCTGGAGGGAGTTTAGGGAAGGGGAGGAGGTGCGAAGAGCTAGGATGTTATCATGGGCGCTGAAATGTATACCAGGTACTTATGATACTGAGGGATCTTGGGGATCAATTTGAGCTTTAGTATGCTGATAGGTACCATAAGTAGCCTTCTGGCTTTTCTGGCAATGATGAGGGAAATAACTACTTTTGGTAGGGGGGAATCAGCTTCACAAGTTCCTGAGGAGTGCTGACATTTATCTAATCACCAGAAATCCTCCTGTAGTCCAGGTTGAGCCCATTTCTGGATATTTGAACTGATTTTGGGGGTTTGGGAAATTGGAGTTTATTTAGGGGCTGACAGATACTTCAATCATTAAGGACTATGACTTCATTCCTGTGACTGGCTACCTTAGTTTGAATCTGGCAGGCCTCCTGAGAGCCCATGTGCTAAGGTTGGACATCAAGCTGTGGTGTCTTTGGGGAGGTACTGGAACCTTAAGGAAGTGGAAGTGAATGGGAGGAAGTTAAGTCATTTGGGGTGGAGAAAGTTATGGCATTGGTGTGGTGTCTAATGGGAGGAAGTTAGGCCATTGGAGTGGCATCTAATGGGAGGAAGTTAGGAAATTGGGGTGGAGCCTGTGAGGAGGACCTTAGTATCTAAGATTGCATCTTAGCCTTGCACTCTTGCTGTGATATACTGGCTCAAAAACAGTACTGCCAATTGAGCATAAACTGCAAACCTTGGAGATCCTTGACCAAAATATTTTTTCCCATTTAAGCTATTTATCTCAAGTATTTTGTCACAAACAAAAGCTAACAAGCTCATTAACTTTTCTGAATTATGAAAATAAGAATATTTTCCCCCAAGAGGCTTAAACAAAATTTTTATTTCTTGGGGTTCTTTTTGTTTTGTTTTTGCTTTCTATGGGTTCTTCACTAGTTTGGTGACTTATTAGAAAGTAGACAGATTGAATGAAAAAAGACAATTAATTCCACAAATGTGAAATGTTATGTTACAAACTTGAGTGAATCTCAGCAGAAATCATAGAATTCACACGGGATTTCTAAAAGTATAGCTTCTCACAGGAATATAGATATCAATGCTTTGTATTTAGGTTGTTCATGACTTTGAAGCATCCACATTGATTACACTGTATTATATTTATGTGTTAAAAGCACATATGAACCACAGAATATGAAGGATTAAATGTGTAGGGGGGATTATTTCATTTTTTTGTAAATACTTAATGGATGTTAGCACTCAGAATTTGAGTTATTCAGGACATTTTTACACAATATTAGCAATTGTAAAATTTCCTTTATTTCCTGCTTGAACATTGGGATGCCATTCTGATATTTTAAGCAGTAATAAGCCTAAGGGGAAATTAACTGAATGCAACAATAATGAAAAGCATGCCTAATAGTTATTGAATTTTATATTATTTATTTCAATGACTGTACTCTAATTGATTAGAATGTCAAAAGAACTATAATTGGGAGGCATATCTAATTTCTGTTTAAGTATACCAGCCAAGGAAACAAATAAATAAAAATAACAATTGCAGAATTGAGGTATGAATATTCTATATTTTTCTGATTAATTGAACACAGTGAATGTTTCTCTGGGTATATTCATGTACTTATTAGGCAATGTGCAAATGCCACTTTCAATCACAAGAATAAACCTTTTTAATATACTAGGATTATAGAAATATAAGCCACCAGGTTAGCACACTAATAGAACCTATGACTAGGGCTACATAGCCCTGAAAATTATTCAGGAAAGTGAGCACAGAAAACATATAATTACTAATAACATCTATTAATAAATAAATCAAAACAAGAATCCAAAATAATTTAAATAGTTTTTGGATTTTTTTTTTCCAGAGTGAACAATAAACTATTTCTTGGTTGTAGAGTTTAAATTCTGAATCTGTGTTCACATCTTATGGAATACCTTCTGTTTCTTCTGCACCTTGACAAGTAGCAAATCCCTAAAGTACATGTCTAAGAACTGAAAAAAATACTTTTTTTTGTTTTCCTTCACTTACTTAAGTTAAAAGCTGAGAAAATATCAGCCGGATTGAAGCAAAAAATAGCAAGGCAAAACAAAACAAAACAAAGCCGTCAATAAGATGTTATTCCATGGGGATAGAGGGATGGTTCACTGGTTAACAATGCTTGCTGCTCTTTCAAAGGACCTGAGTTCAGATCCCAGCACCTGGGTCAGGAGGCTCACAACTTCCCCATAACTCAAGTTCCTGGGGATATGAAGCCCTCCGCTGCCTCCTCAAGCACCCTTAAACACATGACATGAATACACAGCCATGCACATATGCCACATGTACACACATTTTAAAAAAAATAAACCTTTTAAGTTAGAATGTTACCTTATTTTAATTCAGTGACTGTTTTTGAGCATACATTTATTTTGAACTTGGCATAAATGGAAAATAATTGTTCATACTTTGCCTTTACACTATGGCATTTTAAACCAACATACTTTAATTAATTCCTAGATTGAAATTAAAAAAAAGCCTTTCCTAGCACCAATGAAATCCTTCAGCTTGCTTATACTAGGACCAGAAAAAGCTCGTGGCCTATATGAGCTACCTAACCTTTTGAAATCTCCTAATTTATAAACAGCAGCCGTTTATTCACATGGCCACTAGATGGCAGACGCACCACTAAACACCATTGAGCTACAAAGTAAAACTTGCAAATGAACTTGAATTACACAGGAGAAGGATGCTTTGTTCAGCTCTGGGCTTCCCTTCTCTGTTTGGGGTGTGGGAGTAGTGATCATGAAGGTAATCTTGTATTTCTACATTCTTTCAAGGCTGGCTTCTTACAAACTTACATAGCTTCTCCTAACAATCCTTTCAGATCCATAAACATGGCCATATTGTACATGAAAACCCAAGTTTCCCAGGGCAAATGGGAAGGCTATTTCCATAGACAACTACAAAGGAGATGATAACTTTGAAGAATTCTTGCTTGAGGGCTCCCAACTTTACTGACACTCTTTGAGTTATACTGTGAGCTAGCTAACTCCTGGTTCTATGTGTGATGTGTATTTTCTGCTTATGTCCTATACCTTTATGTTTCCAAAATAAGCTGAGTCCCTGCAGGAGCCTGCAGACTCAATTAGAGCTACAGAAGCATTCCCTGTCCGTGACACCGACCCTTCACATCTTTACTTTCTTGTGTTCTTTGGATTCTGTACGCTGATTTTTTCCCCTCCTTCCCCTCCTTTCCATTTTGTCTTTGTAATACACAGATACCTCCTGTCACCAACACTGGAACTGCCTCTTGATTTCTGATGTTGAGCACTGGGCCAACAGCTCATCCCAGCTTGTGAAAATAGGCCAGCGGTTTTGTCTACAATACCCTGAGCTATCTTTTGCAGAATTAGAAACGTGTGTGTGTGTGTGTGTGTGTGTGTGTGTGTGTGTGTGTATGTGTGTGTGTTCACATACCCTTTCAGCCAAGCAAAAATGATATAAAATGGTTTCCAATACTGCTTTAAGCTATTTGGAATCATAAGGACAACATATACAGCCATTAGGTCAATTCTCTAGCCAACAATTCTGAGATCTCAGAGCAAGTTGGAAGCTGGATAAAATTCAAGACTGTCTAGCATATCAGGGGAGAGGAAGGGTGTGAAGGCAACTTAGATTCAGTCCATTCAATTCATTTACGTGCTGGTTACTTTTATGACAACCTGACAGCAGCCAGAGTCATTTCAGAAGAGGAAACCTCAACTGAGAAAATGTCCCCACCAGATTGCTCTGTGGGCAAGATTGTAATGCATTTTCCTTATTGTTCATTATGGGAGAGGGCCCTGCTTACTGGGGGCAGTGCCACCCCTGGGCTGGTGGTCCTGAGTTCTACGAGAAAGCAGGCTGAGCAAGCCACAGAGTAAGCCAGTAAGCAGCACCCCTCCATGGCTTCTGCTTCGATTCCTGCCTTGAGTTCCTGCCCTGATTTCCTTTGACAATGAAATGTGACCTGAGTTGTAAACTGGAATAGACCCTTTCCTCTCCAAGTTGCTTCCCGTGATGTCATTAACCACAGAATAAAAGTCCTACTAAGACAGTTCAGATAACAACTTGAAGCTGCGGCCATCAATCACTTCAGCACAGGTTAGACTATTTCATGTGAAAGGGGTGGGGGAATTTGTACCTCTCCTAATTGAACTGTGTGTTGACAGTAACAAGATGACTAAGATGTAAGTCACAACAGTATAGTATTTCTTCCTCATTAGGGAAGCAGTATAGATTCTATCAGGAAGCTCAAAAAACATGAAAAATAGGATAAGAGGCTGAAAATCCAGACTTAGCTCTTGTGATCACCCCGGCAAATGTCCTTACAAAGACTGTGTATTATCTCTTTCCTCTCCTGTGTTTAGGTACGACTGTTAAATTTGATATAACTGAAAATTCACATGAATTTATAAATAATAACATCAAAGGACCAAAGTGTCCTTAAGTGTTTTCCTCTAGTGATATAAAGGTAGTATGTTATAATCAATATAAATAATAAATAATATCAGTATTTGGATATAGTCAAGGCAGAGAGCATTTTCACCTCCGCTAGTGTATAGTCAAACATGTCTCCTCTAGCCCATCCCTTCCTTCAGCAGGAACAAGCAATGAGATGTGTCAAGCATTTGTATAGGTGTTGTGATTTTAGGAATGTTAGAGACATACTCTATGTCACCTTTATTTTCAAGCAGCTGGACTCTTTTATTTAGCAATTCTCAGGGTTTGTTTGTTTGTTTGTTTTGTTTTGTTTTGTTTAACTTTGCCTCACGGTGTTCTTGATTTATCATTGGTTAGTTCAGTGTCTTATGACCAAGTGGGATTGTGTTTCAGTTGTTTGGTCACAGATGGTCGAATTACTCACTTATCGGACTACACCAAAGACACTTTCTAGTTTTGATCTCTTATGGGTTACGCATCTCTGAGCACTCATGTAGACCTTTTGTGAGAACACAGCTAAGACACTTTTTAAAATATATGTATTTGCGTTGAGTCTGTACATGTGTATGCCACATGGGTGCTTGTGCCTGTGGAGGCCAAAGGAGGGTGCTGGGTCCCCAGAAGCTGGAGACAAAGGAGACTGTGAGCCACCAGAGTTGAGAGCTAAGAACTAAACTAAGTCTTTCTGGATGAGCAGGGAATACTCTTAACCACTGAACACAGCAGAGAACATAGCTTTAAATTGGTCAGTGTTCTATTCTCAGGGATAGAATTTTTTGATTTGTAATATTTACATCTCAGTTTTGCTTTTTAAAAAAATTTTTTTTAAAAGAGTGTCAGACTTAGGTTTGTATGTATTTCCATTCATTTTCTAACCACTATATACTTCCATCTAGATTTCAGCAAATGATAGAACATTTCAAATATGTGGTCAGTCCCAGAATCCATATGAACATTTTGCATGGTTTTCAATGTATTTATCATAGAGTAAGTGCTGCACTTGTAGTTAGAATAATGACTTCCGCCTCCTAGAACTACTGATGCATTGCCTGACTCATTTTAAAAAATCTTCTAAGGAATCATTCATTTATCATCTAGCTAGAATTCAGAAAGAAACATTGTCAGTCTCCCTTTCCATCTCAAGTGCTGATATTTCCTCTTACGAGTAGATAGCTCTAGCCAGGCAGTGGTGGCACATGCTAGTAATACCAGCACTTGGGGCAGATGGATCTCTGTGAGTATGAGGCCAGGCTGGTCTAGAGATTGAGTTCCAGGACAGCCAGAGCTGAATAGAGAAACCTGTCTTAAAAAATAAACAAACAAACAGAAAAAGTAGATATTTATCCAAATGCAGTGCTATTCTTAAAATAAAAAAAAAATAGTCACAAAAATAAATTCTAGTAAGTTTTAGTTGTTTTTTGTTTGTTTGTTTGTTTGTTTATATTCAATTGTTTCATATAACCAATAAAAACTGGTTCTTGGTCTCATGTTAAAAATATATTTATTCATTTTTTTGTATGCCTAGACTTAAATTAATGCAAAGAACATAGAAAAAGTTTTACTGACTTATCTCCTTTCAATTTATATAGACATATTGTTTTAATCTTTAATGTTTAGTTAAAGTAAAGAAGTAGCATAAGATTTTTAAATCCTTTGATTTTTTTTTTCTGGTTCACTTCCCAACAACAGTCAGGTTTTACAACAGCTGAGTAGATTTAGGTCCTGTGTAGGTGTATATAGAGTCTGCATTGTGAATTTTACATGCATTTAAGACTTATTGAGAATTACATGCTATGGTTGCATCCTCCTTTGTTGAGTTACTGAAGTTCAGGGTTCCTTTTAAGGAAGAACACCCCATCTTAAAAATAACAAAGACTATTGGGGTCCAGCTCCTCTATAGTCTTTCTCAGAGTTCCAGAAGACATGCAACCAATGTCGGATTAATTAATCCGAGGGATACTCAAATAATCTGAAACTCTCTAGTCCATTCACTGTATTCTTCTGGGTTAGTTCTCTCTCTACACAGCTTCTGTGTCTGCTTGATATTTCTATCTTAATTTTCCCTTCTTAGTCCTGCCCCATCTTAGTCCTGCCCCGTCTTAGTTCTTCCCCATCTAGTTCTTCCTAACATAGTTCTTCCCCATCTTAGTTCTCCATCCCAGTTTCCCAGTCTAGTCCTCTCTCAGTCTCTGAGGTTGACAGTTATATGCCCATGCAATAAGCAATGTTCTGGCCAAAGCAAGGTCACCAGGCTTGATTCTTTCAGGGTCAAAAGGAGAGGTTCTAAGATCCACATGAAGAGCAGTCATTGTCAGCTTTACTTGCAACCCGAAAGGGGAGTGATTAAAGTCAACTAAGGGCTAAAATCGGTTCATAAATCACAAAGGGAAATTTATATGCTCAAATGATATTCTTAGAAATGGTTGAATAAAATGTGAGAAGTTTTATGTCACTAAGTCACGGGTAAAATGAAACTGCCTTATTTTTCTTTGGAGACATGTCTGTCTCAGCCTAATCTCAGCTGTTTGTTTGTTTTTTCCCCCTGGCAAGAAGGGGGAAGTGAACTCAGTGGCTAGATAGCCTGTGTCACAGTTTGATGTACCTGATATGTAAAAGCCCTTTTGTTCTGAGTTAAATGTTAAAGGGGAAGTCTAGAGATACCACTTGGGCTGTGGGAGAAAGGGTAGTGTAAGCTTAATTTGCACAAGAAACAAGGCTTATACCTAATATCCACCTTGGCGATTGTCTTCTTATGGATATTTACCTTAATTCGGGAGATTAGCAGGTGGTCTGGATGCTTGTCTTATCTGCAGTCTGTCTTTGGATGTTTGAGAGGTATTTCAGGCAAAATACTTTTATCTGGAAATGGCCCTAGCTGGATACTTGCTAATGACATTAATTATAGGCAGACTTCTGAGTCTAATGCTAAAAAAAATAAAGGAACAAAAGTCTGAAAAGGGGGGGGGTCCTGACTGTGTGACTTGTTGTCAACACAGTTGGGGAAACTTATCCAAATACCCCAAATATAGCTCAAAGAATGATCAACGACACTGTTAGAAGTTCTTCCAAAAAGAACTAATTGGGAAAGCAACCATAGCACACAAGAAAATCGTTGCAGGAACCAGCTAATATATTTAAAAGCTAATATCACCAAGACTCCTTGTGTCTTGGCTTTTATCCTCTGAAAGAGTTCTTAACTCTTCCAGGTAGTAGCTTTTGCCACAGTCAGCTGAATTCCTACTATGAATTTCTGCATTCTGCAGAGTATTAAAAATAAGAATCTATTTGTGATTTCTGAAAAATTCAGTGATTTAAAAACCCCTCATGCGCATAAGACCAGATCAGAGGGTATGTAAGTCTTTTCCTTAGTCTGTGTAGTCTACTGTAATAAAATGTTTCAATCGTGCATCTTACAAACAACTGAGATTTGTTTCTTACAGTTTTGAAGGCTAAGAAGTCTAAGGTCAAAGCAGATTCAGTCTTGGTGCGATCCCACCATCTGGTCCATGCCATGAAATCTACCTGTTGTATCCTCACATGGAAGCTGGCTCCCAGGATCTCTTGTTAGCTCTCTGGAAGGTTCCTCTCATGGCCTGTTTGTGGAAGGGCCCCCAAACAGCTTGACCACACAGCTGCCATGACAGGCTTAGGGGCCTAGACACAGCTTCTATGACAGGCTTACTGGCAGGCAACACTAAGATCCAGGAAAAGCCATAAGTTAACACCACCCTGGGATCCACCCAAGGAGGGAGAAGTACCTAATATCCCAAACATTTCAACCATTAGATAAGATGTAGAGATATCCCTGAGTCTAGCACACACCTATTTTTGTTTTACAGATACCCCTAGATAATTGTCAGACAATCAGGGTCCTGGATGCTGGAAATTTCTTCACCACAACCTCTGCTATGATAAAAATCCCAACCTGCCTGGGCTCAGTGCTCTCTGCTTCCACTGCTTTGTGGGACAGACAGACCAAGCCCTGTAGCAAAAAAAGAAAAGCTTTCATCACACAAAACAGAAACTCTGTGCTTAGGAAATCAAAAGTCTATCAAATTGTGCAAACAGGCAAATTGTATACTATGTGAATTATTTGTCAATAAAGATTTTATAAAAGGTAAAAATAAAATAAAATAGATAAAAAGATAAAATAAAATAAAGGCTCTTTGCTCTTACATGCAAGATTTGGTCTCTGTGGTGTTCTTTTGGAGTTCTGACATGAATGTTATGGGAAAACACATTCATTCTTAATTGTGAATTTTGCATGGTTTAAGCATGTTACAGAATTACACAGTATTGTATGATGGCTTTTTGTTGATATCTCTAAGTTAAAGAGTTTCATCTTGAAGTAAGAATATCTGCTTTGTTTTTGTTACTTAGAAATTATTTGAAGTTTCTGAAGTTTTTGCTGATTTAAAATATTTATTATACATAAGGTCAGAACAGAGTTATATAAGCTTTCATTTTATATCTAAATGATTGTTTGAAGAAGCAGTATCTTTTTCCTAGTCTTTTTGTCTAGATCATTATTTCTATCCTTTTCTCAACTCCTTCACAAATGGACATATACACACACAAATGCATGTGCACATACTCATGATGTATATACACATGCACATTCACATGCTCACATACCAACACAGGCACATTGTTGTTGTTTGTTTGTTTTTACTCTTTTGAAGGGCACACCACTCAGCTCCAAAATAAATCACACATGGAGGCTTATTCTTAATTATAAATGCCCAGCTTTAGCTTGGCTTGTTTCTTGCCAGCTTTCCTTACCTTTAGATTATCCCATCTACCTTTTGCCCTTGCACGTATACATTTATCTTACTTCTGTAAATCTTAATTTCACTCTCACTCCATGGCTGGCTGTGTGGCTGGGTGTAGAGACCCATAGAAGTTTCCTAGTGAGAACTTACTCAGGCTTCAAGAATCTGAACTTGCTTATTGCAGCAGGACTACATAGGGGATGATTTGACCATGGGCATGGTCACCAGGTGTTTGGAAGGGTCTACACTTGGCTATGTAGTATGTTTTGATCTAACAAAGGGGAAGTCTTTTGCCCTGCCCCTTGACATTGTCATAAAAAGCCCTTTTGAATAAACATAAAAGGCCATTGGGTATTGACCCAGGTCATCCTGAAGCTATCCTTTGTTTGTCTTTCTCCTCCTTGCTATCTTTCTATTTAATATTTTCTTATCCCTCTCTCATAGGAACCCTTGAAAAGGTGAGAGCTGGCCTCCCACAGCTGGGTGGTTGGGTGGCTAGCCCCTTGGGTCCTTCTCTCCTTATTCTCTTGCCCCTTCTTTTTTTTCCTCCTAGATTTCTCCTTCTATTTATTCTCTCTTCCTGCCAGCCCTGCCTATCCTTTCTCTTGCTTTACCCTTGGCCATTCAGCTCGTTATTAGACCAGGTGTTTTAGACAGGCAAAGTAACACAGCTTCACAGAGTTAAACAAATGTAACATAAAAGAATGCAACACATCTTTGCATCATTAAATCAAATGTTCCACAGCATAAACAAATGTATCACATCTTAAAATAATATTCTACAATAGCACATTCATATTCCAATCCCTGAAATTATGTCACAAGCAAAGTTATGGCCAAAATATAGCAACTCTTTGGGTTTCTTTACAATGATGATAATCACTGATTAATCATCCTGCAGCCCAGAAATTGTGAATATCCACATTTCATGATTAATTCTTTCTTGACTGCATTCATACTTAACTTACTTAGAAAAGATGAATGGAATTGCAAAGGATTGGGTTTGTGCAGTTCTAGAGGTGTTAGATATTGTAGAGTTTTGAAAAGTCTGTCTTTCTTGTGAGGTTTTAACTATCACTGATTTAACCTAGGATACATCTTTTGTTACTAGTCACCTTCATAGGCAATTTTGAACAAAAGTAGCAATCTGGTCATATTTTAAGTGGGTATTTCTAATGAATCCCTAGTCTCACCAAGAAGTAATGGCCAGCATCTGGGAGACAACTTAAAGTTGACAGAAATATGAGCCAACTATGCCCATGTGATTTTCTCTGTGACTGGTCAGTTCAGAAGAGCTTGGAGGTTCAACATGCTCTTTATTCACAGACCTTCCTTTTGTTGGTAGTGTTTTACTTAAATGCCTCCTCTTTGTGACCTGCACTTTCCACTTCCACAGGCAGCCTTCTAGACAAGTATCAACAGCAGGATTATTCTTGTCTCACTTACTCACTTTCCAATGATGCTCCTGTCTTCCATATGGATATTCATACTAAGCATTCACATTTCTTAACCTGAACACATACTCCTTGACATATTTTTCTTTCTGTGAAAGTAGCTCATTATGCCATCATCTTCTACATCATGGTTAGCATGGCTTATTATATTTTGTAGCTGTTTAGCTGAAGAGAGATGGACACCTCTTGCTTGAGGCATTAAGAAGAAACACAGCTATGAACAACTCAGCCTCTCAGACTCAACTGTGTTGTGTGTGTGTGTGTGTGTGTGTGTGTGTGTGTGTGTGTGTGTGTGTGTACTGCTTTGTGTGACTAAGATAAGTGATGCCACATAGAGTAATTGTGAGGACAAAATGATAATGTGTGGCTTTTAGAATTAGCAATGAAGAGTGGTTCACAGTAACTCATAGTAGAAGTGAAATCATTCCCTCATTTCCCAATTCTTGTAGCAGTAGAACACCAATTACAATTTACATACATTTTACTTGCCTTAGTATTCAGGACCAGTCACTACTACTGCTTGTTTTTGTAACTCCAAGTGCATCACTTAAATTCACAAGCTTGATTTTCTCATTTTTAAATAAGGATGTGTCAAAATTTGTGTATTCTATGACAACTGCAATAGAAAGCAAGTCAGAAAACACAGAAATTCACTTTTTAACCCATAGAACACTGTATGAGCACTTAAGTCTGATCTCTTCATCCTTTAAAGATGATGTTAGTGGACTGGGTTGTGTACTGATATTCTGCCAGTATTAATACTTCAGTCATGATAACCACCATTGAGGCATTCCTTATCCAGTTGCTTGTTACATAAGCCTAATACCCGAAAGAACAATTATCAATATCTCATACTTCTGAGTTGACTAAACTTGAGGACCAATAATTTGACCTTTTTCATATGGTTGTCTTTGATGAGTGACAGATGGAGAGTCCAATTATGCTTATTGCCTGGCCCTACTGTGATAATATACACCCAAATTGAAGACTTAAAGAGCAATATACCATCCCTCAATTCTGGGTGTTCTATGTCTCAAATCAAGGTGTATGCAATGTCACACAACTTTGTCTTTGTCTTTTATGCAGTTACTAACACACCTTTGGTAGTTCTACACTTGAAAGCACTTCACTTCAATCATGTTTCTATCACGGCTTAGATGCCACCCTGGACTTTTCTATCTCTGCATCTTATTTTCCCTTTTCTTATAAGAACATGAGTTGTATTGAATTCATGAACTAGTGTCCCTGAAAATACAGCTCCAAACACAAGGCAAGTAATGTCTCTTTGGTGGCAGATATAGATACCTGAAAGACCTATAAAGAACTGCCACTCAGTACCAACTAAATTGCCAAAAGAAGGCTTAATATTTTTTATGTCATTTTGGCACTGAATTTTACTATGGTGCTGTGTTTGAGCAGGAACCATGTCAATATTCTCAGTATCATTCATTTTTTAGTATATATGCTTCCATAGAATTAGAACCTTTCTCCATCAAACCCAGGGAAGAGCTGTCCTACCATGTATACACACTTGCAGGTTCTCCAGTCACTCTGAGTTCTGGCCAATGTTTCACCATGAGGTTGAGTGATTTCTAACTGTTCATTTGGTTACCTCTGTAACCAGGCCTTTTGGTTTATAAATACTTTAGAAGCTGTATTCTTAGAACGTTAATTGAATCGGCAAATATGTCACTTGCAGTTACTGGGTAGGAATTCTTCATAAAACTTTCATTTTAGGTAGGATGTCACTTCTTAGACATACAATCGGATCACGACTTTTATAATAATAATATGTATAGCATTGTCTTAGTTTTCTTTCTTATTGCTATGATAAAATACCATGACAAAAACAACTCAGAGGAGAGAAGGTTTGTTTTAATTCACAATTCTAGGTTGCCCTCCACCATGCAAGGGATGTTCCAGTGAAAGGAGGTTGAGAGAACTGATTATATTATAGTCACAATTAACAGTGGACAGCAATGAATTTATGTTAGTGATCTACTGACTTTCTTCACTCTCACATAGTTCAATATCCTGTTTCTAGGGAATGGTAACACCCAGAGTAGGTATGCTACCTGATCTCAATTAGCATTATCAAGATAACCCCCTCACAGACATGCCCACAGATCAAACTAATCTAGAAAAATCCCTCAATGAAAGTTCAGAATCAAAACTTTGATCTATTATATTAGACTGTGGAAGTCTAGAATTTAGAAACATTTTAGAGAACTTTTGGAAAATAATAAACATATGATAGAAAATGCTTCTATCTAGAAGTAGCAGCTATGTTTTTTTTACTGTTTCTTTACAATATTACTGCAAAGTTTTTGCATAATTGAAAGTTTACATTCATAATTTTAGAGCATTTGTTTTGTCATTAGATAATTCATATTTTATATCTTAACATCATCAGCCAATATATTATTAAATGAGAGTTTATCTCACAGTTTATCAAACTGATTTAATGTCTCTCAATACGTAGGCCACATGCTTATTATTTTAAGCTGTTTTAAAATACAATGCTTGCATTTTCAAAATTGTTGAATACATACTGGAAAAATGTCTAAGTTCAAAAGTGCTCAGCACCTCCAATTATAATAAATTTCAAAGACAAAGTACAACATTTTTCAATCAATTTTTTGCAAGTTTCAGTTGACCAGGACACATAACCTGGAATCACCTGGGAATACAGTCTTACCAAGGGCTTTTTTAAGATGATGTTGGTGTTATTCTACATCATCTGCTCCAGGACAAGTATTATATCACCTTGTTCAAATTATGCACCAAATTATTGGAAATTTTATTCACTTAAATTTTTGTTTGGAACACATCTTCTGATGCAATTTGATCACTACCTCACGATTCAGCCAAAGATCTGAGGACAGTGACGCTGTATCAGCAGAGTTTGTCTAGCCTGTGCGACGGATGCCTGTCCCTTGGTTCCCAATCTGTGTGATCTTTTCTGATACTAATTGCCTGATTAGCAGGTGCCTTTCTCCCCAAAGAAACGCCAGCATCTCAGTCCCCATGGGACATGGCAGGGTTTCTGAGATTTCTTCCTCAAAGAATAGTTGTCCAAATTCCAGTGTCAGAGTGAAAGGAGTGCAATGAAAGACGCTGAAGGGAGCAAACAGATCTAAAAATACAAAACATAACTTTGACATCTAATTTGTGCATATGTATACATATATTTATGGTTCAGGATTATTCAAGATCATCAAGAACACGAATAAAATAAAAACAAGAATGCTAAGGTCAACCCTAAGACAAATGACATAATGACATAAACCTGTCCAATTGCTCACATTCCAAAAATAGCGTAACCGACAGGGTGAGAGTTAATTGAGCCACATATTAAATTAAGCTTTGGAACTACATGTTACCAGCAGGAAAACAAAAGGATCGCTGACCTAATGAAGTGATTATTGTATACATTTGTACTCTGTGCCAAACACAGGGACTCCCAACTGTATTTTCTAATCATTTCTTTAGTGAGTATGGTAAAAGCAAATCATGTGCTTTCACTGTTCTATTATCTGGTCATATCCTTAAACTTTCAGGAAGTGCATAGCATTAATCATATAAATTAGCTTTGCCTTTCAGAAGGCAGGCATGTAATTCAGGCCAGGAAAGGACGTCCAAAGTGCTGCGGAGAGCGTCAACACTTCCAGTGGATTGTGCCAGTGCGGGAGTGCTCACATGCTTCACCACCTGATTTTGTTCCTAATTCCATTAGTGAAATCCATCTGAAATACTATAAGAGGTTATAGATATTGACACTGATAATAGAAGCTAAGTCTCTAAATATGAAAATGTTTCTAACTCCCCAGAAGCATAGATGACATATTTTAATATTTATGTTCCCTCCTGGTTTCATGGTTTAATTGTATTAAGTATGTAATTAAATCTTCATTATATCCAGGTCCTGCCATTCTTCATCACACCACCTGCAAAATCACTGCTCCAACTTCAACTAATTCAATCATTAAGATCTCTACCATCTATTTTCTTCTATTCTGGGCAACCTTAAACATGGGTAAGCCTAAATCAAGAAGAGGTTTTGTTTTTGACAGGAGCACTGTGCAAGACAGAGAAATTAAAACTCCTATGCTTTCATATTTTGGTCATACTACCCATCCCACAACCCTTTCTGGATCCAGGCCCTCACTTCCTATATACCAAACTGTGTAATGTTTTTCCTCCATCAAGACCAATTTGTGCAGCTAAACATTCTTGGATGCATGGCTTTACACTGGAGAGTGGACAGCTTGTAAAGGGCTACATTCAGAGAAAACTTAAGCTCCTCTCCCAGCAGCTAACCATTACCAATGGCTCCTCAGCTGTGGGTAAGGTTTCATGCCCAACACTCATTTTCGTGTTGGGATTTAGTCTAGCTTGGACTTGCACACATCTTCAGCATACCCCCACAACAGCTGTGAGTTCATAGGCACACTTAATTTATACAATTAAACACATGCTTTGTTATCTAATAAAGCTTAACATAGCTTCCAGGACCATAGACAATGCGGTTCCTGCTATTTCACTTGGTGGCATTTTCCCTTGGATCCCAAGGGTCTGTTGCATTTCTTCCAGGTTTCTTCATACGTCCTGCTCTCAGCTGGACAGCTCTGCACTTGCTCCTCAGTTTCCTCTTGTAAGCCCTTAAGCCTTGCTGCAACATCACTGCTTGAACATCTCTCTCAATATACATAATCAGCAAATGCCTTGATACGTAGCCTTCCTCTTTCTATAATTTTCTTCAAAGTCCATATTTCAGTTTGGGATGTTTAGGTTTTATTTTTTTTGCCTTTTGCATACATTTCTTTTTTCCCTGTAAACTCTAAGCTTTATATGAAGAATGAACATTGCATCTCTATCGTCCACATGGTACACACTTGCTATTAACAGATCAAACATTTGCTCTCCAAGCATTGTAGTGGTACCTTCAAGAGAGTTCTAAAGGATCTAGACATACAAAAGGTACATATTTTCAGCAACACAAAACATTGTGCTTCTTGGAAACTATGTTTTTGCTGTCATGAAGGTAAGATTTGGGTTTTTTTCCACCACTATAAAGAAGATAATGGAGTAGAAGAGGGTGTGCTTGGAACAACTGAAGAGATGTAATTGCTACACACAGGAAGGAAAAGTTATTATAACCTGTTACTCTAAGATAAAATGGAGAACAGTAACAGTCCATTCAATATTGAAGATTTCCTTTGTCAATTATTAAATTGGGTAAATTTATTAACTTTTTTTAGGATCAAACCCCATTCTACATATTAATCATATAATAAAAAACATTAGCGTCTGACTTTAGGGAATTAGAAATAAGTCTATAAAAACTGGAGGGGAACAAAAATAAGTTTATTCAGATTTTCAGCAATTATTCCTAGTATTAGGAAAGAGATTGGTAGATCTTGAGATGAGATAGTCAGCTGCTGAGGTGGTGATGACCTGCATAGAGATCTGAATAGTAGATATGAAGGTAAGTGAAGTAATATTATGCTCTACTATTGTGAGGATAGAGTTTGGCCTTTTCCATGAATATTAAAGAAAAACAAAACAAAACACAAACTTTTTAACAAAAAAAACCAAAAAACAAAAAACCCATGGTAAGCAATGCGCGTATTTGAAAGTTAAACTAGGTAAGATTATGTGCTATTGATTTTGTAATGTGATAGTTGTATAGGCTCTAGATACAAGGTCTACCAGAAGTGATATTTACCTGGTATATGTGTGATTTTTCTGTGTGACCTGGGGAGTCTGCCTTTGTGCTACAATATAGGAAAGTATAAAGTGAAAGTATTACTAAGTCCCAATAGAGTATGCTGCTTATATGTATATATTTTATTTGTTAAAAAGGCCAAGAAAACCCTCGTCTATTTCACACAAGACCCAGAACAAATTTGAAGCTATATCCCTAGGTTC
Organism: Onychomys torridus; assembly: GCF_903995425.1. Lineage (NCBI taxonomy): Eukaryota > Metazoa > Chordata > Mammalia > Rodentia > Cricetidae > Onychomys > Onychomys torridus. The sequence continues at coordinate 46,844,165 of NC_050460.1, forward strand.
CCCATGGACTGTGTGTAGCCAATGACTAAAGGTTTTTGGCATTATGAAGCATGCCCATCTGGAGCTACATAATGCATTTTACGGCTTCCTTGGTTTTGGAACTCCAACATCTTTATTCTGTTTCCTTACAATGCTTGCGTATCTAGATCATTTTCAGCCTATTTTACTTTCTTTTCTCTTTCATCCAAGGTCACAATGTCATCATGACCCAATGGCTTACCCAGATAGTTCCAGCTTCCTCCTGACTCTTTGTCACATTTAGATGTTCTCTGAAGATCCGGCCCAAAAAAGGGATAGAGAAATTTACTTCTAATATCGCTTAAATAGTTTTGCTGCTTTGCTGAACTATTGAACTGAAATGGCATCAGAAGCATTGTTGCTTTCAGTGATTTTGAATTAATACAATTACTTAATTAAAGTTCCTCTTGAACAAGTAATCTAAAACTAGTTTCTTTTGACTGAAGGCAGTCTCTAGATGCAAACACGTCACTGTCTCACTGGGAGCTAAACATTCTGCCTCCTTTTTAGTTAGCCATTTGGCTTCTTTGCTCCAGTATGGATTTGGAGTTGTTTTTTAGGAAACCAATTTCTATGCTGAACTTATCTTTTACAACAATGGCTTTTAGCAGAAAGGTAGATTTTCTGTTTCGGAAATAGAAATAAAACTTTGTCATACTTAATTTTTCTTTTCTTTTACATACAATGTTATGTTTCTTTTTCTTGACTCATTATATCCTTTCTTCCTAAGCTATATATCCAACTATCTTATGTCTGGCAAAGCACATTTCATGCCATAATACTTAAGATTTTTTTAAGTGAACAAATGGCATTCTCTTGGTTGCCAGAGAGATGCTCTTACAGGAGACCTAGGTTTAGTTCCCAGGACACATGGTAGCTCACAATTCTAGTTCAAGGAAATCTGAGACCCTCTTCCCTCTGCAAGCTTCAGATACTCATGGAGTACACATACATACATGCAGACAAAACACTCATCCCATATAAAACTAAATATTTTAAAGTGGATTTCACCATCAAGCTAAAAATCTCTGCCTAACTTACAAGCTTCCTTTAGAAGATCTCACTAGCCTTTTCTCTTATTTTCTAGTTTCCATTGAGTCCCTGCAACATCACTCCATGGTTTTTCACCAAACCCAAGCTTCCTGGAGAGTTATGTAGCATGCTGTAAGATTCATTCACATGTTTTCCCCATTCGTGTTCTTTTCCAATACAATGCTTATTCTTCTTCTTTCATTATTCTGACTTTGATCACATTGCTGTTAACCCCCTTAAGCCCCATTTAATTTTGTTTTCTTTTGTAGTTATGCGTGAAAAGACTTCACTCCTTTTTCTCCCTTTTTTAAAATATTTGTTTTGTCATTATCTGACACCAGATGGCCTGGGAATTGAACCCAGTTCCTTTGGAATATAGGTCAGTGCTCTTAACCACTGAGCCACCTCTCTCCTTGATTTCACTAGTGTCTAAGTTGTCTTACTTTTTCCTGTTTTGTTCCTGCGTATCCACCATGAGTTTAGAAACATATTGGGAAACATATGAACATGAATTAAATTGTATCTCTGTTACCTTTTTGTTGCTTAAACATGAACAAGTTCTGCTGTGTTTCTGAGAATTTTTGTGGAATAATAATAAAGTCAATACCTTGGCAATTCTGTTGGATTAAAAAAAATCTCTAAAATAATTGTTTGTCATACTCCCTTTATAACTAAACACTATAAATTCTGCTGTGTTCCTCTGTCTTATTTATGAGTGTTGGAAAACATTAGCATTGTGACTTCTTGGGTTTTAAGCAAATGATCCTAAACCAACATCAGGTAAATATTTAGCACCTATTTTTCTTTTAGGTTATTAGAGTCTATTTTTGATCTTTTCCAATATACCATGCAACACATAGGAACATACAATTTCCTCTTGTCTATTTTCACCAATTTTGAATGTCACCTACATAATATTTGTAGAAAAATAGCAAATTACTTTCCTCTCTCCAAAATGATGCAATTTCATATAAGGCCAGTGTTAGAAGGTTGAACAGAGAGTTATATTTTACCATGACAAACTTGATTGATTGATGTTATTATAGTAATAAGCTCCCTTGTGGTTAAAATCATTACTCTAGAAGAAAGGTTTGAATTCCAAATGGAACACAGGCACAGTTTTACCCATTACAACAATTGTTCTGTAACTAATGGGTATTTCTAAGGCATCTCCTTTGCTCTCTTCACCTTGGTTCCTTTTACATAATTCTCCCCCTGCTGTTTTCTCTGTCCATATTGTTGTTCAGCATGCTCTCATCACTATAAATTTGAGAGACAGAGAGTCCACAGTCCAAATGTTCATCAAGAAACTGATGAGTTTTCTTCTGGTCATCCAGATCACTAATGAGAGAGCAAAGAGATGATTCTGTCCAAATCTAGTTTAGTGTGCTGATACTTTTACTGAGGTAACACACAGGGGCAAAGGTGCGAGGTTACTTACAGGAACATGGGTGACTCGGGAAGCTGACTCAGTGTAAAGCCCCACTCCCCCAACATGACTGCGAGTTAGCTCAAGATGCAGTACTTTAGGCATGAATTGTCAGCAGCTCTACCAGAGAGTTTGCTCTTTCTAGGGGCTGCTTACTGCTAAATAACCATTGGGAAGGTCCTTGAGAGTTTTAACTTCACAAGCTTCTGCATCTTCCCACCAGCAAAGAATGCTTCAACCCTACTGGAAAGGGTTATACAAGGGCCAAGTGTGTGTTAGTATTTGTCAATGCCTTATGACACTGCCTGGCACTGAAGTTACACTCATTTATCCCCGTGTTTTAAATGTATAAAATAACCAATTATGTTTGATTGTTCTTGAAAACAATTGAGTAGCATTTGTCTTCAAAAAGCAGAATTCCATTTTTTTTTTTGTGCTAGTTTCAGTGTGGTTTCTTGTTAGCTATTAATTGAAACTTGATTTTGTATGTGCCACCCAAGCCCTTTATGAATGTTTCATATACTTCTAATTACTCAGACCATCTTAAAGGTTGAGAGTACATTTCATAATTGAAAAGGTGTTTTATATAAATGGATCATGTGGTTATAGTTTCACCTTCATTTGTAGCAAATATTCATTGAAATATAAAGCTCAATACTTTAAGTTCAATACAAATATTATACACATATCTTTCTTATATTTTTGCAGTTTTGAGTGCCTTTGTTTATTTTTTTTTACATTTGTATTGGGGAGGTATGAAAACAAGTTGACCTTGGTGGGGGGGGGAGAACACGATTTAGTGTTCACAAGTTGAGCTTTATTGCTTCATTTCACAGCATCATCAATCCCCTGATAACTGCTGTTTTATAGACTCCATTGTTCTCATGGGACTATGAACACATGCAAAAGGCACTGCAAAGGTCAATCCATCCATCTTCTGCTATCGGTTTTCAAGTACTTCAACACCACGACAACAACACACTTTTAATGTGTCCCTGTATTCCACATTCCTACTTGAGAATATGAATGTACACATATACTTTCCATTGAACTATTGACAGGAAAAATGCCTAAATAGTTGAAATAACTCAGTAGAATACACTGTGCAGTATTGCATTAACTCTAGCATTTACTACAACACATAGAAGCATAGAAGGCATATCTGCATTTCATCATTAATCCATGTCCTTTGTTTGATGTGTAAAGCAGTTACCTTGGCCAGAATAATGGCATGTCTACAGTAGGCCCTAAAGATGCTGTTTTATCATTAAGTCTGTGGGAGGCTTATAAATATGTTATCTTTAACTGGATCTCCATGTAAAAGAAAAAAAAGTAGGTAAGGACACTTGCAGAATATGTGTGTGAATGTGCATGAGTGCATACGTATGTGTCCCCTTGCGTACTTTTGGCTTCCTCTGTTCAAATTTATGTCTGTGGTGTTTATCTGTAGATGATCACCAAGTGTACAGCCATATATTATCTTTTCTTATGACCTTATACAGCACTGGATCAACCCATCACAATTTACTTAACCATGAACTACTGATGGACATTTGTCTAATGTTAGTTATTTGTCTAATGTTGTATGTCATGATGAGCTGCTATGTACACTGTAGTATACATCAGTATGTGATGATATGTACAGATAAACATGTACACATGTATACATGTGACTATGGAGGGCAAAAGGCAACCCCAGCTATTGTTCTTTACATGCTATCCACTTAGTATTTGAGACAGTGTATCTCATTGGTATGGAGCGCTCAACACAGGCTAGGCTAGCTGGCCAATGAGTCCCATAGATCTGACTGTCTCTGCCTTCCCAGTCCTGAGGTTTGAAATGTTTGCTAGCTTTGTTTTTGTTTGATTGTTTGTTTTTGTTTTTGTAGATTCTAGGGTATACAACTCGGGTTTTTGGTTCAGCTTTCCCCCATCCTCTAAAGCCTTCTGAAAGCATGTGCTGATAATTATGATACCTTCTTTTGTTAGGCGTCTTTTTATTTATTTTTTTGACTCCCTTTCTACTGCATAGAGTTTTCTTACTGATCAATAAGAGCTTTTCATGGATTGCCATCTTTTCATACCCTGAAGGTTAATGTTTTACTGCATTAAAAATCAATTTTGTTAATAGATGTTATTAATGTTTATACATTCATGTTCAGTGTTTAACTTTCTCTTTGTCTTAAGGTTATGAAAAACATCCTTTACCCTTTAGTTATTAAAGCCTTATTATTTTATATTGAACTATTTGATAATCAATTTGTATGGAATTGAAATTTATAGACAGTATGGAGCAAGAGTCTATATGGTATTTTCTGATAAGTATATCCACTTAATTACATGCAGTTTATTACTATGCCTTCCCACAGAACTATGGCATCTTCTTGTTATTGATGAAGATGTTGTTTTCAGCAGAAATATATGTAGGCTTCATTCCAGTTTATATTTCCTGAGCCACAGGTATTTCTTTTATTCCTGACTAAATTTTAAATATGAAAATATAATGTGTAAATTGGTTTATTTAAGTTGTGGCAAATTAGGTATTCTTATTACTTTTTTGTGTGGTAGAACAGACCACCAGTAATTTGTATCTTGGAAGAAATGTCTCAGTTGCTTAACATAGGGAATTATGAGAGGAAATATTGGCTTTTCATGTCACCACTTGGGCTATTACTGTCAAAGTATATAGAAGTTATTTCTAAGATGTGATCTGCAGACTTGTGACTGTTCTGAGACACATAGAAGTGTAAGGGAGAAGCCTGGAGGCAATGTGGAATTGTTTTGCACTGTAATGCTAGAGTAATGTTGAAATCCTACAGCCCATTGGCCAAACTGCCTGCCAGCTGTTTTTGTAAATAAAGTTTTATTGGCTAATTTTGTGCTACAATGTTAGAGCTGAATAGTTACGAATGAAATCTTATGGCCCACAAAGTCTAAAATACTTTGTGGCTGCCTTTTTATGGGAAGTAATTATCCACCTCTTGTCAGCCCTTGCCCTAGAGAATCTATATGTGCTCCTAAAAGAATTAACACCATAACTGCTTTTAGGCTTATTTAAGCCATATTTCTACAGGGCTTTCTGATACTGTCTCATCCAGCAGCCCTCCAGGGATGACCTCACTGGGAATTAAAAAAAAAAAAAAAAAAAAAAAAGATAGATGAAGGTGTGGACCAAAAGCTGGGGTCGGGTACTCTGTGATTTCTAATGGAGAAATCATAGTACCCTGGAAGTTCAGTTGCTCCACATTTTTATTTTTGCTTCAGTATCAATTATTTAGCTCTGTAGTACATGTAATAAAATGTGTTCTTAGAGTTACAGTAATTTAAATGTTTGAGCTCTGAACATGATGGCTTGTACCTGTAATTCTAACACTCAGGAGTCTGGGGCAGAATGATTGCTAAAGATTTAAAACTACCTTACGATACATAGTGAGTTCCAGTGTAGCAAGAGCTACAGAGTGAGAATTTACTTCAACAAAACAGAATATACAAAACAAAAATGTCTAAAATACAACTTTCAATGAGTAAGAGTAAGAAATGCATGTTTAGCTAACAACCTTCAACCTCTACACTTAAAATTATTAACCATGAAATCTCACATATATATTTTTTACAGATTGCAATTTTGTTCACTATTATAAATGGTGAAGTGAGGGGGAGTGTTGGGCTTGAACTAGAAGCATCAGAATTTGTATTCCAGACATACAAATTTGTAACAGAATGGAATAAGTATTTACAAATAAACTATACATAAATGACCAATTGAATTTTAACAAAGGTACAAAGATAATGCACCAGTGTAATGAACTGAGAGATGTCTATCTCAAACAACAACAACAACAACAACAAAACAACAACAACAACAACAAAAACAAACAAACCAAAACCAAAACCAAGACAAAAACATGGTGCTAGGTAATTGTATATATTTAACCATTTTGTACATATATGAAATATAACTCTAAATAGATTATAGAACTAAATGACAAGAGTTAAAATAGAAATTGGGAGAAAACAGGATAGATGCAAAATCTTCAAAGTATTTACTTACATACATATGCTTAGATAATACATGTGTTAGTTAGCTTTAATTTTCAACTTGAGATGGCCTAGGGTCATCTGAGAGGAGAACTGGATAGATCAGGTTGGTCTGTGGGCATGTCTGTAAAGGACTTGTGTAGGTGGGCCCAGTCCACAGTGGGTGGTCCCATTCCTTTGGCTGATGGTTCAGGACACATAAAAACATTAGGTAAGCATGAGCCAGGGAACAAGCTAGGGAGTGAGCCAGGAAGCAGCATTCCTCCATGTGTTCTGCTTAGAATCCCGACTTGAGTGCCTGCCATAAATCCCCGCATTTATGGATTATGACTTGGGAGTGTATGGCAAAAAAACCTCTCTCCTTCCCGAGCTGCTTTTGTAGTGGAGCCAAGCTAATCTTTATAGAGTACAGTGGTAAGGATCAGGAAATTTCTTACATAATTACAGAATGTTTTATCATAGTCACAGAGAGAGAACTAGAATAATACATTTAAAAAGTAAGACTTAATAGAAAGAAAAAATGAAAATATGATAAATGTCATAAGAATTAATAATTTTTATTTGAAAGATACCATAAAACACATGCAAGCAAACCAGAGACTCAGAGAAAAATATTTCTGTATATCTGATGAAGGATTTTATAAAATAAATTTGATAAAGTAACATATATATTATAATATTAGAATGCTACAAATAAGACACAATGTTTTCTTTAAACAATCAAATGCTTTATTATAATTCTATCAACTAAGGAAGACCAGGTAAAAGCCCAAGGAAAGTATTCAACTTCATATTCACAAAGGAAATGCAAATGAAAATGACAGTGTAAGATCATCATTCCCCCTTTAGGATGGATGTACAATTTTAAAATGTCAGACATATCAAAAATGAACCATAGAGGCCAGCCTTTAGATATTTGTATGTATGTGTGTGTGTGTGCATAACAGAGTGGAGGTACTTTTTATGTTTATTCTTTACTTTCACTCATAGTTAATTAAAATACAATTACATCACTTATTGCACCTTTATAGATACCTTACTACATTGGTTGTTATTGTCATTTGTAGCTACTGCAGCTAGGTAATATTATTAACTACTTTTCTCCCTTAGTGGCTTGTATATTTTCTGGTACAATGGATGGTAGATAGCAGGAAGGAGGCTTTCAGGTTAGACCCAGCTCAAATAACCTGAGTCCTGTGTCGCAAGTGCGAAGTACCTTCAGCAACAGAGTCTTACCTTCAAACTCTGAGATGCCACCAAAGACAGAAAGAACATCTATATTATTTGGGGAGTCACTTGAACTTTCCTGGTAAACTAATCAAAAGGGGGTTTACATGCCTGGCACTGGGGTTTTGTTAGTCTACGGTTTTTGTGGGAGGTGTTTTCAGCCCAAGTGGCATGATTTCCTTTAAACTCTATTTCTCTCTCATACCTATACTATGTGTTGAATGCAATTTTATGCAGACAGAAGTTAATATGATTCCTTGAGGCATTATCAAACAACATTGCTGTTATCTGTCTCTCATCTCTCGTTTTCCTTCTGTATTAATTTTCCTCCTTCCTGTTGGAGCGCCCTCTATGTTTTTCCATTTATTTCTTCATTTGATCTGCATCAGGCTATTCCATTGCCAAGTCTCTCCCCCACCCCACCCCTGCCCTGCCCATGGTCTCTTTACACTGTACTGGTTTCTGTGTTTGCTCCAGATAACATAATCACATCTGAAGATGGGTACCTCACTCAATATAATCTCTCTCTCTCTCTGTTTCATCAACTTACTTGACATTTTCATGACTTCATTTTTCTTTATAGCTCAATAGTATTCCACTGTGCATTTGCACCACATTTTTATTATTCATTCATATGTTAAAGGGCATGTAGATTGTTCCATTTATTGAGTAAAGAAAAGAGCAGCAGCGAATATAGCTAAGCAAGTATCTGTGGAGTAGGATGTTGAGTCCTCTGGGCATATGCCAAGGAGAGGTATTAACTGGGTTACTTGCTAGATTTGGTTTTAGTTTATTTAAGGATTCTCCATCCTTATTTCCATAGCTGATACACTAATTGGCATTTAGTGAATGAGGGTTCCCTTTTCCCCATACCTCTTCTAGGATTTGTTGCCAGTTGTTTGGTTGATCTTAGCCATTCTGGCTGAATAATATTAAATCTCAAAGTTATTTTAATTTGCATTTCCCTAACTACTAACAATGATGAAAAAAAATTTGAGGTAATTCTTAGCCGTTTTTATATCTTCTATTGAGAAGTCTCTGGATCACTAGCCCATTATTATATTGAGCCGTTTGTGTCAATGACTTTTTTTTTTTTTTAGTTCTTTGTACATCCTAGACATTAATTCTTTGTCAGATGTATAGGTGGCAAAGATTCTCTCTCATTCTGTGGGGTTCTTCTTCACTTGATTGTTTCTTTAGCTGTATAGAAAGATTTTTAGTTCCAGTTGTCCATTGTTGTCCTTAGTTCCTGTGCAAGTGAAGTTCTGTTCAGAAAGTCCTTCCCTATACTTACACCTTGGAGATTACTGTCTATATTTTTTTTCTAGCAATTTCAGTGTTTCAGCTTTTAAACTGTTGTATTTGAATCAATTAGATCTAATCTTTTACTCCTTTGTATGTAGACATCCTGTTTTCCCAGCACCATTTGTTGAAAATTCTGTTCTCCATTATACATTTTTACCTCTCTTTGTCAAATATCAGATGACTGTAGTTATGAGTACCCATGTGTAGTTTGAGTTTTCCTGCCTGGCCCACAGTCAGGACAAATCTCTCTCACCCGCCAGGCCCATAGACACTCAGACCCAACCAAGTAAACATATAGAAACACATTGTTTACAAACTGTATGGCTATGGCAGGCTTCTTGTTATCTAGTTCTTCTATCTTAAATTAACCCATTTCTATTAATCTATACTTTGCCACCTGGTTCGTGGCTTACCTGTACCTTTACATCTTCATTGTCATGGCGGTGGCTGGCAGCGTCTCTCTGCCCCAGCCTTCCACCTCCCAGAATTCTCTTCTCTTTTGTCCTGCCTATACTTCCTGCCTGGCCACTGACCAATCAGAATTTTATTTACACAGAGCGATATCCACAGCACCCATGACTGGGTCTTCTATATTATTCCATTATTGTTTTGTGCCAGTAGTGTATTATTTTTATTACTATAGCTCTCTGATACATCTTGAACTCTGGAAGAGTAATTCCTCCAATGTTTTATTTATTTATTTATTTATTTATTTATTTATTTATTTATTTATTTATTTATTTAATATTTTTTAAACCCAGGAGTGCTTTGACTATCCAGGGACTTTTCTGGATCCATAGATATTCCAGATTTTTTTTTCTGTTTCTGTTGTGGGTATTTCTACTGTGGCTTCATTGGATTTATAAATTGCTTTTGTTAAGATGGTCATTATCACAATATTAATTCCACTGATCCATGAACGTGGGATGCCTTTCCATTTTCTGATGTCTTTCTCAATCTCTTTCTTTAGAGATTTGACATTTTCATTTTAGATATCATTCTCCTCCTTGGTTAGGTTTATTCCAAGATATTTTTATGTCTATGATGCTATTGTAAATGGGAACATGTCCATGGATTTTTTCTCAGTGTTCATTGTTGGTGTATATAAAGGCTACTGAATTTTTGTAAGTCAATTTTTCACATTGACACTCTGGTTATATACCTGACAGTCTCTAGAACTTTTCTGGTGGAAATTTGGGAATTCTTTTATTTATAATATTATTGTCTATAAATATGGATAAGTTAACTTCTTCTTTTCCTATTTGTATCACTTTAATCTCCTTCTCTTCTCAGCACTATATTGGAAAACAAAAGGAAAGACAGACAGCCCTAACTTGTTCTGTATTTGGAGGGGATTCTGTTGAGTTTTTCTCCATTTAGGTAATGTGAACTATGTTGAGGTATGTTCCCTATAGTCCTGCTTTCTCTAAGACTGTTATTATGAAAACATGTTGGATTTTGCCCAAAAGATTTTGCTACATCTATTGAGATGATCATGTGTGTTTTGACTTTAATTCCACTTATATGATTTATTATATCTGTTGACTTACATATTTTGAACCAACACTACATTTCTGGGACAAAGCCAGGCTGATCATGGTGAATGATCTTCTTGACATAAGCTTCATTCAGTTTGGTAGATTCTGTTGAGGATTTTTCCATTGGTTTTCATCAGGGATATAGAGTGAAATTTTCTTCTTTGTTTGTTTGATTGATTATTTGTTTGTTTGGACATTAGGATGATACTGGCTTCATAGAATAAGTTAGGGGTGTGCCTTCTATATCTACTTTTTGAAGAGTTTAAGAAAAATTAGTTGCAGTTTTTCTTTGAAAGTTTGGTAGAAGTCTGATGTGAATCTACCTGGGGCTGGACTTTTTAGTCAGAAGACTTTTATCACTGTTTCAATCTCTTCCTTTGTTTAGTTCTTTAGGCTTGTCTTTTTTTAGTTTAGACGAATCAAGAAAGTTATCCATTTATTTCTGATTTTCCAACCTAATGGAACACAGATTTTTTTCAAAATATATTCCCTCATGATATTCTGGACCTCTTTGTTGTCTCTTGAAATGTTTCTCTGCTTGTATCTGTTTCTGCTAATTTGGGTCACCTTTGTCATTCTTTGGGTTAGTTCTCAAAAACCAGGTCTTAGACTCATGGGCTTTATTTTTTATTCTTTCTTCATTTCTATTTCATTCATTTCATTGATTTTTAAAAATTATTTCCTACCATCTACTAGGTATAGCCTCTGTTTTTGTTTTTCTAAGTCATCAATTTGCATGATGAAATAATTTGTTTTTTTTTGCTTTGATTTTTATGTAGACATATAGTGCTATAAATATTCCTCTCAGAACTGCTTTTAATATGTCCCAGAGGTTTTACTGTATTGTGTTTTTATTCCCATTTAGTTCCAGGAATCTTGTAACTTTTTTTAAATTCTACCTGTTCATCACTCAGTAATGAGTTCTTTAATTTCCACAAGTTTGTGCACTTACAAGAGCTTTGTTGGCTGTTGATTTTATTTTATTGCCTAGTAGAATACTTGGGATTATTTCAATTTTTCTGTATTTGTAAAGGTCTGTTTTGTATCCCAGTGTGTGTTCTATTTTCATAGAAGCTTCCTTGCATTTGCTGTGGAATGGGATGCATATTTTTTCAGGTTTGGGTGGAATATTCTGTTGATATCTATTGGACACATTTGGTATGAGACGGTATTTAAGTCTGAATTCTCTCTATTTTTTGTACAGATGACCTATCTATTATCCAAAAATGGAGTGTATAAATCATCTATAAAATCAAGTTTGAGTTAATCTGTGCCTTTAGTTCTACAAGTGTGTTTTTTATTAAACAAGGCATACCAAAGTTTGATGCATATATATTAAGTATTATAATATTTTCCTGATTAATTGACCCATTTATTAAAAAGGAAGTTACTTTCTTTATTTCTTTGATTAGTTTAGCTTGAAATCTATTTGTCTAATATCAGGATGGTAACACCTACCGGCTTCCTAATCCCATTTGCTTGGAATATTTTTTCATACTTTTACTTTAAGATGGTGGCTCTGTGAGCCCAGCTAATTATGAGAGTTTTCTTATGGTGTCCAGAGGCTTCTACAATCCTTTCTCCCTATCTTCTGAAGGATTCCCTGAACTCAGTGGAATGTTTGACTGTGGGTCTGTATCTGTTTCCATCAGTTGTTGGATGAAGCCCCTCTGATGACAATTGGACTAGGCACCAATCTGGTCACAGGAGATGGCTAGTTTAGGCTATGTGTCCTCTATTGTTAAGAGTCTTAGCTGAGGTCATTCTTGTAGGTTTCTGGGAAATTCCCTTGAACTAGGTTTTTCCCTGACCCCAAAATGCCCCCCCTCAACTTTCCAGTAGTCTCCTTCAGTACTCTCCCCCTTCATCCTCCCCATCCTGGTCACTCATGTTCCTATCCCCACCTGCTCTCAGCAGTCCACTCATGAAATCTCTTCTATTTCCCCTTCCCAGGGAGATCTGGGCATCCCCCCATGAGCCCTCTTTGTTCCCTAGTCTCTCTGGGTCTGTGTATTATAGCATAGTTATCACTTATTTTACAGCTAGTATCTAATTATGACTGAGTACATACCATGTTTTTCTTTTTCAGTCAGGATTCACTCACTCGGGATGATTTTTTTCTAGTTCTATCCATTTGCCTTCAGATTTCCTGATATTCCTATTTTCAACATCTCAGTAATACTTCATTGTGTAAATGTAGCACATTTTCTTTATCCTTTCCTTGGTTGATGGGCATCCAGGTTCTTTCCAGGTTCTAGCTATTACAAATAGAGCTGCTGTGAACATAGTTGAGCAAGTGGCCTTGTGGTATGTTTGAGTATCCTGTGGGCATATGCCCAAGAGTGGGATAGCTGAGTTTTGTGATAGATTGATTCCTAGTTTTCTGAGAAACTGCCACACTGACTTCCAAAGTAGCTGTACAAGTTTGTACTTGCACAAGCAATGGAGGAGTGTTCCCCTTGCTCTACATCCTCTCCAGCATGAGATGTCCCTTGTGTGTATGAGTGTATGTGTGTGTGTATGTGTGTGTGTGTGTGTGTGTGTATGTATATGTGTGTGTATGTTTTATTTTTATTTTTTTTTTTTTAATCTTAGCTATTCTGACAGGTATAAGATAGAATCTCAGAGTCATTTTGATTTGAATTTCCCTGATGGCTAAGGATGGTGAACATCTCCTTAAGTGTTTCTCAGCCATTTAAGATCCTTCTATTGAGAATTTTCTGTTTATTTTGATGTATGAAGAATTTCTTATAATACATTTTCTTTCTTCTCTTTCTTTCTTTTTGTTGATTTTACTTCTTTGTTTTGCAAGACAGTGCTTCTTTGTGTTCTAGAACTCAGTCTATATTTTCTATGTAGCCCTGGCTGTCCTAGAACTCACTCTATAGACTAGGCTGGCCTTGAACTCACAGAGATCTCCTTGCCTCTGCCTCCTGAGTGCTGGGATTAAAGGTGTGTGTACCACCACCACCCAGTAAATTTTATTTCTTAATCCATTGAGGAATGCTGTGTTTTTTGAATAGAGAATTGAGACCATTAATATTTAGAGTTATTATTGAAATGTTAGTATAGACTGAGGTCAATTTGTTAGTTTTTGCTGGTTTGTGATCCTGGCTATGCTTTGTATTTTAATAAATTATAGCTTCCCCTCTTCCTAGATACACTTGGCATGCTTATTTCTTTCTTCAGTTCAAAGCATTGCTTCTAGTATTTGTTTAACTTTTTTTTGGTTGTTGTATATAACATTTTTAAGGCTGTGTGGACCATAGACAGTTTTTCTTTCTCCATCAACTATGACAAATAATTTCTCTGGGTACAATAATTTTGGTTGATAGTTGTGGTCTTATAGAACTTGGGGTGTATTGCTCCAGGCTCTTCTGGATTTAAGAGTTTCCACTAAGAAGTTAATTGTTTTTCTAATGGAATTTTCTTTTCTTTTTAAAAATGAATTAATTTTATTTTATTTATTTTACACCCCAACTGCAGTTTTCCCTCTGTCCTCTAGTTCAATTCTCTCCCTCAACCTTCCCTCCCCTACAACCTAGTCCTCCTGTATTTCTGTTTAGAAAGGGGCATGATACTCCCATGGATATCAACAAAACATGGCAGTTTTGTAGGATTAAGCACCTCCCCTCGATTAAGGCCTGCAAAGGCAACCATTATGAGGAATAGGTTCCTACAAACAAACCAAAGTGTTAGGGATGGTCCCTGCTCCCACTGTTAGGAGTCCCATCAATAGACCAATCTACACAATTGTCACATATATGTAGAGGGCCTAGGTTAGTCCAATGCAGGTTCTCTGATTATTGGTTTAGACTCTGTGAACTCCAAAGTGTCCAGGTTAGTTGATTTTGTGGGTTTTCTTGTGATGCCCTTGACCTTTCTGCTTTGTACAATCCTTCCTCCTGTTCTTCAGCAGGATTCAATAAGCTCAGCCCAATGTTTGGCTGTGGGTCTCTGCATCTGTTTCCATTAGCTACCAGATGAAGCCTCTCTGATAACAATTGGAGTAGGCACCAATCTATGAGTATAGGCATCATTAGGTTGACTTTTTTTTTTTGTCCAATCATGTTAGTTCTATCCTATGTCTCTGGGCCATTTAGCTTCTGGGTCCTGGCACTCCAGACAGTGCAGGAGGTGGGCTCACTCTCCTGGAGTGGGTTTCAGGCTGAACCAGTCATTGGTTGGCCACTCCCACAATGTCTGTACCACCCTTACCCCAGCACACCCCTTAGGCAGAACTGACTGCAGGTCAAAGTTGTGGTTGGTTTGGTGTCCCAAGCCTCCATTGGAAGTCTTTCCTGGTCACAGGAGATTCCCAGTTCAGGCTACATCTCCACTATCGCTGGGAGTCTTAGCTGGGGTCATCTTTGTAGATTCCAAGGAGTTTCCCTTGTACTAGGTTTCTAATCATCTCTTCTTCTCCATCCACCCACTAACCTGATCTCTCATGGTGGACTTACACTTTTTCTCTTGTAACTTTCATTTTTTTTTTCCTTTGTTCTGGACACTTTGGGTTTTAACTATGACATGCTGTTTTAATTCTATGTTTGTGTGTTTATCTATATAATTTTCACTAAAAAACACTTCTATAGAATTACTGCTTTGATGGGAGTTGTGCTGTCTTGGTTATTGATGCTTGTTTTGTTTTTGGGATGTGACCTGGACCCGTGACCTTCTTTGGCTTTATGTCTGACTATCAACTCTAGCCTTTTTAAGATTGGGCCAGTGCAGGAGATATATTATCTGAAGCTGGTAGATGAGATATTTAATTGGACCAGAGAAAGATGGCTCTCATCTCATCCATGGGTCTGTAGCCAAGCCAGTGAGTGCATCGATGGCATGGGCTAAGGGCAACAGGAGAGGAAAGAGCATCTCACCAGTCAAAGATAGCTCCTTAAGAAAGCAGGTTCAAAGGCCACCAATCTAGAGCTAGGCCTGTAGATGTGCATGTGGCTACAGGCAGGGGCAAGGGTGGTTGGAAAAGATGCGGTGGGGTGGTAACGTGAAGAACATCTTACCCAATGAAGGTTTTTAGGATCAAAGAAGGTAATGGGCCTCCATCTAGAACTTGACTTGAGGGTTTGCAGATGGCAGTTTGTTGGGCAATTGGAGCTGATTGGATGGGATCTTAAAAGGCTAAATATGATAGCAATACTTCTAGATATACATGTCTATATTTAAGCAAGATGAAAACAAAAGAATATACAGGGCCTTGTGCACAAGGATGTCACATCACCCATCATATAGTTGAAAATGAGAAAGAAGCTAAACTTCCTCTACCAGTGAATGTTGGGGGCTGGGACGGATCACCAAATGAGCTCATTGAGGTCTGTGCATAAATGAAGAAAATAGTCTAACAAGACATAGTCACACAGCTATATAAACTCATTAAAATTATTATTTGTGTACTCATAGTAAATCATCTAATTTAAAATCATGCCTTAATAAAGAGATTGTATATTTTAGCATTTAAAGAAAGTAGACAGAAAACAAAAATGTGATCATAACAAAGTAGGAATATTACAATGTTAATAAATAAATTAAATGAATATCATTTTGAAAGCTTTTTCATAAAAGTCAATAATAAATATAATTTATTAACGTTAAACAAAATAAAGTAAATCACACTATAGATTTGAAAGATTTGAAATAATAAATGTTATTATTGTATTGACTTGAGAACATTTAGAAATTACACAGAAGAAAAATACTTATCAAAGTATGAGAAAACCTACAAAAGAAGACTTCAAATATATGCAAACTATATAAATCATGTTATTACAGTTCAAATTTAGCAGTAGGCTAGGCAGGAGGTATAGCTTAGTGGTAGAGTGCTTGCATAACAGGTACCTGGTCCTATGTTCAAACTTGAGGACCACCAACAGTTGAAATTGGTACTAAGATGAAATAAGTTCTTCCATTTCTATTAAAACGAAAGCTTATGAAAACAGGTGATAATGAGCTCTGCTCATTTTCTCAACAAACTAAATACTGATGAACTCAATGAAAGTTCATAGAAACAAACACAATGAGCAAGTTTAGTTATGATCAAAAATGCCTACACATGAAGTAAAATATATTAAATGTAATTGTGTGGTAGGCACGTATTTGTGATAAGTTTTTCTTTATTCTGAAAGATGGACTTACACTAGGGTAAGTTAACAACAATTTATGAAAACAAACATTGTAGGAAAAATGATTCAATAATAAGTACCAAACTACTTCATTTGGTGGATAATTTTAGTGGTCGATAGATATGGCTGAATTAATTGGGTATGTGCAGGGAAAAAAATCAAAACACACAGCTACTCCTCTAGTCCATAATAATTTTAAATTTATTCAAAATTTAAAGTCTGATATGTATTAATTTTGTTTTAAGTATAATGAATGTCTTATATAGTCACATTTGATATAATGTACCCATGTATCATCTATGTATCTGTCTATCCATCTATCTATCTTCTATCTACCATCTGTTTTATATATCTATTGTAGACCATTCTTCCTGCTAACAAAATGTCTTAAATTTTTTAATTGGTATATCACAGAAATAATTCTATGAAGGCTGCTGGCTCCAGGCAGTCAGTGGTAGCACCTGCTAAGAGTTTTATTTCTGCCTCAAGCGTGGTCATTCTTACGGCATCATCAAATGACAGAGGAGAGAGAGGTCACAGCACATATTGATTTGCAAAAGCGAGCTCACACCTTTAATCCCAGTACTTGGGAGGCAGAGGATCTCTGAGTTCATGGCCAGCCTGGTCTACAGAGTGAATTCCAGGACAGCTGGGGCTACGGAAAGAAACTCTGTCTTGTAAAAACAAAAACAATCCAAAAATGAGGTCATAAAATACTGTAAGGAGATTAAGGGAAACCCCCTTATTATAACTTCATGGAACTAGTGCTTTTGATGTATATGAAGAGCCCCTAAATTAAATAGTAAGAAAATCAAGTATTAGTCAAAAACAAAAAACTAATTTATAGATTAGCTATACTATTTGGGCAATGAGAAATGAACCCCAAACTTAGGTCAATGATAAATAAAGTGATAATGGGTGTTCCGTCTTCTATGTGAATGGTTGAAGACAATGAGAACAACATAATTGAGTATGTGAGATGCATGTTATGACAGGATATGTACTGTCAGTTTCTAGTGAAATTAAGTCCACCTAGAAGTCCATTTTGATGAACATTGTTACAGATACGAAAATAATTCTTTAAGTAGATGATTTTTCTAACAGTAAATGGAGTAGCAAAAGAATGTTAAGTATAATTGTAAACAAGCTTACAACCCTCAGATGAGGTGGTCTGAAGCAGTCGTGGGTAGGGCAAAGTGTGGTCTTTAAAAGCATGAAGAAGAAGCTTCCACTCCATAGAGAATAATGTAAGATTACAGATACAGCGAACAAGTAGGGGAAGGGAGCAAGCCTCCGAGCTGTGGGTAAACCCTAGGGATTGGAAAAGGCTGCAGGCTCCAGGTGTTGGGTTTTTCACTAATCTTTTGAACTTTAATTTCTTACAGAGAAGAATAATTATAGCTAAGCATTTACAAAGACTATAATAATAATGTGAAAAATTTTAAAGATAAATGAAAATTTTGGGGTTTAATTATATTTCATAGAATAATTATTCTCGAATGAAATTACCAGTAGGACAATTTTACAGAAAAAACAATGAATACTTAGGCGAGAACCATTTTTTTCCCTTATTTTTAAAGATTAATACTGTGCACTGTTTTCTAGTCATGGTGCTAGTCCCCACAGTAAAGACGTGAGAGGAAAAAGACAAATAGAGAAATAATTAAAACACCAAAAGAACTGGGGAGATTTCTTAGTTAATGAAGTACTGGGCTTGCGATTGTTAGATGATGTCCTTCCGCGTCTTTATGGGGTCCATGCGAGGGTATTCAACCCTTCCTCAGCCTAGTGTGTTCATAAGATCTCTGGTCTGGCTTTACTGTTATGATTTTAATATATCAATGCCCTGTGTAGATGGTCCTAATCTACGTTGATAAATTCATAAGATTGTTCCCTTTTTACTTTAAGCAATATGTATGTATATATTGTACGTGCTTCAGGTGGTGCTGTTTACATTTACGCCACAATGTAGATTCAGCCTCTGAGTTTGTAGTCAAGGTAAAATAAAATGCTTCTTGTAAAATGGAGTATCGAGGGCACGGTCAAAGCCATTGCCTCACACAGTGTGGAGTAACTTAGATCAGGGTACAGTCTCAATGGGCCTTTCCTCAGAGTTATATGTAGATTTCTCTGCAGCTCCTTACTTTATCTGTGTGTGACATGTTGCTAATTTGTGTGGTAAAGCAAAGTGTGCTAGTGATATGTGTCAGAACTTACAGATTTTAAGCTCTTCATTAATACATTGATATAATTCAGGGAGAAGAACTAAAAAGGTATTCTAATAGCTAGTAGAAAATACATAATTATATGCAGGCTTTTCCTTACATGCATGCCAATATGAGATGCTTGGATGGGTGTATTATCAAGTGAAAGAACTGAGGAAGAGAGCAAATACGTGATAGGTTACATTTTGGGTGAAAAGTAGGAAGTTGTGTGTGATAGGTTACATTTTGGGTAAAAAGTAGGAAGTTGTGTGTGTGTGTGTGTGTGTGTGTGTGTGTGTGTGTGTGTGTGTGTGTTTCTAAAAGGAGTAGTAGACAAACTAAGAAATAAGGCTTCTGAAATGTGCATTTTTGGGTAATTAGATTGGAAGGTGATGGTACTGATGAAACTTCCATATATATGTATATTTGGCTATTCATTTATTTCAATTTTCTACCCATTAAAATTTTTAATTTGAAGACAAACTAACTAGTAGTACAAACATTTTCATCTTTCTATGATGTTCTGGCCTATAAAAGCAAATATATTATTAAGTTCCAGACAGAGTTGGAATTCAGTAATAGGTCCTAATATGTTAAGTTTCATGGAAACTAAAGACAAAATGAAGGAGCAGTAGATGTATGTTTATGCATAAAGTTATATACCTGATTAGAAAATTACTTTCTTGCATAATTTCAAAAAAGCGAAAACATCTGTAATTTGACCCAATTAAAACAAAACAAAACAAAACAAAAATGTGTCTTAGTTATGACAAATTCTGCCGTCTGCTCATTTCTATGAATGAACTGTAGGCAGAGACTTCTGAGATGCGGCAATAGGAGAGGAGGTCACAGGATGCAGTGAGATTCTGCAGTAGGAGAAGGAATCACAGAATGCAGTGAGATGCAGTGAAGTCATAAAATATGACAAAATAAACTACTTTAGTATAAATGAGATTGCATCAGATATAAAAATTATTTATCTCCCTTGGAATGTTTCATGGGAGTAAGAGTATGGCCATAAGACATTGCTCCTATAAGACATATTTTAACTTACAGCTGAGTATTCATTTATTATGTAGTTATCCTTTTAATTAGGCACCTAAATCAAGATTGTATTTCTACAATGGAAGTGGCATATGGTTTAAAGTTCAAGACACATCAGATTATAAAATTTGCATTGCCTACATATTGGAGTCACATTAAAAGGTCACATTGACAAGGCAAAGGAATTAGTGGAAAGAATTTTTCACGGAACCACCTAGGGTTCAGGTGTTATTATGCTAATTTTACTGGGATCCCAGTGGTCAAACCATCTCTTCCTATTGTCAGAGTTTCCCCCCTGAGGTTTTAGGAGGAATTAGATGACACAATGATGCATAAATCCATTCATCTTGATGCATTCCATTCATCTCTGTTTAAGTCATCATAGTCATTTAAGTCAAATTTGATTTGTAGTATCTTTCAACATTTTAGTTTTGCTTAATTAATTGTAAGCAGAAACAAGATTGTGACAGAGCTGCTGTGCTTAATAGACAGAGCAGTGATATATGTACCTCCCAAAGCAGAAAGCAATAGTTCTACTTTGTCAACTCCGCAACTTCTTTTCTTGAAAAATATTTTAACCTTGCAGCAAAATGAATCAAATTTGTGGATCACATTAAAATAATAGATTCATTCAAAAATGTTTATTCTTTCTCTTTCAGGGTCTCTCTCTTGGCATACTAATGCAAACCTTAGAAATACTGAAATATTTCCATATTTTATGAATGTCTAATATCTCAATTTACATATATTCAGATTGTAGTATATAATGGTAATGTATAACAGTATCCAACAATTCTGCTACTTTACAGTTGCACTCCATAGAAAATGACATAGGTGTATTATTCAGGAACAATGAATGTAAACATTAAAATCTGATGTCAAAATACACAAAATACAGCATAACACTTTATCAAGTCCTCCCACTCAGAAATGCAACACATTTGCTAAGTGACATCAGTACCTTAAGAAGGATGAATGCTTCTCAGCCTTCCCACTGTCATTACTATATGATTATTGCATTTCTTTTATTCTGTCTTTTCTTCTAAAAAAGTCTGCCAGTAGTCCCTAAAAATTAGAAATTAATGAAGAAAATGGTATAAAAAATCAAATATTAGGCATTATTGTCCAGTCTTTAATCATTTTAATATCATAAGTGGCGTTATCTACCTAGGGTTTGTGTTCTAAATAAAATATTGCTGAGCAAACTATATTATGACTAAATATTTTCTCTGACTATGGTTGATTTGAACGTTGTTATTTTTGTCTCTCTTAACCTCTACTTCCCAATTTCCATCAGGATGGCCAACAACAACAACAACAAAAGTCCCTTAAAGTAAAAACCACAGAGACTAAGGAGAGGAAACACAGCACCATCAGCCATCTGACTGGTTTTCTTTAAAGAATTACTTCAGCTCTTCCACATTATTCTCACATAAGGCTTCAATAAGCAAAAGGTTCCATTTCCTGGTTTCAGCTATTCCTTGTGGGATTTGTGGTATGGCATAGATTTCCTAATGCAACTGAGGTATGTCATTCATCAGCAACCAAGCAACAATAGAATACTTTATTACCAGGAAAACATAATTGTATATAGATAGATTGGAACCCCTAAAAGCAAATGGCATCATGGATAGGTCCTAAATCATAAAAAATAGCAAACCATAAAAACTGTGCCATCCATCCCTAGTTGCTGGATATATTATCTTATAAACTTTCAGAAGACTAAGATGTTAGTCTTAGTTCTTAGTATGTTAGACTTTGGAATGTGAATCATACATTTTGTTTCTTCAGTTTATTAGACTTTCAAGATCATTATCTTCAATCTTACTCTACATTTTGCATTATAATTAGGATGAGGGGGTAAAATTACACTCTCTCTAGGTGGGGGAATTGGATGTGAAAACTGAAGGATATGAGTAACATATCAGCTGTCTTTTTTTTTTTTATGACTTATGGGACTCTTTGGATTAGATATCTACAAATTAGTTTGAATTTTGGTCCCTATGCCATACACAAGGAGAGTTCAGGCTCTCAATATCTCTCACGTGTTTAAAACAGTTTTAAGGCTGGTTGTTTGGTCTCCACACTGAATGTGCATATACAAGATGCTACCAGTACTGGTTAGTGTGAGTTCTTTCAAACTGACGAAATTCACCATTGTCAAAAAGCCCAAGTCAACCTTTCTTGCTCAGTTACAGAATCACTGGGAACAGGGAGAGTAAGACGAACATGAAGTCCCTTTCCTGGAGTTTAACCCAAGATTTTATTTTTTTTATCATGTCTTACAGCATGAATTCAGGGTCAGCCTGGCTGGACTTCTACACACAGCTTGCAGACTTTACTGTTCTAGCCAGTACTGTGCAGTACTGGCATGGAGAGTTGACCCGTGTCTTTTGCTTGACAATGCAATTCTCTATTGCAGTGTAAACTACTATATAAATCAAATCTGTCAAGAGTATTTGTAGAACCATTCATGGGAAGAAGTGAGAAAACCCTCAAGTTAAAATGAATTATTCAGAAGCTATACCTATGAAGTTTCACCAACGTGGCTACCCATGAAGGAGGATGACATGCATGGGAACACAAACAGTGATGAGGGAAGGTCATGAGGCACCAAACTAGATGAAGAATTATAGGCGACAAAGGAGTACTAAGAGTTGGAGAAGTAGTCTCCCATCAGAAGAGCACGCATGGTTATCCAATACAAAATGGTCAGCCCAGGGACATATACATGCAAGTAACAATATGTAAACTTAGCAGGTTTTACCTATATATTTAGAAATTTTGTATATATATATCATATATATGTATATGATATATATGTAACAACAATTAATGAAAAAATAGGCTATGCATTAGAAAGAGCAAGGAAGGGTACCTGTGAGGGAATGAAGGGAGGAAAGGGAAGAGGGATATTACGTGCTTATATTATAATCTAAAAGCCAAACAAAGTATTTTTTTAAAATAATGGATTGCTTGGAAACCTAAAACTTGGGAAATTTCAGGAACATTCATAAGCAAATTTCCTTTGAACTCCATAAAAGTATCATAATCAAAGGAGAACCTTATGTTTAGCAGAGGGAAGTCCAGGCCAGTACACAGTTGTACACTATTCATATGTGATGCATCTCTCTCGAGAGCTGGAAGAAAATGCCAGTAAGGTATAAATGGCATCCATGGTAGTCTTGCCTATAAATATTTTCAGATTTATAACCCTGGATACGAAGAACATATTGTGTGAGGAAATACAGTATGATAAATGGAAATTGTGCTCCACTGAAGTGAGATAGGGGAAAATATAGTTTTATTTCTTGCCCAACATTTCTGCATCATGATATCTCTAAGCGTGTAGCCATAAATCTGAGATGAATCTCAGGAAAGGCTGTGAAGGATTTCATTGCCAGTCAGTCAGAGTTTAGAATTCCCTTCATTCTGTCAGTCAGAGAAAGCCAAAGATCCACAGTAAACAGTAGGGCCAGAAATGCAAGGGGAAGTTTGGATTTCCTAGCCAGTTATAGCAGAAATTTAAAATCCTGAAGAGGTTTTCATTCATGCACTGTGTGAAGGCTGGGGTGTTTTATTATTGCCCATCAATGACATATAGAATTGCATTTTTGCTTTCTCTGCTTCAAAACAAAAAAAAAGATTTGTTCTCTTGAAATGGATTTTGGGAGCTTTCATGAATTAATCCACCCATGATATATTTGCTATTCAAAGACACTTACTTGTAAATAAGAAGTATAATGTGTTAATGTGGCCTGCAGCAATAAACTAGATGTTATAAATAAAGATAATTGTTAAGTCACTGAATCACAATCGCTTTTCAATAAACAGCAACTAAATGTCTTATTCTGGACAGGCATTAAGCTTTCAAATTTGCTGTGTTTAAAACTATAAACTCACAATTAAGTACATATTTATATATATTCATATAGTATATATGTATAAAATATATACCTTATGTGTATATATTAATTCATTCATATATTTTCCCAAGATTATTCAGTTTTTTTCCCTTTTGATGTACTTTTTCCCTTTATCTCAATTCAACTTTCTCTTATTTTCTGTATTTCAGATGGAAAGATATAATTTATTGAACATGAATAGCTATGTTTAAAGATGTGTGTGCCTTTTAAGATCAAGGACATTCCTCCTAAATAATTTCAATATTATTGACACAATCAAAAATTTAATATTGATATTATTTAGCAAGTATTCAATACTCAAAATTTTTCTGAATGTTCTTTGATGATATTTTTCTGGTATTTTATTAGAAAAATGTTTTTGATTTTCAGATATTTTCTTTCTATGTATAAAGTAGACCCTCCAACTTGTATGTGAGTTTTTTTGTTGGTGTTTAGTTTTCTCTCTCTCTCTCTCTCTCTCTCTCTCTCTCTCTCTGGTGTGTGTGTGTGTGTGTGTGTGTGTGTGTGTGTGTGTGTGTGTGTGAATGTTGTTTGTGTCACATGACATTAACAATTTTAGGGTCATTAGGTGGAAATACTCTTGATTCCTTTGTTTCTTTGAAATTAGACTCAGAGTAAACATATATTTACCAATATGGTAGAAGTGATAATTCTGTTCTCTTCAGGAGCCACATTGAAGCAGTAGTATTCTGCAGAGTTCGTTTTTCAATACTCAGGGATTGTTGGGTCTAGATGCTACACTAATGAAATTTACAAGTGTATAATTAGTGACATCTGTTACCAGCAAAATGCAAGCTAGAAGGCTACAGCTTTCTAAGTGACCTGCATTGGCTTCTGGGATGGTTAATGCACTCTAAGAGCATGTTGCTTTTCTCTTTTCATTCTTTTTTCAGAGGAGGATATTTAGAAGATCAAAACTAGGGCATCAAACAAAAGGAAAAGGGATCCCTGCCAGGCTGTAATTCTAGTAGCAGCCCTCCCTTTTCAACTCTCCCATGCAGGAATTCCTCGGGACAGCTTGAAGTAGGCCTTTGTTGGGGTGTTTACATAGCATAGTTTAGTCTGTCAATTCTGAGAGCTCAGTATTGTTCTTTTGAGGAAAGCGATGCAGCTAGTGCTATTAATAAAGTTTGCACAAATTGTGTCCAGTCTCTAGGCAACACATTGTTTTGTAGGTAACTGTGATCGATATATTATGCACCCTAATAAAGCTTTCCTGGGGATCAGAGAACAGAACAGCCACTAGACTAGACATAGAGGCCAGACAGTGGTGGCACATACCTTTAATCCTATCACTCAGGAGGCAGAGATCATCTGGATCTCTGTGAGTTCAAGGCCACACTGGGAACTATCAGGTGTTGGGGCATACACCTTCAATCCCAGCACTTGAGATTTCATGTTTTTTGCTTGGGAATAACACACGCCTTTCATCTCAGGAAATGATGGCAGGAAGCAGAAAGGTATATAAGATGTGAGGACCAGGAACTAGAAGATTTTAAGCAGTTCAGTGGAGACCCTTTTAGGTAAAGACTCAGAGGCTTTCAGTCTGAGAAACCAGAATCAGCTGAGAAGTTGACTGTGGCTTGGTCTATTTCTCTGATTTTTCAGCACTCACCCCAATATTTGGCTCCAGGTTTGTTTTTTTAATTAATAAGACCACTTAGCAATTTGTGTTACAGGTAACAAATGAAGAAAACCAGCTGGCAGATTGTTAGTGTTAAAAAACTGTTACCTGTCAAGGAAGGAACTTCTGTCATTATAGATTTCAGGGAGTTAGGATAAAAGCCCTTTTTGTTCTGTTTTTGTCTTACTTATTAGTACCAATGAAATTAACAATCACTATTAATTTTGGAACTACATTCATTCATTCATTGATTCATTCCCTGCAACTTTGGCAAAAGTCTTAAAGATATTCTTGAGATTCTCTTTGTTATATGTACTTTATAACATATACTGTTATGTTATTAGAATTCATGAGCTATCATACATCTATTAATATTTGTATAAATATGTAAAATTATATTCATATGCATACACATCTTTAAAGTCTTTTATTAATCATTTAGTACGTCACTTGCACATAAGCCATTTTGTTCTGGAAATGATGGCATTTTCAGTTTTTGGTAATTATCAGACTGCTTCTAGATCTTTGTAAAATAAGGTATTTTCCCATTAACACTTAATACACATTAAAGTTCTCCTCTGTGGTTGATATATTGTACATCCCAATAAACTTCTCTGGGGGTCAGAGAACAGAACAGCCACTATACTAAACAGAGGTTAGGCAGTGGTGGCACAGGCCTTTAATCTTAGCATTCCGGAGGCATAGATCCATGAGATCTCTGTGAGTTCAAGGCCATACTGGGAACAGCCAGGAATGGTGACATACACCTTTAATCCCAGGAAGTGATGACAAGAAGCAGAAAGGTATATAAGGCATGAAGGCCAGGAACTAGACGCTTTTAGCAGCAGTTCAGTTGAGATCCATTTGAGTTAGGACTCAGAAACTTTCAGTCTGAAGTTTTGTGGAAATGGGATCTTTAGAAGAAATGGGGAGTTATGAGATTAGCTATGGCTTGCCCTGCTTCTCTGGTCTTTCAGAATTCACACCAGTACCTGGCTCTGGATTTGTTTTTTATTAAAAAGACCTTTTAAGATTCATGTTACACTCCTCAAAAACATTTTTATTCAATGTACTCATTTTAAATTGAACATTTTTACCTGAATCAATAAATAAATCTCTGATTGCAAAATAGTGCTTTCAACCATCTTTTGTGTATATATTTATATATCAGCTACTATTTTTCTACCAATAGGAACTATTTCTAGACCATTTAGGACTGTGCTGACAATAAAACCAAACAAAAACATGAATAGCGTTAAAACAATTAGAGTCATTGATGATTTTATTTTTAAATTGTCCCCAGATTCAGGAGCATCCCTTCCAATTAGCTTTTCCTTTTCTGAAGAAATGATCTCCGTATTTGGGATATTCTTTTAATGTTTTAATATTCAGTTATAATACAATTATATCACTCCCCTTTTCTCCTCTCTCCTATACCTCCAATACCCACCTCTGCTCTCTCCCAAATCCATAGCCTCCTTAATGTTAGCCATTGTTGCTTTGTATACATATGAATGAATAAACAAATCCCTATAACCTATCAGAGTCTGTTGAGTGTTGCCTGTAGTATATGTTTCCAGAGCTGACTATTTGGTATTGGATAACCAATCAGGGTGCTCTTCCCAGGGGAAGGCTAACTCTACCCATTTCCACAGTTACTAATTGCTTGTAATTCTTCATCTAGGCTTGGATCCCCATGAGATTCTCCTGACCCATGTTGACATGATAGCTGTTTTAGAATTGTTCATGTCTTGTTTAGGCAGCCATGTTGTTGAGATTTCATGGATGCAGCTTCCTTGTCATAGGTAGCAGGCTCCATCTCGAAGTACACTTCCTAGTCCTCTAGCTTTACAATCTTTCTGCCCCCCTCTTCCCAGAAGTTCCCTAAGCCAGGAGTCAAGGATCACTTTATACTTTATCTTGACCAGAAATTAGCCATCTTACCATTTAAATATTTGCAATGACAAACTTTATTTAGCCACCAGAACTTGAGTGGTGTTTATTTTCTTGTTGCTATGGGGATATCATTCTCTTTATGTCTGTAGCTAAGAAACCCTGCATATATAAAAAAAAAAAATATCTCTACCTCAGCTATAACTTAAGAGGATCTGTTCCTACTGGTTTTAATATTTGTTTTTTTTATTGACATTAAGAACTTTAATTTACTCAAACACCATATAGCCAATTCTTTTCTCTCTCAGCAATCATACAAACAAACAAACAAACAAACAAACAAACAACTTCGAGGATGATGTCACTACTACTACTTTTCCATAAAGTTCAAGGTTCCTTCATAGTTGTTATGCTTCTATAACGTTTCTAAGGTTGTACAGTCAGGGGATTCTGCTCCAGGGTTCCTTTAACTAAACACTTACTGTTTCCCTTGGCTGTCAATAAGCCTTCAGGTTCATATAGTTTTTAAAATTCAATGTATAGTTTGCTTTCAAGCATTCATTCATTCATTTATTCATTTGCATCAATATTTGTTTATGGGAGGCCAGGTTTCATTATGTACAACAGACTAGCCTTCAACTTGCCATCTACCATTCCAACCTCCCTGTGTAGAGTTGCAGGCATGCACCACATGTTTGGTACCGTATTGATTTAAAAAGGACTTAAGACATTTAGATAGAGCAAAAATTAGAAATAAAAGCATATACTCACATATGTTTCTATCCTCGGCACACCCATCCATTCATCAAGCCCCTTAACTTTTGAACCACCGTAACTAACTTATGATGATTTTATCCTATAGGAATCACTTCCTTTCCTCTAAAGAATATTCTGTTTGGTGGAGTCCTATTAATCTGACTCCACATGTGTTGCCTTTTGTGATAGCTTGACCTGGAATGTCTAGCAAAGTTCAAGTGTGCTAGTGGTAGTGCATAGCTGATTGGGTGTGGTAGTGCTTCAAAGGGAAAGCAGGGGGTGGTAGTGGCTGTGTACAGTCCATCTGGACTTCAGATCCTTCCACTCTTTCTTTCTGCATTCCTGCTCACCATACCATGAGCATCTTGCTCCAGCGCATGTTCCTCACTGTGATGCTTGACCTTGAAGTGACAGGGCCCAATACCATGGTTGAAAACTCTGAAAACATGAACAAACATGAACAAAGGCCACTCTCTCTTCTTATGGGTTGATTTTTCTCAGGTATCCTCTCTCTCTCTCTCTCTCTCTCTCTCTCTCTCTCTCTCACACACACACACACACACACACACACACACACACATCAAGAGATAGGGAAGAGGAGGAGGAGGAGAGACAGACAGACAGAGGCAGAGACAGAGGAGGAAGGAGAGAGAGAGAGAAAGAGAGAGATGCTGACTAAAGAAACTGTGGAGTGGGAAGTTATGTTCCCCTCCTTAAGGAAGACTAATAATTATCTCAATATCCACAGAATTGCTTTGGCCATTTTTGGAAAATTCTGTTTGTTTTTTCACTTTTATTTCTTTTTCTTTTTCTCAATATTCCATTACATGTTGCTGTACCAAGATATTTCAGCTTCTTATCTATTTCCTGTTCTATCATAGAATCAGCCAATTTTTTCCTAAGTACCTTGGTTGCCTCTCTTGGAGAATGGTATGGGTACTATGATAGACTCTGACTTGCAAGCATATACGGAATGAATATGAAAAAGAACTTTACCAGAAAGTATTTTACTGATTCCTAGCTCGGGCTAGCCTGGGACTCCCTGTGTAGATCAGGCTGGCCTTTATCTTATAGATGCCCACTTGACTGCCTCCCAGCTGCTGGGATTAAAGTTGTACAACACCGTGCCTAGACTAACAGCGTTCTGAAAGCAAATAGTTGGCAAAACTCAGTTTTTCCCTAAGGACGTCATCATTCCAAGTATTTGCTAGTCTTTTCTGCAGTCCCCCTGATGGTCATATTAAGCTCTCATGTTGAATCTGGCATGTAAAATGGAGTGTGCACGTATTGTCGATGAAGGAACATCAGGATGTTGTACACGCTAAAAAAGGATATAATTGTGTTATAGCTCAGAGAGCTTGTGACATAGCGATTTTCAGCTATGACTAGAAGGGTTTTAAATTAGTTGCAGAGATTTATTAGCAATAAAATTTAGTGATTTTTAATTTCTACTGTTTAACTATGAATTTCCAAAATTAGGCCAAAGGCTAATATGGATTTTTGTTTAATTAAGAAACCTGATGTAATTTTAACTGTCAACTTCTACTTCTCAGCTTCAGTGTGTTACTGAATCTGCCACCGTTATAACTTGGGGACCTCTAAGCTGATAAGATGAGGCCTTGCTGGGTGAAATTTCTGGATTCCTAGCATTAACTGAATCCTGCCTGCATTATATGGTATGCATGTGGAACAACTGGCACCATGGAGACAAACAGAGAATGTGTGAAAAAATTGCTGCCTACACCTCACCTAGATGAATCCTCACAGCTTCTCTTTGCATATTTCCATTTGACTTAGGTGACAGTGAGACGTTTGCAATCCCGTCCATTTTGAGCCACGTCTCACACGTGGTCCCTGTCACACCCTCGTCCTCTATTCTGACTTCTTATTGCCATAGTTATCCATTTTTAGTTATGCATTTTTCAATGAAGATTGCTTTAGCTTCTAAAACTTACTTAAACTTTTTCTATCAGGTGCCAACTAGATCATTTCAGGTCTGGTTCTTCTGATGATCTGAGTTATCAAATTCAAAAAATGATGAGTGAAAACCTACATATGATGCTCCCTTATGACTGATTAGCTGTGCTAGCGGCTGACTAGCTTCCACTTGATGTTTGAAATGTACTTTAATAATTCGTATATTTCTTCCTATTTATATGTCTATGTCACAGCCCTTTGAGATGCAATGAATCACATTTTGCAGAATAAGGGACCTAAAATAGTAAATATTAAAATAACGTGACTGAGGGCCCCTTACCCATATACATCATGTGGGACAAATCTTTTAAATCTTTGTCTAATATTATTTCTCTAAAATTCTGATATTAATTAGGCATAATAAATAAAATTTACATCTGTTAACATTAGCATGGCAGCAATAGCTAAGATTTTTTTTTTTTACTTTAGCCAAAACCTTTAATAATTTAAATCAGAGTAGACTTGTTTATTAAATACTTATCTTTTAGCACTATATTAAGCAATAAATATTATTTGCTATCAGTACTGCCTAATGGCAACCCCCAAATCTTTATAAGTGAGGCACATCAAAATTAAAAGCATTTAGTATAGTTGCCCAAAGTTACACAATTAGTCAATAGTGTAGCAGGATTGGACTTTGGTAATTATCTACTCTGGTGTAAAAAGTTTTAGTTTATTCCTACAGTTGTTATTTAGGAATGAGAAATGAAAAAAAAAAAAAACAGATGATTTTTACTGAGAACTTGTTGGGTACCCTGGGCCATTATAAAAGTTGGTGTATCACTATGAAAATATACCTACTCATACATAGTATTCGGTATTCTAGAGAGTCTTGATACTTGCTATGCTGTTTGCTTTAAAATAAGCTAAAGCAATGTATGCACATACACATAAGAATATTATCTTAGGGGCAGGTTATAGAGCATGCAGAAAACAAAAATCAAAGTGAAATCTTTGTAATTAAACTAAAAATTTCCATTATACAAGTATCTTCCCAGGAAGGTGCATGTAAAATATTTGAATAATTCATCAAATGTGTACAAACAGAATTTGTTCATTGAATAGTTTCATATTCTTGTATAATTTATGACAATGTTACAACACCTGACAGGCTGCACTTCATGTTGACTATTCCCTAAATATTTTTGAATGTAATCGGTAACAATTCATGCTTTCTTGCCTTATATTTTAATGAAAGCAATATTTGACATTTTCAGATTTAAATAGAATAATAGCACACAGCAACTGATGATAATTAACTCAAGCAAATTCTCTTATCTAGAATGTGGCATAATTTTTCATCTTGCCATGTTGTTAACAGTGATATACTTCCAAAGTAAAATTGCCTCTCTTATTCTAAGTTGATTTTAAAAGAAGACAACTTTTCGAGAGACTAGATATAATTCCTTGTTTCTTCATAGTTACATAAGCTCTTCAGGGAAAATAGTAGACAGAACAATGTTGTGGAAACCTGAATGGCATAATAAATTACATTGAGTAGATTGAATATGTTTACTAACAGTGGAAATTAGAACAAAAAATAGATGGCTCCAGGAGTAAAACTAATTTCATTTTTAATTAATAGTATATTAAATGTTCCCTCACTACAAATCTATAAATTTCCTTTTTATATATATTTTTTAATTAAATTTTTTTCTTTTCTTTTACATACCAACCCCTGTTCCCCCTCCCTCCTCTTCTTCTGCTCCCCCCACCTCCCCCCATCTTACCAGTAACAATGTTCAATCATCAATGAATTTAAAATGAATTTGCATTTCTTCAAAGTATTTATTAATTAGAAATTCTTGGTCTCAGTTCTTATAATTTTGGCTTATATAGTGATTAACACTTACATGCTAGATAAGCACATGAGGAAATAAATCTATAGTTCTACTGCATTGTTGAGATATAATTAACATTAAATAGACACATATTTAGAAGATGTCAGCAAGCTTTTTCATAGGCATAGGTGTCTATGCATACTTTCATAGGCATAGTGTGAAACTATCAGTGCCTCCGGAATTTACATGAGAAGTAAAATCTTACCCATGTCGCTTCATAACTTGATGTTGCCCTTAGCTTCTAAGCAACTCCCAACTTAAAATTTCCAGTCTCTTACATTAGTGGGAATATACAATTTGTCTGATTTTACCGAACATAACTGTTTTTTGAGTCACATATTATTTTAATAAGTAACCTATTCTATTTTGTAGGACATTATTCTAGATATATAGTTTATTAAATAATTTATTTTTAAGTTTATTAAATTATTTCCTGGTTAATTCTGATCTGAGTTCGTCTTGGTTCTTGGATAGCATAAATCAACCAACAATGAATACTTGTAAGATTCACCTTACTTCGAGCAAATCTAGAACAGTGAGATGACTGACTCTCTTCTCTGTACCACTAATATATGAAAATACACATGCACAATTTTTGCAGGATGATTTTCCACACTGTGTTTGTCTCCCTACCTGTCCTGATTCCACTGCTTGGGACAAATCTCTCTAGAAATAGCACAAGCCATGTTCCAAAAGCCAATTTCACAGCCACAATGAGTGGCTACATTCAGCCACATCTTACACGATGATGAATTCCCTTACTTGTACAAAGAGGTCTTTTAGTTTGAGGACTTAAAAAAAGTCTCTTTATACAACAGTGTAATTCTTCCTTTGGGGTTGTCCAAACATTTGCTTTGTTGTATTCCGGTGTTGTATTTTATGCCCGAGCTGCCAGATTGCTCTACTTACTTCTAGTAGTGAAGGGAATTCTTATATCCCATAAACCAAATTTCAGTCCATGAGCCCTGAATAATATGTCCAAAGTCTATTACTGATCTGAATTACGCTTTTACTGAACATCTTCCTAGTAATGTGTGACTTCTTTTATATGTCTCCATTTTGTAACTCAGGAAACGAGGAATGTCAGGTATGGATACCCTGCTTGGGAGTGTAGCATAGATGAAACACAGCTGGTGTTTGTAGCTTTCTTACTGAACCTGGGATCGCTTTGTAAATCCAGATGAATTGGGTTAGTGCTATTGATACTGTACCTAGCATCTTAATGAATTCTGAAAGTAAAAGGTTTCCCGAATGCTAAAGAATAAACAACCACAGTGGGACTCTAAGATACAACTCTCCATTCCTTCAAAATTGCAGCTAGAGAATATTTTCTTTTCTTTGCCAGAGCTGAGGACCAAACCCAGGGCCTTGTGCTTGCTAGGCAAGTGCTCTACCACTCAGCTACATCATCCACTTTTCTGAATGGTGAAACATGACGAAGTGACTGATCTTACAAACCCACAGAACTTTTTTTTTTTTTTTTTAGCTGAGGATCGAACCCAGGGCCTTGCGCTTGCTAGGCGAGCACTCTACCACTGAGCTAAATCCCCAACCCCCAGAATTAAGAAGACAATGCAATGTGGGGGTGGGGGGGGGGGGGTTGCACGTGCGTGGGTGGGGGAGGGGCGTCTTTGCTTCTGCTAGTGCAGTCCCCTTTTAGTGTCTGCTGTGATCATGAAGACACACGCTGCAGTTTTCCCAACATTTGGGATGCTCTACCTGTGCTTACATCAGCTCCTACCATGATGTGGACACATTGCAAGGTGCTCTAGGGTCTTCCTCAGTTCTTGCAGTCTTACCCCTTTTAAAATTCCTGCGCGTCCTGGAAATGGCCTGTTGAACTTTAAGCAGATTTCCTTATAACATTTATTGCTTTTTTTTTTCCACCTGCCAGTAAAAGCAATAAATGGCCATTGTAAACATTCAGAAACAAATCAATCTCAAAGGACAAAAGCTGCATGTCATATTTCAAGGCTCATAGATGATAATTACTGAAGTCTATTTGATGCGTTTTCTTTAAGCTTTTTGCCAGGATACGCATACACATCTACTCACTTAAAATGAAATGATACTTGGTAGGGGAAGGGAGAGTCTCTATTCCCATCTTTTGTGATACTCAAAGACTCTAAATATTTGCCCTGTTTTATTCTCTGAGAAACTGTTTGAGGTTCTCTCTCTGTCTTCACTCATGTGAATATCTTATTTTAATATCCTAAGCAAAATATGTAATCATCTGGTAAGCTATCTTACTTTGTTTATTGCAAAGGAAAAAATTTTAAAAAATCAAATATTCAGTGTTTATTTGGTTATGGAATTTGATGCAGAAGATGAGGTATTTCTAATTTTGTGAATCTCAGCCCAAAGTTTTATTTTCCTCTGAGGAAACTGCTTTCTCAACACACTGAGTCTTGTTCAATGTCACAAACTATTCAGAAAATTTTGTCCTCAAACTAGATATCTAATGGTCATCGTAAGTTTCCATCTAACTGTAAGAGTTTCAGCAGTTTTCAATACTTTCTATTAAAATTGTAAGTATATAACATAAACCACAGCCTTGTCCTAAAATGCTTTATGTTCTTTAGTTTAGCTCATTTAATTTGGATTAAATTAAAAATGAAAGGAAAGAAGTGACTTGGGCAGTTTTCAGATCCACTGATACCCAGGCTGTGGGTAAGTTTAATTCATTTTTACCTTGGTGTATATTGAACCCAGGGAAAAAGTCCGTGAATGCGTCGAGGGCTAGACTTTCTCTACCTGAGGGGTGGTAAGGAAACACATAAATTCTGATGGTAACTTTCTCTTTCTACTTCATCTTGAAAAAAAATCACGTGTGATTCTCAATGTCTCCAAATCCCTGGCCTACCTTGTTCTGTAAGTAGCATATTCACACTTTTGAGGCTGTGTGTGTGTGTGTGTGTGTGTGTGTGTATAGGTGTGTAGATGTGTAGGTGAGTATGAATGTATATGAGTATAAGTGTCTTTGGAGGCCAGAGGTCCTCATAGGATGTCTTCCATAAACACTTTCCACTTTATTTTTGTGAGACAGTTTCTTGTTGAATTTGGAGCTCAGCAATTTCACTAGACTGTCTTGAGAGGAAGCCAGAAGTCCCTAGTCTCTTCTTCCCCAACTATGGATAGCAGAGGTGTGCACACCAGATTTAGCCTTGGTGCTAAGGATACATACAACGTAAGTCCCCATGCTTGCATGGCAAACACTTCTTAAGTTTCTCAAACTTACCATGCAATTGTGACTACCATGTCACATGGTCCATGAAATAGCTTTTGGGCCCAGTTTTGAAATGGCCTTTATTAGTTGTGTGATACTGAACCATTATCTATTAAATATAAGGGTTGGTCTTCTCTACTGCGATAGTAAAATAATGAGAATTAATAGTATGTTAATTGCTAAAGTGACTGAGGAAAGGAATATGGCTTTACCAGGCTTCATTTTTGCTGATGAATTATACACGAAGAGCTTAATTAAACATGACTGCTTCATTTTCCTAATCTAAAGAGAAGAATGTCAAAGAGCTTGGTTTGAATCTAGAAATCTCTACTATTTGAATTTTCCAAAAATATGCTTTCACCCAAACCCTATTATCTTTCACAGTTTCATTTGTCTTTAATGTCTTTATTTAAGCTTCCAGCTGGACTCATCTTGTGACAGTTCTCATGAATTAGGAATGCTCCTCTTAGGATCTGAACTACATTACAGGCTCATTTGGTGGCGGAATAGGGACGGTCATATTGATGATGTCACTTTCATTTATGACCCTACTGCTGAATTGATGTGTGCCTTCTGTGGTTGTTGTGTTTTGTTGGTATCTTCTGAGCAGAGGAATAACTACCCACTAGCTTCCTGATCCAGGCTGTGATTTACCCCATGTGTTTACATCGTTACCAGGAACTTCAAAAATCCTTGTATAAAACTGAGTAATTATCACCATCCCTTATAATGGGTTGGAATTAAAGAGCAGTTGGGGGAGTGGAATGAGGGAGCTGTGTCAGGAAGGTCACTGGTTTGTTGAACATTAGGGAAAGTTAAATGTCAACTTTTGGGTCGGCGGTATAGAGTTGGTCAGTTTCTCCCTTCCTTCCCTCCCTCCCCTTCCTCTTCCTTTAATTGTTCATCTTTGCATCGTTGTTTTGTAGTTCTTTAATGAACATCAATTTTCTGTTTGAAACTTTAGCGCTACGCCTTCGTGAGGTTTGGAAAGATGAGTTTCCATTCATAAGACCATGCATTCACATCACTGTAAATGCAAAAAAGAATAAATGAGACAGTGGTAAACAGTGAACTTCCCAAGAAGGAAATGTATCCGTCCGTCTATCCGTCCATCCATCCCCACCCATGTATATATCCATAATTCATTTTGCTACTGAAGTTGTAATGTCCACTCTCCTGCTTCCTTGCTACCTCAAATAAAGTTCTCAAGCGGCACGTGCCTCATCATTTGCCCTCTTTGACATAGCTAAGATCCAAGGAAAATAATGACAATTTAAAATTATAAACAATATTGACAGCTCAAAATTTCCTATTCACTGAATAATATTTAAGTACATCATCTTATTTTGTCTCTGTGATTACCCTGAGGTATTAGGTAGTATGTTTACCGTATTGTGGGTATGGAACTTAAGCTTACTTCAAGTCACATTTGGGCTCCCCAAGGAAAGCTTTTAATAAGCAAATTCTGAGAGGTAATTATAAAATGAATTTCCTGAGTTCCTGATACAAGGAACAACTAATTAATGCCTAGAACTGTTAAAAATTCTCTCGACAACTGAACTGCGTTTGTTTTGTTCAGATTTAGATACAGTCCACTTAAGGAATGTAATTCATCCCCACCAACCCTTAGAGAATATTCTAAGGTGAATCCTTGCCAAAGCCACTTAAAAAGATCGTCTTAATCTCTCTCTCTCTCTTTGGTTTTTCAAGACAGGGTTTCCCTGTGTAGCTTTGCAACTTTCCTGGAACTCACTTGGTAGCCCAGGCTGGCCTCGAACTCACAGAGATCTGCCTGGCTCTGCCTCCCAAGTGCTGGGATTAAAGACGTGTGCCATCACCACCTGGCAATCATCTTAATCTTAAGAAAAATTAAACTTCAATTAAAAATCCCCCTCACTTGCTTCATAAGAAAAACATACAGAATTATATTAAATCCTGTTTAGCTCAGTCATAATATGTAGGTGTAATTATACAAATATAACTACAGGTGTTCACTAACCACCATGTCCACAGAGCATGCTATTTGAGGATTCTGAAGTAAGAAGTATTTAATGGGCTGTCCAGGTCACAATCTGAAAATAAATTTGGATCAAATTGGAAGCATTGAAGTTTACATAAAAATTTTGTGAAAAATATACCAGAATTAGATAGTACAGGAAGAATAAAACAAGAGAAATGCAATCTTATTATACCATAGGTCTGTTACCCCTTACAGAATCTTAGTACAATTGAACTGTACAATACCCTTTGGGCTTAGGTAATATGACCTAGGTTCTGGTCTGAGGAAAGCAAATTTTTAAAAGTTTTACAGAATAGACAGTGTCCCTCAATGGATGGCCAGTATTCAAATACAGATTTGCATTATTCAAAGTTACTGGGTTGTTGTGTCCTACACCATTACCATTTTGATAGTTCAATCTCCTGTCAGACTGAGAATTGGAAACACATACATTTTTCCCCATGTTGTGTTGGTTAGTTTTAACTTTCAACCCAACACAGACTAGAATCACTTTGGAAGAGAGAGTCTTAATGGAAAATTATTGATATCAGGTCAGCCCATGGGCATGTATGTGGAGGAAATTTTTAATTGTTAATTGATGTAGGGAGGCAACACCCATTGTGGGTAACACTATTCACTAGGAAGGTGGTCCTGAAGAGCATCAATGAGGAGAAAGATTGGTGAAAGCAAGCAGACAAGGGTGCATTTATTAGGTGTCTACTTTGGACTGAGGATGTCATGTGATTTATGTGAGTTCTTGCCTCTACTTGCACAAAATGAGGGACTGTAACTTGGAATTTCAAGTCATACAAATGCTTTTCTCCTCTCTGTTGCTGTTGCTTTTTAATCAGGGTGTTTTATCACAACAGAAATGAAACCAGAGCACATGCTAAGCCTGTGCTCTACCACTGAGCGTACCACCAGCCTCAGAAATTTCAGATTTCTAAAGTCACTAGTTGAGAAGTACCCTATTTTGAGATATTATTATATATGGTATCCCATCAGCGCTATATACCCTTTTTTAAAAAAAATGCATTTTAATCTTTCCACAATTTGCCTTCATAGCTGAAAATGTTAACAGGTATATCCCTGAAAACTGTTAAAGAATTCTTCTTTCTTGGCTTCTGCCTAATTTAAACTGTTTCACTATATATTTAACTTTTTTATTTTGTAATGCCTTCTAACCTCTTGCCTTCCGGAATGTGAAATGTGTGTCAGCAAGTGTTTTAAACACTCTCCCACTGATTTTGTTCATGTAGAGAAGAGGTCAATTTTGGTGGTTTTGCAAGAAAAATATTACTTCCATGTTAGAGAAAAAGAAAGCACAGAAGTATGTGAGTGTAATTGGTAGACTTATCCCTTCCAGCAACAAAAATGGTCCTTGAGATTTCTGAAAGCATAGTTTTAGTTAGTTTGCTTTATGTGGGATTTGATTAAGTGTTGGAGTGGATGATGAGGCTATGTAGCACTAAAGGATGAAGCAACCCAAGTAATAAACAAAAGGCATAAGAAACTAATCACAGTGGAGGCATCAGACAGTCTTCAATTAAAAGCAACAGACATAAGAAAGGGGATTGGCTTAACAAAATATATTCATGTATCAGAAGACTTACTGGATACATCAAGGAGGGGGTAGAAAATATGTTTTCTTACTACACAAAATGGCTAAGAGTGAACTGTGTGGTTTTTGTAGAAGTTGCTTGGTGTTCAACCCAGGCTATTAATAGAAAAGAGGAAGAGAGAATTGATTGCTCCATGACCATTGTTACCCATAGCTGCAAAAGATCTATGGATAGATAACAAAAGCTGAGCACGCTGGAGGCCTCAATGAGGGAAGAGTATTAATATCTGCTAGCAGTCAGATGAAATAAATATAAAGGATTCTGCAGTGAAGCAATGGGAGGGAGTCTGTTCATTACAAGTGTTTGAGAACAAAGACCATGCTGCTTAAAGATGCATGAGATGATAAATGATCTGGAGCCAATAGTGAATGAGAAATTGATAACTTTATTCCACTATACCAACTAATAATCACTTGTCCGATCTTTAGATTGGTACCAAAGGAAGGAAGACCCTGGGAAATCATGAAAATGTCCCAAATACTGTATAATAAGAAAAGTTTAAGGAAAAATCAGAATTGGTTTTAGCAGGCCGGTCTTCAGTAGCCATGCTTATGGAAGAGAAACAGTCTCAAGGCTGTCTTTTATTCATTTTGAATGATTTTGATATAAAACTATTTTTTTCTAGATTTGACATTAGAGCTTTGTATTAAACACATCATAGTCTAAAGCTGTGACTGTGTAAAATGAAAGAAATATTAATTATTTGTATATATTTCTATATGTATTTGCAGTAATGACAGTGGTTATCTTTAAATTATTATTTTGATAAGTGCAATTGCCTGATCCTTACCTCACAGGGTAGACCATGCAATACTTAGCTTCCCAATTTAAAAAAATTAAATAAACAGCTAAAGTATGATGAGCTGTGTCAAGGTCAAATGAAGAAGATGAGGAAAACCATCTCAGTTATCCAATTCTATCTGAGAGTTCCTGAGCAGAGCTGCCTCAACTGATACTGAAAAAGGAGAATGGACATTGACTACTATTTGTAATCACACAGAAATTCAAGTTATGTTACTTTTCATGTAAGCTCCTAGAAAATGCTGTTTCTTGATAGTTGTGGCAGCATCTGATGGTTTATTGACCTAATGAAACTTGTCTGACTTAAAAATTTATTAACTCTAAGCAATTTGGTTTAGAGTAACCATATTGGTCAAATTGCTTTGCACTGACTGCCAATCTTCCATCTAATCACTAATTTTTCTTCTATTCCACATTTATTGGAATATATATATATATATATATATATATATATATATATATATATATAGTGGAGCTGAGGATCGAACCCAGGGCCTTGTGCTTGCTAGGCAAGCGCTCCACCACTGGGCAAAATTCCCAACCCCTGGAATATAATTTATATACAACAAAGCTCTTCATTTTCAAAGCAAAAACTCAACATTTTAAGTGAATTCACATAGACTATAGTGATCACCATTCTCTAATTCCAGAATTACCAGCATCCCAAAGAGAAAGTATGTACCCATTTAATAGTCATTGCATTGTTCTCTCATAAAGTACTAGTCAAATTTGTTTCCAGTGGATTTGAATATTCCAATAATTTCATGTCAATAAATTCTATGTACTATATGATTGAAATCTTTCATATAGGATGATATAATCAAGGTTCATCTACTGTGTAAGATGCATAGCTATTTGGCTCGTCCTTATGAACAAATTATTTTCTACTGTGTGGATGGACAATATTTGTATACACATTCTTCAGTAGAGTTGTTTCCACTTTTTATCTATTATAGTGTTGGTATGAAAATGTTGAGGTTTTTATTTGAATTACTGCCTCTCTTGTGTGCCTATCTGGGGTTGGATTCCATGATCAGATGTCACTTCACCAGTCACCTTTCTGAGGTCCCACAGACTCTTCCAAATGATGGCAACATTTTATAGCCTCATCAGCTCTGCTTTGCTTTCTTTTCACAGACTCCAGAGGAACTGGAGGATGTTTCTGACCTTGAAGAAGATCATGAGGTCCGGAGCCACACCAGCATTCAGACAGAAGGGAAAACTGACCGAGTAAGTCATCTGCAAAAAACATCTATGGGCTGGTAGGAGGCCCTGTCAATCCAGGAAGCCTCTTGTACATGAGACTCTTGGATCTGGATCTGACTTTCTGAAGCATATTGAAGAAAGGCCTCAGACAATGGGTATAACAAGCTTAGAAAATATTCTCTGTTTAGAGAACCCTCAGAGTGAGGACTCTAATGTCTGGGAAGGGATCATTCCAAACTGCTTTTTTTTTTTTTTTTTTTTTTTGGTTAAAATCTTGGGAACATGAAAGTGAAAATTCATGCAAGTTGTTCAGTGTAGAGAATAGGATTCAGGATTTTGTAAATATACTCTGAAATAATAGGAAACAAAACCTCCTACTGAATCAGTAATAGGAACTTTTCTTCTTGTCTTTAGTGCTTTCTTTTGTGCCTTCCTCAACACACACACACACACACACACACACACACACACACACACACACACCCCACACACACACAAAGAAAAGTTATTTTCCTCTAATTTTTTTGGTATGAATAGTCCATGTTTCTCTTTCATCTGAGTATAAATTGTTCTGAAAATAGATACCATTCTTATATAGTCAGAAAGTATTGGTAATATATAGGGTGGAGACTCCATCTTGAGATTCAGATTTCTGCTGCTACTTGTGTTGACAATCCTCTTGAAGTTAATTCATGCCAGGAACTGTCTAGAACACATGGTATCCAGGTGTTATTCTCTTCATATCTAGCTGCTATTTATTGTTAAGGGGTGGAGTCATAAAAGTAGCAATCGAAGAACTGCATATTTTGCTGAAGAGAAACTCTGCTCCAGTAGCTGCAAGGGTGCATTTGTGTGACTGAAATCAAGGTAGGTCTCAAGGCTGACAAGCCCCTGCTATAAGGAATTTCATTTAACATAAAGGGAATGTTTTGCATATGGATAAACATGACTGTTTTTACATTCAGGCTTTATATAAGTAGACAATGAATCCTTGGTTTAGACCCTTAACATGGACACACTTCATATTTCTTCATGTAGAAAACGAGTATTAGATCAGATATTTTCATGTTTCCTTAGTAACTCCAAATGAGATGATACATAGTAGAGTGTTTTATAAGCCTTAAAGCTGTATAATGAAAAGCTAAATCTTACCTTATTTCCATGTGTCCTGGTTACCAGCCAGGTAGATGACCCTGTTGATCTTCTTCCTGGACCTCTTATAGGTCTTTCATAGGAATGTTAGGACTGTTTATAATTTTAAGATCATCAGGAATATCTCTGGAGTGTGGGTTTTCTTCCATCTGTATATAGTTCTATAACAATCTAATTTCTCTTCAGTGAATCTGTGTGATAACCTCACCCCAAACAGTAACAAGACAGACCACTGACCATCAGATCTGCTGGAAGCAAAATCATATTTCACCTAATACCTTTGTTGCTTTAGCTTCCACTTTGTATATTACAAATGACTAAGATGTTCTTCCTGTCTTTCTCTGATCCTTACCTATAATTATGATGTGAAATTCCTTTGGAAAATGCTTAATCATTGTGAATCATATATTTCTACTTCCAACCCTTTGTGCCAGGTATTAACATTCTTCAGATTCACTCTTCACTAACACACTGGAAATTCTTAAGTATAGTCCAGTGGCTCCCCTTTGGAACTGACCTTAAAAGTCTATAGCAGTGCATAGCTTGGTAGTATTTCTTTGGATCTATCAACTCTCATTTCTTTCCTGACTCATTCTCCTTCAGTTGCTGGGACTGTTGCCATAATCTAGTTCCCCAATCAACTACCTTCTACTGATATGTTCTGCTTTGGTGGGTGTTTAGGTACAGGAAACAGTAATTTCACATTCACTTTTCTTAAATCTCATGTTGACTTTGTAATATTTTGATATTAGCATCTCAGCTTAACTAAAATTAAGGAGACTCAAAATTACATAGCTATTTTAGTTATTGTTTGATTGCTGTGAAAAGAAATTATGACTGAGGGAACTTTTATAAAGGAAAGCATTTAATTGTGGGCTTGATCACAGTTTCAGAGGGTCAGTCCATGACCATTATGGCAGGGAGACAGGCATGGTGCTAGAGCAGCAGTTGAGAGCTTTACGTCCTGATCTACAGGCGAGAGGAAGAGAGTGAAAGACTGAGCCTGGCATGAACTTTTGAAGCATCAAAGCCCTATTCCAGTGGCACACTCCCTCCAAAAACCTGGCCCCCATAGGTTTAGAGACATATCATAACTCAAACTGCATTTAGTCAAACTTCAAAGGTCCCCATAATCTTTCACAATCTCAACACTATTTGAAAGTCCAAAATCCATAGTCTCTTCTACAACTGAAGGTTGTCTTTTAACTGTAACCTCCTGAAAAGTAATAACAAAAAGCAAATCACACACTTCCAACATACAATGGCACAGAATACACATTCGTGTTCTAAAAGAGCTGAAAGGGACATAGTGAAGAAAACTATACCAAAGCAAGACCAAAAACCATCAGGGCAAACTCCAAATTCTGCATCTCCTAGTCTAATGTCAAAACATTCTTCAAATTCCCTACTCCTGATAGCTTTGCTGAATGCAACACACCTTTTTGTCTTGGACTGGTTCTATACCCTGTTATCAGCTTTCCTTGGCAGGTATACCATAGCTCTGGCATCTCTAACATCTTGGGTTCTCCAGTGCAATCCAGGTTTCACATTTTTAGATTCAAACAATAGCTTCTCTAGGCCTTTATGTAGGGACTCCCCTGTCATGCATCTGACCTCAGTCATTATCTTTCCTTAAGCGGGAAGAAAAATTCTACAACACCTTTCCTGTAGTCTATCTCTAGATCCAGAGCCATGTGGTGGAGGCTGCCAAGTTCTGCTTGCTGGGGCAGGGAACTGACCCCCTCCTTGACCTTCATTTGCATCCGTTTCCAGTTGTTTTGCCCCCTCCTTGATTTGCTTTTGCATCCTGTTGTTTGGGCCTAGAAACATCTCAGGCCCTGTCCTTTCACAGATTGCTGGTCTTACCTTGAGGTTAATACTCCTTTTAGTCCATTTAGCATCAGGCTTCTCTTTAAACTATTCATCTCTTTGAGCCCAAGTCTGGGCTCCAGCATTACATTTCTGGTGCTCCTTTTCTCCGCAAACTGTGTTTTGTTTGTCTCCTCATCTCACTTGTTCTTTTCCACTGTAGATTTGCACAAGATGGAATACCCATAACCACATGACACAGTCAATGCTAGGCTGTTTTGAAATCTCATCTGCCAAGGACATTCATCTAAAGTTCTTCAATTTAGCCTCTGGTAAAATTTAGGACAAAGGCAATAAACAGCTACGTTGTTTTGGCCCAAAATATCACAAAACTAATCTCTCATTGTTTGTTCCTCTGAAATCTCTTGAACTGGGTTACCAAAATCTAAATTGCCCTTAGCATTGCTGTCT
The DNA here is from genome assembly GCF_903995425.1 of Onychomys torridus. Lineage (NCBI taxonomy): Eukaryota > Metazoa > Chordata > Mammalia > Rodentia > Cricetidae > Onychomys > Onychomys torridus. Next base: position 46,888,440 of record NC_050460.1, read on the forward strand.
TCCATGTTCCTACGAGGATGGCCTATTAAGTTCAACTCGGAGTATTCAATTGTTTTGGTAGTCCAAAGTCCCAAAGTTTCCATAGTTTTCCAACCAACAACATGGTCTGGTTTATTGTAACAATACCCCACTCCTGTTGCCAACTTCTGTCTTAGTTTTGTTCTATTACTGTGAAGAAACATCATAACAGAGACAACTTTTATTTAAATAAAACATTTAATTAGGGTCTTGCTTACAGTTTCTAAGGATTAGTTCATGATCATCATGGCAGGAAGCAGACAGGCATTGTGCTGGGGCAGTAGCTGACAGCTTTATATACTGATCTGAAGGAAACGTGAAACAAGCAAGAACCTGTTCCTGATCTAGACTTTTGAAACCTCAAAGTCCACCCCTAGTGACACACTTCCTGCAACAAGGCCATACTTCTGAATCCTTCTAGTCCTTTCAAAGTGTTCTACTCTCTGATAACTAAGCATTCAAGTTTATGAGCCTCTGAGGGCTATTTTTATTCAAACCACGACAATAACTTTTTAGATAAGTGGAGAATGTTTTCAGACCTTTGATTATTACTCATATTGGTTTTCTTATGACCTAAAACTGGTATGGCAAATTCTATATTAATATAGAAATGAACTACCAGCACTGTGAAAAAACCTGATGAATCCATAAGGGAATGAAAGAGACAGAAACTAACACAGAGTAACAAAGCTGCCTTAGCTGGGGGCATGACATAATGAAATTTAGTTATTTCTAAACAGTAAAATTAAAAGTAAGTGTTTTAAATTTGATTATTTTATAATATGCACTATTTAACTCCAGCACCATTTTTTAGTATATTTATTTTTTCAAGTTTATTTCAACAGACTTTGTTCTTAAATTAGGATATGAATAATCAGAAAGAATTGCACATGCCCATCTCTAACTCATATCACCTAACCAGAACCAATGATTTGTTTAAATAAGTTTCATAATGTCTACCAGACATTTCATCTCCCCAAAACTGTTCTGTTTTTTTCTAATGAGATAATGATTTCTTCTAATGAGATAATGATATATCCCTTAATCTCATATCTGAGATCTTATCTTTGCATTACACTCAGAATTTTTGTTTGTTTTTGTGTCTATTAGGCTGTTTTTTAAAATGCATTTCATGAACACCAATACTTTGGGAAAATACCATAAAATTCATCATGGATTTTTCTGAGAATCATTTGAACACTTAAAACATGCTCTGTGTTGATTTCATAGTCTGTGTAAAGACTAATGTCTAGATTTTTTTTTGTCCCTTGCATGATGAAGGACTCAACATTTTTTTTTTGTTTCTTATATTATACATGCTCTGTTATATTGGACATGCACTAGAACCAATTTCAGACACTACTTAGGCACTGAGCGACAGTTATTTATTATCATTTTATTTTCTGTGTTTCACTCCTAGTAGCTTTGGCTCAGGATCATCTGTTACAGCTGTCATCAGCTGGAAATGCCATTGGGTATTGAAAAGGTCTATATCTAAAAATAAAGATTCAGAGTCAGTAGACAATGAGAGACAATATTAAATGACCAATAGTGTATGCCTTATAAAGTGGCAATTGGAGAGCCAAGCAAACATGATTATCCCAATATTGAGTGTGGGAATTCTCTGGACCAACAGTGTGATTATATCTACTGAACAAGATCCATAGTGGCACACAAGCTTAATTGTATAATAGATTTGCAGAAGATTGTTCACAGAGATTATTGTTTTTTCTGTTCATTCTTTAATCAAATATATGATTTTTTCATCTTAATGTTAAGATTTATTATAGACTTACTTCCTAAATTTGTTAGAGTAAAGCTTTTATGAATCCACCTTTGTGTGTGTGTGTGTGTGTGTGTGTGTGTGTGTGTGTGTGTGTGTGTGTGTGTGTGTTTTGTTTTTTCAAGACAGGGTTTCTCTGTGTAGCTTTGTGCCTTTCCTGGAACTCGCTCTGTAGACCGGGCTGGCCTCGAACTCACAGAGATCCACCCGCCTCTTTTTTGTTTACTATTATTCTCTCCTTAATTTGGAAAGTTGAGAATGAGATTCAAAGAATTTAAATAGTTTATGCCTTGTCGTGTTGATTGTGGCAAAATCACAGGTCTTATGGTCTTACATACACATGCACAGTTTCTAAAACAGCACATTTACTACGCAGATGTCTCAGGATAGAACTGATAGTACAACTATCCACTGGGAAAATGATTTGTGAAACCCGAGATTATGTCATAAAATCATACCTGTTTGAATCTTACGAATGTCTGTCTCAGTCCTAGATCTTCTACCAGTAGGAAAATGGGTTTGTTGACTCATATTCAGCACCTACCTGGTAAAGCCCAGCCACTCAGTCTCCTGTGGTAGATTACTTCCCCTTGATAAATGAGTTTTAGCTAACTAGAGTAGGATGTCAGGGGATTTTGTTGGGGGTAAAACTCAAATCTCCCAGCATGGAACTCACAGAGGAGAGGCATGTTGCACATGACCTCTTATTGTGTTGACTTTTTTGTTTTGTTTCAATAATAGAAGATAAATCTAATTTCTCATATACTTCCCTGATTTATCTTCCACCATGGGGACAATAAGGGCAGCTGAGGCTCAGTAAATTGTCTCAACATTAGTAAGAGAGCAGCTGAGAGAATGCTCCTCAAACTCTCTCAGGGGACAACTATGTATTTAGAGATGCTCAATAAAGTGAATTGAAAGAGTGTAGAGATTGAAATGTAGGGAGAAGTGATCCAGCTTCTAGCAATGCTGACAAAGTAGAAGTCAAGAGTATGGTATTGAGAGTCACATAAGAAGAGATTCAAGTCTTTGCCACATTACTTACAACAATAGACTTTGAAAGCCTTCTGTTTCTGATGCTCAGTTTTCTCATTTATAAAATTATAACTTCCTATTTTATGTGAGTTTTCAAGAATAAACTAGATATGTGAGAAATTAATTCAATTATTGGCTTATAGGATATATTCTATCAATTTTTATTTTATGGTATTCTGATTTTATAAGACTCAATAATCTCCCATAATTTCACTTCTTGGGGTTTCATTGACTCACAGCTGAACATAGTAAAAAATGTTAAATGGACATTTCCAGAAATAAACCACTCATACATTTTAAATTATGTGTGCTCACTATTACTCCATCCTACATGGGAATTAAATCACCCTTTGTTTGCCCATCCATCCGGTGTACCCCACCATTCCATCAGCTACCATGTTGTCATCTCGATTCTTAGGTCAACTTTATGATATTCCATTCCAGCATTGTGCTTAAGTAATCATTATTTTACTAAATACTGGGCCAAATTTGCAATAGTAGCAATACTGGTAATTTGAGCACATTGCTACAGGTATTCTATTTTGTTGCTTGATAACAATCAATTTAATTTATAAATTAAACTTCACAATAAGATGTATGCATAGAAAAAGCATGTATAAATGTAAAAGTGGATACCCTGTATAGCTTCAGGAATCCATTGGAACACATATCCCTTAGCTAAGGAAGTACAGCAAGACATTTGGTTTCATGGTACTGAACATTTCTGACATGCTAGATACTCTGCTACCAAAAGTCTTTTGAAGTCTTTTGTTGTTTTTGTTTGTTTCTTTCAAAAGGGAACAAAAACAGGAGACACTTCAGGAACTTAAAAGGAATTTGCCTTTGATGGGATTCCCAATGATACCAGAACACATATGGTTGCATAGGTAACATTGAGCTAAAACAGAGACCAAACAGTCAACCCTTTACACTAGAGTAAGTCAGAGAAAATAATCCAAGAAATATCATGTTTTTGCCTTTTCAGTATTGATTGGAGACCCGGTCCTGACATCTGGGAAGGTAGCTTGGCAATGCATTCTGTCTCCATCAGAGGTCTCAACCACCTTTGCAAGGTTCCATTTACAAAAAGGGGGAATTCACAAATTATATAACCTGATAAAAGTGGTTGAGAGCCCTGATGGAGACAGGGAAGTCACACGCTGGTGTTCTCAAACACCTCAAAGTCACACGAAAGTTGAATTCCCATATTTTATAATATTTACTGGTTAAGAGAAAGAGATAGGGAATCTCATCCTAGCACTTCAGGGACAATTTTCCAAGGAAACACTTAAAAATGTTAATTTGTTCCTTCCCAGTCCAAGATTGCCCAGTGTTACTTCCCTCCACCCGCACAGTTTGAAAGCCAGTAAAGCTTTAAGTCTGCCCTGTCTCCTACAATTAAACCAGATCATGACTGCTTACAAATGAGGGTTGTTAAACGGAGACTCATTCAGTAGTACTTAATGCAGCCAGAGGTTTTTTTTTTGAAGGTACCTGAAACTGTGGTCTCTAAGTGCTAGAATTGTTTGTGTACATGAATAACAAAATGAAGCACTTACATTTTCAATTTCAACCATTGTCAGTTCATCAACCATTGTCAGTGGCATGAAGTTCTGCCACTTTTGAAAGGGCTCCCAAACCACATAAATTGCAGCAGCCTTTATTTGGGAGTTTATCACTTATTTAGTATTTACCCACGCCCACGAAAATATAGCTTGTATACCTACTCTGCTTTAAAGAAAGATCTTTGAGGACACTGAATCCATATAAGCTCTATAAATAGAAGCAAATTAAGAGAGAAATGAGAACAGTTGCCTAGGTTACTGGGCACAACCTCAAAATGTCAACAGCAGCAAATGAATTGGAGCATATCAAATCTTAAAATGATTCTTGGTGGGTTTAAAAAAAAAAAAAAAAACTACCGATGTTCACTGCAAGTTCTTGTTGATGATAACAATAACTACCTCATTATTGCTTGTCTACAGGCAGTTAGCCGAATGTCCTCCACTATGAGAGTATGAAAAAACCTGCCACGGATGGATGGTTTACTTCAAAAAAAAAGAAGAAAAAAGAATGGAATGGTCTTAATAAGCCCTATTTATTATCAGAATATGCTTCCAATATAAATGTATACTGAATTATCATACAGCACATGAAGAGATGTGACTTCATTACTTGCTTCATGATATAATTTGGCTTAGCTTATTATGAAAATCAGTGCAAGGAGACCTGGGTAAAATTACACAATGCAGCAGCCCTTCGCAGAAGGCTGTGACTTTTTTGATCACAAGTGTTCTTCATGTCAGATTTCTTTCAGTCCATCACTCTACTTTTCTACATCTTGTAGTTTTCCTAGAAATTCTTGTGTACGCATGTGTAAGTGTTTTGTTTGTATGTCTGTATGTCTGTGGATGTGTGTACGTGTTATATGTGTGTGAGGTTCCATGGGTCACCTCCTCAGGTGACATCCAGCTTTAATTTTAGAGACAGGCTGTAGTATTGGTCATGAGTTTACTGAGAAGATTTGGCTGGCTGGCTACCTCCTGTCCCCACCTTCCCAACACTGGGATCTCAAGAGGGCACTATGCCAACCAGTTTTCTTGTGAGTTATCAGGATCAAACTTAGGTCCTTATGTTTGCAAGGGAAGCACTTAGGGAATTAAGTATTTCACAAGGCCCTTCTCTATATTTATAAACAGCAGGTTCCATTGAACCTCTGTTCTGTGTGCCAAGGTTCTGCAGTCCTTTCCATTTTTCCTAGACATTCTCATGTTAGTGCCGAGATTTGTTACCACGTTAGCTCACTGCTCTAGTGGCGTCCTCTCCCATAGACCGACCCTGCCTACACTTAGACACAGGCTTGGCTCTTTCCTCTAATTCATGGCTCATAGACACATGTGATACTGTTTCCAAGGTTAATTGCCTCAATTTACCTAACAGATTTAGTCAAAATATATACCCCTGTGGCAATTTTAAAAATTCAACAAATTCAGTTCTAAATCTAAGAGTAATTTTTTTAGTCCTTTCATAGCTTTTAATAAAACGCATGTTATTTTCATGTTGTCTTTAGATTTTCCTAGACTTCTGCTATTAAGAAATTGCATCAGGAAAGATTTTGGCCTATTTTATTGTGATAGAAAACCAAAGTCAGAATGCAGTCCATGTTCAAGTTTGCTTAAAAAAAAAACACAAATGGGCTAAAGATTTTTCAAAAATAAAATGATGGGAACTGAAAGTCATAATTTTTGCTAATTAGTTCGTCTACCAGCAATAGTTAACTTTTTTTTTTAAATAAATATTTTTTTTCTTTATTATTATGTGTTTTAAATTTTATACATCAGCCATGGGTTCCCCTGTCCTCCCCCCTCCCACCCCCAACCCCAACTTCCCCCCAGCCCTTCCCCTCCATTCCCATCTCCTCCAGGATCAAGGCACCCCTGGGGATTCATTTAAACCTGGTGGATTCAGTACAGGCAGGTCCTGTCACCTCCTTCCAGACTGAGCAAAGTGTCCCTGTGTAAGCCCAAGGTTTCAAACAGCCAGCTTATGCACTAAGGACAGATCCTGGTCCCACAGACTGGATGCCTCCCAAACAGATCAAGCTATTCAATGGTCTCACTTATCCAGAGGGCCTGATCCAGTTGGGGGCTCCACAGCCTTTGGTTCATAATTCATGTGCTTCCATTCGTTTGGCTATTTGTCCCTGTGCTTTTTGCAATCTTGGATTCAACAATTCACGCTCTTGCAGACCCTCCTCTTTCTCGACAGTTGGACACCTGGAGCTCCACCTGGGGCCTGGCTGAGGATTTCTGCGTCTACTTCCATCAGTTATTGGATGAGAGTTCCAAGACGACTGTTAGGGTGTTTGGCCATCTGATCACCAGACTAGGTCAGATCAGGCTTTCTCTCGACCATTGCCAGCAGACTACAGAGGATATATCATTGTGGATTTCTGGGGACCTCTTGAGCACTTTGCCTATTCCTGGTGTCATGTGGTCTTCATTTATCATGGTCTGTTATTCCTCATTCTCCCTTTCTGTTCTTGATCCAGCTGGGATCTCCTGCTCCCCTAAGCTTTCTTTCCCTCAAATCTTGCCCTTCATTATTCCCACTGTCGTCCAGGTAGTTCATGTAAATCTCATCCATTTCTCTGTCACTGGGTGATCCCTGGGTCTTTCCTAGGGACCCGTTTTCTAGGTAGCCTCCCTGGAGTTGTGTTGTAGCCTAGTCATCTTTGTTTTACACCAAGTATCCTCCTATGAGTGAGTACATACCGTGTTTGTCCTTCTGAGTCTGGGTTACCTCACTCAGGATGATTTTTTCTAGATCCATCCATTTGCCTGCAAACCTCATGATGTTATTGTTTTTCTCTGCTGAGTAGTACTCCATTGTGTATATGTACCATATTTTCTTTATGCATTCTTCAGTTGAAGGGTGTCTAGGTTGTTTCCAGGTTCTGGCTATTACAAACAAAGCTGATACAAACATAGCTGAGCAAATGCTCTTGTGGTATGATTGAGCATACCTTGGGTATATGCCCAAGAGTGCTATAGCTGGGTCTTGGGGGAAATGGATTCCCAATTTTCTAAGGAAGCGCCATATTGATTTCCAAAGTGGCTGTATAAGCTTGCATTCCCACCAGCAGTGGAGGAGAGTTCCCCTTGCTCCACATCCTCTCCAGCATAAGCTGTCTTCTGTGCTTTTGATCTTAGCCATTCTGACAGGTGTAAGGTGATATCTCAGAGTCATTTTGATTTGCATTTCCCGGATAATTAGGGATGTTGAGCAATTCCTTAAATGTCTTTCAGCCATTTGAACTTCCTCTGTTGAGAATTCTCTGTTTAGTTCTATAGCCCATTTCTTAAATGGACTGTTGGGCATTTTGATGTCTAATTTCTTGAGTTCTTTATATATTCTGGATATCAGTCCTCTGTCAGATGTGGGGTTGGTGAAGACCTTTTCTCATTCTGTATGCTGTCGCTTTGTCTTGTTGACCGTGTCCTATGCTCTACAAAAGCTTCTCAGTTTTAACGGGTCACATTGATTGATTGTTTCTCTCAGTGTCTGTGCTACTGGTGTTATATTTAGAAAGTGATCTCTGGTGCCAATGCATTCAAGAGTACTTCCTACTTTCTCTACTATCAGGTTCAGGGTAGCTGGATTTATGTTGAGGTCTTTGATCCACTTGGATTTAAGTTTTGTGCATGGTGACAGATATAGATCTATTTACAGCATGCTTTCTTTTTTCCATTGTACATTTTTGGCTTCTTTTCAAAAATTATATGTTCATAGGTGTGCAGGTTAATGTCAGGGTCTTCTATTTGATTCCATTGGTCTACATGTTGGTTTTTATGTCAGTACCAAGTTGTTTTTATTTCAGTAGCTCTATAGTAGAGCTTGAGGTCGAGGATCATGATGCCTCCAGAGGTTATTTTATTGTACAGGATTCTTTTGGCTATCCTGGGTTTTTTGTTTTTCCATATGAAATTGAGATGAGAGTGCTGGCCGGATAGGAGCTGGGGGGCTGGACTGTGAGTCTTGGGAAGTCCCTGATGTCTCCTTATTTTGTCCAGATGGGAGCTCCTCTTCTCCAGATGGGAGTTCCTCTGGTCTCTGGTCCAGATGGGAATTCCAGGGCAGGATGGAAGCTGGGGGCTGGTCTCTGAGTCTCAGGAAGTGGCTTTGGTCTCGGGAAAATGGGTGTGGGGTCAGGGTGTGGAGACTTCAGTGTCTGCCTGCAGTCTTGCAAAAGGGGAGCCTTCCCACAGGGCCCACCGATTGGCAGGTAACTGGAGCCAAGTTGGTCAGGTCCTCCCAAGGTGGCCTGTGTCCAGGGGTGGGACCCAGGTACAGTTGCCTCTCTGACTACAACCCAGGCACTCACCTCTGGTCCAGATAATAGTTAACTTTTTTAAAATGATGAATTCTCTTTTCGTGATAAAATGTGCCTTCTGAAGTTAGGTTCCTACTCTTCTGAAAAACTGGGAAAATAGGATAGAATCTGGCTTGACTGGATTTCAAATGGATGGTTCCTACCTTCTAGAGAAAGACATTTATAGGCTATAAAATGGGCAAGAATCTTTTAAAAATGTTTGCTTCTTAAATAAGCAAATAAATAATTTAAAGTCCTGAATGTTGTAAAGTGAGTGTTCTAACAAAGGGGAGGTAGAGAATCCTGGAGTCCAGTGAGGAATTATTGAAAGTTCATTCATGCCCAGGAGAGCATTAAGGACTTTGTGGTCACTTCCTTAGTTCAGGTATTGGCATTTATCACCTATATTCCTGCATCAGTTTGTGGTGGTATTGTGTTCCCTGAAATATTGTGCACCCTAATAAACTTATCTGGGGTTAGAGACAGAACAGCCACAATATTGAACATAGAGGACAGGCAGCGGTAGCACACGCCTTTAATCTTAGCATTCCAGAGGAAGAAATCCATCTGTTCAAGGATACAGCCAAGCATGGTGACTCATGCCTTTAATCCCAGAAAGCAAGCCTTTAATCCCAGGGAGTGATGGCAGAAAGAGAAAGATACATAAGGCATGAGGACCAGAAACTAGAAGCATTTGGCTGGTTAAGTTTTAGGCTTTGGAGCAACAGTTCAGCCAAAATTCATTCTGGATGAGGACTGAGATGCTTCCAGTCTGAGGAAACAGGATCAGCTGAGGAACTGGAGAGGTGGGGTAGCTGTGGCTTGTTCTGCTTCTCTGATCTTCCAGCGTTCACCCCAATACCTGGCCTCAGGTTTGATTTTATTAATAAGTACCAGTAAGTTTCATGCTACATTAGGTTCTGACATCATCTCCTTCTTCCACTTTTATATCTCATTTTCTACCTTAAACAAACATGATGTTTACAAAGACATATGGTATTTACTGTTGTGGTACTTTGAATGTAATTGGCCTACATAATCTCATAGGAAGTGGCACTATTAGGAGGTGTGGCTTTTTTGGAGTGGGTATGGCTTTGTTGGAGGAAGTGTGTCACTGTGGGGGTGGGCTTTGAAATCTATGCCCAGGATACTGCCCCTTGTCTCAGGGGACTTTTTGTTGCCTGCAAGATGTAGGACTCTCAACTACTACCTCAGCACAACGTCTGCCTACAGGACACCATGCTCCCCATCATGATGATAATAGAATGAACCTCTCAAACTGTAAGTGAGCTACCCCAATTAAATGTTTTCTTTTTTTTAGACGTTTCCATGGTCATGGGTGTCTCTTTACAGCAATAAAAAACCCAAGACACCACCATACTTAAAACAAAAATGAACCTGGATCCAAGTGCTCTTTTTTGCTGTTAATATTGCTTTCAGTCCATTACTGCCCTGTATGAGGGGCTTTAGACTCATGCCTACCTCTCTCCTCCACATATTAGTATTCTTGTTTCTCTCTAGACCCGTCTTATTCTACCCCAGTTGCTATTAGACATTTGTCTTCTTTTCAACCATCTCTACCGTTGAGGGTCACAGTCCCCCTTTTTATTTCTCATCAGTAAATAAATACTTATTATTCAGTAGGGTTCTACATTGGCCCAGAACTTGGGGCACTCTCTTTTCTAAACAGTCATTGTCAGTCATGCACCAATGACACAGGCATTTCATATTCCATGATAACATTCATTGTTAGTGTGGAATTTTTCATACTGAAGTTGATACTCTGACTGATGAATTTGGAGTTCAATCTATTAAGCTATTAGTACGGGGAGGCATGCTTTTCTGTTAGGCTACTGTGTGTTACACATATATCTTGTGATCTATAAAGGCTGACGTACTGTTTGAATGTGACATATCCCCTTTAGGTGCATGTGTTTGAATACTTCGTACTCAATAGGTACTGCTGTTTGGGAAGGTTATGGCATACCTTCAGGAGCTGGAGTCTTGCTGGAGGGATTGGGTAACTGACACAGGCTTTGGGATGATTTAGTGGTCCCACTTCCTGTCTTTTCTTTCTTTCTTTCTTTTTTTTTTTTGTCTTCTGACAGAAGAGAGAAAGTAACAGATTCCTGCCAAACATGCTTTCACCACCGTGATAAACTTTATTCACTCACCTGTAAACCAAAATAGTCTTTCCCATTTTAACCTGTTTCTTAACAGGCATTTGGCCACCGCCACAAGAAAAGTAATGAATACAGGTGGTAAGGAAAACTTCCTCTTGAGGTGTCTTATTTTCACAAAAGCTCCAGTCTCCAGTCTTAGAGTACAAGCAGGTCTTTCTTCCTAACAGTTTATATGAGCCTGATAAATCTTATCTAAATTGCTAGGACACTACTCTAAAATAATGAATGACTGCTTACAACTTATGCCAGGAAACACTGATAATAACTACTGTGCCATTTTGCCAAACCCTTCAGGTGCCTTCTTAATCCTGGCTGTATAAGACATACAGATCTGCAACATTCTTTCTTCAATTGGAAAATAGTAATTCTTCCTACACACAGGGATACAATATGATGTTTTCATGTATACATTTATAAAGTGGGATGATTAACTCAAATTATTTAACAGATCTGTCACTCAGTCATTATTTTTGTGTTGACTTTTAAAAGATTGATACTCAACAATTTTGAAATATGAAGTGCTTAATTTAAATACAAACCATTCTCTGTAAACACACACACACACACACACACACACACACACACATTATTGCTATTTTCTAATTCAAACTCTGTTTTCTCTTATTGCCATCTTCCCTGTCCTGACTGGGAAAAAAGTGAGACTGATGTATGATATATCAACACTGTTCTTAATCTTCTGAGGAAACTCCATGTTGTTTTCTTTTACATACTTCATGAGTACATGGTCTATTAGTAGTACCTACAGGTTGTGTTTCCCCATACCTCTGCCAACAATTCTTCAACTTTTTGAAAGCAGTCATTCTTACAGGGGTAAGGTGTCGCAATTTAGTTGAGGGCCAAAAAGCATGAATTTTTGGGTACCTTTTGGTATAAAATTTTCATGTACCTCTTGGCTATTTGTTTGCATTCTCTTGGGAAATGTCTGAATCTTTCATTTTTTTTTTTTCCTATTGAGCTTTTTGTTCCTAGCATTAATTAACTCTTTGTCATTTGTATTGTTGGCAAATATTTTCTTCCAGACTCCTGGGTACCTCTTATGTTCTCCTTTGCCATGTGGAACTTTTAAATTTGCTACAGTTGTTTCTGTTTTTTGTCTTTGTTGCCAGTGCCTTGGTACTCATGTTTAAGAACCCCTTGCTCAAACCAATGTCATGGATTACTTACACTTTTTCATACTAGGACATTTCTTTATACTGACCTCTTTGACAAGAGTTTTTGATGTATGTATGTATGTTCCATGTTGGGGTCAACTGCCAACACCATCTCTCGGGAGACAGAGAGAAGCAAAGTGGCAGAAAAGGCAAGTGGATTTTGTAGGACAGTCAGCAGGGTGTGGGTATTTGAACTGATAGGGGCTCTTCAGATTGACTGGGAGTGAGATGTACTTCCAGAGGTCGTCAACTTCAGTGCAGATTAACGGAGGCAGTATTTTCCCAGGTAAATAGAAACCCCACTTTAGACTTCTGTTTTCCCAATCATAATCCTTCTGTTTACATGGTCAGAGTCCTTCTGTTAGAACATTGTCACCAACACTGCAGTTTGGAGGAACCCTCTTTGGACCTAAGAAGAAAACCCGCTGAAAAGCAATCTAAGCGGTTATTTGCTGACTTGGTAAAATAGCAAATACTCCGTGAAAGGAAGTTAATACAATAACAGCACCAAAGAGGCTGAGGCAGAAGGACCATGAGTTTAAGTTTAACCAGAGCTACATAGTGAGTTCCAGGCCATCTTATACCATATCATGATACCAGTCTTTAAACAATAAAGTGAAATTAAGAAAATAAAGAAAAACTTGAAAAAAAATGTTTATTATAAGCCAAATGTGAGTAATCATAGGTGGGAACACAGATTGAGGATACACAGAATAAAATGTTCAGCTGTTGAAGAGGTCTTTTATCTTCACAGAGCAAAAGGAAAGCTACAGATAAATCCATTTACCACTTACACTGGTGGGGGCATCAGGTAGGCAGGCAGCCATATTTTCTATGAGTTTTCTACCTCATAGCTTTACAGTTGTGGAAACTAGATTCTTCCAACTTGGTGATCCCTTCCTTTGTAGGAAAACATTAGGACAGCTACAAGTGTTAATGGTAAAGGATTATTAAACTACAGTAACTTTGCATCTCAACCTGCATCATTCAATCTTCTACAACAAGCAGCATGTGATAGCAGCTAAGTATAAGTAAGTAATCCACAATAGCATCTTCAGAAGATCCCAGTTTATATTTTTAAAATTAATATATGTGACTTCTCCAGGTTCTCTATCTATTGTAAAATAATATAATCACTTTCTTTTCCCTTTTAAACTTTCTTACTTGAAGTGAAATTAAATGTCATCCTTTAGATATTATGAGTCACTACATAAAATTTTAGACAGAATAATTTAAAAACACTGTATTCTCTCAATCCCCAACTTCTCATACTTGGTTGTTTAAAGAAATATTTCATGAAATTTCAATCTAGGAAAGATTATTATTAAATATCTTAACATGCTCTCACTTTTAAATAACGAATCTTTATTAAAATGAATAAATTTTATCCTGCTTGATTACTAGAAAGTTCTCCATAAAAATTATATGTGGCAATTATTTAAATGCCTTTTCTTAATCCATTAATTTTATAAATGATTAATAACAACACAAATTATAATTTTAATAACATCCAAGGTGCTGGCTAGCAGTTAATATCACTTGATGCTCTTGAAGAGGGCCTGTGTTCAGTGTCCAACATCCACATTGAGTGGTTCATAGCTGCCTGTGATTCCAGTTTTAGCGTGTCTGACACCCTATTCTGGCATCTTTGAGCAATAGCATACTCTTTGAGTATGTCATATATGTAGAAAGACATACACACTGTATATAGTATGTGTGAGTATACACACACACACACACACATACATAAATGGAAAGGTTTCATATCCTTTTCTTTTTTTTTTTTTTTTTTTTTTTTTTGTTTTTTTGAGACAGGGTTTCTCTGTGTAGCTTTGCGCCTTTTTCCTGGAACTCACTTGGTAGCCCAGGCTGGCCTTGGACTCACAGAGATCTGCCTGGCTCTGCCTCCCGAGTGCTGGGATTAAAGGCGTGTGCCACCATTAACTGGCTGTTTCATATCCTTTTCATAGTCTGTTTTTCTCGTGAAAATTCTCGTTACCAAATAATATTTTAGTCTGAGACAGGGTATAATGTTCAGGATGATACTGTTTGCAATAATATAACTCCTGTGACATAGTCCAAATTTGTCTATTCTTACACTTAAAAATTATTAGCATTTATAAATGCTGTTTTTATACATTCTTGTCTCCAAAATTAAAATTAAAGTCCCTAATTTATATGTAGAATTATTCATTATGACGCTTGGGAATCAATTTAAGTGGTATTATATGATCTTAGTATATCAAATCCTTGCTGACTAGTGAGCCAAGCGCTCTACCAAATTTTAGAGTGATTTCTCCTCATTGACACAGTTATAGTATACTTGATAGAAAATAAGAAAATTTTCAGAAAAAATGCCTTTGTTTTATTGGGATTTAAGGGAGTCCCAAGAAACTGATCTTGGCCTCTATCCCAGAAATCAAGGAAGGAGTTTTGTTCATAGTGAGCTCACACCTGGAAGGGTGGAGGTCATTGACTTGATCATCTTTTCTCGACATTCTCCCAGAAGTCTTGATATTATATGGGAAAAATAAACAAGAAGTTGGATCAAGGCTTTCTATAGGAGTGTAACTGGGGTATCCTTGTCTGGTCACAGGCTGGTAGATCATTACCTCAGATATCATCTTGGGATTATCACTGCATAGCCAGTTGGTACCGAAGGCTCTATTAATTAGGTGACATTTTTAGTTCTAAGAGAAAATGATTCAGAGAAACTGAGATTTCAGAAAGGAAATAAATCTGGATAGAGTCATAAACAAAACTGAGTTAAGTGGGCTAGTAGCTAAGCTCCCCTTCCAATCCAACTATTGGACATCATACATCTCTGTGGCACTGGGGATAGAACAGAACCCCATTACACCTGAGGGTGAGTTTTCATGATGCCAATAGATATAGAGTATTCTAGTCACTTCTCTTTCTGCTGGGACCAAATACCCAAGAAGTCATATTTAAGGGAAGAAGGATTAATTAATTAAAGTTTGAGGGTGTACAACCCATCAGGACATTCCTGGTCACATTGCATCTGAGTTATGAGACATGCTGGTTCTTGGCCTATTTTCTTCCTTTTAAAATTAAATCCAGGATCTCATCTCATGTAATAGTTTTGTCCTCATTCAAGGCTTATCTCTCCAACTCAACCCATAAACTTCAAACTCATAAATGTATCTAGTTTTGTGTTTGTGTCCTGGATCATGCATTCTGTGATGTTGTCCACCAATATCAATCATTGCCAGTTTACCCCTTATGAAATTGACACTTAAAAATACCACTTTGAGGTTATAAGTTTCCATCTTGTATTGGTAGCTTTCCTTATGGCTGTGGCAAAATATCAGAAAAATGGCACTTCAGGAAAGAGGGTTTTAGTGAGGCTCATACTTTGATGCTACATTCTACCATGACATAGAAATCATAGCAACAAGAGCTTGGTGCAGCCAGTCCCATTGTATTTACAGTCAGGGAATGGAAATAAATGAAAGACTGTGCTCATATCACTTTATCGTTTTAGTGTTGAAACCCCAGCCCATGAAGGATGCTGACCACATTTAGGGAAGATCTTCCTATCCTAGTTGACCTAATATAAAGTCTATCACAGAGATGCCCAGAGAATTGTTTCAATGATGTCTCTAATTCTCAGTAACTTATCTAGTCTAGCCATTGCATACCCTTGTTTGCACATGCTCACAGGTATGTCATCATATAAAATCCATTCAGTGAAACTCTCCATAGTCTTTAACAATTTCAAAACCGATCAAAAGTTTAAGTAACAGTATCTTTTGAGAATCAAGACTGCGAGCCACTTTAACTTAACAAAAGTGCATACTTCCAATGTGCAATGGTAGAGAGTAAATATTCCCATTCTTCAAGAGAGTAGCAAGGAATGGGGCACAGTAGAGACAGATTGTACCAGAGCAAGACCAGAAGCCACCAAGTCAAATAACAAAATCTACAGCTCTGTGTCCAGTGTCTGGGTCTCACAATGGAATCCTTGCAGCTCCAAAGGGCTTGCTAGCCCCTTCATTTCAGCTCTGACACCTGAAAACTTATCACCTCTCTCTTGGGACAGTTTCACATTTTACCTACAGCCTTTCCTGGTGATCATCTCATCATCTGGTACCTGTCACAAACGAGTATTAAAATGTAAGTTGTCATCTTCACAGCTTCATTCAATGGCTGCTCAAGGCATCTCTGCAGGGAATCTCACCCTGCCCTACATTGCCTGTCCTTAGAACTTTTTTTTTCCAGAGTTTAACTGTGGGGTTCAAAGGAAAAGAGACCATGCTAAAACAAACCCTTGAAGTCCTAGCTGGAGTTAAGATCAATAGTAAAGGGCCAACTGATGTTGAGGTAACTACAAGAAGTCTGATTAAAGTCTAAATGAGTGATGTCTCACGAGTTTCAAAACAGTGTAAAATGATCTTCGAGAACAACGGCGTGCGTTCATAGTTGTCACCGCCATACAGAGGTCCACTGCCACACAAGGTGGTTTAAAACTTTTTGGAAGAACAAGACAACACAAGCCCCTGCCCCAATTTCTGGATCAATCTGCTTATAAAGCCAATAACATGTGGACAACACTGTCAAATCCTGTTGCCAGTTCAGGGAAAAGCGTGGCCACCTTGGATTGTAGAAACATTGGCCTTGGCGTGTTGACCTTGGACAAACATTCTGCAAGGCTGTTGGGAATGCCATGAGTTACATATTCAGTTTACACTCTGCCATTTCAAATGAATTTTCATCTTACAAGATAGAACCATGGATGAAAGAGGAATAACCCTCACATCACTTTTCTTGTTGTCTCTGTGCAGAGCACATATTTTCTCTTTGATGTCCCCAATGTTTTTAGCAATTATAGATGCTGTAGCCTCACTTTATCTGTGACTTTCATCTTGACCACACTATTTTCCTTTACCAAACTGAACACTTTTCATATTGCTCTTCTCCATTCAATTGGCATATAGCAGCCTGAATGCTATCTGTCTTGAACTTTCCCACCAAGCATATTAATCTATTACTTTCAAGTTCAGTATCACTAAAGTATTGTAACACAAGATCAGTATAGTAGATTCTTGGTTAGAATATAGTTTGACAGACCTCTAACATCTCATGTTAGTGTCATATCCCTATCTGATGACCTCTTGGTCAAGGCCTATATTATCCATCTCTCTCTTGGAATTCTGTTCTTCCAAACTCCTACCACACTGGCCTATTGAGTTCTTCTTATAGTATCTTAAGGATCTAGGGATTTTCTAACCCAGTTTCTAAATTGTCTCACAGTCTTCTGGCAAGCCAGTTGGCAAGGTCCAACAACCGATTGTTAACAGTCTCATCCTTCAGAACCATTTTTCTGTGTTAGTTCCTTTTTTTTTATCACCATAATCAAATTCATGAGGAAGTTTTTTTTTTTTTTTGTTTTTTTTTTTGTTTTTTTTGGTTTTTTGTTTTTTGTGTGTTTTTTTAAGCAGTCTGAGGGGATGCAGTCCATCATGGTATTACTTGTCACATGGTATCTACAACCAGAAAAGCAAGATTGATAAATACTGGTGCTCTACTTGCCTTCAACTTCATATTCAGTCCAAGACCCTGTTTCATGAAATAGTGCTGTCCACATTTAGAGTGATTGTTTCCAACTCAACCTAATATGTGAAGAAAATCCTTCATAGACATTCCCAGAGTTTTGTCTCATAGATGTTTTTTGATCCTGTCAAACTGACAACTAATATTAATTAACAACTATCCGGGGGGAAGTCTGAAATTCAGAAGCAACCCTGTTCTCATCAGATAGAAAGATACTGTAAAATATTGGTTTTCATTTTAAATAGAAGGTAGAGTCATTAGAGAGCCTTGGTCCAGGAATGATATGATCTGTAATATTTTGTACCTGCCCTACTGAATGCTGTGTTTAAAACAATATGAGTGTGATATAGGAAGAAGTAGGAGTTTACAAAGCCACAACTGTGATAGAGATGACAAATGATAGAGGTTCCCACTTATATTTTAGAAACAGAGGGTTTGGAAATTGTTGGCTATGCATATGTCATGATGTGTGAACGACACAGATTTTTCTAAAGGGTGGATATTTAATGTAAAACATGCAGAGAGACAAGAGTTTAGGGCAACCTAAGATATTTGGGGGCTTATTACTGATAAAATGTTCTAGCTATTTTTATTGATATGGAAAGCATTGAATTGAGCAGGTTAGAGATGATAGGACAAATGAATTAACTTTGAGTGTATAAATGCTATAATGGTCTTTTAGAAGAGAAAAAGTAGAAGTTAACTAGGCAGATTTGAAAATTACATACTAGAGTAAAAAACATCCTCTGTGCATAGCTTTCTGTGATAAGATTACAACCTTCTAAACTTTACAGTTTTATCCATTACTCAGTGGCCATTTTCTTCCTCAAATTCAATTTTAGCTGCAGGTCTGCTTTACTTACTTTTCCAGGTCTCATCATCAACAATTTCTTTCTAGACACACTTGATAATTTCAATATTGGCTTTTTAGTCAGGCTACAATTGACAGCCTGTTTATGTCAGCCATGCTTCCCCTTGCCACAGAGGGCTTCCAAAATTATAAGCAGCTAGATAGTTATTCCACCTCAATAGACATTACACTATTCTAAGAATAATAACCAGTAAATGTCATCTTACTATCAAATTTGAAAAATAAATATAATGGCCCTTGTTGGTAAGATATTTTGGGAAAGTGACTGATATTGTTTATATAGATATTAGTACTGTATTAATAGCCACAGGGAAACTCTATCAAAATGCTTTATCTTTTCATTTAAAATTTTGCTACATATATATGGAAAATGACAGAAATATAATCACCATGGACTACTCCACATGTATAGACACATATGCACACAGACTTAGACACTCTTATGTATTCATATATACATCCAAAATGAAAAACACCCAAAGGCCAGTGATAACATATAATGGTTCTGTTACAAAAAAGGAAAAGATGAAATTCTGTGATGAAACTGTGTTTAACAGGCATAGGGAGATTTCATACTAGAGTGAGATTCCGATATTAGAAACAAGCATGTACACTAAGATTCCAAATTTCAATGTAATTTGAATGCACACATAACTAGTAAGAATGTCAAGAATTGTAAATAAAATATTAGTTTTAAAATCTCTATTGTATAAAAGAGTACTTTTTAAATTCACAAGTAATATCAGTGAGATAAACATAATATAGAGATATTAGATATAATAATAATAATATAATATAAGAGAGTAACATGGAGAGAAAAATAAATCCATGCTATTATTTGTAGTTGATGTATATTTTTATAGACAAAAATGAAGCAAATATACAAGAGGGGGAAATATTTTCCTTTTTGCTTTTCCACTTAAATTTACCAGCTTTTTAAAAAGTACATTGGGATCTACAGATGACTCAGTAGTTAAGATCACTGGATTACTGACTACTTTTTCACAGGACCTACCTAGGGTTGCTTCCCAGCAGCCACATGACAGCTCACAACAGTCTATAACTCCAGTTGTATGGGATCTGACATCTTCTTTTGGTTCCTTGAGCACACATGTGGTATATATACATACATACATACATACATACGCATGCAAAACACATATACACATAAAATATAAAAAATTAAATTAATAGAAAATTGTATCTCCTTCCTGAATGTGGAAAAATCATAGGTTAGTAAAGCCTTGTGTATGAAGAAAAATTGTTTTCTGTCCTTTGATAGTAGCTATTAATTCTCCAGTCAGACTGACTAAAATTACTTTTTACTAAAATTAAAAAGAGCACTAAAATAATTGACCTAACATTTTGAACTTTAGATACAAATTATTGAGCCACTTTCCCTGTTGATAAAATAATGCAGTTGCAGAATAGATTTAGTGACCCTCTTTTCTGTCTGGTCCTGTGTGATGCAGTAGAACTCCCCATTGTAGCTCTGTTGCTTATCATTACATTGAGAATGGTTGAAAGCAAGAGAAGTATCGAGAATCAGAAATGCACACCAGAGACTTCTGTCTGTACAATCTGGAGAGACTCTGAGGTCAGTCTGAGCCAGGGTTTGACATCTTTGCACAAAGCACCTATATGAAGAGAGACTTCTTATCAGTTGTTTTGTTGACAGAGCTATTATAATGTTGGCCTGCATATTGCATGGAATGTTGAGCAGGAACTCTGGTCTCTACTCAGGAGATGATGATAGGGAATATTTAGCACTGATAATTGACAAAGATATCCTATGGGACTGCTAACTGAATTAGATTATGTTGTGGATATGCTGGTGGCAAGTAAAGTTTTTTGGCGATGAGGTTTTAATCTTCCTTTTTATTTTTGCTTTTTGTGAATGTGTTTTACATACTCCCATTTGTAAAACAGAATGATTTGCAAACATATCGTGTATTCTACTACAAAAAAAAAAAAAAAAAAAAAATCCAAAAACAGAAAACATTGTTCACAGCCTGTGAATTCCCTGCTTGAGAACCTTAGGCAAAAAATAATTCTCTCTCATCTTTTACTTTGAAAATGTTCCCAATTACCATAGATTTTGTTTGTGTGGTGTTTGCACATAGGCTGTGTTTGAAATGGTGTTCATCTTTCTGAAAGCTTGCTCCAAGTAGCCTGGAGTTTTACTTTTGATGGCCTAACTAATTGAAGACTTAGTTTTATTTCCCTTTTGTGCTCATCTATAGACACAGCTTCATCTGCATCCCATCTCAGTCTAAGTTAAAGCTCTCATATCAGATGCTGCCTCTTCAGCAGAGGTTCTTATTTCCAGTCCCAAATGGGATTTTCCTTGAGGAACTCTTGTCTGCTGCTAAGTACCGTTCTGGTCCAGATGTCTGCCTCTCTGAATTCACGTCCAGAAGACAGGAAGAATTATGTTTTGTTTATTTAATTTTCTCATGCGCTCTGGCCATATGGACAAATTTAGAGTACTGTTGTTGCTGTTGCTGTAGGTTTTTCTATTAACCCAGTGTTTTATTGTGTTCTATATCCACAAAGGACTTCTTTTAAGTGTTTGAATCTCAGGCAGTAACTATGCCAGATTTTGATGTAGATACTGTTATTTTTCCATATTTCTGTGAGATAGATTTCAAGAACACTGTGAATACATAACTTTACAGAACTTCATATCTCCTGTCTAAAATGACATCATAGTGGCATGCTCGCTACATGCATCCTCTATTCACTTTAATTTGTCTCTAAATAATTAGTAACATAATGACTAAAAATACTATAGTAAATTTTCTATAGCTTAGGTAGTTATAAGAAGAGAAAAATAACCTGTGCATTTCAATGAAGATATACTTATTTCTAAATATTTTTAACCATAGTTGGTTGAATCTGCCCATATGGAACTCAAGGAATATGGAGAGCAGATTTTTTTTTGCATCTAGAATAACTTCACAGGAGTATAAATAATGGAACTGAATTATCCACACTCCACATAAAGAGAGAAATCCTTTGATTGAGATGTAATACAGAAAGAAGTAAATTTTAGACTGTATCAAGCCTTGTGACATTTTTTGAACTATTGATAGCATGAGTATTTCTTGATAAGCATAAGTATAAAACATACTATGTAACTCAGCACTTAAATTTGCATCTATGAGAACTGCTTGAATTGTCAGTATAGCACATAAAATACAAAGCAGTCTAGAGACTCTCATGTCCCCTTTCATTTATCCTCAGATATTAAAGCAAAACATCACAAAAGAAGCTGTAGAATATAATTCCATGATATAAATACAGTGGATATTCAGTGTTTCCTCATTAACCCATTATGTAAACAAGTGCTAATATTTCTGGGTAATATGTTCGAAGCATACTTCATCCAAATGAATGAGTGGTGAATGGTTCAGTTATACCCACAAACACCAACCTCCAGGTTCTATCCCAGTTATTATACCTCTTTTTCTGCCTCTTTATCTATCTGCTTTCTCTTCATCATTTCTACTCATGATTTATTTCTCCTTAGCATAAGCATTTTATTAGTAATCTTGAATAAGAATGAAAAATTCACATTTTATAATTAACATTTAATTCTTGTTTGGAAATCCTTTTGGGTGTTTTTTTTTATTGATAGAGTTTTGAGATATTCTAAGGCTCACTCTTTCCTAACTTAATCAATACTTGCTTGAAGAATTCTTTGCAATTTCTTCTAGCATAACTCTTTATGTATTGTCTCACTTTTAAAAAGAATTTTTTTTGGTATTTAATTTTAAATTTAGAGTCATGAGTATTGTATCTGACAATGATCATCAAATATTTAATTTTTACCTAAGTAACTTTTCTTAGATGGTTTCACACATGTAGCCATGCATAATGAGCACTCTCACCCTTATAACCTCTTCTGTCTCTCTACCTCCCAGTTCACCAGACTTCTCACAAAGCTCCCTTACACATTCATATCTTAATCAGTGTGTGTGTGTGTGTGTGTGTGTGTGTGTGTGTGTGTGTGTGTGTGGTGACTCACTGAGTTCTACCAGGGCCATCTGTGTGACCATGGCTTTGGAACTATCCATTGGAGCCTAGTGGCCTCAGGAATGGGTACACAACTAAAGACCTCCTCCCCAAAACAAACAAACAAATAAAAACTATTAATAGCCAATGCCCACCATTAAAGACCAGGGATCTATAAGGCCCTCCCCCTTCCATAACTGATTGTTGATAGAGCCAGTCTTGTGTGGGCCCAGTGTAGACAGTATCTGCTATAATTTGTTTTATGTGAAAATCTAAGGCTTGTAGCTTAGGTTGCTTTGTTGTAAATACTAGAAGCCACACTTTTCTCTATATTCTACATCCCTTGATAAAATCAGAGGGGCTGAAATTTTATTTCCTTTCTCATACTATGACTCTCTATATTGCTCCTAAATACACATTGTCAGATTTGGCCAAATTAACAAATGATTGACATAAAGATCTTAAAGATGTTTAGAATGTTAGGTTGTCCTGGTGGCATCTTTTTTTATTATTTAAATTTTTTTCTTTCCTTTTACATACCAACCTCTGTTCCACCTCCCACCCCTTCTCCACCTCTCCCCCATCTGCCCCATCATACCCCCATCCCCTCCTCATAGAAGGTGAAGGCCTGCCTTGGATAGTGAACACAGGCTGGCATACCAAGTTGGGGCCGGACCTAGCCCCTCCTCCTTGCATCAAGGCTGAGTAAGGCATTGCACCATAGAGAATGGGCTCTAAAAAGCTAGTTCATGTACCCAGAATAAGTTCTGGTCCCATCGCCACTGCAAGGGGGTCAGAACCATTACAGGAAAAACCATGAAGATAGCTAACCCAAGCTAGTGGGAGTTCATGGACTCTGGACTGACAGCTGGGGAGCCTACATGGGCTGAACTAGGCCTTCTGAATGTGAGTAAAAATTGTATAGCTTGATGTGTTTGTGGGTCCCCAGTGAGAACAGAAAGATAAAGATAAAGAAAAATAGCTACAGAGG
This sequence comes from Onychomys torridus, assembly GCF_903995425.1. Taxonomy (NCBI): domain Eukaryota; kingdom Metazoa; phylum Chordata; class Mammalia; order Rodentia; family Cricetidae; genus Onychomys; species Onychomys torridus. The sequence continues at coordinate 46,911,956 of NC_050460.1, forward strand.
TAGTCTCAGTACAATGTGTATGAAGTTCATGAATGATTTCAAAATTTTTGGTATAAGAAAGCAGTTTGTGTATCAAGCTATCTGTCTATTATTTCTCCTGCAGTTATACATAAAATGTTTTTACATTAAAAATGGATAAATACTATAGAATTGTATTACATGAAAAATATAGAATATACAATTTCATAGAGACAGAAAGATTAGACATTATCAAAAGATGGAGAAGAAAGGAATATAGAGCAATGATTTCCTAAGTATAGAATCTCTGTTTTGTGTGATGGATAAGCCCCACAAACAGACAGTAGTATCAGGACATAATATCATGAATGTAATAAATCAATACAATTAATGTAATTAATAAATATCATAAATATAGTTATTTAATGAATACTGTGAATGTAATCAATGAATATCACAAATCTAATTAATATCATGAGTGTAATTAATGAATATCATGGGTGTAATTAAAAATAAATAAAAAATAAAAATAAATAAAAAAAACATAAAGCAGTTTGACAGGTGGTAGTGGCACATGCCTTTAATCCTGGCACTCAGGAGGCAGAGCCAGGCAGATCTCTGTGAGTTCAAGGCCAGCCTAGTCTATAGAGCGAGATCCAGGACAGGCACCAAAACTATACAGAGAAACTCTGTCTCAAAAAACCAAAAAAAAAAAAAAAAAAGAAAGTTTGATTATAATTTGGTTAAATCTCAAAATATGGAAACTTGCACTAACTGTGGATATTAGGTTACAAGTAAATAGAAGCATCAATAATTAATAATTACTGGGTAAGGGTAGTCACCAAGAAACAATGTTTATGTAATTTTCACAATAGCATAAAACCATTTTATGCTACACTTTAAAACCCATAACTTGGCCAGGTGGTGGTAGTGGTGGTGGTGCATGCCTTTAATTCCATCACTAGGGAGGCAGAGGCAGGTAGATCTCTGTGAGTTCAAGGACAGCCTGGGCTACAGAGTGAGTTCCAAGCCAGGCTCCAAAGCTGCAGAGAGAAACCCTGATGTAACAAAAACAAAACAAAAGCAAGCAAGCAAACAAACAAACAAAACAAAACAGAAAAAAACTACAACTTGATAAGTAGGTGGTATTCCATACAAATTTTTAGATACCTCATAATCTATATGTACTTGGCAATAATGTATGACACATAATCCTAAGAGATAGATGATAATATTTACAAGTATTATGCCTAATTTTAAATAAAATGATAATTGCATTTTTATTTTCTTTTTCTGTACTTGAATATTAAACTATACCAACATGTACATACATATTTGGATGTAACTTATGGACAAGTGAATGCCATCAGTATTTGAAATGACACATTGTTTCCTCAAAATACTGACACAAAGTATTATGAAAAAAAATTGAAAAATTCAGATTCCCTTGCACTGTGGAAAAATACATTAATATACTTTTATCTATTATGTAGTTATATTAATTTTAAAAAAATTTTGTAAAAACACAAAAATATGCTTAGAAATAGTAGTCATGTAAGTCTATTTATGCCTGTTGTAGTGGGACACTATATATAGTTTTCATGACTTAAATGAATAAAGGGTTCATTGGAATTTGTTTCCAAATTATATTCCATGCTACCTTACTTGAATAGTTGGAAATCCTGACTATATAAATTGTGCATTTCCTGCACTGGATTAACTGCAAGCTCTTTGCCTGCATGGGTGGCAGCACATGACTTTGTGCAGTAGACATCATGGAATGCTGGCTGAGTGCACTGAAGGTAATTCATGGTCAGAATTCTGATCAAACACTGTACTGTGCTGTAATAGAGGGCTGGGTGGGGCCTTGCTGATATAAGCAGGAAAGCTCATGTATAAACTTACAGACCTCCAGTATCTTACAGTCTGTCTCTTGTTTTATTTTCTGTCCTTGTGCTCAGACTAACACGCCTCTTGTCTACTTCCAACTAATTTACTGTAAACTGGGGCATGAAATTCAGGTAACTAAGCTTATGTGTGGCGTGTAAGAGAATAGGATTTGAGTTACATACTGTAATGAGTGGGTTTCTAGAGCTTGTTTGAATGCAGTCTTCTCAATATTTATTTATTGAATTGATCAAAAATTTATAAATGTCTGCTTGCATAGAGCCTATCAGTACCCTGCAATAATGATTTAGGGAAGCTCAATACAATTGTATTTAAATTTTCACAGCAGCTAGTGTTCAAAGAGTTAAATGTGCAGGCATTAGATGTAGTGTAGTTATAGTATTTTTAATGTACATTTCTGTTGTGTATTAAATAAAAGTAAATAATGTATATGGTGTTATCAAATTTCTAGGATAATTTCAGGCTCTTTGCAGAGTAAACATTGCATCCTACACAAAGGCCGTATTTTATTCTTAGCTAGCCAGGATTCATCTAACACTTGGAAGTCACTTTAGAGAGGGGGCTGAGACACATGTGGGAATGCTGAAGAAGCCCTGATGTTGATTATATCGATAAGGTACTTTTGAAGAAGTGTCAAGAAATGAACAGCTGTAAAAAAAAAAAAAAAAAGGAAAAACTGAAAAAGCAAAAGTTACCAGCATCTGCTGATTGTTTTCATGGAACGAAAATCATCTTGTGGAAAACAGATTGCATCCCCTCCCCTCTGTTTTCCAGTGCCGCGTCCAGGCTGTCAGAGAGCGAGAAGGGAAAGGAGGCATGAAGAATTGTCTAATAGCTAGCAATAGCCAAAACTGTAACAGAGTGCCTCAGAAAGTAGTGCATGCCTGTTATTAAAAGAGATAAGAAAAGGATAAAAAAAAACGTAAGAGATGAAGCGAGAAAGATGTAGATAGCTCAACAACAACCTCAGAGGCCGGTCAGATCTGATGAGGTCATTGTTGTACTGAGGCTGTCTGGACCTCACTTTGTTGGGAAGACAAATACAGTCAGTATTCCTGTTTCCCCAAAGAGGCTTCTCAGGGCTTTAGTGATGGTCTCATGCCAACCAAAGTCACCAAGACTGTGACACATGTAATACAGTATATATTTAAGGGAGCTATTAGTTGGGATATAATCTTCCTGTCATGATAATTGATTTTGGAAGATGATATATAATAGCTCTACTGTTTGAGGTTTTTCTGAATCTCTTCAAAGTAATTTGAAACATTGTAGCAGTGCATATCTTAATTTTAATATAGTCAAGTCCAAACATTATGGATAGCCTCATATTGAATAAACTTAACAATCATTTCCTAAAGTTATGTGGTATCCAGTCTGTGTTCGGTCTCTCTGACTGTAGCCCAAATGTGTTTTGTGGATTTTATATTTTCCTGAAAGCTATATACAAACTGTCTTCACATATAATTATTTTATATGAAGTAAAAATACTTGAGTATTTGAGAGGCCATTTTTTTAAACAGAGAGGTATTTACACTTGACCTTTATGGGCATAATTTCCATTTTTGTGACATGTGTATATTACCATAATTTAAATTCTACATTTTTATGAATAAAATTCTGTTACTGTGTTTCTTTGATAGGAGACTATAAAGTCATGTGATGTACCTAGGAATTAATTGACCATAAAAAGTTTATAGTTAAGGAAAACAGAAAAGTAGTGAAAATAGAAATTGCTAGTATGTGAAATTAAACATCACATATTGTCCTATCCTGCTTAGTAATATTTTGAGACCATTTACCTTCTCTGAGACATACAATTCCTTAATTGTACAGTGTGTGAAATATGTGAGGGTGCCTTGGGGTTAATGAGATGAATATAACAACTTAGAATTTCTGTAGTCTTTGTGATTATGGGGTTCATTTGCTAAGTCCTACCTTGGTTTGTGCCTTTGCTGTAAATGGTAAATAGACAAGCCAATAGTGTGCCCTCCATTCCTCTAAGAGTTTTTTTTTTTTTTTAAGTCTTTTAGGCTAGTTTAAATATTCTGTGTTCTGTTGGTAAGCACCACTTACCAAAGAACTTCAAACTTCTGGTTCTATTGTATATATTCACACACATACCTTTCATCCAAACACAATTCATATGTGAGTTTGTTATTGCTCAGCACACTGAAGTTTAGAATGGTTAAGTTCCCTGCTATATGATTCACACTTGTCATCATTTAAAGTTGAGTGAAGATCTATGTGAAAATTCATACATTTTTCCTATTATGCCATCAACCCCTTAGCTTTCATTTTAGAGGATTATTTATTTGTTTACTATTTATGTATTTATTTATTTATTTGTTGGTTGGTTTGTGTGTCTGTTTGCGGAGATGTGCACATTTCTGTGTGTATGAAGATGCCATAAGAGGGCATAAGATAGATGCCTTGGAGCTAGAATCATAGGCTTTTGGTGGGGAGTATCTGGTCTGAGGAGTGTGTGCTGGGGTGTGATTTCTAGTAGCCTTGATTGTACAGCCAGCACATTAACTGATACACTATCTCCCCAGCTCTTTTCTTACCTTCCTGCAGGGGTAATAAAATCATTCAGCAGATCAACATTTTCTGCAGAAATGATGGGTATGATAAAGACTAGAACATCCAAGTAGACAGGAAAACAGCATCAGTGAAACAAGTTAGAAACCCTTCTGGGTGTAGAAGTCCGACATTAGAGTGGAGTGTAAGCCACAAAGAAGAGTACAAGACCCATACATGTAATATCATGAATGTATACCTTTTTGAGGTCTTGGCTTGTTGTTTTTAACTATTAGAAATTGAAGTCATGTTCCCATGCATTTGGGCTGGACTACCACTGAGCATCCCAATTTTTTTGTCTTTGTTTTGAATTAAAAACAGGGTCTTACTAAGTTAGCTAATTGATTTTGAACTTATTCTATAGCCTAGGATAACCTTAGACTTCTTATCCACCTTTTTCGGTCTGTCAAGTGACTGGGATTATGGCTTATTCCACCAGAACAAGCTAGCTTGTAGATAATCCTATTACTAACTCCAAATTAAAGTTATTTATTATCAATCATGCTATTTTCAGAGAACCTATATTCTAGGCAAGAGTATCAAAAACCAAAACAAAAAAAAAGTAGGTTGTCACTATTGTTAATGGTAGTTCTGTTTTCAAAGAATTGGCTTTAGAAAGTTGTATTTTTGTGTTCATTAACGATTAGACAATAACAAAAAGCACCATAAATGTCTATAAACAGTGAATTGGTAAGGAAGGTATTCTAAATTTTACATAGAGTCGAAACTAAAGAAAGTGCTATTTACTATTCAAAATAGGCCTAGAAAGATGATAAAACTTAGCCCAATAAAGATGAAGAGAAGAGAAGAAAAGTAATAAATGAGATGTATCACAAGATGTCTACAGGCAGCAGCAAGTAGCATTGTTTAGCTGGAGGGTAGAGAGTATGAAAGTAAGAAAGAAGAAATGAGACAAAGGTTCCTACTAATTGCTCTGTGACACTCCAGTTTAACATCTAATTATATGCAAAAGAAATACAAGAATATGTAGCTAAAGAAGGAACCAAGACTACTCATTGCCCATAAAAGGCAAAAACGGAACATCTTCAAAAAGACAGAAAAACCAAAACAATTGATGCCTGCTTACATAGTGCAGTACCTGCCTCTTTAAACTGTTGGATACCATTCAGTTTATCCAGTGGAATGCCACCCTGTTTACAGAGTGGAGCTCAGTCTTGTTTGCACACTGTAGTACTATCCATTTTATACCATAGAGCACCATCCAATTTACACCATAGAGCACCATCCTATCCTATTTACACAGTGGAGTAGTGAAGTACCTGCCTGTTTATACAGTGGAATGCCATCCACTTTATAGTGAAGTACCATGCTGTTTACAAAATGGAGAGCTGTTCTGTTTACACTATGAAGCACCTGCCTGTTTATGTAGAATAGTGGAATACTATTTAGTTTACACAGTGGAGTACTGTCAAGTTTACACAGTAGAGTACCACCCTGTTTACACAGTGAAATACAATCCTATTTACACAGTGGAGTATTGTCCTGTGTACACAGTGGAGTACTGTCCATGCATGTCAGCAAACAGAACATAAATGTGTGCATCATTTAAGTTGCAGGTCAGATATGAGTTCTCATCCTGCAACAGCAAATACAAGAGTTTGTGGATTATGATTGTTTATCCATGGGTCAGAAATCCAATTACTGCTTATCTTTCTAGGAAATCATTAGATAAAGACATTTAAAGGCTTAGAGTGCACTAATGATATGTTTTATTTGATTCTGTTGCTATGTACATAGATTTTCTCAAATTGTTTAAAATAATTCCAGAGAAATAGTTACCCCACAGAAGAGCACACCAACTGGTTATCTGATATCAAATGCCCAGTTCTGAAACACACATAAAAGTAACATTGTATAGACTGAGCAGGTTTTGTATATATATAAAACAATAATAAAAAAAGAAGCTACTAATTTTAAAAGAGCTCAGAGGGGTATAAGCAATGTTTTGAAGGGAGGAAAGGGAAGGGGAAATTGTTGTGATTATATTACAATTTCAAAACATAAAACAAATAATTAAAAATAGTTTAATATTCAATGATATATTTATGGCCTAAGTATTTTCCCATTTTATTTTCTTATTAAATAAACAGTAAGAATTGTAATTGAATTGTTTACTTCAATTGAAGTAAACATTCAAATGAAAGGAGAAATTAATGACAGAAAGAAGAGATGGAAATACATAGGATGAGATGGACACACAATGAAATGTAACAGATGGTGTGAACATGATTTGTCCCTAGCAGAACAGAATAATAAAGAAAAGCCAGGGTTGCATTCCATGAGATTTCTAGCCTGTATGGAACACTTACTCTGAAAAACATCAGTAAAATGTGTAGATTTGTTTGGCTAGGTTTGTTTTTTCTTACTCTGTGATTAAATGTTTCTAGAAATGCAGGCACTCAACCCAGTCTAGGAAGGAAGGAAGCTGCAGAGATTGCAGAGGGAAAACGAATTCTGGGAAGGGTGTGCATTGGAGAATATCTCCAAGGACAATGTGGATGTTTTGGTGTATTTGGGATGATATTCCTCATGTTTCTTGGCATGGTAATAAAACAAGAATTCCTATTGACACTTAATGGTTTGAATCCTGGTTCAAATATGCCTGACACTAGACTCTTATTGAACTGCTGAGTCTCTTGGAGATATGTATTTTTCCCTATGTGTAAATTGGGATAACCCTGGTACTTACAGGGCTTTTATGAAGATGGGACCTCAATTAAATAAAGGATGCCTAGAGAGAGTTTGGCACAAGTTGTTGATGGCTATTTTTCATTGTCTTTGTTTTTAAGTTCCTGAGTCAATAGACACACAACAAGACATCATTCAGATGACAAGAACCCACAAAGCTATTCATATCAGAATTCTATTATATAGATACTGAGCCTAGACCTATAGATAACCTGGCTATATATGTCAGAGTTGCTACTTAACCTTATTTGACTCAAGCTTCATTCTTACTTCTTTTCATACCTTGTACAAAATCAGAATGCATTTTATTTTTTAAATCTGGAATCCTCAACATCAAGTATTCTCTTGGGTTTTACTTTTAAATGTTCCTAGTGATTGAAATTGATTGATAGCATTTAATAAATTATTCATAGATCCACTTAAACCCTTCAGTAAAAGGTGTCTGACAGTAATTTAATGTTTCATTATTATTGCTGTCCTGTGCAAAGAAAAACTAGAATCCCCCAGAACTTTCAATTTTACAAACTCTTGCTCAACTTCTGACCAATCTCTAGTCAGAGCTGAAAGTCATTTGGTTGTAACTCGCCATGTGAGTTGAGTACATGTTGCATGCAACCTCTGAGTTTCCTATCTATGATAGTTTCCAGTAGCATGCTGTCCAGTAATCCATTGTGCTTCCTCAAGAGAAGGGAGGAAGTTGTAATTACTGTCATTCTGTTTCTGGGGAAACTTATGCAAGGGAATTAAGGACTTCCTTGAGATCATACAGGACATCAGTGACATTCTTAGGAATACTACTACTACTACTACTAGTACTACTACTACTACTACTACTACTACTACTACTACTACTACTACTAAACCTAGAACAGCCAGCACCACAGACTCATTACCTCTCAGATATAGATATACAAAGATGCCTCTGTTGAATCTATGCACAGTTATTAGTACTTGAATGTATAAACATTTTATGAGAAGAGAAAAATAATGTTTAGTATTCAAGATGGAGAAAACCCATTTCTATTTCGAAGCTCGTTTAACAGGTTGATAGCTTACAATTTACTTAACATACTTGTGCATTACTTTTGATTCTGATAGTAGTGAGCTGTGTCTTCTTTTATGTCCTTTGCCATATGCCAGCAGTTGTAAAATCTGCTTGGCTCTTAACACTCTGTATAGGACACATTTCCTAAGAGAGAAAGCAAAGGAAAAAAAAGAACAAAACCGTTCAGTTGCTAAGAAGGAAAAATTGTATAGCTCAATAATTAAAAATCTAGCCTCTGGTCTAGAGAGATGGCTCTGCGACTAAAGAGCAGATACTGTTCCTGAGGAAGACCTGAGTTCAGTTCCCAACTGTCTGTCACAACCGCCCTACGGGGACTTTCACCTCTGCCCCTCACAGCCACTGTCACCAGTATGCTCATATACACCCCCACACTACATCCCCTGCACTCTCTCCACACAACCCACACACACATAGACACACATACACAAACATATATGAATAATTAAAAATAAAATGAATCTTTAAAAAAATTCTAGCCTCAGGAAGCTTAACCTTTGTCTTCAAAGGACATGGAATGAAAAATGAAAATGTACTGGAAATATGAATACACATTGATAAGTTTTCTTTTGAATAAGAAATATGTCATTTGATGAATGCTTAATACATGTGATGCTTATGCTAAGGATTTAAGAAAGCCACACCAGAAAGCCTTATGTCTTGTTCTATTTGCTATGTTAGACATCCAGCCAAGGCATCCTAATCCTGCAAGTCTTAATGACACCAGGTTGAGAGCCTAGGTTAAGTTAGTAATAAGCTAATAATAAATGACAGAACATACATATGGATACTTTGATTTGTATTTTTGTTTGTATTGTCTACTTACCATTATTTTAATTTTTTAAAAGAAATGGCATCTCTATGTAACCCTGGCTGGCCTAGAACTCACTATGTAGACCAAGCTGGCCTCAGACTATCAGGGATCCTTCTGCCTCTGCCTCTTGAGTGCTGGAATTAAAGGTGTGCACAGTCTCACCTAGCCTAATTTCTTCATTTAATTTAGCTAAGCTTTTTTTGTGTGATTGTATACTATTGATCCTGTGAGTAATGCTTTTACTATTTGAGCCTAATATTCAGAAAATCACAAAGCTTTCTGATAATCTTTTCTTAGCTATAGATGCTCATTCACCAGAATCCAGAAACATTTGCAAATATCATATATTCTATGTAATTATCTATCTAATAAGAAACTTCAACAGTCATGTTTTGGCCATTTTAAAACTCCCCTTTTTCCATCTACACACACACCCACTACTAGATTAAGTGTGTTTGTGTGTATGTGCAGATGTTCATGGTTGGATCTATGTGTGTGTGTGTGTGTGTGTGTGTGTGTGTGTGTGTGTGTGTTTTGTTTTCTCTGTGTACATGCATGTGTATGTTATATGTGAGTATGTATTTGTATGTGAATGTGTTTGTGTGTCTTTCTATCTGAGAGTGTATGCATGTGTCTAAGTATGTGTGTATGAATGAGTGTGTGTGTGTGTGTGTGTGTGTGTGTGTGTGTGTGTGTGATTTGCTGGGACTGGACCTGGACCTAATTGTTTGACAATATAATTGAAAGGACAGCTTCATGAAATTTTATGGTCTTTAAAGTATCAAATCATTTTCACTTCAAGATTCTTTTTTTTTCCTATTTCATAAAACTGAGAGATTCTAGGTGCCAAGGTTGAGAATTTGGTGGTGTTAGAATTTGCATGGTTTCCTACCAAAGCCTCATTTCAGATGCAATAGGAAGATGCAATTTGCATGCTGTTAAGGATGTAACATATGCACAGAGTGGTATCATGCCAAAGCAGATAATGTTTGCTGCTTGAGCAGCACCTCTAGACCTGGTATGCTAATAAGGAAGGATGCCCTTCATAAATCCTGTCCTTTACTCTTATTCTTCCATGGGAACAGTGTACATGCTAATGTGGATCTGAATTTTTTGCATATACAAAATATACATATAATCTATAAGTTTATGTAAGCATATGCTGTAATTGTTTATGGATGTACATACAGTGTTTAAGGATATATATATATACACACACACACAAATACACACACATAGATAAGTAGACAGTGTCATTTCAAGTAGATTTTGTTTAACTTTGTCTTTTGAAGTGTTCTATTAATATAATTAAAAGTATATGAAGAGTGTACATTTTAACAAATGTGATGCTTCAGATTCAAATGTAATCATTTTAAAATTTTGATATATTAGAAAAATAGTAGCAGGTTATTTTATAGTGGAGGATTAAAATGTCAGACACCAATGTCTACCTTTCTAACCTCAAATGCAACTGTATAGTTTGAGAGAAAATAATTAAAACTGTGTAGCTTTTTCCATTTGAGTTCAATAGGAAACTTTAGATTGGATGACTTAGGCTCTAGATACCTTGATTTTAAATGAAATCTTTGTATAAGTATCCCATAGTGACTACTTCTTCCTAAGATACTGCCTTTGCTGAGGAATGATTGTAAATTGAATTACCACATTTCAGGCTAAGATGACTCAACTGCCCGAGGCAGAGAAGGAAAAGATTGCTGAGCAAGTCGCTGATTTCAAGAAGGTGAAGAGCAAGCTGGATGCTGAGATTGAGATCTGGGACGACACAAGCAATGACATCATTGTTCTTGCCAAGAAGATGTGTATGATCATGATGGAGATGACAGACTTCACAAGGTAATTGCATGGGAAGCGATGTGTGACAGCTGGCGATGACTACATGTTTGTCACATGGCTGAAATTTCCAAGTTTCTTTGAGTGACAAGGGAAAGGCAAATATAGAATTAGAAAGTTACAGATATACAAGTTCAGAATCAGCACCATTTCTTATGAAGCCATTACCAGAGTTGTGGTAAATACAGCACCATTTCTTATGAATCCATTACATCATACTCTTTTACCTTCACACTCTGTAGAAGGGATTATATAGCTTCATGCTAACACACTATCTGTCCACACAAATGGATAATTAGTGGTGGATACCTATTGCAACATCATCAGAATTTGTGGCCTGTGGCATTCCTGAAATTGCAAATCAGTGTATTTGAAACCCCAATTCATAATGATAGCATTGCATATATATATTCCAGAAGCATTATAAATGTTTAAAAATGTTTTGGGACTTTGTAGTAGCACAATCAGACTGGCCTTGGTCTCAGACCCTTGTTTTCTCCATTTTCTGGTATGAACTGCTTGTTCCTTTACCCTCATTAACTAACTCTAGTTCAGTGTAATGGCAGGGAGGGAGAATAAAACTGTGTGAGAAATAACTCAGTTTGATGCTAAGAAGTTGGAGAGACCCACCTTTAAAAGGCTACCCCACAGAAAGAAAAGGATACATAGGCAAGAGAATCAGAAGCCCAGACTGAACAAAATGAAGAGACAAAGGTAATTGTGGAAGTTCTTGAAGAGGAGATGGCCACATGTGAACAGGCACAGGTTACTAAGCCCAAGGTCAAGGACCCCTTAGTCACTTGCCCAAGACACCTTTGTGTAGGATTGCTTTAACCATGTCTACTCAATGAGGGAGCCCTCTTAGTAGCACTGACCTATTTTGGGAGCACTTTGATGAAGATGTTGGTCTCTGTGGTGTTGTGAGTATGCTTTTATGAAAATTTCTCTTAATCCTTCATGGGCTGTAACCTCCTTACTGGGATATTCCAGTGAGTAGACTCCTGTCATTGTCACTGTATGCAACCAATGAGAACAGTTCTAGGTTTGGGGTTAGGGTCTTCCCAGGCCCAAAATGTGCCTAGCTGCTGAGACTGGATTGAAAGGTGGACTATGAGTCCTATGTATGTGGAAACTAAATTCTGATAGTGAAAGGACCCTTACCCTGATTCCAGATCATTTCTCCTGGGAAGGGACTTTCCAGTATGTAAGCAAGTTTTCAATAAAGGCAAAATCTTAAAGAGAACATCTCTTGCAGTTGTCTGCCTACCTACACCCATCCTTTAGGAAAATGGAGGTCATTAAGGGAAACAGAATGTTGGAAAACAGGTTGTAAATGTCTTCACATAATTAACCAAAGAGCAGTAAGATGTGCAATGCTTCTCTTACCAGTTGCTAAGGAATAAAAAACTGAAACAAAACTTACTTAGTTTTCATGTTGCTACTAGAATCACAGAACAGAAAACTACCCTTTGACAGACATGTTACATGTATGAAACTATTATATCACAATGCACTACACACAAAACAACTTTATGATGGAATAATGAATAAGTGCAATTTTAAACTATAATTAATTGGTGACATATAATGCTTTTCAGTGGTAAGATTGAGAACAAGTTTCTAAGTGTTACGTACAAGAAGTAAAAACCTGAATGACCTGAAAATTCTGTTTCAATCAAAGGTTCTAAATAATACTAAAATGAAAATATAACATGGTAAACATTGTAACAAGGACTAGCTACCATGTGTGATTCTTTTATAATAAATGACAAAATAGATATGCACATAAATCACTGCTTTTAAATAACTCGATTGGTAAATATTTGAAGATAATTCACACAAAAGTAAGTGATGTAATTGTACAGTTGTTCAACATCTTTTAAAAAGTCAACGCAGAAAACATGGGGCAAAAAGAACGTGTCAGTAGATGCCTTAATTTGGAATGTAGTATATTCTGAAAGCATTTGTCATCTATGAGCCCTGTTTCTACACCTATAGTTCACTTCAGGTATTATATTTGCAAGGAATAATCTGAAACAAGACTTTTTAAAAATTAACTCCACCAGTATTATTGGTTGATTTTTATTTTTATTTAATGTTTAATTCAATTTGGCCTTAGACAACTATTTTGTCAGTGCATGCTGACCACTCTCACCCTTCACATCCCTCCCTCCCCTGTGTATTCTCTTCCTCCCCATAAATCTCTCTCTGATATTCATGTCTGCTCAATATGCATTGTTAACTGAGACCAACCAGGGCTTTCTCTGTGGGTTTAGAGTGATCTGCTGGAGTCTCATGGATGGAACAGTGGGAATGTAGCTAAAGACAGTGACCCCCTTCTTTCAGTAAGGGGCAGTGAAGATACGGAATGTGATAGTCACCGTAAAGTCACTCCCCACACTGCCATCTTTGTAAAAATAGGATGAGCTGTTGGATAGGGAAGAGTACACCAAAAATAAAGTCAATTCTTTAAGAGGATTTTAATGGAGTGTAAACTATTCAATGAAACAGAAAAGTACTCTGACCTACATTTTGTGAAACAATACCTGTGACTATTCTATCCCTAGTCAATGCTTTGTCTTATTTAGTATAAAAATCATCCTCTAAAACAGAATTTGGTTCCATTTTGTATTCCACTGAAAGAAAATCCACTTTTCAGAGCTCAGAGAGAGTGAAGATGCCCCTCCAAATGTCATTGGAAAGTAAGAAAATTGAACTTACATTATACATAGCATTTCATTATGAATGTCCTTTAGTTATCAGTTTCTATTTTTCCCATTTAAACTCTTGACAGTATTTTTTCTAGTCATAGCCTGTAGCTTGATAATACCCTCTCTTTGCTTTTCATGCACTGAATAATTGAGTTCTGGTCTATGATTCAGTGTCTGCAGGCGGACATTCTAACATTCTCTTTATCTCAGTGTCATTCTGTCTTCCTCCATCTCTTACCACGTGCATGTTTAGTTCTTTCTCCCCATATCTTCACTTCCCCCAGTCACTGACTACACACACACACACACACACACACACACACACACACACACACACATATATATATATATATATATATATATATATATATATATATATATATAATATAGGCATGTATATAGTTTTCCATAGGAACCAACATTAGTCTATAGTATTAAGCAATAACATGTTTTGGAGTTCCCTCGTGAATGACTTAATCATAATTTAAACTTTCTAAGACTTGATGATGCTGTATGACAATTATGGAATCATTTTGGAAAAACAGTTTCTAATTTAGTTTGGATGGGCCCCTAAGCTAGTAACAGTTAACTACATTTCAATTATTTCATACAAACTTTCTACACATTAAGAGGGGATTAGCTTCCTGTCATCAAAATAACTCCTTTAGACACCCAGAATTTCACCTTTATGAGATGTACAAAAGCATGTACATTTAAAATGACCTTGTATGATATTATCTTAGCCAGTGTTCTATTGCTGTGAAGAGACATCATGATCATGGCAACTCTTATAAAATGAAGCATATATTTGGGGCTGACTTACAGTTTCAGGGGTTCAGTCCATTGTCATCACAGTGGGAAGCATGGCAGCATGCAGGCAGATATGGTACTGGAGAGGTAGCTGAGAGTTCTATATCTGGATCTTCAGGCAGTAGGATGAAAACAACTCTGGGCTTGGCATGGGCTTTAAAATTCTCAAAGACCACCCCTATTGACACACTTCCTCCAACAAGTCCACTCCCTGGTGACAAAACATTCAAATCTATGAGCCTATGGGGGCCATTATCATTCACACCACCACAAATGTATTCATTAGATTTCAGTAAATCTGTTGCTTGTCCTTTGACATGAGCATGTGTCTATATAGCAGGGATTGAGATGCTGAAACTACTCCATGGAGAAGGCATTGATGAAATGACCCTAGATAAACACAGAAGAAAGCAGGGCCCAAACAGAAAAAGTGCTGCAATGCTGAGCACAGGTCTGGTCCATCGTACTTCATAGCTTTGATGATTAGAAACATAAAATCAAGGGGATCACAATTGAGAACTCCTGTGGACTTTGACTTTTGAGAGAACAGGAAATGTGGGACAGGTGACCAGCAATGCTCCCCTATTTGGGAAATACCACTATCCCAAAGAAATGACAGAAAATTATAACACACACCAAACGTATTATCCTCACCACTGCCCAAAATATCAGTCATTAGAAAATGAGAAGTTCATTATATTGAGGGAAAAGAATGTCACCTTACCCAGGAATGGGAAAATTCCTGCTCAGGAGATGCCAGGAGAATGCAAGATGGCTTTGCATGTGAGACTCCAGCTCATCAGATATCCCATTCCTCTATGAAACAAACACAAAATTAAAAATAATACTGATGTACAACAATCCTAAAAAAAAAATCAAAATTTAGAATCCTATCTGCCTACCTCCTTCTATTGATAGGAATAGATGTGAATGTAGATTTTTATAAACATATATTTAAAAAATCAGAGAGGTGAGCCAGAAAGAAGTGGTGGGATGTAGGAGACAATGATTTAATGAAAGTTAGGGGAAAATGGTTAAAAAATAAAAAAATGTATTTAGTGACAAATTATCAAGCATCCAAAGAGGAAAAGAGTCAAAGAAAAATATTATAAGGCTCATTAAAAAAAAGAAAAGTAAGACATTTAACCAAACTGCTGTGTGCAACTGGATAAATTGGATAAAATGTCTGTGAGCTAATGATAATGAAGCAAAAGATGAGAGGGAAAGAGGCTGAAATGACATAGATGATCTCAGCACACATACAATTAAAGTTCTGAAGACTAAGAACAGAATAATGTTTAGGGATACACCATCATTTTCCATGTATAAAATGAAACCTCAATTTGCATATCAGAAGTTTTACGCATACCTAGCGAACTTGGGCTGGAACAATCTTTACTAAGCACAGGTTTTATACAATGTATCACGCACACACAATAGCATTTTGTAAATGTACATCTAGGTGAGGCAACACAAGGAAACAACTTGAATACTACTAACTCAGAGAAAGAAACCCCTCTTGCCACAAAGGCAAATAGCAACATTGTGTCTCTTCTGATCCTTGTGAACACTATGATGCCTCAAATAATCTGCTTTTATTTTTGTGTATTGCTTACTGAATTGTTCTGCAGATTCTGACTTAGGCCCCTTCTGTATCTTTTCATCTTCCACTTTGCCTGCCCTACGTTCTAGTTTGTGGTAGTTCAGTATGAATGTTTGCTTTATTGTTTGTATTTGAAGGCCTTGATAGTATCATTTTTATAGGTAATTTATTTCTTGTGTATATCTACATCATAACTCAGCTCCCCATTGTGTAGTCTATAACGTCTGCCTTGCCCTCTCTTATTCCTCATTAACCCCTGTTCTGTATCTTCTTTGGATTAAATTATGCTATTGTTATATTGTTGCATAGTGTTTACATTCTTCTAATAATGCTAACTGAAGCAGTCTTACTTAGTCTGTAGGTTGATCCTGAAAGGCTTAGAATAATACTGATATAATTAATCTAGGCAGGAAGCACACACACACACACACACACACACACACACACACACACACACACGAGTACATACACTTACGGCAGAAAGCTGAATTAGATTTGTATCTAGTCTAATGTGTCTATACAATTCTATGGAAAATAGTACTAGATGCGAAGGAGTCTTAACTGAGGTGCAGTGAAATGTCAGGCAGATATCTGGCAATGAAAAGCCTCAATTCCTCTCACCAGGTATCACGTGAATGTTCAGAGTGGCCATACCCATTTATGTGACCTATAACTATGGAGAAAACATCCCAAGAGACACAAGTTTGTGCTTTCTGATTAGTTATTTCGTGATGGAGATTCAAAGGCTGTCTTTGAACTCACTGTGTAAGTGACGGTGACCCTGAACTCTTGCTGCTCCTCGCAGTCCCACCACCAAACATGTTGGGTCAGATGCATGTGTATCATGCCTGTTGGCAAGCAGATGTGAAGATATTGACAGACAGACAGAATTCCATAATGAAAGAGAATTTAAGAGACCACAAAGAAAGTACAACAGGCAAAGAAAGATGTGGGGCCAGGGTCAACAAAATTTCACAGAGTAACCAGTGAAAAGTTCCAGTTAAAGTCTCCAAATAGGACCATGAGGGCTGGTGCCAGTGACTGTCACCTTACTATTATCTTCTGTCCGAACAGTATCATTAAATGGTAAGATAGAGAAGACGACTTCCTAAAAGCCATGTACCGAAGGACGATAGATGCATTCAAAAGACTCAAAGCAGTGACTAACAGAAAAGTGGCCAGGACAGATTTTTGAGATATCCGAATGCTTTAATGAGTATATTTTTGGTTTTAAGAAAGAAAAAAAAAAGAATGAGGAGGAATAGAATGAGATTGTGAACAGAGGATGAAGAGCTAAAGCCATCCACGAGTCAGACAACATAAACAGTAAGGTGAAAAATCCCCAGGAAAAGGATGATGATGATGATGATGATGATGATGAAGAAGATGATGATGATGATGATGAAGATGATGATGATGATGATGAAGATGATGGTGATGATGATGATGATGATGAAGATGATGATGATGATGATGATGATGGTGATGATGATGGTGATGAAGATGAAGATGATGATGATGATGAAGATGATGATGATGATGATGATGGTGATGATGATCGTGATGATGATGATGATGGTGATGACGATGATGGTGATGATGATGGTGATGATGATGGTGATGATGATGATGATGAAGATGAAGATGATGATGATGATGATGATGATGGTGATGATGATGATGATGATGATGAAGATGATGGTGATGATGATGATGATGATGATGATGATGATGATGATGATGATGAAGATGATGATGATGATGATGAAGATGATGATGATGATGATGGTGATGATGATGATGATGAAGATGAAGATGATGATGATGATGATGATGATGAAGATGATGGTGATGATGATGATGATGATGATGATGATGATGATGATGATGATGATGATGATGATGATGATGATGATGATGATGGGTGTGAGCATGAATCTACATGGATTTGTGGGGCTGTTTCTTCTAATATTGACTTTAGTGAGTGAAGAGAGAAATTTCATGTTCGTATAGCATTTAGGTGAATTGAGTGAACCATCCTCTTTGTATTGTAAGATCCCTGTCTATCCTCTTTTTTTTTCACTTGCCTCAGTTTTTAATTATCTAATTCACTTTCCCCACTTATTTCCTGTTTAGATATCCATGCCAAGTAGAAGTTGTATAAAATTCTTATCTTTGGCTTATACTCAGATTTTTAAAGGACAGATACATTATAGATTTATATACATTCAATGTACATTAACATTTATAAGCTGAATATGTAACATTATTATAAAACAAAGAACCTATAAAAGTAAAGCAACCAGTAAAGTAACAAGGGATTAAGAAAAAAAATGTGAGGTTAAGCATAAATTTAACGTTTCGCTTATTTTACTAGCTTGTTAAATTACCTTTTTTTTTTTTCTTCCTCGAGACAGGGTCTCTCTGTGTAGCTTTGTGCCTTTCCTGGAACTTACTTGGTAGATCAGGCTGGCCTCGAACTTACAGAGATCCACCTGGCTCTGCCTCCCGAGTGCTAGGATTAAAGGCGTGCGCCACCACTGCCCGGCTGTTAAATTACCTTTAATGTTAAAATTCAAGGTTGTAATTTTAGCTCACCCATGATACTAAGAAGAAACATGGTGAATGTATCAGTTATTTTTTGTCAGTGTGGACCACACACATTCATTGACTTCTCAAGGGAGTTGATGTGATCATGTCTACAGTTTCAAGGGAATAAAATGGTGGGGATGCCCCGTTGTAGTCTGGATGGCAGAAGCTTGCCACATCTGCTGTTGTTCACATCTGACCAGATCAAAACCAGACAATGTGGACAAGAATCGGAATCAGAATTACTTTCAAAGCTCACACAGAGGGATCTGCTAAGCCACAGTCCCAAACATTCTATACCCTGCTACACCAGTTGGGGACCAAGTTAACCCATGACCTTTTCCATGGACCGGCTTGAAGAAGGATCATGTAAGGGAGTCTGCTCAGTCTGGGATCTTAGTCAATTAAAGATGTAAACCTCGAGTTTCTGGTCTATTAAACTAATAGATTCCAAATTGCATTATTGGAAATGCTAGCCAGGAAAAAAATTAATTAAAATACAAGAAGCAAGGATGATTAAAGAAGTTAAAAAACAAACAAACAAACAAAAAAAAACAACAACTTTTTTCCTTTGCGGATAGCCCCTGGGAAAACAACAGTGCAAACACAGGGGCTGTTTTAGGTGATAGACTATACTAAACAGGGAGCATGGCAAGGTTGGAAGTAAGAGTTGTAATGTATTATGATTTGTCTCTATACTTACTCTGAGAAAAGTAGAGTGGTATGTTACTTTTGTCTATAATTCTGGGCAAGTAAGCAGTTTGCATAACAACAGGTGCTGCTAGAAAGCATGCGTGAAGATTATTTAGGTTTTTCCAACTAGGAAATATAGGAAATTGCTTTGGGAAATAAAAGAAAGAGCAAGGTCAGAGCATGTTATTTATTCAAGAGAGGCAACTTTAGACTCTCCACTCACACCCTCTGAGTGGACAACCTTTACAAAAAGCAATGTCTTACTGAAATACTTTTAATCTAGTTTGAAGGCATTCTGATACATCAGTAACTTCAAGGATGTTGTGAATACAAGCTAGGGTGTTGTAAGAAAATTCACAAGTACACTGAGTGAGAACACATTGGAAAATAAACCCATTTCTAGTTTTATAAAAGCTAAACACAGAAAGATTCTCACAGTCTATAGGTGTCATTGGCAAAGGCATCTACAAACAGGTGTATTGTGTGTCCACACTGCAAAAAAGGAAGAGGTACAAGATGAATTTTAGACTCTTAAAATCTCTCCAACTTAAACTGAATCCAGAGACAACTAAATTTTGCTTCACATAATCTGGAATAAGCCTGTAATTGTTTTGCAAGAAATACAACATTTTTTTATTTTACTCATTTCTTATGTCCATTTTAACTTTTAAATATTTCTTTTTCCTTGTTTGCAATGTTTTTCTACAGTTAAATTTAGCATGCACAAGTACACACACACACACACACACACACACACACACACACACTTTTATCCACATCACATTTTTCATCATAATTCTTTTCACTGTTTATAGTTAGACATGTGAGGGTGGAGGCCATAGTTAGTAATGTGATATTTAACAGCAAATAGTCTCTCATTTGACACATATTATGTCCTGCACAAATATTAATTGACTACATATAATAGGTAAAAATAGTTTTATATATTTAGATGCTATTTTTTTTATTTTCCTGAAATGCTATTTTCAATAGAATACAATAGCTCACCAATAAATACACAGATGTTTTCTTGATACAATTTTTATTTATTTACTTATTTCACATAGTTTGCCCTCCTTCCCCTCCTCCTATCTCCTTCCTCAACCTCCCCTCCACTCCCCCTCAATCCACTCCTCTTTTCTGTTCAGAAAGGGGCAGACCTCCCATAGGTATCAACAAACAATGTCATATCAAGTTGTGGTAAGACTAAGCACCTCTCCCTGTATTAAGATCAGGCAAGGCAATCCAATATGAGGAACAGGTTACAAAGGGTCAGCCAAAGCATGAGGGATAGCCCCTGCTCCCACTGTTCGGAGTTCTGTATAATTTAATGACTGCATTCTGCAATTCGTTGTTGAAAAGCTACATGACAGTAATAAAAACAAAATTTAAATTACAAATAAAAATTAAGAAAAAAAATAAGAATCCAGAAATTATAGCTCAGTGGGTAAAGATGGTTTCTGTCAAGACTGAAGACCTAAGTTAAATTCCCACAGTAATAGGGAGGGTAAATCAGTGCTCAGGCCATAGAAATGAGACCATAAGGTTAGATGACTGTCTTATGGAAGATATAGATGAGGAGAACGTTGATTGTAACCTGAGTTGGAAAAAACCTTTGAAAGACTGCCCCCAGGGACCTACTTTTACCAGAGAGGTCACGAAATTCCAGTAGCTTCCCTAGATACCAACCACAACCAGGGAGTAAGTACTCAAAGTAGGAGACTGTGTGGGAGATACCAGGTTCAAACCATAACATCCATAGTTTATCCAAGACATGGAGAAAGAGAGAAATTCACTATTTATGTTAATTTCCCTTCTGAATCAAGAAGCCCATTAGGAATTATGAAGGTTGTAGAAATGTTCTTATTATGATCTTTAAATATTTAAATATTTAATTGTATTAGGATGTATATTAATAAAACAGACACTGCTTATGTTATGATGACTTCTAAATTCAATAATCTAGCTATTAATAGATACCAATTTCCTGATGATTGACTCTGCTTCCTGGATGAATGTGGATAATCACAGGGTTATTCAAAGGCCTCTGAAGTATTGCATCTTAAGAGATGTTGAGTAGAATTTTTAATGTGTGCTACACCCTATGGATAACTTGCATGGTAATGATATAATTTTTATTCAGTTTTATTTAGTTATCCAAGATGAATGTTACCTGTTACATTTTCCAAAAGGGTTGGAGGCACATTCTTCTGTTCTATTAACTATTATAGCCAGATAATACTATGATTTTTTTTTATAACCATGATACCCTGAGATGCCTGAGCAATAAAGTCTCTGAGCCTAACTATCTGCAAATGAGTTAGTAACATAGTGTCTACAGATCAGTAAAACAATTCAGATAGAAGAAAAAAAATCAAATTACATTCCATGTGACCCCTAAAGAATGAACTGAATGCTCCTTCAGTAGATATTTCTGATAAATTTCAAAATAATTAGATAGTGAAGGTTGCTGTTTTAAATACATATAAAATCTCCTTTTCTCAAATTTGCATTATTCCAGATAAAGTGTACAATTTTGAAACAAACATACATTAAAAGAAAAGAAAAGAAAAGAAAAGAGAAGAAAAACCTCCAAACAGTTGTGTTGTTAATATGCTTTTAGGTATACCCCAAATAACACCTTGACACTCCTTAAGGTCGGCCTCCCACAAAATATCTGATTAGAAGGGCAGATTGAAGCATCCCAGGGGTGCCAATTTGCCAGCTGGTGACCATGTGTTTGAGTGGTGTTTCACAATGAATGTTGGCTGACCTCAGCTAAAGAGCCCAGATAGTATCTGGGTACCGGAGGCAATTGCATGAGTGAAAACACAATCTCTCAGATTTGTAATGGAATACCAAGAAATGTCAAGGTGAGTCACATCACATAAATGTCACCTCCCCGACAGTGTCCAGGACATCTGCCCATGCTGCTCCCCCCCCCCATTTCTTCCTGTATAATGAAGCAACTCTACAATGCTGGGGGACTACACCTCTTAAAGTGCATGAATAGGCATGCATTACACTTTTCAAACTGGATCATTTTCTATGGCTGAGGAGAGAGACTACATTGCAATCAGTCTCTATAAGAGCAAAACACACTATTTGTCAAAGAGGCATGCACATCTCACAGTCCTCTTCATGACTGTACTGTCAGTGACTGCTCACTTCAGGTTCAATATTTGTCAATGACTTTAAATTTAAAATACCTTCACATTATTGGTTTCCATTCAGATTTCTTATTGCACCAATAAAATCTTACAACAGCTAAAAACACTTCAGGAAAACATTCAACTATAATCCCATGTGATCAGCTGTCTCTTTTCTCTATTTTCCCCTAGACATTATTTTCTTAGTTCCGTCATGGTTTCTCTCTTCAGTTATCCTGGAGTCATGTTTATCTCCTGGTTATGTGGGTTTCGACTTCTCGTTTTCTGTTTTCCATGGAGATCACTTGTCAGAACAGCGCTTGCTGTCCTTCACTCTCTCTGTTGACTCTGTCCTTGCAGGATTAGGCTGTTCTTGTCATTCATTTTGTTCTGCGTTTTGGTTCCCTGATCCTGTCCTCCAACAGCCCTGTTCACCTCCATCACATCACCATGGCTCCAATTTCTGCTTCTAACATTTGCCTTTTCCTTATGAGCCTCTGTATCAACATACGATGGGGCCTTTCATCATTTTTTTTGTCTCCTTTTGAAATTTTAAAACAAAATGGCTGACATCTGTCATCTCTTGCTGTTTGTCTTTAAATCTGTATTATGTCTCCATATGGTCCCACTTGTCATCACTTTCTTTGCTCAGCCTTGATAAATAACTACTGGGTTGTCTCTGCACATGGGACATGGGGTGTGTAAAGTTAATCTGTCATGAATTTTGCCTTCACACAGCTCTCCAATAGAGAGAGGCATAAATCAGTCAGTGTGTGTTGTTACAGAGAGCACACAGGAAACAATGAGCCACGATTTTTCTAGAAGACCAAGGGAATGGTCACCTGTATGAAAGAGTGTGGTATCAAGGAAAAAATACTTTATTTTGCCAAATGAAATTCTATAGCTGTTCTTACCACAGGCAAGAAAAAGGAGTAGCTATGTGAGATTTTTTTTCTCTGTAGTAACCATGTTACTGTGTGTATCTTCTTCATCAGGTGTGATGACATAAGTATATACAGATCTTACTAAAACAGGAAAAATCTAGGTACCTCCTTAGCTGAGCACATGAGTCTCATAAAATGTGGAAGATAAAAATATCCTCTATGGTATGTTGTCAGGTAACTCTTGAGGTAGTAATAGTATGAGGTTGAGAGGGGTCTCCAGATACAGAAAGTGTAATGGGAAAGAAATAACATATTCAGATACCATGAATATCATGTGTTGTGTGGAGACAGAGAAGTGAGCTGGCATTTCTTGAGTGAAATGGAAGTTTGGAAAAGGAGGTTGATGCTATGGAAGGGCTCTGTCATTGGAGGTGTTAACTTACCACCTTGGTAGCATGGTCTCAGTTGGCAACTGTAACATTAATTTGGATCAGGAAATGAATGTAGTCCCACATTATTTTTTCCATCTATAGTCTTTCATTTCTTTAGAGGATATATTTTAAAGGCTGTAAAAGTGAATTTAGGTCTCAGCTGGAGAGTATTTTTTACTAGAATTGAATCAGGATGACAATCCAAAAGGAAGAGATAACACAGATTAAAAAAAAACCTATGTAGATGAATAAATGGGAAGACACAATGGATGGTTAAATATACTGATGAAAGAGAGGCTGATTCAAAAACTCACACTTAGTGTCCCAGTCCAGCCACACCAAGAACAGGTGACATGGCAAAGGGAACCAAGCTCATTTCCCTCTCCCTTGAAATTCTTCTTTGAGTTTTACAATTTAGAGTTTTCGAAAGTGCACTAAAATTCTATGCTCTCATCCATCCATACTTGATTTCGTCTTCATGAATATCTTCGGAAATTGACTTAACAGGTAGCTTTATGTACAAATTTTAGGTAAGACCTCAGGAAAAAAAAAAGACTTTTCTATGATGTGTAACTTATTGATTGTGGATTATTTAAACATTCAGTTTTCCCTTTTAAATTAGATATTCTAGTTGTAATATAACAGTCAAAATGTAGATAAGAATGGGACACTTTCAGGTATAAGTGGAGTGTTCATTTAATTAACAAATATTTTATATGCACATACTTTTTGCATAATATTTTATAATGAGGTTTTAGGCATTTGACTGTATTTAGATCATAGGATTACTTTAAGTGATCACCTCACATCTGTTGCAAATTTGTCTTATATGCCTATGCAGTTACATTGCACCCCCCCACACACACATGCACCCTTAGACTGGTAGATATCCAGAGACATACAGAAGCCCTCTGGGTCTCTGTGCCCTTGGCTCTACCCACACTGTGTTCTGTTCCTTTAAAAACTTTCCTTAATTTCTGAATTATACCTCTTCTAAAAAAATTGATGAAGTTTAAAGTTTTATTTAGGAAAAATAACTCTGTTGACTTCTATAAAAGAACGAGTTCTATATTGTCCTAGCGCAGACACACACACACACACACACACACACACACACACACACACACCATAGCTTTTCCAGCCGCAGTTATCAAACAATTAGGAAGCGGGACAGTCCATAATCAATTAAATTCTTTTGATATAGTTGAACCTACTCATCTCAGTTGCTTTTCCTTGTCATTGTAATAAGATGCCCTGACAGCAACCACCTCAGGGTAAAATTTTTGCAGCGTTTTCCAGAGGGATAGAGTCCATCGTGTTGGAGATGTGAGGAGACAGTGTAGACAGGGCAGCAGAAATGTGAACCTGACTAGAGACATTGTTCTGCACTCAGCAAACAGTGGACAGAGGGTAGAATGAGGCAATAAAGCCACAAGACCCACCCCCAGCGGCACATTTCCTCCAGTGAATCTCGGCCTCCTCACGCATATACAACCTTGCCAAACAGTGCCACCTGCTGGGAATCTAGTGTTCAAACCCTTGTATAGATGGGAGACATTTCACATTCAAACCTGTCGCAGGATATTTGATCACACTATGAACCCTGAGACTGTGTTATTTACTAGAAAAAACTGTTTTTAGTTGTGGTGTGGCTCAGTCTTAGCACAGACTTTTAATCTAAGAGCTTTCTGATTGATATTGTAAACAGGATTAAATAAAGTCAATCATAGGTCAAGAGGCGGAGCAAACAACCAATTGACAGGAAGTGAATTTAGGATTATTAAGGAAAAAAAAAAAACATAGAGAGTAAGGAGGAGTCAGGAGGATAGATGGAGAGATAACAGGAGGAGAAAGGAGGGACGCAGTTTGAGGAGTCTTGTTTGGGATGACAGAGAAGGCAGGAGGCTTCTGGAATGTCCGCTGAGGAGGAAGGTAGGCTGAATGCTTTCTCTGCCTCTCTGAGCTATCAGGCTTTCACCTCAGCATCTGGTTCCCAGGCCTTTATTGGTGAGATCAAATGATGAAGATTTTTCTAAAAACAACATAAACCAGCATACCACTTTATTATCAGAACACATTCCATCTTTTCCTCAATGTCTAGGTGCCAGATGATGGTTCTTGAATAAATTTAACCATAGCATACATCCCCATTACCATCAAAGCTGTTCTTTACCTTCAAGTTTAGGTTTAAGAAGATGATTAATGATGAGAATTATGTATTTATGTGTCTAGTAAGCAAATGAAAGAGAGAATGAATTGAATTATGATTCAAATGAGAACTTGGCAATGACCTGCTCTCATAGACTAATTGAGGAGACTTGTCAAATTACACTTGGCTGCTAAAATTTTGGAATGAAACTGAGAGTTAGATCAGAATTAATCTGCGTATTGTTTGCAGAAGGCAATGTTTATTCTATTCAGAAAGTATTTCTCAATCTTCTGACCCAGAGATATAATATTCTAGAAAAATTACTGTCCAGAAGCAATCATCTATGAAGATCTAGACTTTTTCTTATGTCATGCAAATCTGAAGCATTTACATGTTTAGAATTACTACTTATCCTATGAATATCTACAATAAGTCTCTAAAATAGAAACAAATGGGTCAAGTAGTCCTCTAAATTTTCAGGTGTATTAATTCATATGTACTTACACGAATATTTGTGTACACATAACACATACCTAAATACACACATGGGTAGTTGTAAAAATGAAAACTAGGATTTAATTTTAGGATACTCTTTCCAAACTATAATCATAAATATTTGCATAGATTCTAAACATTTATTTATTTTTTTGTCTGTAAATTGACTTCCTTATTCTAAATATCAGGTATAAGTGTATTTAACATTCCTAATTGTTTGTTTCATGAAATGTTTGAAACATTCCAGCTCATGATTTATTTATTATTTACTAAAGAAGAAAATAATAATAATAATAATAATAATAATAATAATAATAATAATAATAATAATAAATTTAATCCTGCATGTGATATATTTTAATCTTGTGTAAATGTGTTAATATTAAAAATGCCCATATGATTTTAAGCCTATAAAATAGCTTTGGATATTTTCACCTGGAAGACTGGATTAAACTGGAGGTCAACTATGAAGGATGTAGTTATTATTTTATCACATTGTTGTTTGTGTATGGGGGCTGCAATGTTGTAGTGTGAGTGTGGAGGTTGGAGGACACCTGTAGGACTCTATTATCTTCTTCAGCCAAGTGTGTTCTGGTGATTCAACTCAAGCCCTCAGGCTTGGGTATAAGAAATTTTACTTGCTGAGCTACGTCACCACTTTGAAACACTTATTTTACTCCATAGCATATATCATTTAGAATGAAACAGAGTCTAACATAAGCCAAGTTAGTCTCAGACTTACTGTGTAGCTCAGGATGACCTGCAACTTCCCCTCCTCTAAGTGATGGGATGACACACATGTACCAAACATGCCCTGTTTTTATATGGTGTTGGGGATTGAGAACAGAGCTTCATCTATATAGCGAAGTATTCTATGAACTGAGCTACACTCACAGCCCAACAAGGTGTCCTTTCATTCCATTTGAATTTAGTTTTTTATTAAACTTTAAGTTACAGGTCTAGTGTGTAGGTAAATAAATACAGGGGGTATGAGCATATTTATGCATGTTATTTCACATGGTGTCTTTTTGCATTCTTTGCATGCATATACCTATCTCTTTAGAAAACTATTGATTTCAGTTTTTATGAGTCATCTACTAACATACCCAGTGGACAGTCTTGCACTTCCTTTTCCTTTGTCTATATCATGTCCCATCCTTAACCCTTCTATATAAGTGCTTATGGAATTTTCATCACAAACCAGTCCTCTGCTAGACTATGGGACTATGTAACCATTGATATTTGGTTGTTGTTTTCAATTATTGTCAGTAAAACAGAAACAGACAAGGAGAAAAGTGTAATAGGCATAGTTTCTACTGAGAATCTAACATTTCTGTTAGAAAGGGGAAAAATGTTCATCTACTTTTTTTCTCTCTTTCTCTTGTGAGGAATATGATGTGCTGCCTCCCAGTGTTATACCAACTTTTAAAAATTATTGACTTCTGTTGCACTACTATATGCTTTAGCTTAGTTTGTCATTTATTGTTATTTCACCCTGGCTATCAGGATATCTACCACTCATATGAGGATTAGAGTGAGAAGAATATGAATTGTTTTGACTCCATATCTCTGTACATACCATTAAATTTTGTTTAATTGATGATTCCTATAGGCAGAATTTTTTTCTAAGGGAAAATAGAGGTGTGTCTACAAAATAAATTCAAAGAACATAATATAATATCATGGAGCTTTTATTTTCTGCTTGCCCATTTCCTTCCTACCATATCACTTTTCTGCTATATATCCCCCTCAGAAATGAACTCAATTTGGACTTAGCTGAGTAATTGTCTTCCCTACAATTTGTGACATGTATAATTTGAATTGCAGAGATATGTAGAACAGAAAGGGAAAAACAGTTGAAAAATATTAATAGCTCAAGGTGAAGGAGGCAACAGATTTGCACTGTGCAATAACAGAGATTCAAGGGTAAGAATGGATGCCCAGTACCATGCACCACACAAGAGGTCTGTCTTAACCAGTGTTCTGTTGCTGAGAGACACCATGCTCAAGGCAACTCCTAGAAAAGAAAGCATTTAACTGGGGCTGGATTATAGTTTCAGAGGCTTAGTCCATTATCCTCATGGTGGGGGGCATGACAGCATACAGGGAAACATGGTGCTGGAGAGGTAGTTCTACATCTGTGTCAATAGAGAAAGAGAGAGATCCACTGGACCTGTCTTGGGCTTCTGAAACCCCAAAGCCCATCCCTAGTGACACACTTTCTCCAAAAGAGCCACACCTCCTAATCCCTGTCAACTAGGGCCCGCACCAGATGACTAATTACTCAAACATATGAGTCTATGGGGTAGTCTTATTCAAATCAACACAAGGTCTGAGATCTTGAGCTGAAAGAGTGATTTATTTTTGCTTTTTGTTTTCAATCATAATATTCTTTATTAAATTTTAGAGCTTTCTTGGTGCAATTTCAGATGCACTGAACATCTTATTCAGTGAACATTTCTTATTGATCATAATACTTTTTCCTATGGACTCTGGAGTGAACTCAGAATTTCAAGGCAATGATCCTGGCAATACTTTAATATATTTAAAAATATTTATTTATTTTTCTGTGTATGTATATGTGTGTGTGTGTGTGTGTGTGTGTGTGTGTGTGTGTGTGTGTGTGTGTGTGAAGGTCAGAGGACAGTCCTCTGAAATGGATTCGCTACTTCTACTATGAGAGATGAGACACAAGAATAGAAATCAAGACATCAGGGTGGGTGGCAAGGGTCTTTACCAGCTGAACCGTATCACCACCTTCGAGGGAGTGATTATAAACAGTAAAATTGTTTTCAAAATGCAATTGAATGTTCAGGGTAAACAAGGGGCAGATATGGAAGTCAGTGGCATTTCTGAGCCAGCATTGAGGGTTTTGGGTATGGATGCATGCTCTATTTTTGTTTCATGAGCTTTTCTTGGCTGAAACTGATCCCTTCTCATTCAAGTGAGTAATATCTAGGCCACAGGAAATTAAGAATAAGTGGCTATTAAAAGAGTTCTCTGGAATCCTCACAGTACACAAATAAGAGTTTTATAAACGATATAAAACTATCGAATGGTGAGAATAATTTTCAGTTGAGAATATGCAAATGAAAGCCAAGGCATAGAGGACAGCATCGCAGGTCACCTCAATAAACACTTTATTTTCTCTCGACTGAACACTGAGTTATGGCTTCCTCTACTAATGCTAGTGAAAGATATGAAGAATCGAATGGGAGGCTGTAACTTGGAATGTCCCAAGTTACGCAGCAGTCAGTTGTTCCTTTTGCTTTCTTTCTATTCTGAGACGTTTCTGGTAGAACGACTCTAAGATTGATGGTAACTGAGCTGGGAGGAAGTACGCTGAGAACCACACAGTACCTGTCAATCTCTTTGCATAGCATTTAGATGTTTGCACGCAACACTTCGGGTGAATAGTTTAGCACTTTTCGAAACGTGTAAATGTCAGTTCCTAGTCCCCTTAAAGGCAGGCATGACGGATTGAGGACTCCCAGGTCACGCTCACACCACCTCATTTGCTTATCCTGAAGAGCTCTACAGATGATAAAAATAGATGATTATTTGCTAATTATTGCATTTCAGATTCAGCTCTAAATTCTTAGCTTGTTTAAGTAAACCCAGTGAAGTGTGCACTTTTATTATTCCATGAAGGAATACATTGGGGTAAGAAGAAAATATGTTCATAAACTCAAGGTCCACTAGGCATCACAAACTAGAAGCAGGAATTGAATCTTGGCAGTTTTGAATTAAGTCTGTCCCTAAAGTACACAAACATATCACTGGGAAGGAAGTAAAAACAAAACCTAGTTTACTTCCATGATTCCTAAGGCATGTCTCTATGCAACATGCAAAAACAGAGCAAAAATAATAGTCCAATGAGAATGGAGCTACAGTCGCTGGTCTTGAGATTTTAGGATATCAGGACCAGGAGCCAGAGTTCTTCCCTTGCAAGTCTGTGTATTAAGTGGCTCTACACAGCACCCCACAAGCTGGCAGGTGTTACTTGCTGACTTTTCAAGCAAGGCCATACCCTGGGAGGACTTTCAGTCCAATATAGTAGGTTGAACTATTGCCATGACCTGATGCATGATATTTCACAAACTTACAAGCATATTCACATATTAACTCATGAACCCCCAAAACATAAATTGTTTACAGCCCTTAAGATTAGACAGAGGCACTCGTATACTCTAGATAAACACCATCATTGGATGACATCACAGCCGTTCATGGTTTAACATTCAGGAAAAAAAAAAAAAAGAAAAAGTCAGTGACCACTTCCAGAAACAAATTATTGTGATAGCGAGGGAAGAGCATTTGAACTCAGTCTAGATTATAACCAGAAATACAAGGTGAACGTGTGAAGTCCAAGCAGTGAGATACGTAAAAATGACTGAGGTGTTATGGAAAATGGCAGCCAAGATGGATATTGACTCACTCCTACGAGCGTGGGATTTCAGATGCAGGTCTTGACTGTGCTGAGCCTGGGTTGTCCATCATTGGCACTAAGTAAGCACCTCACAGCACAGAACAGTTGTAATGTGACTCCTTACCACCAACAGCTTGATGTGTACTCTCACTGTTAACATTTGTTTTTCTTACTGTAGGTAGTTAATAATTTCATTCCGTAGCTTTTGCTTGTCCAGTTCCTGAACCTTGGCTTCAGCTTACGTCAAAATAAGCACCTAGAAATGAAAAAAAAAAAAATGGCTACTTTGGTTCCCTTTCAAAATGTTGGCTAGTGCCTGGCAATTGTTAGTGTATATCATGAACATTTTTTGAATTGATATATAAGTGGACAAATTATAAAAAAAAAAATGAATGGCAAATATTTTCCCCAGATCTTTAGTTTCATAGATAATGCAGTTCTATGTTTTTCACCTGTGAATTGTTGGGAAAATATCCATATTTTGATTTCAACATATTATACTTTGCCTTATTCTCAAGATTGAGAGTTTGAATGTGTGTGTTTTGTGTTTGTACATGTTTCTTGAGTTTTTTGCTTTGGTTCTTCTTTTTGTTTTTGTTTTTCCCTATTCTAAGTTTTTGTTTTTATTTTATCTAGTTTTATTTTCTTCTTCTTCTTCTTCTTCTTCTTATTAGATACCTGTTTATATTCTAATGACAGAAAGAAAAGATGTGGGTTTGGGTTATAGGGAAGTGGGGAAGAACCTGGAGGAGCTAGGAGATGGGAAACTAATCAGAATATGTTGTATGAAAAAAATCTATTTGCAATGTAAAATAATGACTAGCAAGGATTCTCACTTTACAGATATTTTTATTTTAATTAAAACCTTTTCTAAGTAAAACTTTTTCACATCAGATGGCACACAACTACCTGTAACTCCTATTCAAGGGGATTGATTGCCCTCTTATAAACTCTGAAGGCACTTGCTCTCACACATGCGTATACACAGAGCACACATAGATAAACACATATACACATAATAAAAAATAAAATAAAACTTAAAATAATAAAATTGGTCCTATTTCATCTGAGAAATCTTTCCAAGGAGAGAAGGCTCAGCAGTTAAGAACACTTGCTATTCAATTTTGAGGAAAGGAGTTTAGATCTCAGCAGCCAAGTAGAAATGCCTATGACTGGTGTAAATGCCTGGAAATGAAAGTCAGTTTAATTTTCTCTTAAATTCTTTTCATTGATTTTTGGTAATTTTAATTAAACTTTTGGTAATTAATTTTAATTAAATTTGGTAATTTTGTTAACTTTAATTAAATTTGGGAATGTTAAATTCTTTTAATTAATTTTTTTGGGAATTTCATTCATGTTTTATAATTCCGTCCCTTCCTTATTCCCAATTCCTTTCATGACCTCCCATTTTCCCTCTCTCAAATGCTTAACCTATTCTACAATGACTATCGTTACATATGTGTGTGTGTGTGTGTGTGTGTGTGTGTGTGTGTGTGTGTAACCAGATGAATCTATTTAGTGTTGCTCATATGTATATATGTTCAGGGATGACAACTTGATATATGATAACACACTAGTAGTAGGCTTGTCCGTGAAGAAGATTGAAGATGGATTCTCTATTTCTTAGCAGCCTTTCATTCCCTATAAATCTACAAGGCTTTGTGAAATTTCCCCTTTTAGGTTGGCTTGTCAATTGGTGTTGTTATTGTGCAGGTCTTTGGATATAGCTTTTTCATAGGCACACATACACACACACACACACACACACACACACACACACACACACACACACACCACACACCACACATACACCACATAGCAGATGTTTTGGTCCTCTGGTACTTCAAATATTTCTGTTCCTCTCTTCCATAATGCTTCTGACCAAACCATCAAGATATTCCCAGTTGTTCAAGAATGACACTTAAATCTTGGGAGTACCCCACAGCTGTCTAATTAGACTAAACACCTGCTAACACCTGCGCAGTGAGAGGGAACCTATGCCTGGTACTGGCCAGGCCATGGAACCAAGAGGAAGTTTATATTTTCACGTACCATCATAATTTCTAACTGTAGTCTAAATACAGGTAAGTCTGGCTCTCACCCCTCATCAAAGAAGCCTCTTCTTGCAGCAGATGGGAAGTATTACATGAATCTGCAAGTGGTCAAAATACAGAGACAACAGACAATTCTTAGCCCCTGCTGAAAAATCTGCATCACGACCCCTCAACCCCAGAACTTCTTGTATTTCCCATTCTGAAGGTAACCTAGGTTTGGGAATCGTTATTGTTCTGTAAATGATTTTATTTTCCTCTAAGCATCTTTTAGATGAACTATTTCTGTAAATTATTTAACAGTGTTGGCTGAGAATTGGCCTTGGTTTTGTTAATTTTCTTTTCTTCAGGAAGCACCTCAGTGATTGTATTATGCATGTTATGGTTCTTTTTTTTTTCCCCTACGACAGTGGTTCTCAACCTGTGGGTCACATTTGGAGTTTAATGACCATTTCCCATTTCACAGGAGTTCCATATCAGACATCCTGCATATCAGACATTTACATTAGGATATATGACATTAGCAAGATTATAGTTATGAATTAGCAATGACGTGATTTTATGGTTGTCATCACAACTGTATTAAAGGGCTGCAGCTTTAGGAAGGTTGAGAACCAGTGCTCTAGGACGAAAGTGCCACACGAATATGTGCTAAGTATCTTTGGGATTGTACACAGAGGCAGTGTTATCCCTGTGTCACCGGGCGTGAAAGAGGAGGGCAAATCTGGGACATTTCAAATTCTTGTCATTGGCCTTTGCAATGGCAAATGGTAAACTGATAATATATATATTTTTTGTCTTACATTGAAAGAGGAATTTTTAGTTATCTGTCAGTCAAGAAGAGAGAATGGTTACTAGAAGGAGAGTGGGGATGAACATTTTGTCAACATAATTTACTTCAGTGTGTGTGTGTGTGTGTGTGTGTGTGTGTGTGTGTGTGTGTGTGTGTTTGATCATCAACAGATCCTTCCTTTGTTGTGACCCATGAGTAAAGAAATAAGTGGCACACTTTTTAATTCTTGTTTTAAAAGTATAAAAGTTACTTGT
The DNA here is from genome assembly GCF_903995425.1 of Onychomys torridus. Classification (NCBI taxonomy): domain Eukaryota; kingdom Metazoa; phylum Chordata; class Mammalia; order Rodentia; family Cricetidae; genus Onychomys; species Onychomys torridus. The sequence goes on from NC_050460.1 coordinate 46,945,877, forward strand.
CTCTGTGCTGTTGGTATTCACGTAACATTGGCATTTGTAAGGTGAACTTACAGAGACATCAACATAAGTGCAAATAGTAGAAAAATATTCCTGGTACAATCTCTTCAAAGGCCTCGTTTCATGAGGAACTATAGGGGCAAATGGGAGAGTATTTTATACTTAGGCATTTAATGGTTGTCCTGGCTGCTGATTGCAGCATTTGGGGCTTCTTGTTACTGTAGCTGCTGCTGAGAGCCATGCTTGACACAAATATATGTAAAATGCAAATTTTAATTTATTAACCTCCCTGAAAAAAATGAGTAAACCCATCTAGCAACTTTGATCCTTCAGTGCATATAATTATTATATATTTTCACTAGATGATCCAATATAATCTTGATTCTCGGATTTAAAAATTTAGAATTCATGTTGCGTATAATTGCACAGTTCAGTAATCCCAGCAAATGGAAGGCTGAGGTAGGAGGTCCTGAGTTCCCGACTACTCTGGGCTACACAAGTAAGAGTGTGCCTGAAAAAAATAACTAAATGAATTGGAAATTGAAACTAAGAATGCAAATACTTTGTCAAATGCATGCAGCCATAGACAGTAGAACCGTAACTAACCCAAGGCTGCACTGTAGCTCTTTGTTTATGATGCGCATGGAATGAAGCCACTGTGAAGACGAATTTCAGAATTTTTAAACTTGTAGATTAGAATACTCATGTGTTTCATTTTAACTTTCATTTATTCCACCTACTTCAGTGTTGACAGTAAGATAAAACTGAACTTAGTGAAGAATAGAGGCTGGAGGGATGCTCAGCAGTTAAGAACACTTGCTATTCAATTGTGAGTGTAGGAGTTCAGATCTCAGCAACCACATAGAAATGCCTATGATTCCAGCTCGAAGAGAGCCGGTATTCTCTGGTGCAGGCATAGGCATGCACACCCTCATACACGTGCAAATACACTCACATGGATGCTTATACATAATATATATTATATATACATAATTTACATCATTAATAAATAACAGGGTTGTGTTGTTGAGTATTTGGGCTTTTTAAGTTCCTCACATACATTTGGTTACTAACTTCTTTAAAATGTACAGTTTTGGATTTGTGGATAAGACTCAAAAGACAATAAATAAATAACAACAAAAAAAAAATGCAAGTGGGAGATCCTCAGAACAAACAGCTTCTGCATATCAAGGAAAAATAATCATAGTGACGAGAAGTTCAAGAATGGGAGGAAATGTTTGATAGAATTTTGAATGTGTGTCTTTCATTCCCTGTTCCTTAGAAATCAACTGAGGCTAACTAGAAGGACCCGGCTAGGTGGAAATATTGATTAAAAACTTTTATCAAAGTGGAAGTTGATCCAGAAAGCCCTTTAGGGACATGGAAGATTATGTGGGGGAATTTTAACACTGATTGGCATGTGGAGCTAGACTTTGGTGTTTATGTCCTCATACACAAGGCGAATGGCAGAGTCTTGTTATCTGAGACACATATGAATGAGGATTACAGAGACTCTGTGGCTAAGCTAGAAATCAAAAGGACAAGGTTAGATTTTACTCTATTCTTAGAAATCCTTAAGTATGAAAGAATACAAAGTGCAATTTTTAAAATAGGACATATGGGAAAGAGATTGAAAGCCAGCTAATATCAGATAAATGAATTCACATTTCAATGTGTCTTGTATATACATATGTATTTGTCTATGTATATGTGGATATGTATGTGTGTGTCTATATGAACATATATATGTTTATATGTGTGTGTGTGTGTGTGGTGGTCAAAACTCTCCAAGGGTCTTTATGAATGTATTGGTCATAACTCTCTAGTGTATGTATGCATGTGTATGTATATGCATGTGCGTGCATGTGTGTGCATGTGTGTGTGTGTGTGTGTGTGTGTGTGTGTGTGTGTGTGTGTCTGTGTGTATGTTGGTCACAATTGCCAAATTGCCCAGTGTTTGGGTTCTTGGCATAATCATGAAAAACGTTTGTTTTTTTCAGTCAATTTGCTCTTCTGCTATATAGACCCATTTTAAAAATCATGCTTATTCCATGAATCAGAAGGCTTCCTACTGGTAATTGCTTAGGCAGTAAAGTTCCTGTTGAGAGGATGAGTATATCCCATTGGTGAGATTTCTCCTCTAAATCTGAGGCTTGGAAAATATACTTCATTGTACATAATTATAGTCTTGGAAAACAGAGTGTCTGCCAGATGCAAGTTGAATACTGATGTTCAGGACATGGGAATTACTCCTTTGCTACGGGTGGACCATGCACAGACATGAAAAGTGCGGTTGTGATTTGTACAAACCTACTGGCTTCTATGAGACACATTTTCTGAACTTCTAATTTCCATCAGTTTTCAGGATTAGGTAACATTTGTGGGGAAAGCGTACACCGTCATTTCAATAAAAGATATAATTGCTGGCTTGAGGCATGGCTATTTGGCATTGTTCTCCAACAGACTGGGTAGATGGCTTGTTTTTGTCACCTCTCTACTGTTTACAAGCTCCCCTGGAGCTTGAACAGCAAGACCAGTCAACCAGACTGTTAGGATTCAATCTATGACCTTGTCCTCATTAACCTGTGTTCTGACCAAACCGAGCTAACTTGCCAGTTCACTTTAGAGTCCATGTGCTATTTGCAACAAGGAACAAATAAAAGCAGAGCATGTAACTGAGTGCACATGGGAAGTGCTTTCATTTCAAACCAAGAGACATTCTTGCAAAAGTCATTATCAGCCTATTAATCACTATTAACGAAAGCCTCCAGATAGATATGAAGCTGTGACTGTCGATTTACTTATTAACACATGAAGTATGATGCTTTCAGTGTTGTGACCATGTCTGTGTTTGTGGTTGAGCAAGGGTGACCTGTAAACAGACAGCAGGCTGGGGAACAAGATCATAGGGATGCTACTTAGAGGGAACCATGCCTTCTGCTGTCCAGACCACTGATTCCTAAGACACTTTGACAGATATGTACTCATGAACGTTGTCATATCTAGTCTCAGGATAGGGATAAGTATCATTTTAGTATCTGTTTAGTGGCTTTCCCAAATGTAATACTCACTTTTAAAAGCCCATGTTACATCTCTTTACCAAAAATAGTGCTTGTACAAGGTCTTAAAGGTGAGATCACATTTTACAGTTGCTTTTGTATTTGTCACGAGTGTATATGGCAACTTATGCTGAATTGCACACTATTGAATGACTTTTCAAAGATTATTATCATTTTATTAAGGAGCTCATGTATAAAAGTATGAGAGTTTTTATATTGCTTTTGGTAGCTTTCTGCCACTCTGACAAATTATCAGAAATAAACTTTTTAAAGATTTATTTCATTTATGTTTACATGTGTATATTTACACAAGTATATGCCTCATGTGTGAATTTGGTACATGTGAGATACAAAAGTGGCACATTTGCGAATTCTAGCCAATTGGGGGACAGAATAGGGTATCAGAACCCCTGGAACTGGAATAATAGGATATGCAGTGTGAGCTGGCCAACATGGGGATTGGAAAGCAAGTTTGAGTCCTCAGGAAGAACATGAAACTCTAACTTGATGAATCATGTCTCTAGTCCTTCTAATAACCACCTAATAAGAAGAATGACATCCTGACTATAATGTCAGAGGTCTTAATTGAGGGTTGTTTGACCCCATTGCCTTAAGACTTAGGTGGCAATGTGTGCCATTTGGGTGAATGTGTAATAAAGGAAATTGCACACCTGGGGTAGACAGGTATCAAGGAGAGAAAAAAGTTGCTGGAAGCCCAATATCCCCATCAAGAGCACCTGCTCCCTTGATCTATCCTTTTTCAATTAGGCCACACCCAACAAATGATCCCTCTCCTACCAATTGCACCATGGGTAGTTGGAGAACAAGCCTTGATGAAAGGTCCTTTGGAGGACAACTCACATCCAAGCTGCATCATCAATTATCAATCCAATGTCTAGGGACAAAGACTTAATCATCTATCATTTATTTCTCTCTCTCTCTCTCTCTCTCTCTCTCTCTCTCCATCCATCCATCCATCCATCTCTTATTTATTTATATTGTATGACACCTGTTTTCAGTCGATTAGTGGAAGCTCATACTTTTAGCTGTCTGTATAAAACTGGTTCAATTAAAAAAAGCAATATAGTCATAATGGTTTTGAGGGTAGAAAAGTCTTTCAAAGCAACCACGAATTCTATCTGGTTAAAACATTGAACATGCTAGGCCTGGTGGCACATGTCTTTAATCCCAGCACTCAGGAGGAACAGATAGGCAGATCTTGAGTTCCTGACCTACATAGTAAGTTTCAGGCTAGTGAGAAAAAATAATGAGGCCTTGTTCCAAACAAATGAAAAAACAAGCAAACAAGACCCAAAACAAGCAACATGGAAGAAGATTTATTTAGTATTTTATTGTTCATACGAAAACTTTTTTTAGGGTAAAAGAAGTTAGAAAAATCAGCTTTCACATAAACTCAGAAGTCTGGAGTTTCCTCATCTAATTTCTCCTTTTATAAGTGAGTAGATGAGAGAGAGAAACCTCAGGAAGCAATCTGATAATGTATCTCTCTCCTTCCAGCATCCGTTCATCAGAGTGTACACGTGCTGGTATTTAAAAGAAGATTTTTTTTTTTTTTTGTAATAGTTGTAGATGTACTTTACTCAGCTCCTCTGGGATCTGTGTATCTCAAGAGGCATATGCTTCCCAACCATCCTTTCCATTGCTAAAAATGTAACAAAGTATCAGTGTAGGTGTGAATCAAGGTCCTGCTTGAAATTGTGTGTTTGTCACTCATGAGCTGTCTATAATAGCAAGCTAAATAACAAGCGTAAAAGTCTGTGCATTTCCCCAAAACATTTACAATTGCAAAGCTGTGGCTGATTCCTCTGTTGTGTTATAAGTTAAGTGTGATTCTCCAAGCTCTTGAAAATCTGTCTGCATATTTACTTCATATTGTTTTACTGGGTTAGGATTTTTAGCAAGGATGGCTAAATATAAGCGTTTAGTGTAAGGCTTTCTGAAAATATTTATTGGTTGCCTGGTTTATGATAAGCTTTATTGTAAGTACTAGTGATTTTTTTTAAATCTCGCTCATGAAGTGTCCAAAAAAAGAAATACAAGGGCTTGAGGAGATTATTCAATCAGCAAAGTACCTAGAAAGCAAACTTGAAGGTCTATCTGACTTGGATCTCCAGAACTCATGGAATGCCACATACAGTGGTGCATGTCTGTAACCTCGGGGGTGGTGTTGCTGAAGAGGCAGATCTCTGGTGTTCACTGGCCTGCCAGCCTAGCTGAACTTATGAGCTGCAGGTTTAATGAAAGACTCTGTTCCTAAAATGAGGTGGAGAACCATCATGAAAGACACCTAAGCTTGGAGCTCTGCCTTGTGCCTGTATACACCTCACTTGTATACACACACACACACGTATGTAAATATACCATACAGACAAGAAGGAATATGGTATTGAAAGCAATGGCAAAAGTCAATATGAATTATCATGAGAGTTCTACACCAAGAAGGAAATCAAAGGTCTATTGAATTATGAGTGACAGTTCCATATATTTATTAGTGCCAGGGTAGAAATAAAAGGATGGTACTAAAGACTAAACTGAGATTTGATTGGTAGACAAGCAAGGGCAGAGACTGTAGAGTGAGAAAATAGATCAATAAGTAAGAAAGATGAGATTCCAAATGGACATAGAGACAGAGCCATACATTCAGCCTATAGGATACATTACGAGGAGCAATTAGGTTTCCCTGAGTATGTGGAGTGGCAGACCTTGCTCAGAAAGCTTGTTTTTGTTTCATACATACATACACATGTGCATAGAACATGTGCCTGTCTCTAGGTGCCATGTGTTTTTCCATCCTTCCTCTTCCTCTCTAAGATACTCACTGGCATCTCATCTTTAATGCATCCCAAATCACAAAGGAATGGATACTTTTCTTGGTAAATGCTAAGACAGGTGAATTTGAAGGGAATCATAAGCAGCTGTCTGTCTTTCATCAAAGCAAACCTGAAATCTTCCTCAACCTTGTACTTGTACTTGACACATAGGTTGAGGATAATTGCATACATTATTCATTTTTGAAATATGACTTTTGTTCATGATATTGGAGATTTGACAACTTACTGTTTATTTGAAGACTAGAATGAAAATGAGAAGAACCAAGCCAAATATGTCACCCATCAGGGGAGCCCAAGGTCAAATTCCACTCCTGGATTTTTGGAAACATATCTTCTCATTTAAAAAAGATAGCAACGATTCTGGGCATAAAATTTCCAGATAATTTTGAGAAAAGGAAGTACTTTATTAAATACTTGTTAAATATAGATAAATACTTTAAGTAAATTATTATCTTCTCTCTTAATTTAGATGTAACTGTGATGGTTTGTCAAAAATACAATCTTCAGAACTTGAATTCTGTAAGAATATTAGTCTTAACTAAGTTATAGAACTTTTGTGGAGTGTCATGTTTAGACTCTATTGGACTGGAGTTCAAGTAACAACTTGTACACAATGGAAATATAAATGAATTAGTAAATAATCCACATAAATACAAGGCTCATTTTAAGAAGTTGTATTTACAAATATGCCTGTTAGTTTTAATTTAAATTATTTCCACAATTCTAGCATAAATACATTAAAATAGCAGTTTTCACTTGAAATGCATCCATACCTTGTTTTTATTTATTTGTGTGTTGGGGGGCATTGTTCATGCCAGGGAACACTTGTGAAAGTTGAGGGAAAACTTATGAATGTCATTTCTGTTCTTCCATTTATGTGAATTCTGTGAATATAATTTAATTTATCAGGCTTATTTCCTAGCTCCCTCACTCATGAAGCCATATCAACATAGCAATACACATTTTAAAGTACAAAAGTAAAATATCAAAATGCATGGATAATTACTACAGTTTCCATCAGTTTGACAAATCTTGCACATTCTCCCTCAGAACCACTTTTCACTATCATTTAAAAGGACCATAAATAGATACATTCATCTTCTCAAATTCGTGACATAGTAGGCTTTTGTATACTCTGTCTGAGTTACCAGGCTTTTCAGAGCACAAGAAAAATCTACCAATTTGTAAGTCCTCTCTGAGGCTAGCCAAGACTCTTAAGAGTTTATTGGCCACAGTGGAAGATAAAATAATGCTACTTAGATAATTTTGGTAGTTTCTTTCCATGCCTGCTTAGTGTTGGCTGGATAGTATCAGGCATTTATGTGTCTTAAGCAAGTCAGCATTCCATCCTTTCAAAGTCTTGGGGTTTCTATTGCTGTGACAAAACACCATGACCTAAGAGCAAGTTGGGGAGGAGAGGGATTATTGGGCTTACACTTCAGCATTGCTGTTCATCACTGAAGGAAGTCAGGACAGGAAGTTAAAATGGGACAGGATCCTGGAAGCAGGAGATGATGCAGAGACCAGGGAAGGGAGCTACTTACTGACTTGCTTCCCATGACTTGCTCAGCCCACCTTCTTATAGAACCCAGGGCTAGCAGCCCAGAGATGGTACCACTCGCCATGGGCTGGGCCCTCCTCCTCTGATCAATAAATGAGAAAATATTTTACAACTGGATCTCAAGGAGGCATTTCCTCAGCTGAGGCTCCTTCCTCTAATGACTCTAGCTTGTGTCAAGTTGACACAGAAAACCACCCAGTACATTGGTCCTTACTCTTTCATTTTTAACCACACTGTTCTATGTGGTGGGTATTGTGTTCCCTGAAATATTGTGTGTTCCCCGAAATAAACATATCTGGGGTCAGAAAACAGACAGCCACTAAAACAAAGCCAAAATTGGTGGCTAGAAAATGGGAAGAGTAAGCCATAATGGAAGTTGGGCAGTGGTGGCGCAAGCCTTTAATACCAGCACTTGGGAGGCAGAGCTAGCGGATCTCTGAGTTCAAGGCCACTTTAGAAACAGCTAAGCATGGTGACCCACGCATTTAATCCCAGAAACACAACCTTTAATCCCAGGGAATGGGGACAGAAAGAGAAAGGTATATAAGGCGTGAGGACCAGGAACTAGAGGAGTAAAACATGTAGTTAGTTAAGCATTTGTTTGCTTAAGCATTCAAGCTTTGGAGCAGGACAGTTCAGCTGAGATTCATGTGGAGGAGGACTCAGAAGCTTCCAGCCTGAGGAAACAGGATCACCTGAGGAACTAGCAAGGTGAGATAGCCGTGGCTTGTTCTGCATCTCTGATTGTCCAGCATTCACCTCAATAACTGTCTTCGGGTTTGTTTTTATTAACAAGTACTTTTAAGTTTCATGCTACAGTTCTATTCTTTTCTTTTCAGATAGATTTTCCCAGAGATATGCAAAGACCAATGTATGGCATCTCCTTTCCTCTCTGCACGTGGTCATCTCCCTTGTTTCTTCCTATACAAACCTTGCACCTTGCACTCAGCCTCTACCGTCTCTGTCCCAGTTATTTCTGATCTTAAAAGCCTTAAAATAATAAATGAAGAATTTACTTCTTTGGATATGGTTTCATTTTATTAACTCAGTTGAAAATACAGTCAGTTTTTTTTTTTTTTTTAACTGTTGAATGTGTTTTGTGATGGAGGAAGAAACATGTTTTGGAAACGAAAATTCTTTGTTCTTTCTTCATTGTTAAATATTGAGAGATCAAGTTGGGCTATGTAGCTACATTTATTTCCATTCACAGTACTTTGAGTAAAATAAACCTGGCTCTATATGTTTAGTTTTTGTTGCCAACTTGAGAGAATCTAGAATCACTTAAGGGACAAACCTTTGTGCATACCTTTGAAGGATTATTTAGCTTAGGTTAGCCTTGGAGAATGATTGTGAAGAATTATTTTGAAAAGGTTAATTGAGGTGGGAAGACTAGCCCCATGTAGGTGGCATCATTCCATGGGATACTGGATTGTACAAAGTGAGCTGGGCATAATAAGCATTCATCATTCTTTGCTTCTTGACTGTGGATACAATGTGACCAACTGCTTCAATCTTCTGTTGTTATGACTTTCCTGCAAATGATGGGCAGTAGCCTTTAATTTGTGTCCAAATGAACCTTTTCTAACCTACGTTGCTATTGTCGGGGGATTTTAGTGCAGAAATGGAAAAAAAAAAGCCAAAATAAGGTCTTGGCTATAGTAAATTTAAAATTGGATTAATTATAGTTTAGAAGAAATAAAATAAAGAAAACACTAAAGAATAATTATATTAAAATATGTCTATTTCAGTGGGGTGTGGTGACACATGCCTTTAATGCCAGCATTTGGAAGGCAAAGGCAGGTGATCTCTGAGCCTGTGGCCAGACTACAGAGCTAGTTCCAGGACAGCCAGGGCTACACTGCAAAACCCTGTCTTGAAAACAAAAAATACAGTAAAATTATGACCATTTGTAGGCAGCCAAACATATTCAACATCCCTGTCTCATTTACCTCCTTCATTTTGTAGAGAATAAAGACAAAATAATATCAAATTATATTAATCAAAATATTAAATATATGCATTTTCCCTTTTTTCTTTAATGTTCAATTCTCTTTGAGTTTTATAAGTTGCCAACATTTCAACTTTCAGTCCTGTTCTTTTTTGCTATAGCCTTTTGTTTCTTTAGATCATGTGATGCAGTGCTAGAGTATTTCAGTAACACTCTTGTTTTTTAATGTGAACATTGTGGTGGAAATAAGGCTCTTCCAAAGGGACCTAAGTTCGAGTCCCAGCATCCATGTGGCAGTTGTCAGCTGTCTTTGGGTTTTTATGTTTGTGAAGAGACACATGGCATGGCAACTCTTATAAAGAAAACATTTAATTGAGTAGTTCCCTTTCAGTTTCAGAGGTTCCGTCCATGATCATCATGATGGGGAGTAGGGAGGTGTGCAGACAGATAGTACTGTGGTAGCTGAAAGTCCTACATCATGCAGGCCATAGGAAGTGGACTGATAGTCACTTTGAGGGAAGCTTGAGCAAAAGAGACCTTAAAGCTCTCCCCTACAGTGACACACTTCCTCCATCCAGCACGGCCACACCTCCTAACAGTGCCAACCACTTTGGGGGCCATTTTCTTTTAATCTACCATATCAGCCATCTATAAATCCAGTCCTAAAAGATCCAGTTCCCTCCTCTAGCCTCTTCAAACACTATACATACATGGTACACAGACATACATACAGGCAAAACCCCTGTCCTTATAAGATAGAAATAAAATCTCAAAAAGGGAAAAAAAAGTCAATGGGTGAAGCAAGCATTATACTAATACCATTGTAAAAATCTGTCAAAGATATTGCATGACAAGGTCTGGGCCCCCTAGTCTAGCATGATTTCAGGAATTATTCCCTATCACTACCTTATTCATCTCTACTGAGGTATATAGAAGATAGGTAGATGACTATCTGAACAGGCTAGATATTTAACTATAGTGTATTTATTTCCCACTGCATATAATCTTTATAATTACTAGTGGTAGATAGGGCTGAGTGACTTTTATAAAATTATGTACATTTACAAATCCATACATGTAAAATTGTGTGGAGCTGCAGTTGAGTGTGAATGAAAGATAATTCATCTTTAATTTGTTTGAGCAATGATTGTACAATGGAATGGCTGGCCCTATGGTAATTGTTAATCATGACACAATTTCTCAGCAATAAAATTCCCAGCTAAATAGGTGATATATGACACTTTCATGAGTTAGTTTAGCCATTTGGTTAAAATATAAATTGCTCCATGTCTGTCTTGGTTATTTATTTATTAATGCCATATGGTGGATCATCTGTGTGACTGTCTCAGAAAATGGTTCAGATAGATGAAATTAAATGCATGTTTGCTTTGTATCCAATACAGAAAATAAGAATTCCCCATCATAAACACAATTATGATTGATTATTTATCACTGAATCCTCTAGTGTTTTTCTCTTAAGTCTGGGACATCTGTTTAATTCTGAGGAATCACTACTAAAAAGAAAAAAGTCTCAAGATTATGAGATCTAAGAGTTGGAATGTCCTATGAGATAATCTTATCCACTTTCTCATTTTCACAGATGAGGAATATAATTTGTGTTTTTGAAAACTCAATACCATTTCTTGCATGAATGGTTTGACAAATGGTTAGTACTTCTCTGAAGGCCATTACACTTCAAGGTTTTAGATTTAATGTGACATTTCACACAAAGCAGACTTGTTGATTATGTAATAAGTAAAGTGTATTGCAATATAATTGCCCTAGATGGTTGTGAGTGTTCATGAGGGATGACTTGGGTAAAACACAGCATGTCATTATCCTGCTCCTAAAGCAATCTGTGTACCCATGCAGTGGCAGAGTATTTTATTTTCAAATAAAACAAGAACTAGATGGGGAAACAATTGTCAAGGCTTTACCAATGTTCACCTGGATCATTTTACTCTATAAAAATCTAAGGAAATTGGGTTTTAATTGTCAACTTCACACAACCTAGAATCGTCTGGAAAGAGAAACTTAACTGAAGAGTTGTCTAGGTCAGGTTAACCTGTGTGTATGTCTTTGTCAGATTGTCTTGGTTATTAATTGATATGGGGAGACTTAGCCCACTGTGGGTGGCATCACTCCCTAGGCAGGAAATCCTGTACTATATTAAAAAAAGAGAAAGCAAACAAGCACATCAACATGTATGTATTCACTTTCATCTGCTTTTTATGTGGATATGATTAGAGCAGCTGTTTCAAGTCCCAAGTGCCTCAGGTTCTCCCAAAATGGACTGTGTCCTAGAATTGGGAGGTGAAATATTCACTTTCTCCCTTTAGTTGCTCCCCCCCCCAATATTTTATAAAAGCAACAGAAATGAAACTGGGATACTATTGATAGATTATCTATCTCTGTATATCTTTATGTATGTTTGTAATACATTTTGGAACCATTTATAATTAGATTAGTTAAGTGGTTCACTGATTTAATAAGAAAGGATTAAAATCAATGACTGAAATAGTTATGCTGATGTATATTTCAACAATTTATATACTGCAATGCTATTACTCTTTGTCAAACAGTACAGTGCTGTGCCCCTGTATGTATTAACCCTGTCTTTTTACCAGGGCATCAAAAACTAGCTGTGTCTTCTGGCTTTGGGCGTGTCTGACTTTTGTGATTTGTGTATCTGACAGATATTGGATTGTATCATGCCAGTTTCTGTAGTGAGGCTAAGAAGATTTCTATAGGACCGATAACCCTCTCTTGCACTCTAACACAAAGATACAAGAGACTGTCCAAAAAGAAATAAAAGTAACCTAAGCACTGGTGCTTTCCCATACTTCACCAACAAACAGATCATGCATATCTTCAGAAGAAAATGAATTATATTTCAGACGGTAAACTGCAAGCAACATATCAACAAACATTAATATCAGGTATTGATAAATTCTGAGCTGGTAATGTAAACACAGTGCATTTTCTCAGATGTTTAACTAGAAATCCAGTTTTCCATTGTATTAGTTAACAACTGTTCTGTTTGGCACCATGACTGACAGATGCCTAGTATGCTGAGTAGTTTCTCTTGTTTATGCGTTTCTCTGCTGATAAGAGTGAAGAGGCACTGGAGCCCCTAGGAACTACTGCTTCTAACTCACTAATTCATTGACATTTTTAAAAAAGTTGTTCAAATTTCTCTAACCATACACAACACTTGCAGTTATTTAATTTTTCCTTTTTCTCTAGTTCAAATTCCTCAATGATATTTCAGTTGCTAACATAAATAAAATAGAGAATCTGCAGGGAGCTTTAAACATCTCTTCTAACAGAAATCAAATGTTACAGACTTGCTCCTAATAGTACTCATAATGGCTGTCTGGGGCTTTGCTTGGAAGCCCTCCATAGGATGCTGTGGTCAGAGATAACTTTGGGAAAATTAAATATGAAGACAAGTCTTTTGTGTCTACTTTATCTCCATATGACTGGTTCCATAGAATTCATAAGGCACCACACTGGAATAAGAAAGATGATTCCGGAAGGCAGAAGCCAAACTATCTTTAGCAACACAGTGTAAGTAATTGTAACAACTCTTTGGTTCTGTGTTTAAACACCCCTACAGTTGACAGGTCTACCTTCATACATATGTTTAAAAGAGAAGAGCATAGTGTAGGCATCTCTATAGTTATCATGTAAATTTTAGTGGGTTGTAAAGCTTTTTATACTGTTCTTCTACAGAAGAGAAAAACAAAAGCCCTCAGTTTAATTTTTTTACTCTCATTATTTATAAGACAAATTATTATTGCTACTCTTGGAGAATCTTCAAAAGCAGAGCTTCAGATGAATGTGCCACTCACTAAGCACTGGTTTGAGTGATAATCACTATCTTCAACAAACCCCAGGAATTCATAGGATGACTTTAATAAAAATCCCAAGAATATGATGCTTTGTAGTTTTTCTCCAAATGTATACTAATACATATTTCATGTTAGAATTGAAGTGTATCTATTTAGTAACACATTGCTTCTCTAAAGAATGAAAACATAGGGCTCATTCTATTGAATCCAGAAATTGTTTTTAAAGAATGAAGTAAATTTTAGTTTAAGGTTGCTTCCTAATAAACGGTACAGTTTCTTATAAAAATCCTTATGGCATTTAGATAGTTATTATGTATTGCAATACAATGGGACAATTTCTCCCTGGAAAGTCAAGACCGGTGTAGAATTCCTGAGACTAATTCAAACATCAGCTCCAAGTGTTTAGTGCTTATAGACTCCTGTGGAATTGTTGAGCTTTTCTCCCACTATTCCTTTCCTTTCCTTAGACAAAGATACTCAGAGTTTCATACAAGCTGCATATGATGCTCTATCTATTCTTAATAATGGTTGATGGAAGAAAACTTCAACAACCAAAGAATGGTAACTAATCTGAGAGATCCCCTTTCTCTGTTAGACTGAGCTGAGAATAGATGCTATACATAGCATGGGCATTGTGGCCACCTCAGCTCCTGAGATTCAAGGCTTCTCAAATTCTCCCTGGTATATAAACCAGAATGATACCATCAGCTGAAATATCTCAATGAATATTCATGTCTTAACTGGTAGTTTCTGTAATTCTAAGCTTCTTCGGATATTGTATTTCAAATGAGTTTAGAATGCACCTTTAATTTGTTTGGAGAGATTATTTTGATCAGTTGCCTGGGCTGACCTTGAACTTACTTTGTAACTCGGTCACACCTCAAACTTTTAATCCTCCATCTCAGGTTCCTGAAAGGCTAAGATTTCAGGTCTATGTTTAGAAACATAGTTTAGAGACCTAGTTTAGAAAGACACTTTAAAAATTCCAGTTTAGCTATGATATTCTGATTACCAAGACTCAGAGTCAAATTAGCTCATACTTTTGCTTAATATTAAAAGAAACAACTACCAATTGTTGTTTGTGCCTCTAATTTTTATTATTTATTCCAAGTGTATTTACTTGTAAACATTTAAATTTATGTATAGGTGAATAAGCATGGGCTTTTAGGGTCTCATTCACAATTGCTACATATATTATGGCATGTTGGTATATAGACATAAAAATGTTTTACTCTGTGTGATGTATGGATTTAGATGAGTAACTATCTCTGTTATAAAGAAATTATCTTTGAATTTGACACATAACCATTTCCCTTGATGAGGGGCTAGCACATGTTTTTCATGGGGGCCTAGTATGTACTCTGTATTGAGCTTGGGTTTGGTTTGAATGTTATAGATCATCATTCTTGTTCTAAGCCCCATGAAAAATGAGACTGAATACACTAACAGTCAAATGAGCTCTACCTAGTGCATCTATGAGCTGACTTCTACCATTGCAAACAATGCTAAGAAAGCTAACTAGCCGAATAGTGTTGCTATGATGTAGCTTTGCCTTGATGAAGTCAAAGAACAGCAAAAGTGCATAGACAAATCATGTAGCATTGATCAGAAGACAAAAAATTAAATTCTACTTAATCAGAAAACCAAACATAATGAATTAGAACTGTGAATTCTTTCAGTAGCCTTTACTCAGATTTCACTATCCATATTTGAGTATAAATTAAAGTCAAATAGAAATAAAATTCAGTATCTTAATTATACAAAATTCATTCCAGTACTCAGTAGTACTTGTATCTAATGGAACTCATATCAGATAGTATAGAGAATCCACTCATTGTTGTCAAGGTATCAAAGAAACTGTACCACAACACAAATCCAAGTACTGAAGACAATGAGAAGCAAACGTAATCAAAGAATGGTAGAAATGAGACACTTCAGGGATCTAAAAATACTCACTTTTATAAATGAAAATCTATTAGAATGCATCTATTAAATATGATGACTACAGATGACTATAAAAATTTCCTTGAGCTTGCTTCAAAGCCGTCAATGAATCACAGGGAAATTTTAGCTAATAAACTAGGTTATAAATGTTGTCTATTGAAGTCACTCAGTCAAAGAGCTGAGAACCATTCAATGGTTCCTCATGACTTACAATACTCAGAATATATGAAATCATTTTGAGATAAATTAATTTAAGTATTTGAGCTTTTATAGAGATGAAATGGTTTCCTGAGTGTGTGTGTATAAGAAAAACTGTTTCATTTTGAATATTCCTATTCTGTCCATTAACACCCCCCCCCAAATACATGGCAAAAACATAAGTTGAAGTTTCATTTGTAAAATGAAGATTCTAAAGATATTTGGTTTAAGAAACATTTTCCCTGGTGGAGGCCTTTTGGTTTCCTTTACAAATATTCATTACTGAATTATTTTAGAAATGTTGAAAGAATATTGACATTCTAAAGTAAAACATACTGGATGGGGTTTAATTTTTTAATTCAGTCAAGGAAAACAGCTTTGAATCAATTATCCACAGTTTTCAATGTATAATCAAGAATTTTGACAATATTTAGCTGTTGAACTGCCAAGCTATTAGCAACCAAAAGATGTGATTAGGCATCCATATTAATAAACACCTGTCACAATACCATAACAGATGCTGTGAGGACATAGCTAACACAAAATATAAATTTAATAATTCTGGACATAGACATCTACAATATGGGATCTAAATTAAAATCTAATGATTATTATCTCATTTGCCTTACTAAATACAGTGGCTTATTTATTCTACTCAAATTTTAATGGCATTTTATTTAAAGTTACTAAAAGGCTTTCATCGAAACAAAAGCCTATAACCAAAGCACAAAAAACTACCCATTGCCTTTACATCAGCAAAAGACCAGCATTTATTATCTATCTCTGTGAATGTAAAGTACACACTCAAGTATGTTACATAATTTAGGATTTGCTACTTTAAAATGCAGGATTACTCACATGTCATAATGTGAGTTGGTACTCATATGGGTAACTTACAAAGGTATGTAGTTTTGATCAAAGTGATGTATGGGTTGGAGAGATGATTCATGGGACATAGATGTCTGCTGCCATCACAAAAACCTGGGTTCAATCCATAAGACTTGTATTATGGAAGAGAAGAAACTTTAAAGTTGTCTTCTGAGCAGGGTGTGGTGGCACACACCTTGAATCCCAGAACTTGGGAGGCAGAGGCAGGCAGATCTCTGTGAGTTCAAGGCAAGCCTCATCTACAGAGTGAGTTATAGGACAGGCTCCAAAGCTACACAAAGAAACCCTGTCTCAAAAAACAAAACAAACAAATGAAAAACAAAACAAAAAAGCAAGCTGTCTTCTGACCTCTACACATATGTTGTGGTCTCTCTCTCTCTCTCTCTCTCTCTCTCTCTGTCTCTCTCTGTCTCTCTCTCTCTATACACACACACACACACACACACACACACACACACACACACACACATATTTATACACAAACACATGCACATGGAAATAATTGTATAAATTTAATTTAAAAATTAAAGGTGTATTTGTTGAGTGCCCTCTTAATACAGTGGTTGCTCTAATAAACTAAACTAATTAAAATAATATTTCTTTTTATCTAGGAGAAAAATTCATTAAAATAATATAAATAGTATATGCAAATAATCATAAATTATTTTAGAGAAACAACTACATATAAAATCTATATTAGATCAAAAATATACCTAACAGTATTTAAACTGATGGGTAGTTAATTATGTAATTATTTTTCTTATTACAACTTCAAATATATAAAATTTATCTCAAGCACATATGTATGATATGCAAGCGAGCACCAATATAAGGGAATGTCTTCTTTATCTAAATGTATCAGATTATATAAGTATTTGTCTCAATTAATGGCAACAATATATGCAGAGATCATTCTTTGACAATGAGAATTTCTGTTTGCACAGTACTTCTACATACTCTCACCTATGTACTCTGGAAACTACTCCTTGTGATGGGCACGATGATCCTCATTTTAGTCATGATACCATTTATACTCAGATTGAGTAGTGACTACTATATTTTTTCTCAGAAGAGCTCATTTTCTTCCAATTCCCTGTCACCTCCCATTGTAGTATAGGTGAGATTTGAGAAAACACTGTGCCATGTTCCTGTCTCTAAAGTGTTTTGAATACTAAGCCTAGCATTCGATGTTTCTAAATTCTTACTTATTTTTACTGTATGTGTTTGAGTGTTTTGCCTCCATGCATGTCTGTGCATCAATGAGTACCTGGTGCTGGAGGAGGCCAGAAAGGATGTTGGATCACTTGGAAATGAAATTGCCACCATGCAGACGCTGGGAACTGAACATGGATTCTGTGCAAAAGCAGCAAATCCTTTAACCACTGAGTGGTTTCTCTAGCCCCATGTGTTGCGATTTTTATTGGTTTGTTTGTTTTTATCTTCTTTTTGTCCCTTATTTGTGTCTACAAGAGCAAAATATTAATTACCATAGTCATGCACATGATTATTCGTCCATCTTTTCCTTGCTGGGTTATTGTATCTAATTTGTTAAATGTCACTTTCTTTCCCAGTATTCTAAAAATGTATACAACTGAAAATATAATGATGTCTTAATAAGTAAACACACCAGATGTCTGAATCTGACCCTTGACTCCTATCACAGACACATTTCATTGGTCAAAGGACAGATGTTGGATGAAAGTTAGAACTCAGCAGATTTGTGCTCAGTTTAAAGAAGCAGTTGACACAAATGGCAACAACCAAAAGTAGCTTTTGGTTACTCACAACATGAACACATGCAATCAAAGACAGACAGCATCAAGCCAAGCTGCAAAATCCATTTCGGCATCAAGGAAAGTCATACTAGCTTTCCATCAAGTCTTTACTCAGCTATTAGTTTCCATTATTACACAGTCCATAGCAATTTGTTATAATAAATATGGTTTATATTTACTTGATCAATTTACATTATTTCAAAAATGTTTACAGGTATAGGTATCTTGCCTCCATGTAGATTTATGCACCATTGTGTGCCTGATAACTACAGAGGCCAAAAGAGGGTATGGAAGCCCTGGAATTGGAATTACAGAGAGTTGGGAGCTAACATGAGGATGTTGTGAATCTAACCCAGTTCTCTGAAAAGGCAGCCAATGCTCTTAACTACTGAGACATTTCTCTGGTTCTAGTTTGATATACTTACTTGTCTGATTTTACTTAGTTTTATCATTGAATACCATTGTGTTTAGTTATTTAAGAAATAAATTATCTCTTTTTTATAATTTCTGTGGATCAGTCTTAGAAAACTCCAACTGAGTTGTTTTTTCATTTTTTTTTTTTTGTTTTATTTTTGAGACATGATCTCAGTCTTGTAGCCCAGTGGTCTGAAACTATGTCTTACTAGTTAGCCTTAAGCTTAGAGGAAATCTTCTTCCTCCCTTTTTTAAGTCTGTGATTACAGGTATGAGCCACCATGGCCAGATTTCCCAATGCATTTAAAAATGTGACAGTTATTTCTTCTTTGTTGTCTTCATTCAAATATTGCTACTACATGTATTCTCAATTAATTTCAGACTTGATATAGAGATTATATTTCCTGTAATTACTCCAGTCTTCTGTCCAAAGGGGTATTTATTATGTCTGGTTGTTTTAATTTTCCCTTATACTTTTTGCTCTCTGGAGCCATATTTTTTTTCTGTTTATTTGTTGCATGTTCATTTATTTTGATTGTCTTCAAAAAATTTTGAGCTTAACAGAGACAAGTTATTAAGGAAGGTCTTAGTCCACAGAAAAAGTTCACAATTTTGTGGAATATTACTTTAACTATGTAAAGATGTGTTACATTTGTTTGTGCTGCATTTGATTAACAATGTAAGGATGTGTTGCTTTGTCTGCCTAAGGCACCTGATTGGCCTAGTACAAAGATAAATGGCCAATAGCTAGGCAGTATAGAGATAGGCAGGGCTAATGGGCAGATAGAAGAAGTAGGAGAAAGAATCTATACTCCAGGAATGAGAGAGAATGAGGGAGAAAGAGAGGGAAATACCTGGGCCCAGAAGCCAGCCAGCCACCAGCCAGCTATCAGCCAAATATCAGCCAGCCACCAGCCAGCCACCAGCCAGCCACCAGCCAGCCAGACATTGAGGAAGCAGTGAATGTAGGACACACAAGATGAAAGAAAGATAAAAAGCCTTGAGGCAAAATTCAGATGAAGAGACACAGGTTAATATAAGTTATAAGAGCTAGTGGGACAAATATAAGTCTCCATGTCATGATTTGCATGCTAGCAGTCCAAGAAAGTCTGCTACAACTCAATAAATAAATTCAATGAATAGTAAATGAATAGATGAATGGAACAACCACTTTTCTACTTTTATACTCATGCTTAAAATAAAATAGAGAAGACTGTCATGACCCACATGGTCTTTTCATTAGGACATGTTTCCATGTCACCAGTCCATTCTGTGGAGAATAGATAACATTTATTCTTATTCATATCTAATAAGTCACCAAGCAAATTACCACACATATACAATAATCACGAATAATATGTTAAATTATAAACTAATCCAGTCTCTATGAATGAAATGCATGCCAGCTTTTCTGAAAAGAGTCTTGGTGAGATAAAAATCTTTCAGGATTAAACAAATGAAGAGGAGCAGTGTGTTGATTTTTGGCTCTGAGGAAGATAAAAGAAACTGGTAATGTGTGATAGGATCAACATAGGGCAAAATCAGAAATGCTGGGTTTGATTGACCCCTAGTCTGCTTCTTTCTGAATATAATCCAGCTGTGAGTTTACACACATCAGTCATGTTGGAATGAGAGTTCACAGTCACTACTGCCCCTGTATTTAATGCTTGCTGTAAACAGCAACCACCAACTAGTCCAGGGGAAATACTTCCTTAGTCTGTAAAATGCTGCACAATGAAAACTTGTCATAGTGCATAATATAAAGACTTCTTTGAAATCCAAGGTCAATAATCTCTTGAGTCAACAAGGAAACAAAGATGCACATCTAGTTTTATCATTGGAGTACAGGGCTAGATTACAATAGGTAAAGTCTAAAGAAAGTGGATCCAGATGTGAAAGAGGCTTAGTGTGGTGAGGCATTCAGTAAGAATACAATGAATTTGATGACAGCCTAGGAAGGGGAAAGAAAAGATGTCAAATAAAAAAAAATATTTATACAGAGGGAGGCTATGTGCAGGAAGGAAGCAGCAAGAAAGCAAATAGTTGTATGTAGGAGGGATTTGAGAATGGCAAGCATGTGACCAAAGGTCAGCAGATATCCATAAACTGATACTGAATATACCCCAAAGTCAGGGACTAAGTGATGTCAGAGATGAGGCAGTATTATATAATCTGCCCAACATAGGATTAAGTATGACCTGCCATTGCACGACAATAGATGAGCCCAAATTCCAAGGCAATCTAAGAATCACCTGTTCATAGTTAATAGAAGAGCAAAATGAAAACATATGCTTGAGCATTACCAAGCCATCTTTTTTTGAAGTTCAATATGAAACCTAGTCTCTATGAGTCCATTTCTAGTAGAGACAGCTTCGGACAGAAGGGCACGGCCTCATGCATTACAGAATGGTCTGACATGCACCTCCCTTTGCTTCTCCTACTTTTGTTCAGGTTTCTGTACCCAGAACACCCACACCCCACAAAGTTACCATTTGTATTGCACAAGAAGGTGAACTTGACATTTGAAAAGACAAGTAAATCAATAACTTGCATTCGATGGTTCTTTGGAGACATAATGTGTGGGGAACAGGCTGGACTAAAGGATGTGGAAATCAGCACTCAGGAGATACAGAAGAATGTGCTATTTCCTGCCCTTCAGGTGTCTGCCATATTTCTTGAAAGAAAGGCTACATTTAAATACTGAGTGATTCATTTCTTTCCTGTGAATTCTCATTATTAATTCTTTTATTACTGCTGATAACTGTGGCAGGGTTTTCTGGGTTTCAGTGTAGATTTCTCCTTCATACCTCGGTTCCTTTCCATTCTCCAAAGCCCCTAAAATGATTCCTAGCATCTGTGCTCACAGGAATAACTGCTTTTGGTTGTTTTGTGACTTACATAATGCTTCCTGCCAGCATCTAAAATGAGGAGCAATAAAAACATGTCCTTATGATCACGCCTAGTCTCTATTTGGAACTAATTCAGAATGAGAGAAGAATGATATATGATAGATAATTATAATGTTGAGAGTTCATGCATATTAAAAAATTAGAATAAAAACATTTTTAGGATATTCATCTGTTGTATAATTTTAGCTATTCAAAGATGATTATCCTTTGAAAATTTGACCTTTTGCACAAACCTTCAAAAGAATTATTTTTTTCTTATTCTTCTACCCCTTGTGTATGTATTCTAATTATCATTTTTTTCAATGAAAGTTCTGACTATGAAGTTTATTTCCTTGGGTATAGAATAAATTAATTTATCTCCTGAAATGAGTATTTTTGGAAGAACTTTGGTATAGAAGTTAATCTCATTTCTGTTTTCTTTGCCTCAAAATAATACAGGAAACATAGGAGACATCTGCCCAACAAGCTCGGGTCTTATTCAAGAGAAGACCTGTTTTCTGTTACTCTCAAGTAGAAAGTGATAACTATAGACCAATGTACAGAGAAAATGCCAGAACTGTTCAAAAGAATGGCATCTTTTCTCTGCTTTAGATAATAGGAAAGACCTAAAAAAACAAACAAAACAAAACAAAACAAAACAAAGCACTCAGCTATGATTTTTAAGTATTAGTTTCTAAAATAGAGACATACTGAGTTATTTTGGAAAATGAAAATATTCAAAAGCTTATTTGTCTTCATTTCTAAAACCTTTTTATGCTCTTATCAGGATTTGACTCATAACTGACACTGATATGTATTTTATAGCTTTCATAGCTAAATGGATTTATTAATGATACCATCTCATTTTGACTAAGATAGTGGTTATAGTTAACATCCAATGACAACTGGCAGAGAGGATTAATTGGTGACCATGGCAACATCCCATGAACTGAACAAAAGGACAGAGGGGAAGATGTAGCTAAGTGCTGTCTGCTCCCTTTCCCCCCCCTCTTCATCAACAGGTGAAGAATCTCCTCTGCCATACATGGCATGATGTTCTGCTTTATTGTGTGGGGCCCGGCAACCATGGGCTGAAACCTGAAACCCCAAGCCAATCATTGTTTCCTCCTTACATTCTTTCTAACGGCCATGCAAAAGCAACTAGTGAGCTATCCCTTCTTAAATGGGACCTGTTTTTATTTTATTTTTTATTTTTAGGAAAGAAACCATGGATTGAGAGTAATTGAAAATCTAAGTAATGGGTTTCAATATTGACAGCTTCTGTATTTCTAAGAGTAGATGGCAGCCAGTCACAAAATTGGTAATTAATAATCTAATAAAAAGATAAGAAGGTTATTAAAATCTGCTGCCAAGGATACATCTTAAAATAAGGGTAACATCCTTAATACCAACTTTATATTTCCTGCAGGTGAATATTGAGGGTGTTTGGGGATGTCATCATTAGTGAGATATTTAAAATATTGTCCATCTTTACTTGATCCTTGTTTGTTATTGTTTTATATGTTTGTTGGGATGATAGGTAAATGGTTTGGTTTGGTTTTGGTTTCCTTGAGACAGGGTCTGCTGTGTAGCCTTGGCTGTCCTGGAACTTGATATGTAGACCAGGGTGGCCTTAAAATCATAAAGATCTGCCTGCCTCTGCCTCCAGAGTACTGGCATTAAAGGCATGAGCAATTATGCTCAGCTTATTTGATCCCTTTGTAGCTTATGTATATGTTTCATGATATACTGACCTCACCAGCACAGCAGAATACACACGTGGTTTGTAAAGATCAAACATGTCATTCACCCTTTCCTTGATGAAATAAACTAAGTAATGGCCTCCAAGAGAGCAGCTTGGCTACAATCAAGAATGTTTCATACTTCTAGAACAAAACTTCCATGGGAGAAAAGAGTGCTTTGGGATGCAGGCTGCTAGGAGAAGAAAATGATGGAGTTGAGCACAGTACTGCAAAGGTCCCTTATTGTTCTATTGGAATGGGATACTTAATGAGTGCCAGCCACTGACACAACTTTCCCTCCAATCAAGTCAAAAGGATTCCTATTTCACTTGGGAGTCTCATTCCTAACATTTCCCATCTGTGTCTTCTAAATGACCCCACTCCACTAAGATTGATGTTTTGTGATACAGTACACTCCTTCAAAGCGGAACTCCTGGACTTGGAAGGACAGTTCCAGGCAACAGACAAGGGTAATTACTTCAATTGACTTTTGAGCACTTGTGGCTCATTGAATTTTCAAAAGAATGTTGGCAAAAGTCTGAGACCAATTTTCAGAAAGAGTAAACTGATTGAAACAAACCTCAAGAACACAAGAATGGTTGCTGCCCTGGGTACCCATATGGCCTGACATCCTGACCTGTGGCACATGCAGGATCACAACAGTGTCTTTCATCTGGAAATAAAGAGCAGAAGTGAAAGGGATGGAAGAAAGGAGGAAGGGAGGTAGGGAGAGTCATGGAGGGGGAATGGAGGGAGGGGGGAAGATGAATAGGAAGAGGAGGCTAAG
This sequence comes from Onychomys torridus, assembly GCF_903995425.1. Classification (NCBI taxonomy): domain Eukaryota; kingdom Metazoa; phylum Chordata; class Mammalia; order Rodentia; family Cricetidae; genus Onychomys; species Onychomys torridus. Next base: position 46,969,784 of record NC_050460.1, read on the forward strand.
AAGTTGGTGATATTGGAAGCATTGCCAACAACCTTGAATGAGTTGCCTTGAATGAACTAAATTCTTTTAGTTCATACTCATCACAAAAATGGAGACATCAGCAGAAGGGGTAGAGATAAGGACCCTTTCAGTCCACCCTTCAAATTGGCCCCAGCCTTCTTTATGTTGGTGAAGACATCAGTAGTCTCCACAACATACTAGGCACCAGCATCACCCCATTTAACTGGTATGATCTCACTTCTGGAAGATGAAGATGGCCTTCCCATTGATGACAATTTTCCCATTCTCAGCCTTGACCATGCCATGGAATTTGATGTGGATAGAGTCATACTGGAACATGTAGACCATGCAGGTGAAGTCAATGAAGAGGCCATTGATGGCACCAGCATCCACTTTGCCACAGTTGAAGGAAGCTCTGGTGAACATGTATCCAATACAGCGAAATCTGTTTATTTCAGCCTTCATCACTGTGTCTCAGGGACAAGGCTGGCATTTTTACAGAAAGATACATCTGTGTCTAGAACACATAGGAGCAGAAAGTAGCATAATGGCTATTAGGCTGCCCAGAACATCATCTCTGCATCTACTGGTCCTGCCAAGGCATGGGTAAAGACATACCAGAGATGAATGGGATGCTTTCTGGCATACCTTCCCTGTTCCTATCTCCAATATGTCCATAATGGGGCTGACATGCCACCTGGAGAAAGCTGTCTAGTATAATGGCATCAAAAAGGTGATGAGGCAGGCATCAGGGGCATCCTGGCCTATGTTGATGATCAGGTTGTCTCCTGTGACTTTAACAGTGACACCTGTTCTTCCGCTTTGATGCTGGAGCTGAAATTACTCTCAGTAAAATGAGCTTTGTAAAGCCCTTTTCCTGGCATGACAACAAATATGGCTACAGCAACAGCTTGATGATCTCATGTCCAACATGACCTCTAAGGACTAAGGGGCCTCAGACCATCCACCCCAGCAGAATGTAAGACCCTCAGCTGATGAAGAATCCCTGTCCCAACAATGAGCCCCAAAATTGAGCATCTCCTCTCACTGTTTCAATCAAAGGCCCCCATAAGAAAGGGAGTGGCTTAGGGAGATCTACTCTTTTGAATACCATCAATAAGGTTCATTGAACCCACCCCCTCAAAATGTATGTTGTCTTATGTTGCATTAGGTAAATAGCTAGGCATTGATTCTGATAAAAGACTAAAGCAAACATGATAATAAAATAATAAAATTTCTGAGTTACAGTAATCATTTCAATTTTTATATCACAACCTCCAAGAACTTGAAAGATAACTTAGCAAAGTTCTTGTCATGCATGTATGTGATCCAGAGTTCAATCTCTAGGCAAATACCTATTGTCCACGTATGAGTCATGCAGACAGATGATTCCTGGATATTCAGGGCTCACTAGACAGCAAGCTTCACGGAATTGGTAGTTTTAAAATTAAGAGAACTCATCTCAAAAAATCAGGCGGGGAATGATTGAGAAAGACAGCAAACATTGACACCTGGATGAGGACAATCATCACACACACACACACACAAACACACACCAACACACACACACACACACACACACACACACACACACACACACACATACACACATACACACCGATGCATTATACCTTTTAAAATCGACTTCGAGTCATCTTGTAATATAATAATTTAATAAAGTACGTAAATCTTTGACTCAGCAGGAAGGGCACAGTCCCATGAAGAGTAGCTGCATAAGACAATGTGCCTTAAGTCATACTCAGCCTTAATAAGTCATTTGCTAACAGTACACATATAGTGTACTAAAATTTAATAAGGTGTAACTGTGGCTGCTAGACTCGGGGTAAAAAGGCTATGCAAAAGGTCAGTGGGTGGGTTCTGATCCTTTCAGTGAAGAGCTGGACTGGTGGTACATCACTCTTGAACCAGCCCTGGAACCCTCTATTAATTGTAACAGTTTTTGACTAAGTCAGTGGGCTGTCACTTCTTTGCTTCCTCATACCTGAGCATAACACCAAATAGCGATTAGAGTTAGAAGGTAGTTAGTAGGCTTTGAGAAGGTCAGAGGCTAAGAAATAATGGCTAGATGATACTATTTTCCAGAACAGAAAATTGAGTATTTTTTGAGACCACAAAATGTGGTCTGGTAGTAAAAGACGGTGAGGAGACAGTGTCTCATAATATATCAGGTGGAACTGGAAAAAAAAAATGCTCTGGGTCTGTAAGAGATTTTGTGCATGATTAAGGCTGCGTCACTGTCATGAGGAAAAAGAGGGATTCCCCAGTCAGATTGTGTGATTGTATTTACAGTATACTGGCTTTGATTAATGTACACACTCAGGGAGTAATGTGTAGAGGTGAGCAAAGACCTGTTTTCAAATGATAGAGCTGAGCACAGATTTCCCATTATCTGAAAAGATGTCCATGAATAATGACTTAAAGTTCTTTGAAAATAGGAAGGGAGGCATGGTAGGGTGTTTTGTCTCTGGCAAGTAAAGTACAGAAGATTTTCCTTATTAGTTCTCACCACTCACCTGTCTGGAGCATCACCATTGAGAAACTATGCTACCCTGTATATCACAACATCAGTAACCATCTTCTTCAAGGTGCATTTTTAAGCATTTGTAACTACAATATTATTTCTGAGTGAGCTCTTCAAGTGTGCAATGGGTGTCATTTCTGGATGTGTTATGGAAAGATGCTTTCATCTCCCATGAGTCTCAAAGAACAAATGAGTACATGGAGTAATCACCTGAAATGTTTTCTCCGTCTCCTAAATGAACTCCTCTCTTGTCATAAGACTGTGCTATGTTTTGAGAGACTCTAGGTGACACCAGGAATTAGGAGTAGCACCAGGTCAATAGGCCGATACATTACATTTTAGGGTAGTAAACTGGGGAGGAGAACACCAAACACACACAATGTATCTCTGGATAATCCTGGTTTGCCCATGTCCCCACAAAGCGACCCCTGGTCACCTGCATTATTGTCAACACCAAGAAAAAGACCATAAGCAGATAGCTAGCAACTGGTTTAGAACAGGGAGAAACTTTCACTAACAGTGGGAAATGAACAGGTCAAGTCACAAAACAATAAGTCTTTACAGAAACAAGTCCTAAAAGCCCACTGGAGAGCGGATTTTATATGAACTTGGAAACAAGTGTCTTTCTCACAGAAGGTAACTCTGATTCCTTGGTGGTAACTCTTGAGGATGATGACAGGCTTAATGAGGAGCATGCAAGAAGCCTATTGCCTAACACTGAGAACCAGTGACTATCACCTTTTTGGGAGAAAGGAACCTTGCAGAAGGGGTTTCGTGATGAAATGATCATCTGAGTTGTTTCCTATTGCAGGGCTCTTTACAGGAGGGAACAGGAAGATAACAGAGTAGGCCATGATGTATCAAAAAAGAAAAAAAAAGGCAGATGCTGTAGGGACATGCACTGAACACAGAAGAACCACAAGCTGAGGTCCACCAGATACCATCTAGTCTCTGGCAAAGGGTAGAGGCTGGATCTTCTAGCAGAGACAATTCCTGCTGAAAGTTAAACTTTGCTGTAATGAAATTTGTTTTGGATGGCTGGCCTCTGGAAATGTACAATAATAAATCTGAGTTGTTCGAAGGCCCTTGAGTTGCTTTGAAATTGGTGGTTGGTTCAGTGGTGGTAGAAACAGTGCAAACATCGTGTGGACAGCAAAGAATAGCTGATCACAAAAGTAAAAACACCGTGTGACATAGAGGATGCCGTGACGGCACAGAAAGTGCCCGTTCCACACCAGAACAGACCAAATGACTGTTATTTTCGTCAGTGTTAAGAGCCACAGTCAATGCTGTGGTCTTCAATTGTGGTATACTAAACTGTACAGGTTATTATCAGGTCCTGAAAACTAAGGCCCAGTCCATCTCTGAACCAGAAGTCAAGTGAATAATAATTGCGACTTTTCCCTCATATATTTTTTTGTAACTATTCCCTTTAATTTTAGATCCAAGCCAAACAGGGAGAAAATAATGAAGAAAAAGAAAATTCAGATTGCTGTTGTAAAAAAAAAAAAAAATTGATCCAAGCAGGTTACTTATTCTGTAAAGTTTGGCATTGGTGCATGTGAATGGAGAATGTAGCTTTAAGAGGTCTCCCCTCAGACAGTGGATGTTAACCTCTAATCCTTGGGCTTTACTTCACAATATCTAAAATGTTGCATCACGTTTATCCATGAGGTTGTGGTGCTGAAGGGCACATAAGTTGAGAACACCTAGGATGTTATCCTGTGATGTGCCCCAAAGTGCTAATGACTTGCCCACCTTGTCACTCAGTTTAAAGTTATCTGTACTCATATCCTTTGGAGAAAAGTGAAGGAACTTTGAATTTCTAAGATCTGATTCTCTGTTTAACAGGGTACAAGCAATGTCCAACAGTAGAACATAGTGTGTGGTTATAGAAGCACTTAGAATACAACTATAAATAAGTCAATAGGTGGCATTCAAAGCCTTCACAGCTCCACCTAGCACTACTGTGTGGAAAAACTGAATAAATTCTGAAGCAGTGTGATGTATCTAGAACATGATGACCACAGAGTAAACTTTGTTACTGAAAGTATTTTTAGTACAAATTTAACAATTTTTTTCCACAGGGAAATATACTTTTATTTTGCATAAGAAAAATATCCAGTTACTTTCTGTCAGAAATAACTCTGTTTCATTCACAATAAAAATAAATAACCTTTGTTAAAGAATCCCTCTCTTTTAATTCTACTTTTACCCTTATCCTGTGAGGTTAGCTGTTTTCATTTATTCATGTTGTTTTTCCCATTTTTTTTCTGGGATTTAATATAATACTAACAAGGGAAGGAAAATTTGGGAATCGAAGGCACTGAAGGGAAAGGGGGACTTATTTCTGTCATTATTTTATACAAACTTGTTTAGATTTTAGTAATGGCATCTCTACAGCTTTCCACACTCTGTCTCTGTCTCTCCCTCCCCGTCTCTGTTTCTCTCTCCTCTCTCTGTCTCTATCTCTAACACATGAGTGTGTGTACGCATGTCTATTTATATTTTAAATATTTTAAAATCTGTGTATCTATGTATCTATCTATGTATCTTTTATGCTTCTTTTCTTTACTAATAAAAAGATGTTATGACTGTGGCTAATGAGCAACACTGTCAGCAGAAAAAAATGAAGTAATTCAATGTAATTAACTCACTTGATATATGAAAAGTAGTGCAATTTTTAAGTTAAAAAAAAAAGCAAAGGTAGGACTGAAGATGGTTCAACAGTAAAGAACACATACAACTCTTGCAGAGGAGTAGAGTTCAGTTTTCATTACCCACATCAGGCAGTATACAACTCCCTGTAATTCCAGCTCCAGGAGAGCCTATGTCTTCTGGCTCCTGCACACACATGCATGTACTGTGGTCTCTACTCTGCCAGTAATTACATCTAGAGTAACTCTTACCGCTGTTAAGGTTTTTTGTTTTCGTTGTGGTTGTTTGTTTGTTTGTTTTTACTATTGCTCATTATGTTTTAGGAAATGTAATACACTGCTGTTTCTAAAAGAAGATACCACTCCACATTACTTAAATTTAAACCCCATTGTTAATATTTCTAAGCTAAATAACTCAGTCAAAACATATTTAGCTTTCCTCTCCTTCACATTCTTCCACAGAATAACAGTCTTAAACCACTAGGGTTTGTCCTAGTTAGCACTTGACACAAGGTAGAGGGACCTAAGAGAAAGTAAGTTGTGAATTTTCTTTATCAGGTTGGTCTGCGAGGGAATGTCTGTGGGATATGTTTTGGCTGTTAATTAATGTAGGGGTATCCAGCTAACTGTGGGAGGCACCATTCCTTAGGCAAGTGGTCCCAGGCTTTTTAAAGAAAGCTAGTTAGCATGAATCTGTGACTGAGCAAGCAAACAGCTTTCCACTATGGTGTCTGCTACAAGCTCTTGCTTATGTTCTTGCCCTGACTTTCTTCAACAAAGAACCTGCAAGTATAAGCTGGATAAACCCTTTCCACATCCAAGCCAATTTTGGTCAGACTTTCTTACCATGGGAACAGAAAATAAATTAGATCTATTCTCATTACTTTTTCTGCTGTTGTGACTAAATTCCTGACAGAAATGGAAGGGTTTAATTTGGGTTTATAAGGGTTTCATGGATTACAACCTATCCACGTGTAGGTGCATGGAAATTGGGGAAGTTTGAAGGGTGGTGATGAGATCTTGTGGGACCTTCTGACAATCTGGGAAACCAAGCAGTAGAAAGTTAGACTGGAACCTACCTTAGACTCTTCATCACTTATCCCTAGTGACCTAAAGTCATTCAGCTAGGTCCAATGTCAACCCCCCCAAAGACAATACCTGAAAATATTCAAACATGTATGCCTGTGGGGCAAATTTTTCATAATGAAATCACAGAGAAATGATAATAATTATAAAATAATATATATTTAGCTTTGGCTAGAATTCAGAAAAGGATAAATGTGTTCACTATTATGGGAAATATATATTATCATGGTTTTCATCTTAACACATACACACACACATATATGTGTATATATATATCATATTAATATCAAATGAAAAGAGGATTGAATCGCAAGGTCTAGGTCTCATACATGTGAATTTTCATCAAAGACATAGAGGCTGCAAAACGTGAACAATATAATTAAGTTTTTTTTTATTTTGTGTTTACTTGTTAACACAAAATATCAAATCATTTCAATGATATACTTTTTCTCTGAAAGCAGAAATGATTCAATACTATTTTTATTAGGCCAGAACTCTTATAAGTGGAACTCTATGACTCATAGTTTCTATGTTGTTTATTGAAACCAAAGAGAAAGAAAGAAGAGGCCTCTATACAATAAAATGTGATGAGTTAAGTACATAATAATGTTAGAAATGGACAGGAGGTGTTTATTGAACTAATAAATTGAATTTTCAAAGAATTTTTTCACTCACCTAAATATGATAAAAATCTATGTTATCTGCATTTCATTAAGTTTTTCTCATTATGTCTTTTGTCATATGATTTAAAACTTGTAATTTTATGCATGTTGGGATAAATGTATGTATCTATGAATGAGGGTGTGTGCATGTGCATGTGTTTGTGTCTTTATGAGAGCATTCATGTGTTTGAGTGTAGGTAATCATGTGCCACACCACATGTATGGTGGTAACGCTGGTGTCAGCTTTCTCCATCCCACCTGTCTGCAACAGGGACTCTCATTTGCTAATAATGGCTACATGCTAGCTGGCCCTGGGTTTGTGGTGATTCTCCAATGTCAGCTTCTCATTTCTCCAGAGATGTGCTTGGATTTATACAGGGCTAGCTTTATGTGGGTTCTGCTGACTCATGCTGATGTTTTCATACATGTATAACAGCACTTATTTTTAAATTTTTGACAGATGAATTGTATATAACGAGATGTTCTTTAAATGTATACATTGTGAGAGAGAAACAAGCAAGAATAACTTCACAGTCTTCCTCAAAGCCTTCCATGTTGAGTTGCAGATAATTATTTTGATCACTTAGTATTAAGAAAAAATTCTGGCCTCTAGTGTCTTTAAAATATCTCTAGATATTTCACTCTCTCCCCACCCTTATTCTGGGTATCTTTCTTTGTAGGATCTAACTGTGATTTAAGGCACAATTTCCTGACAAGAAATCTCAAGGATTGCATCACAAAGATAAAGGCAGCAGACAACCTCTAGCTGCATTCCCCCAATTTGAAAAGCCTTCATTACGTAGCATGTTTCAGGCTGAGAATGTTCAAAATTTGTCCTTGTTGCAGTTGCATTGTAGCTTGGTCTGGAAGCGTGGCATGATAAGGAATCATTTGAAAAATGTGTGTTGGCACATAAAATCTTTGGCACTCAGACAAAAGCTTGCCAGGCAATACATCTAATTAAGAATGAGCGAAAGGGAGTCATCATGGCCTGTCATCTTGTATTATCATTACTTGAAGGTATACCAAGACTTATTGTGACTTTTAAGATCATGGTCTCACAACAAGGTTTATATTTGGAGCTAGAAGTAATTTCTCCTCTATTAGCCCAGGGCTTTCATACAGGGGCATATCTTATTTTGCAGATAAGATCCATCTGTAGATATAACTCTTTGTGTATTGTTTTAGCTGCAAGAGGCTTGGCTGATCTGCTTAGAAACAACCTTTGTCCATTGTTTAAGACCTTGAAAATTGATGCATTGTCTTTTGGGAGCTTAGACAGCTTTATTTAAGTTTAACTTTCTCTGGAGAGGCATAGAGATAATGAAATGCAATTCCTTGCTTGAACATAACCATGTACATAACTTCCAGTCCTCCCTGATGCATAAAGCAAATTTGATAAAAGCAATTCAAATACTGTAACAATTAATGTTGATTTTTCTCTTAAGTTGCAAAGAAACCTGTGTCAGCAGTTAAGGCATGTGGTGATAGCCATTTCTGAGGCCAGCTTTTCATTGTGTTATATGTACTGATATTTTTTAGTTTTTCCTGGTTTATTTTTAGAGGAAATCTTGCATATAATAGTTTTGAGATGCACTATGAAGGAGGAGAAGTGAAAAGGCCCTTGGATTATGTACACAGGAGACACACATTATGGTGTTCAGCTTACAGATGCAGGAGTCTTAGATTACTTATCAGAGTGTAAAGCCACTCTGCTTTTTAATCACTGTATAGAAATATTCTTCTGTATTAATTTGTGTTTTATTTCTGTGATAAAAACCATAATCAAAAGAAACCTGGAGAGGTATTTGGCTTACACTTCCCAATCACATTCCATCCTGAGGGCAGCCAAGGCAGGAACTCAAGAAAAGTAGGAGCCTGGAGGCAGGAACTGCAACATAGACCAAGCAGGAAGGGTACTTGCTGGCTTGCTCCCACAGCTTGCTCAGTTTGCTTTCTTATACAAGCCCAAACCACCTGCCTAGGAATGGCACCACCTACAGAGGTCTGGGCCCTCTCTTACCAATCATTATGCAAGAATGTGCTCTATAGATTTGCTTACAGGCCAACTTGATAGAGATATTTTCTCAACTGGAGTTCCTTCTTCCCAGAGGACCCTAGCTGGTGTCATGTTGACACAAAGCCAGCTAGCACATCTTCGGAGTGTGCAAATATATTTCTCCAACATCTCTGCTATATTTTGCACCTTTGTTTCTACTGTTACATTCAAGCTAAGGTGTAACGAAGACACAGACAAAGATACACTCTCTCCCACTATCTCCATCCTGACTTTCCTAATCAAAACCTTTCTCTTCTTGTCCTTCCTATGTTATTGTTAACCCTCACACTGCTCATTACTGCCCCCTTCTTCTAAAGAAAGCATCATGAAATTATCGCTTTCATGAATCACACCTTGAGGGCTCATTGTCTTCCAAGGACAAAGATCATCATCTAAAGTCTATGTCCTAGTGCTCAGTGGAGGTTGGGAAATGAATGGGGAGTTATAAATGGATGGGACAACTACCTCTGCTCAGGTAGTCTTTCCTCTGTTTATTTTGTCAGAAAATAGGAAATAGAGAAACATCTCTCTTTCAAATCCTAGTCCAGGTGGACAGACTTCATGTGGCTAGTAAAACAATAAAGATTTGGAGTTACCTGATTCCCTTTAAAGCAATATTCACAGAAAAGTGTCTGTTTTCCTCCACCTCCTCCTTGATCAAGCTCAACACTTACTAAAGAAACAAATGGAATCCTGCAGAAATCATCATTCTTATCTAATTACCCTGTGTGATCATGACAGTGATCTTATTTTTATACAAATCTATCATGAGCCATAGTTATATTAAATTTGTAACACATTTTATTTTATAATTCATACTTTATTTAAGATGATGTTTAGTGCATGATGGAGACATAAACTCAGGTAATCCTTAGAAAGTCTCTGTGTGTTTAATGCTAGCCCCATCCTGGAAGATAGGGAGGCACAGATTGGTTACAAACAGTAGGGAGTGGGTATTTTTTTTTCTTCGAGACAGGGTTTCTCTGTGTAGCTTTGCACCTTTCCTGGATCTTGCTCTGTAGACCAGGCTGGCCTTGTTATTCACAGAGATCCTCCTAGCTCTGCCTCCCAAGTGCTGGGACTAAAGTTGTGTGCCACCACCACCCGGCAAGGGAGTGGGTATTTTGTTGCTTTGTTTTTTTGTTTTTTTTTTTCTTTTTGGAAACAGTCCAAAATATGTGAATACAGATTTGTACTCAAAAACTGTGTTATACTACTTATTTTTGTTTTGTTTTATTTTGTTTTGTCTTAAGCCCAGGAGGGAAAAAAGCATAAAAGCAGATTTAGACAAAAGCAAGAGGAAATAAAACAAACATATAGCATCACTGCACAAATGGTGTTCTCAAGACCCACTCACTCCCCAGGATACTCTGAGGTTGGAACCACACCTTCCTTCCCTACCCTAGGGAAGTTCTTTCTTTCTTTCGTGCTCAGCTTATAAAATGAAAGAAGTGATAGAACTCATGAGTGGACAGCTGAGAGCAAAAGATGGGAAGCTTTACAGAAGCGACAGGCTGCTACTTGGAGGCTGGCATTTTCTCTTACTGATGAAGTTGGGTGGACAGCATGGCCTTTGTGCAACAATTGATTTTATAATATACCTTTATTGAAAACAAGAAAGGATGGGTTATTGTTTGAGAGAAACACCTTTTCAGAATTCCTGATGAACTAACTGTTCCCAGGCTCAAACTCATTTTGGTCTGGGGAAAAAAATATCACTGGATTCATTGCAGCAAAACTGACAGCGTTTCCATTTGAAGAGCTGTTGGAATAAACAGAGTCACTTTGGTTAGACTCAGGGTTTCTCTTCTTTAAAGCAGCACCAGCACACTGAGGGATTCACAGAGAGAAGAAACTTTAATTTATACTGTAATACTAAAGGTCCTACATTACAATTTTCTCAGGCATATATATTTGAATTAATTATAGAGGAGAGATTATGTGATAAAAATTAATGCAACTAGGTGAAAAATGTACAAGATGGATTAAAAGAGAAAAATCATAAGTAGCCTGGCTTCTCACAATGCAAGGTTGAATGTATATCCTGGGTATAAATGATCTTTGCATTAGATACCTGTGTCTACCAACTTATCTCTAAACTGAGTCTTATTATAATAAAAAATTGGAATAAGCCCAATGCTATTCATCTTCTTTTATATTATTGTCTGAATTTTGATACTATAGTTTTTTTTTGTTGTTGTTTTATTTCGAGACAGGGTTTTTTCGTGTAGTTTTGGTGCTTGACCTGATCTTGCTCTGTAGACCAGGCTGGCCTCGAACTCACAGAGATCTGCATGGCTCTGCCTCCCAAGTGCTGGGATTAAAGGCATGTGCCACCACCACCCAGCGATGCCATAGACTAGAAATTTTTTAAGACTAGAATTAAATAATTCTTTGTGCTTATCCAACAAACCACATAAGTATAATTGCTACTGCTTGGGATTGTAAATCTTTCATATATGAGTGTAATTGTACATTAGGGCTAGAGAAGTCACCCACTTGTTAAGGTATGCTTTCACTCTTGTAGATTACCAAAGTTCAGGTCTCAGATCTCATGGGGGTGCCTAACAACAGCCTGTGTAACTCTAGATCTAAGGTAACCAATCAATGCACTCTTCTGGTCTCTACAGACTCCCCCGCCACACACACACACACACACACACACACACACACACACACACACACACACAAATACACCTTAAAAATGAAAATAAAAAATAAAAAAAATGTGTGTCTATTGACATGTGTATATTTATTATGTCTATTTATGTAAGAACCATGAAAACTAATATGTATCATTTATTTTCAGGGGAAAAGGACCACTAAAGCACACCACTGATGTAATCTATGCAGCTAAGATGATATCAGAGTCAGGATCAAGGATGGATGTTCTCGCTCGGCAGATTGCTAACCAGGTGAGCTACTTATAAATAGACCCAAGGAAAGTCTTTGCTGTTTGCTTTCTTCTGCTTGATTATCGATGAGAGGACAGCTGGGTGACTCTTTTTAAAACTCTATTGAATACGTTTGCTTTCTATATTAAAGTTTTAAAATTTATAACATTATAATTATGAAACTTGTGAGACAATAAATTTTAAGAAAGTATAATTAGCTTTAGAGAAGACATGCATTTAGCTTTAAATATACTCTATTTTAAAAATCAACTTTATCAGATTAAAACGAATTAAATCCTTTTAATTGGCTGTAGTAGCATAACAGGTGTTTCTCTTTTCCTTGATGTTGTCTGTTAGTTCACATTTTTCTTCTAAAGTGGTAGGTGTTTAAGGTCAACACTTTATAGCATTATTAGAACAATAAAGTAAAGATGGCAATTGTAGGAAGTATATAACCCTGGGGCAGACTGGTGTTTCTCCACAGCTTTTATTCTTTTCCTAGAGTTTCTCACAGCTTTTTAAAAAATATATTTTAAGCATTACCTATATTAAAAAGTTATCTATATAGTAAAAATTTAATATTTCAGGCAGGGGTGTAATATAAATACATTTAAGTTGTATTTATTATTATATTTAACTTCATAATAAATATTTCTTTGGAGATGATATACCTGTTTGATTTTGCATATACTGCATATGTTTTGCTTATATGTTAAAAGCAAACTTTACTGAGATGCCTTTTAGTATGAGTGCTGGTGTTTCATCTCTCACTTTTTACATACTGTGATGGAACATGAGAAAATTTATTCTCATATGTAATATATTTGTGGTACAATGGAGAACAAACAAATGAGGGAAGCTGCTACCAGAGAAAAGTATTTTTAATTTCTTGAGTGTACATTGCTTTTCAATATCTTGCTACTTTAAACCTTATAAAAATGTATTTAATCTGTTGTTTAAATAGCTAGAACATTGATCATCTCAAAGTCCAGAAGCAGCCATGGCACACAGATAGTTTTAGATTTCATCAGACTTGAGATTTCTGATTTTTGGGGTAAAAGTACTCAACAGGCTAAGTCTATGTAAATTTTCTAAAAGTGTAGGAATCTCCCAGTCAATGTAAATTTTCTAAAAATTCTAAGTATCTCTCAAATTTGAAGCATTTCTTGTGCAAGCTTTCCAGCTCAGAGTTACAGCGTTTGGCATTTATATCTAAAAATAAATTCCATCATCTTGAAATTTAGAATTTCCTAATCTAATTAATAAGTAAATGAATCCCATCCTTGCCTGTATGTTTCCTCATTTTAGAATTGAATTGCGTTGACTTTTGTGAGGGACTGAATATTAGTGGAAGAATTAAACTGTATTAGTTTAGCTGGATTTACAGGTACTTAAATTGCCTTTAAGTACTGAAACCCTCTTAGCTTTGTTCTCCTGCTTGTTTTAGAGTACATAACTGTAAGAGTCTTAAAAAAAAAGACACCCTTTTGAAGTCTTTCTGATACCTTTTATTCTTTAATTTGACCAGGCCACTGTACAGCAGATCTTTGCTATAATTATGAAATTTAGCCATCATTTTATTACTATTCTAATTACACAGGAGGGAGGAAAATATCATTCTACCTCCATACAGCATTGTTATTTTCCAAGAAACTTCAAAAGCGGCCATTGACTAGTGAGAAAGTGTGGATAACAGTCCTCAGAATTTTTCAGTTTGTAAAGCTGGGTAGTTTTCTATTCTGAATAAACGTGGCTCTGAATAATCAATACTGGGGATTAAGACTCTGATGGAGATGATTTAGTGACCATTTGGGGGATTCATCCATGAATGTACACATGTTTGTTCCCAGAAGCAGTGCACATGTACATACAAACACACAAATTTTAGACTTGAAATACTTAAAACCACTGGGAGAACACAAATGGTAAAATGAGGAAACCTAGGCAATGTCTAGTGCTTGTAAATTTTGTGAAAGGCTTTCCTGGTAGTGTTGGCTACTACTTTATTCAATCTAGAATTTTAAAATTTTGACAAATTTTATGATGCATTCCAGTCTGTTCTTTTTAGTTTTTGATGGACCATCAGTTTTTAATTATACATTAAATAAACTTAAAATACATCTGTACGTATTATATTAAATTGTAATATAAGTATATGTCTTATACTAATTTAGTTTTATTCTGTTTAGTGTAATATATATGTGTAGAGGGAATGATCCAGAATCAATTTAATTGAAGCCTCTGATTCTCAGTGCTGGACATTTTTTTTTTTTCATTTTCCTTCCTATCTTTCTTCTCTCAATATAGAATAGTTACCGATACACTGGGCACAATTGACCATTCATGAGCTGCTGTTGTCAAGTTAGAGGGAGAACTGAAAGCCTCTATTTGTTAGTTTCCAATTGTAAACACCTGGTTATTTAATTGTAAGTTATGAGTTATAAGTTATGAGTATACTAATTTAATATATTAAATGAATATAGTTATATTATCCATCTCCTTCAAGTTTTTAAAATTCATAAAATTTGTTTTTTATATAGCATATGATGTAAGACCTCCTACTAATGCCCTCATCTAACCTTATTTGCCTCCAACACTCAATATTTCTTGAACTTTAAAATGAAGTTGAGATGTTGTGGTACCATTTCTCTGGCATTCAACACAGCACTACTCTGGTACCAATATTGTATTGCATTACATAATATATTCCCAAAGGGCAGGATATTTTTAGCTACTGCAATTCCTGGACAATTTGCAAGTGAGCAAGAGTATAGCAAGCCGGAGAGCAGCAGTACAAGACAAGGCTTCCTGAACCTAGGTGCATATGTCTTTAATTCTTCTACACAGCTCTATACTTTGCCATGTCAGCAGATACTGTAAATTAGATGATACAACCAACACCTTATAGTGCGGGAAAATACACAGAATTTGTTTAGGTGGTGATGCAATGTACCCCTAAGTAGGGAGGAATGAATAGAAACACAAGCGAAATATGCAAAACAGGGAAAGATATTGGTAATGTGTCCAAGGTCTGCCTACCACTTCCTTGTAACTTTGTCAAAACAAGTAAGTCTAGGCTGTTGAGCCACTACTCTCACTTAATCATGATTACAATTCAAGTTAATTTATAGTGTTAAATTGTGACAGTGACAATTCAAGAAAGCATCATAAACCTTGATATGTATGTTTGAAATCATTAGTAATTCATTTAACTATGATCAAAATAATCTACAAATGTAATTTGTATTGGTATTTACCAAATACTGTTGATGAATTTCCTTGTTTGAAATTATTCTATACTGAACCAAAGATCTCATTGTAATGAAACTACACTAGAAATTAAATTCTAGAGTCTTCATCAAATCATTATTACATGTCCCTTGAGAATGTACCTGGTATGTGTACTTTGATGCTGTTTTCTCTCTGAAATTTATTTAAAGTGCAGATGTTGATGCTGAGTTCTCCTCTCTAGATTAATGAGCTCTCACTTCATGAAAGAAAATGCCTAATGGCTCTTCAGGAATCAACCAGGATAGACACTGAAAATGTGACCTGAGTGCAATCATCAATTGACAGTCAGTTCTTGTCGAAGGGATACTCATCCACCATGTTCTCTATTACTGTTTCTTTGTTTGTTATTTTACAATTAAGCAATGCCATAGATGCTTTAAGAGTATCATTCAGGTTTCCTCCATTCCTTCAAAACCGTGACCCTAGGAACCAGAGGGCAAGATGTTCTGAATATTATTAGATCATGGGATTATTTTGTTAATGGGCATGAAAAAGTAACTCCTTACCTGCCTATAAGAAAAAAAAAAATAGCTGCTGGATGAGGGAAGGAAAATCATTCTTTTTCAAAGCTGTTCCTATTGGTAGGTTTCCCATGTTCCAGTTATGTGGTTGCATACTTATGCACACATGGAAGCACTAATTTGGCCTAGTAGTTAAAAAGCTAATTTAAAAAGAAAACATTTTAAGGTGGGAATGTTAGGGAGATATGCAGGAAGTTGAAGGAAGAAAATGGGTGATGGATATGATCATATGTCATAGTGTATATGTATGAAATTCTTAGGAACAAAGAAAAAATGTAATAATAAAAGTTCTAAGTAACTAGATCTTGTCTGAATTAGATTTCCACTTCCCTTTCCACATCTTGATTTTATGTGCAAGATAATGTGCTCTGTAAGTTTGTGTCAACCCAAGTAATTCCTCCATTTATAAATTTCAGGCATCAGGAAGAGGGTGCTATTTTGAATTGTAATTAGTAATTAAGAAAACATTGTTTTTTGAGAATTTATTACAGAAGCCATCATAAAACTTAAAAGTAGATTAGACCAATTTTTCTGCACAGTTATTCATGAAAGAAAGGGAGTTGGTGTAGATGGACACAACTTTGCACCTCATTATTATCAGTGTTCAGAGTATATGGTCTTGAATGCAACTTAAAACTAAAATGAACAAAGAGACAAAATAATTGAATGTTTTTATAAAGTTTTTAAATGCAAATAAACAAAAAAAAGTGTTTAATTGGGGCTTGGGGCTTGCTTACAGTTTCAGAAGTCTAGTCTGTTTTCATCATAGTGTAGAAAATAGCACATGCAGACATGGTGCTGGAGGTGTAACTGGGAGTTCTGCATTTGAACCACAGGTAGCAGGAAGAGAAAGATGCTGAGCTCTTGATACCCCAAAGCCCATCCTAAGTGATATATTTCCTCCAAAAAGTCACACCTACTCCAAGGCCATGCCTCTTAGTCCCTCTTAGTAACATCACTCCCTAATGGCCAAGCGTTGGACTATATAAGCCTTCAGGGCGGCATTTCTATTCCAACCACTACACATGCAGTATGACCCCTCATATGCCCCTTACTTCCCTTTCTTCTTACTCTTCACTTCCCACTTATTACCCATTTGATCCTCCCATCTCAGTCCCCCTCACACCTGTCCATCTGTAACTGTTTATTCTGTTTCTCATACCTAGTGAGATCCTTCAACCCCTCCCCCAGTTCTTTAATCTCTGTGTTTCTATGGATTGTAGCCAGCTTATTGGAGACTTAACAGATAGCATCTTCATGTAAACAAATATATACCACATTTGTCTTTTGGTGTCTAAGTTACCTCACTGAGGTTGATTTTTTCCCCCAACTCCATCTATTTCCCTTGAAAATTTTGTTATGATCATTTAAAAAGAAAAAGTTAAGTTTTTGCCATCAGAATCTTGATGGAAATCACAGGAAAACTCACAGAATCAACTAACCTGGGCTCATAGGTACTCACAGAGACTGAACTGACAACCAGGGAGCCTGCACGGGACTGACCTAGGCACTCTGCATATAGGTTACATTTGTGCTGCTTAGTCCTCTTGTGGGACGTCTAACAGTGGGAACAGGGGCTGTGTCCAACTCTTTTACTGGCATTTGGGAACCTACTCCTCACACTAGGTTGCCTTGCCCAGCCTTAATACATGGGGAGGTGCCTAGTCTTACTATGATTTGATATGCCATGTTTCATTGGTACCCATGGAAGAAGTGCCCTTCCTAAATATAAACAGAAGAGGAATGGATTCTGGGATGGGAACAGACAGGGTTTTGGGGGAGAGACTGAGAGGAGATGAGGGAGGAGAAACTAAAGCCAGGATTTAAAATAAATAAATAAATTTTTAAAAAGAATGAAACATCATTCTCAAATTTGTATAAATATTCTTCTAAATGTGTGCTTAGGACTATGAAGACTATTCAGATTTGTAGATATAGGCATATCTGAGGAAATGGATGTGCCAATTGAGCTGATTTGGTTATCATACACTGTTTCATAGAAATTGTAATTCTGAGTGCTTTAAATAGGCACAAATATTAGAGGTAAATTAAAAAAAAACTCAGGCTTTTTCAATATCATCAACAGGTTTAAACACATCCTAGAGCATGAGAATTTACCTGTTAGAAGGATTTTCTTCTTCAGATGAAAAAAAAAAAAGATTTCTAAATATATAACCAAGATTTTTAATAAACTTGTAAATAAAAGATGAATCTAGGTCAAGCTGCTCACAACTACAGAAGTTCATTTCAAACTCTATGCCCATTTCATAGTCCTTTTCTTAATATAATTATATAGCCTACCGGCTTACCCCTGAGAGACTCATTTGAAAAAGATTGAATATTTTCTTTAAATGTGTTAAACGTGAGAAGCTGTAGCACTGGTTATTTGTTCAAGAATAAAATTAGTTATAAAATGGAGGTAGCTTCTGGGTTAGGGATGGGGACGTGTGTCCACTTCCCCTCTCAGCACTGGAACCCCATTGGCTTAGGCCTGTGCAGGCCCTGTGTACGCTGCCGCGGTCTCTGTGAGTTCATATTTGTCTCAGTCCTGTTGTGGTTAGAAGGCCTTTTTTTCCCTAGGTATCGTCCATGCCTGCTGGCTCTTACAACCTTTAACCTCCTCTTCTCCAGAGTTCCCTGAGTCTTTCGGGGAGAGTTTTGATGGAGACATCCCACGCAGAGCTGAGTGTTCTAAGGGTCTCTCACTCTTTGCATCTTTTCTGGCTGTGGGTCTCTGTATTCGTTCCAATCTGCTGAAAGAGGAAGGCTCTATGATGATGACTGAGCAAGTCACTGATCTTGCAGAATGTCCTTAGGAATAAGTTTATTGCTACATTCCTGTAGCAGAATAGTAGTATTTGGTTTTCACCTAAGTCCATGGCCTATTCAGTCTCAGTTTCTTGGCTACCCTTCATTCCAATCAGAGAGTAGTTGGTTACATCCACAACTTTTGTGCCAATATTGCACCAGCATACTTTCAGGTAGGATGCCATTGCAGATGGAAGTTTTTGTAGCTTGGCTGGTTTTTGGAGTTTACCTGTCTCCTCTAGTAGTACGTAGGATGCCTTCTAGAACCATGAGCGCTAGTCGCAGGGGTGAAGCCTCTAGGTAGATACTAGCTCCCACTTTTCTGCATTCAGTGTGTTACGTAGGTTGTGTCTGCAGCAATAGGGCCTTACCATTGGTTTGTGGAGAGTAACCAATAGCTTTGACCAATACCTTGCGTTGTTGGGGATGGGTGTTCTATGGGGTCACTTTGGCTAATAACTCGATAGATGTAGCCCATTCCTGGAGGTTTCATTTGGTGTTAAGAGATGTCTAGGCAGGAAGTCCCCCCCCCCCCGTTATTGGGCAAGTCTATTTTTATTTCTTTCATATATATATATATATACATTTTTAAGCTTTTAGTTTATCAGCTTTCAGTATAACCCCTCAAATGGCCCTGCATTTTCGGTGTCCCTCCCTTGCTTCTTACTTCTCTCTTCCCTATGCTACCAATTTGATCCCCCCATTTCAATTTCCCATGCCCCTCACACCCATCCCTCCATATCTGTTTATCCTATTTCCCATACCTAGGGAGATCCTTCCCCTCCCAGTTCTTTCCTCTATATCTAACTTATATGGATTGTAGCCAGTTTGGTGAACACTTAACAGTCAGCATCTACATATAAGCAAACAATACCACATTTGTCTTTTAGTCTCTAAGTTACCTCACTGAAGATTTTTTTTTCTAGCTCCATCTATTTATCTGCACATTTTTGATAACAGCTTAAAAAGGAAAAGCTGAATTTGTACCATCAGAGTCTCCATGGGTATATACAGACCACACTTAAAGGCAGGCCACATGCACAACGGTAGATGGCCAGCACAAAATAACTCAATGGCATTTTTGTTGGAGTATTTGTTTTCTCACAACGGCCTTTTTTTCCCCCCTTTGTCTTCTTTTTATTTATTTTACATCCCAATTGCAATTTCCCCTCCTTCTTCTGCTCCCAGCCTCCCTCCTACCACCTACACTCTGTTTCCACCCCCTAATCCACTCCTCCATTTCTGTTCAGGAAAGGGCAGGTCTCCCATGGATCTCAACAAAACATGACTTATCAAGTAGTAGTAAAACCTCTCCTATTAACTGAACAAGGTGACCCAGGATGAGGAGTAGAGTCCCCAAAGCCAGTGAAAGAGTCAGAGACAGCTCCTGATTCCACTGTTAGGAGTCCCCTGAGAGGACTAAGCTACACAACTGTAACATGTGTGCAGAGTACCTACCTAGGTCTGTGGGGCATACAGGATGATATAAACTCCAAAGATGTTGCTGAGAGGTTTTAGACAGATGGAGCCCAAGTTGTTTATGCTGAGATTAGATACAAAGATCAGGAGATAATGTCAGTGCATAAACAGCTAGTTAACAAAGAAATAAGTATAGGGTGACCTTTAAAATGATTGGTTGGTTCTCTCCACCCCATCCTGGGGTTCTGAGGTTTTCTGCTATAAAAGAGGCTAACTGCCTAACAGTAAATGAGTTCTTGCTTGACTTGACTCCCCGCTGTATCCGATTGTCTCTGGGTAAGAGGAAGGTGAGGAAGTGGGCACACTTATCTTTCCTTGGTTCCAGGTCACCTCTTCAGAGGTGACCTAAGTTCCTGGTGGGGAAAGACCCCACGTAGGTCAGTACCACGGAGGCTCCCTGGTTGTTGGTTCAATCTCTGAGCCCAGGTTAGTTGATTCTGTCGGTTTTCTTGTGGTGTCCTTGACCTCTATGTCTCCTACAATCCTTTATCCTCCTCTTCTGTAGGATTCCCTGAGCGTGACCTAATGTGTAGGTGTAGGGTCTGTATCTGTTCATACCACTTGCTGGATGAAGCCTCTCTGATGACAACTGGGTTAGGCACCAATCTATGAGTATAACAGAATATCTTTAGACATCATCACATTGACATTTTTTTGTCCTCCTGTTGTGTTTGGGCCTATCCTAGCTCTCTAGATCATCCAGCCTGTGAGTCCTGGTTCTCCCAGAAGTGTCAGGGGTGAGCTTACTCTCCTGGCATGGGTTTTAGGCAAGACCAGTCATTGTTTGGCCACTCCCTCCATCTATAGTCCACCCTTACCCCAGCACCTCCCATAGATAGGACAGACTGTGGGTCATATGGCTGGGTTGGGTTCCTACTCTCTCCCTCCACTTGAAGTCTAGTCAAAACAGATGGCCAGTTCAGGGTATATATCCACTTTTGCTAGGAGTCTTAGCTGGGGTCATGCTTGGAGATTTCTGGGAGATTCCCTTGCACCAGGTTTTTACCTGATCTCCAAATGCCCTGCTTTCCAGTAGTCTCTTTCAGTACTCTCTCCTTTGTGACCCCCAACCTGATCACTCATGTTCCCCTCCCTACCTGCCCACAGTCCACACAGGTGATCTCTTCTGTTTCCCATTCTCAGGGAGAGGACTTTCTTTTAACCTGAAAAAAAATTCCATTTGTATTATGGTTCCTAAGTTTGTTTTTATGGGTTGTCTGTGTTTGCAAATGTGTGTGTGTGTGTGTGTGTGTGTGTGTGTGTGTATGTGCGTATATGTGTATGTATGTATGTGTGTGTATATATGTGTGTGTGTATGTGTGTGTGTATGTGTGTATGTGTCTCTGTGTGTGTTTGTATGTATGTGTGTGTGCATTTGTGTATGTGTATATGTATGTGTGTATGTGTCTTTGTGTATATGTATGTATGTGTATGTGTGTATATATGTGTGTATGTGTCTGTGTGTGTATGTGTGTGTATGTGTTTGTATGTGTGTGTATGTGTGTGTGTATGTGTGTGTATGTGTTTGTATGTATGTGTGTATGTATGTGTGTGTATGTGTATATATACGTGTGTCTGTGTCTGTGCGTGTATGTGTGTGTGTATGTGTCTGTGTGTGTATGTGTCTGTGTGTGTCTGTGTGTGTGTCTGTGTCTCTGTGTGTGTATGTGTGTGTATGTGTTTGTATGTATGTGTATGTGTATATATACGTGTGTATGTGTCTGTGCGTGTATGTGTGTGTGTATGTGTCTGTGTGTGTCTGTGTCTGTGTGTGTCTGTGTGTGTGTATGTGTCTCTGTGTGTGTATGTGTGTGTATGTGTTTGTATGTATGTGTATGTGTATATATACGTGTGTATGTGTCTGTGTGTGTGTATGTGTCTCTGTGTGTGTATGTGTGTGTATGTGTTTGTATGTATGTGTATGTGTATATATACGTGTGTATGTGTCTGTGTGTGTATGTGTGTGTGTGTCTGTCTGTGTGTGCATGTGTCTGTGTGTGTGTATGTGTGTGTATGTGTCTGTGTGTGTGTATGTTTGTGTGTATATATGTGTGTATGTGTCTGTGTGTGTATGTGTATGTGTCTGTGTGTGTATGTGTGTGTGTCTGTGTCTCTGTGTGTGTATGTGTCTCTGTCTCTGTGTGTGTATGTGTGTGTGTATGTGTCTGTGTGTGTATGTGTGTGTATGTGTCTGTGTATGTGTGTGTATGTGTCTGTGTGTGTATGTGTGTGTATGTGTGTGTGTCTGTGTGTGTGTCTCAGTAGGTGTTTCTTCAGTTTTTTCTTGGCTCTTTTTGTTACTGCTGTTTCTTTTGCCCTATTCTGCTTTCTTTGTTTTTTTATGTTATTTTCTTTCATTAGTTTTGGGTGCCTGTTTGTCTCCTATTGAGAGAGAGAAAGATAGATTTGGGTGGGTAGGGTGTGGAAAGGATCTGGGAGGGCACTTTTTGGGACCCGTTTGTGTCCCAGTGAGGCAAAGAGAGAAAGGGTCCGGATTTAGGTTGATAGTGATGTGGGGAGGATCCGGGAGAAGTTGGAGGAGCGCAACCGTAATTAAAATATATTGTCTAAAAATCTATTCTCAATTAAAAAAAGAATCAAATCAGCAATTACAGGGTAAATTTCATCAGGAGTTTTCTAAACCTGAAAGAGCAAATCCATGCTAATCAAATTTGTAATTCAAAATAAAAGGCCATCTTAAGAAGCCCAGTTAGAAATCAAGTGCAGTTTAGTACTTACCATGTACATTGATGCCCATAAGAAGAGCGACATTATTTCTGGCCACAGAGGTAAGGATGAAGTCTCCATCTTCCTTAATTTTATCCCTGCTACCTATTAGTTGGCAAGGAAACTGCCCCTCTGTGCCTCTGTTTCTGCATTCATTGACTGAGGGTTATAGTGGATCCATGGATTATACAGGGATTTATGCAGTCCCTGTATAACTCTTCTGTAGACAGGGAATAATACATGACAGATGAAACACTATCTATGCCAAGACTGCCATTGGATCTGACCATAAGAGTAAAGAATAAAGAGGAGGTTCCTCAATAAGCAAAATCAAAAGTGTTTTGAAGGACTGCTGTGAGGGAGAAATGATTGTTCATCCATGTGAATGAACCTGAGAAAACAAAACCCTCATATTTACTATTTTTGAAGCTTAATCTGGAGATCTGTGAAATGGCATCATCTAGAGCTGACTGAAAGGTTGTACATCACACTTTTGAAAGACCAGGTGCGGTGCCTCACATGGAGGAAGTACCCAGTGAACACGCACTTCCTGTCAGGAGGAAATAATTGGGGAGAGAACCTTTTTTCATTGGAAGAAGATACCAGTGTCTCAGAGTTTGACCACTGAATGTTATTACAAGCCTAAATTATTCAGGGTAGCATCCTGCAGGCAGGAAAACTATGGAAATTAGCTGCCGCCTCTCCTCTGCTTTCTGTTTTACTTTCTTCTTTTTCTCTTCTGCCTTTTGCTCTTTCTTGTTTCGTTTTACTGAATTACAATTTAATCTTCATTAAGATGCTTGTAGTCTCATTGTTAATTCCTTATTCAAAACAAAAATGACATTTATTTAAACTCACTTTTTCTATCATGTCTAATGTCTTTCTGGCTGCTGACCATGTATCCACCAAGCTTTGTATATGTCTATTTCTGTCTAGCAGGTGGAAATATTTTTGCAGAGAAATATATTTGCTTCCTTTATTGATCATTATGAACTTTTAGTGCATGTTCCCATGTCCTCATCTTGTACGCCTGACTTGGAGCTATGTAGACCAAAGTACTTAACAATATGAAGTAGAATAAACTTCTTAGGAATTTCCCAACCCTGCCTCATTCTAATTACAAATTAGTCATCCCTCTATATATATATGAGTTATGTATCCACCAATTCAGCCACCTCCAATTGAGTTTAATAAAGGTGGTCATTTGATGATATATGAGTACTGTGCATATACTGTCTTTCTTGTACACCATTATTTCCCAAGCAATACAATATTCCAACTACTTATATACTGTTTAAATTGATTAATTATTTACATGCAATATAGGTATATTTAAATATTTATATATAGTTTACCGGAAGGATGAGTTTAGGTTATTCACAAATACTTTGCCATTTTATTTAAGAGGAACTGAGCAATTTTGGATTTTGGTATCTATATATGTCCTAGAACCTCTCCTTAGTAGATAGTGGAACATGATTAGAATAGATGAATGCAAATATTCCTGAGAGATTTTTCTGGTCTTTCATCTTACATTTTTACATTTATTTATTTATGAGATGTGGGCAGGGCTCACATACCAAAATGTACACATGGAAGTCAGAGGATGATTTATAGGAGTATGATCTGTTCTTCTACCTTGTGTATTCTAGGAATTGAACTCTGGTTATCAGATTTGGTGGCAAGAATCCTTATTAATGAACTGTCTCACTGGTGGTTGTTCATCCTACTTTTTAATTTATATAATTATAAATTAAACTTATATAATTCAATTTAAAGATTTTAAATATCATTGTATAATTATGAAAATAAGGTGCATTTATTTCAATACAAATATAATATATGAAGAAAGTGAAGACAACTAACAATATCATAGCCATTATCATTTTCATAGACTTCCTCTTCAGTATGCTTAAAATTTACACACTTGATTCAATTTAGTTGAAATGATGCGTACAATTTTAAATTCAATTTTTAACTTTCTGCCATTGATCATTATTCTCCCATATCATTTGAAAACATTTTAAATATTTTATTGTGTATTATTTTCTTTATGCATATGTATTTGTTTGTGTAAGTGAATGCCATACATAAAATGTGGGTCCCTGTGGAAAACAGAAAGAGGGTGCCATGTCCCCTGAAACTGGAGGTACAGGTTGTTGTGAGCTGTCTGGCATAGGTTCTAGGACCTGAACTTGTTTGAATTCTCTGCAAGAGCAGCAATCTGTCTTAACCAGCAAGTCTTCTCTGATGCCCCTGAAAATACATTGAAATGATACAATGTCACAGTATTTAGACAGACATTCATATTTCCCCTTCCTACTCTTTTGTGTTCTTTCCAATTTTTGATATTTTAAGTGCTATAGCAATAGATTTTTGTTATGAGTTTCTGTTTGCATATCTGTGTTCTTATGAAAATTTATTAAAAACAGAATTAAGGTGAGGAACATACTTCTTTAAGACTCTAACTTCATGGGGGAGACAGCAGCAAGACTCACCTTTATCATGAGACTTTTTCCATGTTATAGTGAAGCTTCGACCTCTTTCCTTACAGTTCCTTACAGAAAATTAACCACCAAGGGGGACTGTTCGTTTAAAAAGAGGTTTGCTACATCCTTAAAACATGTGAGTTGTCTGCATTGGATATGCAGATATCATCTCAGGTGGAAATAATTTTCTTTATCTACACCAGCTAAGAGCATTTAAAGCTGAAAAATAATACAGCACAATATGCTTTGTTGTGGATTTGATATCCTCACACAAATATCACAGGGAAGACAGCAAAAATTATGCATTTCATGGAATATTCTTGTAGTGATTCTTGTAGTGATGATGTAATTGCATGTTACTATTTCTTCATGTCTACCTAAAGACATAATCTGAAGACTGCTAAACTTGTCATAAGTTGACGGCAGAACTGTATGTATTTCTTCATATCTGTAAATTCCTATCACAAGTATTTTGCCTAAAATCAGCGACTACATCTGAAGAAATGCATAAGCTGTTTTAACAGGCGCCTTCTAATGAAGTGTATGGGATTGTACCTGGGCTGGCATAAGAAACGGACAGGCTTGTGGAAAATTGCTAAGGTATCCATGGTGTGTGTATTCCCCACTCTGATGTACCTCTTTTTTTTATTTTGCTCTTTCTGTTTTTTTCTCTGATGTACTTGCAGTGTCCAGATCCACCTTGCAAACAGGACTTGCTGGCTTATCTGGAACAGATTAAATTCTACTCCCACCAGCTGAAAATCTGCAGCCAAGTTAAAGCTGAGATCCAAAATTTGGGGGGCGAGCTCATCATGTCAGCCGTGAGTACTGCCTGCCACCTCCACCATTACACACAGAAGACAGTAGGAACAGAGCAGCCATAGTGCAGCTTACTAACATTTCCCAGATGAATTTTGGTCTCAGTTAGTATAATTTGCATGTAATGTAAAGGTAGTTACATAAAAAGGAGAGATTCTCATCAGGGGTAGAGGAAGGAAACTAATCATTATTATCTGTCTCTGACCTAAGTTTTTGCTCAGTCATTATAATCACTTTCCAGGTTTCTTTTTTAAAATGTTAAATCAGTGGGTTTTTTGTTTGTTTGTTTTTGTTTTTGTTTTTTTACTCCAGAGATTAAAAAATATATCAGGTTTTTGATATGACCTGGATAAGAAATTTATGGGCACATAGAACAGTTTTTAGACCTTATAAAGTGTACTAAGGTAACTCTGAATTGAGTTCTATAAGGTTTTAAAATAAATGAATGTAAAATTATATATTAATTCAATTATTTTACTATTATTAATTGGTATTCAAATTTTCTACATATTTATTTTTATAAGCCAAAAATTCCGGTCCTGAGAGTAAAAGAAAATCCCATATGTAATTTTTGGTGTAGAGTACTAGAAATATTTTGTATTAGAGGAACTTGCATAAATTCTTCAGTGGCCTTGAGTTTCAAGATGCTTTTAAATTACTGTGATAGAAATAATGTCTGGTGGGTTTTGCTCATCTTTTAATAACATTAGATCATTTCTCTAGAGCAGGCACAGTAATAAAATAATATTTGATGTCTATATTGGATTCAGTTATCAGTGACTTTGAGAAGGACATGGACCAAGATTATAAATTTAAGTTAAAGTAAAGCATGATGAACATTTTAGGAAACCATATTGCTAGAACCCTTTTTAAAGCTGTACCAGTATACTTATGTATTAGCAGCATCTCATCCTTCTGTATCCCAGCATGAAACTTTATCTTAATGAAATGATGTTCTTGAAGTAAATGTAGTTACAAAAAAAGGAAAGGTTATCATCAGGGGCAGGGAGTGAAAACAAATCATTATTGATTATCTATCTCCAGTCTAAGTTTTAGTCCAAGCATTGCAATCACATTCCAGGGAGACATTTATTTGATTGTTTTGTTTTCTTTATTATCTGAAGCAGCGCAATACAGAAAGGTTAAATAGCTTCTGTGGGGTCATACAAGTAAATGTCAAAGTTAAGGTGTTTTTTCTTTTGGTACTCACCATTGAATCCATGAAGAAATTGAGGTTCACAAGGCAAGAGTGAATGATTCAGAAAAAAATGGTAGAATCTCTCTCTTGCTTTTTATTTCTGTAAAGGTCAGAGGAGAAATTAAAGATTTATTTTCTTGATATACAAATTTTAGAAAAACACACAGATGTATATCAATGTTGATATCGTTTCACTTTTCAAAGAAAATATAGTTGATTAAATCACAAACCATATAAGCCCTATTAGCAGGTCTACATAGGAATATACACATATTCATGGGTACACACATACAGTTCAAAGAGAATTGTTTAGGTGTCGGTGACTATTTTTCCTATCATAAGTAAGAAATGAATTTACTTCATATATCCTACTGAACATTATAGCTTAGTATACATTAAACATGAAGAGAACATAAATGAACACTTACAAGCAACATAGACCAACTTTTATCACAGTGTCTTTTGTAGTGTGTTGACTATCTTATATAAGGTATTGAATACATCATGATAAGGAAACACTGTGTATAGATATTGGCTGTTGCTCAGTCTGTGAGGTCAAGGTTTACAGCAATACTGCTAGTCGAATACTGAGTGTTGCTATTTCAGGAAAAAGTCCGGATTCCATATTTAGTGTTTTGTTTCTACTCACTGTGTCACTTGCCCATTATTTAAATAAATAACATTGAAAAATTATAGGCCAAATCACAGTAAATCAATGACCACCTCGGCATAAACATATTGAATATGTACATTAAACTATCTGATGCTGTATTTCTTTTTTTAATTTTTTTATTATTATGTGTTTTAATTTTATACATCATCCATGGGTTACCCTGTCCTCCCCCCTCCCGCACCCACCCCCACCTTTCCCCTAAGCCCCTCCCCTCCATTCCCATGTCCTCCAGGACCAAGACATCCCTGGGGACTCATTAAAACCTGGTGGATTCAGTACAGGCAGGTCCAGTCCCCTCCTTCCAGGCTAAGCATGTGTCCCTGTGTATGCTCAAGGTTCTAAACAGCCAGCTCGTGCACCAAGGACAGGTCCCAGTCCCACAGCCTGGGAGCCTCCCAAACAGATCAAGCTATTCAGTGGTCTCACTTATTAAGAAGGCCTGATCCAGCTGGGGGCTCCACAGCCTTTGGTTCATAATTCATGTGCTTCCATTCGATTGGCTGTTTGTCCCTGTCCTTTTTGCAATCTTGGATTCAACAAGTCACGCTCTTGCTGTCCCTCCTCTTTCTCGACAGTTGGACACCTGGAGCTCCACCTGGGGCCTGGCTGAGGATCTCTGCATCCACTTCCATCAGTTATTGGATGAGAGTTCCAAGACGACTGGTAGGGTGTTTAGTCATCTGATCACCAGACTAGGTCAGATCAGGCTTTCTCTTGACCATTGCCAGCCGTCTACAGAGGATATATCATTGTGGGTTTCTGGGGACCTCTCGAGCACTCTGCCTATTCCTGACTCTGAGATACCACCTTACACCTGTCAGAGTGGCTAAGATCAAAAATACAGAAGACAGCTTATTATGCTATATTTCTAAACTATTAAACATCCAGTCTTTTTCCCCCTCACTCAATATTCTACAGTCATAATCTTTTCCAAATATACACAATGGCTTTTGTCTTACTCAGAGCAAAGCTCTCAAAAATACTTAATATATGTCCATAGGTCCATTCTTGACAGTGCTTTTAAAAAACATCATTTCTATACTTATAAATCAGTGCCTTGATTAGCATCATCAGAGAAGCTTTCTGATGCAGCCAGCAGGAACAAATACAGAAACCCACAGCCAGATATTATGCAGAGAGTAAGAGACCTTGGAATTCTGCAGAAGAGGGGAAGAAAAGAGTGTAAGACCAGAAAGGGTGAAGAACACCCCAAGAAAACAAGGCCTTCTAAATAAAGAAGAACAACGCATAATGCAGCAGGAATCTTAGAGTCTTATTAATAAAATCAAACTCTGAGCCAGGTATTGGGGTGAATGCTGGAAGATCAGAGAAGCAGAACAAGCCACAGCTTCCTTATCTTTCCAGTTACTCAGCTGATCCTGTTTCCTCAGACTAGAAGCCTCTGAGTCTTCACATCCAAATGGATCTCATCTGAACTGTGCTGCTCAAAAGCCTAAAAGCTTAACCAGCCAAATGCTTAACCAACTAAATGCTTAACCAGCCACATGCTTCTAGTTTCTGGTCCTCATGCCTTATATACCTTTCTGATTTCTACCATCACTCCCTGGGATTAAACACATGAGTCACCATGCTTGGCTATATCCTTGAACAGATGGATTTCTGCTTCTGGAATGCTAAGATTAAAGGCGTGTGCTACCACTGCCTAACCTCTATGTTTAATATTGTGGCTGTTCTGTTCTCTGACCCCAGATAAGTTTATTAGGATGCACAATATTTTGGGGAACACAATACCACCACAGCATGAGGATTATACAGGTCTGCACCAGTTCCTCTGTATTCATATTATTCTTATGCTGAGAATTCTCAGTGTATTAATGAGCGAGTCTCTGATTCTTGTGCCTTTTCTTGGGCTCTTTTCCTTCTGTTTGTTTGTTTTGTTCAAATTTGATATAATAGTTTTTGTGTCATTTTATTATATTTTACTTAGTTACATTAAAAAATGGCTGGGTGGTGGTGGCGCACACCTTTAATCCCAGCACTCAGAAGGCAGAGGCAGGCGGATCTCTGTGAGATTGAGGCCAGCCTGGTCTACAAAGTGAGATCCAGGACAGGCACCAATGTTACACAGAGAAACCCTGCCTCGAAAACAAAACAAGTTAAAAAACAAAAACAAACAAACAATAAAAAATGAATAACTGAGAACCTTGCTGCTAGGGTAAAGGTTAACAAATGAACTATCATTTGTATCTGTTAGGAGAGGGAAAATAAACATTCACTAAAGTATTGACAACTATTTATATCAACCACTCCAGGGCAGGCCTCATGTTCAGGAGTAGTTAAACAACTCATAATTGTCTCCACAGTTTTATGTGTGCTTTTATTTGGTTACAGTTGGGTGTTTTGTTTTCTTTTACTCTTCTTTGGGTGTTTTTTTTTTTTTTTTTGTATTTGTTTTGTTTTGTTTGTTTGTTTTGAGGGGGTTGTTGTCATATTGGGGTGGTGTTTTATTTTGTTGTTTTGTTTTGTTTTTGTGTGTTTGTTTTGGGGGGTTATTTTTTGTTTGTCTCTTAAGAAATAACTTAAGGTTGGGTTGGTAGGGAAGGGGAAAGGATCTGGAAAGAATTAGGGGTGGGAAAGAAGATGATCAAAATATATTTAAATTTAAAAACTGTTTTAAATAAGAGTATATATCTTTACAAAATGACTGCTAATTGTCCATCCAAAATGTAATCTTGAGATATATAAATGGGTTTTACATTCACCATTGTTTGGTGTGGTAATTCAAATTCATGAACTTTACATTATATATATGGCAGGAACCATTTAGAACCCAGGGATTTTCAATTTAAAAGTGAAGTCATTATGTATCCATGTATCATTGTGAATCCAAAGCTATTTGTCATCATTTTGCCCACAGTTCTCCATTAGAAAAATAAATCTGCCAGGGGAAAGCATGCCCCCTTTTACATTTCTTGACATCTGCTCACAGGTGGGTCCTGGAGAGCTTTTAAAGTACTTTTCATTTTTGTGTGCCAAACTATGCTTGCTTGAATATTTCCATGACCCTATATTCACCTTCTTTCTTTCTTCTTCCTTTTTCTTTGTTTCTTTATGTGTGTCATTTTTTTCTTCTTTAAATTGAAAACTAACCTGTTATGGGGTTTTTAGAAATTAACAAGCACACTTTTAAAGCACAGAAACTTATTTTTAAATATCACACAGATTTTGTATTTAAAACAGGGGAGTTTAACACAGAATATGTTCATCACAGAGTCAGGTTTGTGTGACAGGACTGTTAGAAAATGCATTTGACAAAGAAGTAAGTCTGAGTGGATGTGATTCTGGCCTGAATAGGCAGAATATATTCTGTGAGTGCTGAGGGTTAGGGTAGAGAAATTGAATAAGTGAAATTAAATGATTTTAAATACGGCATTGAATTAAAATCCATCCCCTCTTATTTATATGTCTATACAATACACATGTATCCTGAATTTGCATGTTTTAACTATAGGAAACCAAAAGTACAGTTCATTAAAAATCACAGAAAAGGTGCCATGTGACTCTGCCAAGCATACTAATACATATGGACCACAAGAAAATGACTATCCGGTGGGTCTTTTATGATGATCAAGTCCATACAAAAGTAACACAAATAAAATACACTTTAGTGTGTGATGTTAGTGTAGAGTAATTCAATAAACTGTGTAATCATAGTGTACACAGATGTACATGGTTGAACAGGTAAGGGAATAAATAAGCCAATTGTACGTTAAGGGTGAAGGACAGGGAAGACTTACTTCAATATTCTGGGAGTTGGCAACTTAGCTAAACTATGGCAACACCCTCTAAATGCTGCACGTGGTGGGAAGAGTGGGTCTAGAAGATTCAGTAGATGAGTTTGGTTTTATTCACTGAAGTTAGGTGACTATGGGACATCAGAGGGGATAAAGTTCTAGGAGAAGCTGGAGCTACAACTGTGACTCTTTGGGAAGAAAGGTCTAAGAAGCAACTGGAGCCATTCACTAAATGAATGCTGGAGAAGGATTTTTTAAAAAATATTTCTATTTTATAATTAATTTTACATATCAGCCAAGGATTCCCCTGTCCTCCCTCCTCCCACCCCCCAGTCTCCCCCCAACCCATCCCCCATTCCCACCTCCTCCAAGGCAAGGTCTCCCCTGGGGAGTCAGCCCCAGCCCAATCAGCCAGAGAGAGGAGGGATTATATGAGCAAGAGATATTGAGACCATGATTGGAAAGAGCACAGGGACAAATAGCCAGACTAGTGGAAACACACAAACTGGAGAAGGATTTTAAGGAACTTGCTGAAATAGGGATTTTCCAGAAGACCTTTCACAGTGCATAAGTTTACTTTGACACTTAAAGTCAGAAGGTTTCTCCGGTTCTGCCAAGCCCCTGCACTCCCATAGCCCGCTTATAAAACTATCACTTAGAAGCTTATATTAATTTTAACTGCTTGGCCATTAGCTCAGGCTTATTACTGACTAGCTCTTACATTCAAATTAACCCATAATTCTTATCTATGTTTAGCCATGTGGCTTGGCACCTTTTCTCAGTTAGACATTCTCATCTTGCTTCCTCTGCATCTGGCTTGGGACCCATGACTCAGCCCTTCCTCTTCTCAGAATTCTCCTTGTCTGCTCAACACACCTATAGTTCTGCCTGGCCACTGGCTAATCAATATTTTATTAAACCAGTGTACAAAAGCATTATCCCACAGCATTTTAAACAAATTGGGGGTTAGAGTCTGCCAGAGGGTCTGTCTGAGAATCATCAAGGAGTCAGGCATTTTTTGCTCCATCAACTTTCTGGCTCTGACTCTGGTTGCATTATTATCTAGACCAAAGAAATGTCTTCAGTCAGAATGAAGGGAAACTGAAGCATGTGTTCATGGCTTCAATTTCCCCTGGACATTGACAAGCAGAGTTTTCTCAGTGGCAAAGCATGATAAAAATAATGTTCCATTTGTCTGTCTGTGTTTTAGCCTGGATGCAAATCCTTTCCTCAGTGTAACCAGTTGTGTTGCTGTGAGGGAAAAGGTGGGCATTGGCGGCAACCGATTTTGCACGTCTGGTGCTCTGTGAATGCTAAAACTCAGCAGTCCTTGCTCGTGTTTTAAACATCTGCTTTCAAAGACGTAGTCTCCTATAGAAATTCTTGAATCTCTCAAATGAATCACTTTGTGGGAGTTGATACCTATAAATGATGTAGACAATTGATGTTCCCTGAGCCTGAGAAGTACATGGTAGATACCTTCTTAGAAAATATCTGAATTTATTTGTCAAGCTGTATCAGGCTTAAAATGATGGTGATGACACCACAGGAAGATGAGAACCAATGCAGGGAGAGAGAAATGATGGGGTCATCTAATAGAATATGGGGGAGGCTGGCAGGGAGGAGAAGGTGTCTCTGAGTACAGCCTCCCAGAACAGATAAAATTACAGATGTGCTGAAAGCCTATTTATCCTGTGGTACTTACATAGGTTTAAATGGCACTAACTGAGGGATTCTCAGGAAAAGAATAAGAAGCATGAAGAAATAAACGAACCAATGAAAAAATTGACACATTAACAGAAAAAAATAACACTTTTAGTGAGCGACAGGGATGAGCTTAGGAGGACAGTTAAGAGATTAAGGTTGGAAAATGAGAAAGCTTTTCTTCTGAGCTGGGACTAAGGTGAAATAAGATATAATCACACATAAAGATTGATGAGTGGAGAGCAGAAGAAGTTCTTACTCTGGATCTCATCTTTTGATAAAATTGGAGACATCTTCTGTTAGCACTGGAGTTCAAGCGTTCTGTCCAAACACCACTGTACCAGTGGAAATAAGATGCCCATATCTTCAATCACTTCTCCACATTGCTTAGAAGAGGAAGCAGCACAAGGTAGTCACCGTGATTTGAGATAGAGGGCAGAGAAGCTGTTTGCCCACTTTATCCGTCTAGGTCCAGGCTCCAGGACATTACCTGATGGTGGAATCTGCCCCAGCCTGCTCATCCTCTGTTCCCAAGAATGTGACATCACAATGACTTCCCAAGTGCTTCCCAAGTGCTCTTAAATCACGTGGGAGTCCTCTAAAGGACCAGTACAAAAGAGTAGTTGGATGCAAAGTTCCTAGTAACTAAACGGGATCTTGTGGTTCAGTCTCCACAGGCACTCTGACTCATGAGTGGCTTAAATAAAGAAAAAAAAGAGTGTCCGGGAGGGAGGTGGTAGCTCACACCTTTAATCCCAGCACTCAGGAGGCAGAGGCAGGCAGATCTCTGTGAGTTTGAGGCCAGCCTGGTCTATAGAGCGAGATCCCAGAACAGGCACCAAAACTACACAGAGAAACCCTGTCTCAAAAAAGCCAAAAAGAAAAGAAGTAAAATATAGAATATAACTCCCAAATAATTATCTTGTACTCAGGTTACCAGAAGTCTGTCCACCAAACACTCTGTCAATTGTTCCTCTAGTCTCTGGAAGCACAGTGGCCAGCTGGATAACTGTTATACCTCATAAAAGGAAGTGTATCATAAACAAATAAATATTGTTATAATCTAATATGTATATGTATACATAAATTCCATATGGGAAAAATCAAAAAATAAATAGTTTGAAACTCTTAAAATTTCCTTTTCCCAGGTTCCATGTTTTTAGGTCAGCAAATTCTTATATGACTTAGAATTGATTAATTACATAATTACTGTGTTTTGTGAATTTCCTTTAATGTGTTTAATCGTACCCTTATACCCTGAAGCAGGTGTGCCAAAGCCACACTTTTAAAAATTGGGAAAATATATGAAACTAATCCACTGGGAGCAAGAAGATCAGCAAGATTTGCTAGTTTTCCAGGCAACTGCAACAGAGCTCTGGCTTCTATCAGGGAACAATATATATCAATTAAGGAATGATAGGGGTCAGCAGTAATATAACTATTGACCAAAGGAGCCACCAGGGCCCACAGAACTTAGGCAATCAAGTACATACAAATCTCCTAGTAGGCTAATGTGCTTGCTATGTTATGACATTAGGGAATTAGCTAATGAGCTTTCTGGATATAGTGTATCCATTTGTCTAGGCATGAAAAAAAATGAGAAAACAGAGAAAAGGGAAGATTTTGAAAATTAGCAGAAATACTTATCAAGAAAGACACACAGGGTCATCGTATAAAATGGAAGAAGTGAAGGAAATGGGGCCTGGGAGAGGGATGAAGAAGAAAGGAAGGTGGAGGAAACGAAAGAGGAGTTGAAAGTTTTTAATTACAAAATTTAGCTTCAGAAAGTGGCTTTAGCTCATTGGTTGGTTGATTTGTAAAGTCATGCTAACCAGGAATGAAAGCAAAGCACTGATACCTTAGTGATTCAGGAATTATTTCTTTAGTATGTGTGTGAGGGGGTGGTTTTGTTTTTGTATTGCTATTCAACAAAGCGGATTAAGAAAGTATCTTGGTCTGTAGACAAACAGCCATCATCATGGATGAGATTGTTTCTAGGAAGGCGTTTTATGCTGTGTACCCAGTGGCAGTCACATTTGGAACTAGTAGAGTAATATGTTGTGTTGTAACTATTTCAACTTGACACATATGGAAATAGATGGAGTGTTTTAATAACTTGTTCAAGGACACAGGATAGGGCTCAGCAGATCCAGGACCTGAATCTTGGGCATCATGTTTTATACTTCATAGTTATCGAAAATATTCCCCTCTAATTTCCCAGCAAGTTTGGTTGTAAGGTGACAGGAGGTGATATCAGAACAGCTGGCTACATAGTGCTTGCCTTTGCTAAGGAATAAGGTCTGGCTTAATTAAAAATGAGGAGAAACATGGACTAAACATAATATTAATGACAAGAAGGATTTATTGAATCAGTATTTGCAAGGCTAACTGACCAGAACACACATTCAAAATATGGAATTAATAGGATGCAATTGAACTCAAAACACTGGAGCAGGATATAATCTAGACAAGTAATGTGTTCCTTCTTGATTCTTCTTGGTTCCTTCTTTCTGCATTTCTGGTCTTGTTCCTGTTGTTCTTCTCAGCTTGTCTAAAACATCTTCAGTAACAGTTACTGCATGCAATAGACTATAAAGGGTAGAAATCTCTTGCCTCAGTTTGTTTTAAGAGCGCACTTCCATGATGCTGCTTTATCTTCACCAGTAGGAATGAGAGGGTGGCTTTAGGCACTTTCCTTGGTGATGGTTAATCTAGAAAAGGTGACACATATCAAACCAGCATATACCTTCTTTGTGACATTAGGATTGGTTTGGTTTGACTTTACTGAGATGGTTACAGTTTCTCTTAGGAAGATCAATGTTCTGTTTTTTTCTTTGTTTGTTTGTTTGTTTTTTTTAATTAAGATACTTTTGGTCACAGGGAGAGGTAAAATCAGACATCTGGATGAGAAACAAAGTCAGTGCCAACAAAGAGGAAGTGTGAATTGGTGGTGAGGTATTTACTGCTTGTAATGATGGTCAGATTGCTATTTGTAATAGTCGTACATGATTCAGAACACAGACACTAAATTATTACATTCAATTCTGTTAATATTTAAAACAGAATTTTTGACTGTCAAACTGTTCTTGAGAATGGAATTGGCTTGTTACCAACCCATGGTAGGGAAGAGAAGAAACTAACTATGTCTTTTATATGCTAAACAACCTGAAACTTGGAACTTCAAAGAGACGGTGGAAGAAATGTCCATGAGATAAGTAAGATGCATTTGACAACTGTAGAAGGAGCCAGCGCCCCACTAGGCAAAATACACATCAAAGTAAGATCAACCCTCCATACAGACACTTGGACGCTTGTGAGTTTAGCTGGGAATCAGCTATAAAAACACAGATGTAAAAGGGAGAAAAGAAAAGCAGCAAGGAGCTAAGGATTGTGGAAGAGCAATGTTGATTTCAACATCCATTGTAAGAAGATAAAGGTAGAAGTGAATGAAAGCAGTGTAAGCGAAGACACGGGGTGGCAAGGATTACATTCTAAGTTACCATTTCATCTCTTGGAAATAAGTAATAGACAGTCAATTTAGTCAAGGGATAAATGCTCTCTCCCTCTCTCCCTTTCAATTCCTTTCTTCCTCTCTGCTCCCTCCCTCTCTTCTCCCTTGCCCCCCCCCCTTTTCTTTTGAGTTTCCTGTCAAAACCAGTACAATCTCATTCTTTCTTCATGGTTTGCTGTATTTTAATTTTATTTATTAGTATGGAATGAATGGCAGGTGTGTGTTGAGGGGGTGTTGGGAGATAGAAGGAGAGACAGGGAGAGAGAAGTGGCATGGATTTGTTCCCGGAGGCAAGAAGACAGTCATAGGGAGTCTTTTCTCCTCTTACCTTTAAGTGGTTTCCAGGGATTGAATTCTGGTCATCAGGCTTTTACAGTAAGTACCTTCACCACTGAGCTATCTTGCTGGCCTTTTTCTTCATGACTTAGTGCCTAGATGATATTAATAACAAATTAATAACTCTTAGTTATTATCATTGATATCTTAGATATCAATCACTGGCTTCTTGTGCTTTCATCCATTTCTAGATTGCTCATCTTCAGCACTATTTGCCTATGAGAGTAAGATAATTGGTTGATTGTTAGGGTGTCCTGTACACTGTACAATACCTCTCAACTCTTTATGAAAATGATGATGCATCTCTTTAGCTGACATTCCTCCACCTCCCAGCGGCTGGTATTGGATGTCTTCATCTCAGTTAGTCCTTTCTCTGGAAGGTCCTCTGAGTGGGTCTGCACAGTCACCCCTGCAAGGCCTGCCAATGAAGCTAGCCCATGACTGAGGGGTTGATTCAAAGCATTAGACAACCCAATTCAAGACATTGTTGTGCAGTTCTACAACCCCTGGGAGATCAGGCAAAAGCTCACCTCTGGCTCAGATGAACTCAAAAGAACATTGTAACATTGTGGTATCTTTTATCATTACCCATTCATGATGGGGAAGAGTTGGCAGGGGAGCTTGTTCCACTTGGTTACTACATTTCACTTACTGACATGTTCATATATGTGCTTTTATCCTCTTAACTTCACTACAAGGAAACCCATGGCATTTGGTTGACAAGCAAGCAAAGGCTAATAAATGAATATAAGTTGCCAAATATCACATGGTTAGTCAATGACAGAAAGCAACTGTGGACTCAGACCCCAGTTGTGGCCCTCTGTGTCATTCTACACTAGCACATATATTTATTCTAATTTTCCTGCCATGACACAGAAAACAAGCTCCCTGTCCTGTAAGAGTTCAGCAAGGAAAAGAGACAAGCAGAAACATTACAGTCTGTAACATGTTTTACTACAAATACAGTTTCATTTCACTTGATTCTGAGAACTGCAAGTATAAGAAACAAAGCAATACATAAAATTAGAAATTAAATTAATAATAGGTTGTGACAGATTATGAACCAATGTAGACTTTTTGAATACATATGTTCTAGATAAATATATTAAAGCTACAAATTAATGAAGGATTCTAGTAAAAAGTCTGATAGCATAAGTGGTTATTGAGAGAGATGATATTTTATCAGGCTTTAAGTTTGAAGTTAACATTTATGTTAGTTACATCATTATTAGGAGTATCAATAGGATACATGAAAAAATATTGTCATCTTCCAGTTGATAAGACATAGAAGTGTCCAAAATGAACATGTCTTATACTGACCTTCAATGAAACATGAAATTTCCAAGAAGTCTAAGTTGAGTAAAGGTGTCTCATCAAGGACATGTGATAATGTGGCTCAGAAATTCTGCTTTCTGATGATACAGCCCATGACAGCAATAACACTGACAACCCGTGGGAGCCAACTACAATCTTGTTCCTTTGTGATAGTAGATCGTAGGAGAATGCAAACAGTCAAACTCTGGGTCACAGGACTTGACCTTTCACTGACTTTTCTGATATTTGTGATTCTGAGAACAAGAAATACAGAGCATTTCCTTTAATTTTTTAAAAAATTTTGTGTGTAGGCATTTTGCCTGCTGGTATATCTGTGTATCACACGTGTGCCCAGTACAGATGCCAAAAATATGACGTTGGCTCCCTTGGAACTGTAGTTACAGACAATTGTGCACCTGCACATGGGTGCTGGAGATCAAACTTAGACACTCTGGAAAAGCACTCAGTCAGTGCTTTAATTATTGAACCATATCTCCAGCCAAGCAGGCTTTATACCATCCACAGCTTAGGTAAGCATGGCACAACCCAACATGCATGTTTTTGCAGGTGGAAATGTGTGTGCGCAGGATGTTTCTTGAAGCCCAATTTGTTTTTCCATGGCAGTTTTAGGAGCCCCACTTGTATTTTTTTTTAAGTTCTTTATGGTCATTTTTTGAGATTTTAATCAAATGACATCATTTTCCCCTTCCCTTTCCTTCTCATGTACCCATCCTTGTCCTTTTTCACATTCATGGACTCTTTTTTCATTAGTTGTTGCTGTGTATATATGTGTATTACGCATTTCTAAATACAGCCTGCTCCATTTGTATAATGTCAATTGTTCGTATGTTTTCAGAGCTAATCATTTGGTTTTGGGTAGCCCATTTGTGCAGCCTTCCCTGGGCAGGACTATTTCTCCCCCTCACACACATATTCACACATGGTTGTATGTATCTCTGATTATCACTTTTCCTCTTTGACTTTCTTCCCTTGCTGTGGTGTTTTAAGGATTTCCTAGAGTTTATGCAACAACTTTCTCTTAATACCATTTCATTTAGTTAGACCTCTTATTTGAGCTCCTGCTGTGTCAATATTTAGTTTGTCGCGCGAATCTTGCAGATGACCTGAAAGATTCCATGTATTAACTGAATGACTAAATATGCACGGACTTCTGAATGGCATGTCTTTGTCTGCACTCCCCATCCTCCATTTAGGGGATGTTCTGCAGTATGTTCCGCCAATTCCCCGCCCCCTTTTAATTGTTCTTCTCTGTGGTAGGTACAGTAATTCATTTTCCTGGAAGATAGCTCATGCTGGAAGCAAAGAAAGAGAACTCCTTGGCATCATCTCACTAATTTTGTAGAGCTGTTTTCTCTAAGGTAGCATTTTTAAATGGCCCCATTATGCATCTGGTGCTCCACCTGGGAGCAGGAGCCAGGCCTGGTACAAGGCATGAATAACATAATTTTTTTTTCCTAATGGCACTAAGTGCCTCAAAACATGCTGCAAAGAAAGGGGAGGGTGACAAATGGATCCCGGAGCAGCCCCGGGTGGCTTCCCTTTGGAAGGGTCAGTGAAATACTAGGACTACTTGAATAATGTCAAGAAGGGTGGTCTGAAGAGGGGAAAGAGCACCTGCTAATTTATGCAGGAGGTTGTGAGACTGTGTCCTTGTGGCCCTGAAGACGTTGCATAGCTCTCCAGGAAAATGGATTGGTTCTAACAACAATTTCTGAGACCACTTATGTAAGTGGCATTGGTGTGTGTGTGTGTGTGTGTGTGTGTGTGTGTGTGTGTGTGTACATAAATACAAGTATAAACTAGTCTCATAGATGTTTAATAACTTGTACATGTTCATTGTCCTAACAAGAAGAGGCCAGGGAGCATAGCCTATTGGTACTGATTCCAAGGCTCTCTCATATACTTTAAAAGAGGCTCCTGCACCACAGAAGAGTATAACCACACCATCTAGGACCCCCATATGTTTTGTGGCTTTGGAACTGTGGTCCATGAAAGGCTGGTAGAAGAGTCTGTTCCTTCCATCCTGTTATTCACCTTGATAGATATCATTTGAGGATTCTGTTTGTCCTATGCCATTTCAGAAAAGGGCAACATTTGTCATCAGTGAAACTTATCAGCAGTATTTGAGGAAGTATACAGTTATGGTTTGTAGATTTTCTTTGTGTAAACATATTGGCTATGAATTTGCATGACAGTATGCATTAAAATAATACGTCTCTTACCAGTAGCAACAAGAAAGACAAAAGCCACCCCATGGGACTTGTCACATAGCAGAAAACTACTTCGATTTCTGTTTGCATTACTGTTATTTTAGCTTTTTAAACAACTTTTAAAACTTTTTTTTCACAGTGTTGAAAATCAAAGCCTAAAGCTGAAGTTAAATAACACATTCCTGAGGTGACATAATAAGTATGTGGATGAAACATGATTGACACTTGGGCTTTCTGACCACAGAGCTGGCGTTCCCAAGCAGCGTATTTATGGCCTCCCAAGTCTGACCTAGTTGAGCTCAGCAGCAGCATTCCTATGTGTGTGTGTATCATTTTCCTGTGTAATTTTTTGACCCTC
Source organism: Onychomys torridus (assembly GCF_903995425.1). Lineage (NCBI taxonomy): Eukaryota > Metazoa > Chordata > Mammalia > Rodentia > Cricetidae > Onychomys > Onychomys torridus. Next base: position 47,010,898 of record NC_050460.1, read on the forward strand.
CCCAGAGTCGAGTCTCCTGCTTCCCTCTGTAAGTTCAGAGCAGGAGGCACATTGCTAAGAGGAAAGTGATGACGTGGCTATGTCTGGGAGCTTCTCCATATTCCAACTCTTCTGTGGGCAGATTCACTTCCCATTGTCCCAGCTCGGTCACATCAATAGCTGACCTTCAAAACACCATAGGACTTACCCTGCTGCAGGCCTTAATTCTAATTATTTCTGAGATAAAGTTACTTTCATGAGAAAGGCAAGTGTAAAGTTTTCTCTGAAGCCTAATACAAACTTTGATACTCTAAAAGATGCATCTTGGGTAGGGAGAGATCTTCTGGTGGTTAAAAATGTGTACGGCTTTTACAGATAGCACAAGGTCAGTGCTCTGCCTCTCACAATTACCTGTTACTGCGGCTCTGTGGAATCCAATGCTCCCTTCTTACCCCTGTGAACATCTGCATTCATGTATGCACACACAGACACATCCATATGCATAAAAATAAAACTTGATTAAAAATTCTCATCTATGTCATATACATACATATGTATGTAAATGTGTGTATATACATGTATATATATATGTACACACACACACACACACACACACACACACACACACTTTCTATACAATTCCACAAACAAACTGAATAAACAGGCAGTGAAAGCCTGGAGAGGAATTTACATGAAGTAAGCAGTCTCTGTTAACATGGAACGATCCAGAAACATTAGGTCTAGAGAATGAAATACAAGGATGGGCCGTGCTTTTTCAGAAGGCTGCTTTCACCCTTTTCCTATGTCCCCATTGCTTAAACTGTAAATATTTTTGTAACAGTTCAGGGCTGATTCATACAGGTTCCAGCAGCGTGGGTGCCACCTTCTATACCCGATTACAGTCACATTAAGGAAGAAAGAATAGAGTGAAACTCTGTGTGCACACACATGTGTATACATGTGTATGTGCACAGTTGTACATGTGTGTATTGTATGTGTGTCTGAATGCACACATGTATTGTGTGTTTACTTCTGAATATATATGTGTGACTATGTGTATACAGACACACATGTGTGGATGTGTTGTGTATGAGTTTGTGTGTGTGCATGTATGTTTGTACACATACATGTGCTTGTGTCTGTGCCCGTGAGTGTATGTGTGTGTGTATGAGTGTGGGTATAAGCGAATATGCACATACATTGTCACAGGACCTCAGCTCTCTAGAGGTACTCTATATCTTGCTTGTTTGTCTTTTTAATCTGAAGTTTTTTCTTTCTATTGAAAATATTTTTTTCTCACATAATATATTCTGATTATGGTTTCTTCTCCCTCTGCTCCTCCCATCACTGCCATCCAGCTCCATAACCTTTCTGTCTTTCATTAGAAAACAAACAGGCTTCCAAGGGTTTATAATATAATATAATGAGATTAAAAAAAAAAAAACTACATTGGAATTGGACAAAGCTAAAAAACAGAAGAAAAGCCCAAAAGAGCCCAAAAGGCACAAGAATCAGAGATCCACTCATTTGCACACTTAGGAATACCATAAAAACACTAAACTTGAAGCCATAGTATACACAAACAGGACCTGGTACAGACCTGTGCAAGTCCTGTACATGCTGTCAAGTCTCTGTGAGTTGACAGGTGCATTGATCCTGTTGACCCTCTAAAGGCCTTATTCTCCTGGTGTTGTTCTCCTGGTGTCCTCCATCTCCTTTGACTCTTATACTCTTTCTGCCTACTCTTCCACAAGGTGCCCTGAAGACATCCCATTTATGGCTGAGTGTTACAAGGTTTCTCACTGGCTGCATAATGTCTGGCTGTGGTAGATCTGTGGATCTGTTCCCAACTGCTGCAGCGTGTGTGGGGGTTGGGGGTGGCTTCTATCATGATGGCTGAGCAAGGCACCTATCTATGAGTATAGCAGAATGTCCCTAAGAGCCATTTTATTGCTGCTTTGTAAAAGAACAACAGAATTCAGTTTTACCCTAGATCCCTGGGCTATCTAATCTCAGGTTCTTGGTCATCCAAGCAGTGTTGGATATGGGTTCCAACTTGTAGAGTGGGCCTTAAGTCAAATCAGATACTGGTTAGTTACTCCCACAAGCTTTGTGGCACCATTGCACCAGACTACATTGTAAGCAGGATACCATTGTAGATCGAAGAGTTTGTGGCTGGGTTGCTATTTGCATTTCTCTTTTGGTAGAATGCAGAGTATATTCCTGCACCAAAGACACTATAACTTAGAGGTGAAGGCTCTGGGTAGGCACCAGCTTAACTTCTCCTAGTTCGGTGAGTTGTGTGGGTGCAGTCTTCAGCAACAGTGTCTTGCTGACAGTTCCTGGAGTGTCATCTATTATAGTCTTGGCAATGGCCTGGGTTATTTGGGGCTTCCCATGGCACCCCTTTAGTCAATGATTCAATTAGACAAAACCTATTCACAGTACTTGAAGCTTCATTTGGTGACAAAAGATGTCCACCTGGGGCTATGTCTCTCCCCATTATTTGGTGATTGCATTTAGATTGCCCCCAAACACACACACACACACACACACACACACACACACACACACACACACACACACACTGAGACAGAGAGAGAGAGAGAGAGAGAGAGAGAGAGAGAGAGAGAGAGGAGAGAGGAGAGAGGAGAGAGAGATTATTCTGGTGTATTAGATTTCTTTACTACCCCTCAAATGGACATTAATTTCATCTATCTCTACCCACATACCCTCCCTCACCTCCCTGAAACTTGATCCTCCTTTTCCAGCCTCCCCTCTGTCCATCCATCCATTACTATTCTATTTGCCTTTCTTATGGAGATCTATCTATCCCCTCTAATTCTTTTCTCTGTACCTAACCTCTAATTGTAGCTTGGTTATCATTTTCTTAACAGCTAAAATCCACATATAAGTGAATACATACCATTTTTGTCTTTCTGGGTTTGGATTACCTCAGCCAGGATGTTTTTTTTTTTTCCAATTTCATCCTTTTACCTGCAAATTTAGTGATTTTATTTCCTTTAATGCTTAAATAATATCCCACTGTATTATGGTACCACATTTCTTTATCCATTCATCTGTTGAGGGTCATCTGTCTAGGTTGTTTCCAATTTTTGGCTGTTAAGAACAGAGCAGCAATAAACATGGTTGAGCAAGTGTCACAATGGTAGGGTGAAGCATCCTTTGGATATATGCCTAAGACTGGTACAGCTGAATCTTGAGGTAGCAGGCATCCCTTCTTCATGAGGAACTACCATACTGATTTCCATAGTGGCTGTACAGGTTTGCATTTCCACCATCAATGAATGATTGTACGCTAACCAAAGTTGGGAGATTTTTAATGACTGTTTCTATTTCACTAATGGTTATAAATCTGTTTAAACCACTTATATGATCTTGATTTAACTTTGGTGAGTGCTATGTATTGAGAAAATTATCGATTTCCTTTAGATTTCTAATTTGGTAGAGCATGCGTGTTTAAAGTATGTCCTTAGGATTCTCTGGATTTCCTCAGTGTCTGCTGTTAGGTCCCTCTTTTCAGTTCCAATTTTGTTAATTTGGGTATTCTCTCTCTGTCTTTTAGCTAATTGAGATAAGGGTTTGTCAATCTTGATTTTCTCAAAGAACCAACTCTTTGTTTTATTGACTCTCTGTATAATTTTTCTATTTTATTGATTTCATCCCTGGTTTGGTTATTTCTTGTCATCTATTCCTTTATCATGCAATTTCTTCTTTTTGTTCCAGAGCTTTCAGAAGTGCTATTAAGTTACTAGTATGAGATTTCGCCACTTATTTATTTTTTAAAATAGGCCCTTGGTGCTATGAACGTGCCTCTTAGAATTGGCTCCTTTGTGTCCCTCCTAAGTCTGGATATATATTGTGTTATTTTTCATTCAATTCTAGAAAGTCCTTAATTTCTGTCTTGATCTATTTTTTTCATTCAGTAGTAAGATGTTCCATTTCCATGAGTTTGTAAGCTTGAATTAATTCCTGTTTTGTTTCTGATATTGATATCTGGCTTTAGTACATGGTGGTCAGATAGGATGCAGGGTGCTATTTCAATTTTCTTTTATCTGTTGAGACTTCTTTTGTGTCTGAGTATGTGGTCAATTTTAGAGAAAGTTTCATGAGGTGCAAAGAAGAAGATATATTATTTTGTGTTTGGGTGAAATGTTCTGTAAATATCTGTTTGGCCCATTTGATTTATAATGTCAGTGAGATCCAGATTTTTTTCTGTTTAGTTTCGGTCTGGCTGTCCCTCCTGTTGGCAGGAGTAGGGTATTGAATTCTCCCACTATCTGTATATGAGGGTCAATAGTAGATTTATAAACTGTAGAAGTGTTTACTTTATGAACTTGGATGCCCTTGTGTTTGGTACATAGATGTTAAGAATTGCAGTGTCCTCTTGGTGGATTTTTTTTTCCTTTGATGAGTATGTAGTGTCCTTCCCTGTCTCTTCAGATTAGTTTTGGTGTGAAGTCTGTTTTATCAGAGGTTAAAATGGCTTCACAAGCTTGTTTCTTAGATCCATTTGCTTGGACTATTTTTTCTAATCTTTTCACCCTGAGATGATATATATCCTTGATGATAATGTATTTTTCATGAATGCAGCAGAAGGATCAATCTTGTTTTCACATCTATTCTGTTAATGTGTGTATCTTTCCTGGGGGATTGATACCCTTGACATTGAGAGATATCAATAAGCAGTGGTTGCTGATTCCTGTTATTTTGTTGTTGCTGTTGTTGTGGTGGTCGTGGTGGTGGTGATGGTGGTGATGGTGTATGTATGTGTTTCCCATATTTTGATCTTTTGGTCTGAGATTATTATTCCTTGTGTTTTCTTGGGCGTGATTGACCTAGTCAGATTGAAGTTTCCTTTTTCTCTACAAATAGATTTGTAGATAAATAATGCCTAATTTTTTTTTTTTTTGATTTTGCTTTGTTTTATTTTTCATGGAATATCTCATTTCTTCCATCTCTTGTGATTGAATGTTCTACTTTGCATTTTAGTCTGGGTTGGCCTCTATGGTCTTTTAGAGTCTTTAGAACATCTGCTCAGCCTTTCTGGCTTTGTAGTCTCCATTGAGAAGTCAGGTGTTTCTTATTCTATTAGTTCTGCCTTTATAAGTTATTTGATCTTTTCCCCTTGCAGCTTTTAATATTCTTTCTTTGTTTTGTTTGTTTAGTGTTTGGCTTTTTAGCCAATTTGTTGTTCTGTATGTCTTTTGTTCCTTGGTATGTATCTTCTTTTTTAAGTTAGAAAAAATTTCTTCTACGATTTTGTTGAAAGTATTTCTATGCCTTTGAACTAGGATTCTTTTCCCTCCTTGATTTCTATTATTCTTAGATTTGGTCTTTTCACAGTGTCTCAGATTTCCTAGCTGTTTTCTGCCAGTAAATTTTAGTGTCAACATTTTCTTTGACCAAGGTATCCATTTGTTCTCTCCTGTCATGGATGCCAGGGATTCTCTTTCATCTCTTGTATTCTGTTTTTGAGACCTGCCTCTGAGGTTCTGGTTTCTGTTCCAAATGATTTTATTCCAGATTTCCCTCAACTTTGCTTTCCTTTATTGATTCTATTTCTACTTTCATGTCTTGAACTGCTATGTTTATTTCCCCCACTGTTGGTGTTTTCATACATTTCTTTAAGGGATTTATTCATTGCCTCTTTAAGTACATCTAGATATTTATAAAAGCTACTTTATGGATTTGTCTTGTGCTTCAGCAATGGTATAAGGACTTCCTGTGGTAGAGTTGCTGGGTTAAAGTGGTGACATATTGTCCTGAATATTATGGGTTGTGTTTTTATACTGAAGTCTAGTCTGAGTTTGGGAAGATTCAAATTCTGATTGCTGATATCTGGTCTTGTCTTTGTTTGATGGGTGTTTTGTTTCTTGCTTTCTGTTGCCCTCTCTGGTTCTTAGGAGAGTGTGTGGCTGTGTGTGTTACCTGGCAGGAAATTCTTCTGAGATCCAAATAGATGTGGCCACTGGAGGCTCCAGGTAAAAACTGTGTTTCTAATGTTGGGAGCTGGCACTTTGGAATGGAGATGGGCTAGGAGTGGGCAAGGCCGAGGGAGTGCACAGGAGGGAGGAAAGCAGGGTGTCCCACCAGGATCTGCTTAGTCCCTGGGAATGGAGGCAGAGAGTGTGGAGAGGCTGCAGCAGGCAGTCTGCTACAGAGGTGGGATGAGACTGGGGGATTGGACTTAGAGGAATGAAGGGAGAGGTAAGGATCTGCATTCAGCCTACCTGCTTCCCTGGCCAGAGTGCTTTTTTATTTGTTTCCTCAGATATGATCTACTGACCAACTCAGAACAGTAGTCTAGTCTTACCGGTCAATGAGCCATAGGCATCCTCCTCTCTCTGCCTATGCAGAACTTTGATTAGAATTCAACCAGCCACCACCACACCCAGCTTTTTATCTACTGTTTGTGGGACTCAGCAAAGAAAGCCCTTTACTGACTTTGCTAACTCCCTAGCCCTCTGGTATTAAGTTAATAAAGTTACTTAGCATAAAGTGAGGTGGATGGCTAGTAGTCAGCAGGCTGTCCAACATGACAGATGACCAGCTAGAGTAGCACTGTGGACACGCAATAGAACTCAGACTTTATATTTGCTAATACCATGGCTAGTCCCTTACAGACCAGAAATACAGATCTTTGGATAACAAATGGCAATTCCACTGCACAGCTGGTAGGAATGATGCAGTCTCTAGCCTTATTTCCTACATTGAAAGACTCAGCTTAAATGTTCCAGGGAAATTGAATACATTTTTTATTCTCTACACTGTCATATCTGGTGTTAGGGAGGTAATGGTGTATAGAAAATATGCACTGCTGCTAGACAGGTTAGGTTCTGAATTTGCTTGGATTGGAGAGCCTGCTTAATGTCAAGAATGTGGACCCATCATCCCTGGGTTCAGGGCCTGCCCCTGTTACAGTGTATGTTACCAAAATCTCTGTGCTTCATCTAAGGAAAAGGGGGAATAGTGAAATCAACAATAGAGATATTTGACTGTCAATAAATGGCTAAAATACATATGCAGTTGTTACTAATTCTTTACTACATAGTAGGCTGTGTTTGCTAGGCATTTAAAGTATGCAAAAGTTTACTCTAAGTTGTGATTAGCCTTGTGACCTAGGAAAAGGCCCTTCACCCCACTTCCCCTTCTGGTCATCTAAGCTTCATTGTCAAACACTTATAAGATTTCATTAATTCTCAAAATAAAATATAGAAAGGACGCAGTGTTTCTGACATTGTAACAGATTTTACATATTGTACTGAGATGTCAGAGCTCCACAACCTAATATTTTATAAATAACATGAATATGACAGGAAGGTTAATTGAATAGATTGAAGAGGCAGACTACTAGAAGGAAAAAAAAAACATGTGAACATGTGAATGAGTGTGTGAGTGTGTGTATGTGTGTGTGTGTGTGTGTAGAATCACAAATTTTATAAACTTACTTATGAATAGGCTACAACACCAAACCCTAGTGTGTATCTGGGAATGCCAGTGTTTTGTCATTTGAAGAACTGGTATGCTTAAAAATATAATCCTTAAACAATAGCAACAATAACAACCACAAAAAGAATTCTGTGTATTTCTCAGTCATTCTTTCATTTATTCAATATTTTTCCTAAAACTATAAAACGTGTGGTTGTATGAGGAGCTAAATATACTCACGTGTCTTCTTAGTACATATCTAACCACTCTTCCAATTATATCCAAATCATCTCATTTCCTGGCAATGATCTGAATGACTCTGCATTATTAACCCTAATAACATCACTGTGAACTTGGCTGCAAGTCTATAACACACAATGGAGTGATGTCTCTTGCTGGGTTTTTAATATTGTTTGGGAGTGTCTGAGAGCTGAAAATATTTACCATCAATGACTTTGAATAGTCTCAGGAAAGATGACATAATATGCAGCAACCTCTCTCAGTAACTGGCTGTTAAATCTTCTTAGGGCATGGTCACATTTGGCAGTAGAGTCCATTCATATTGCAACACAGTTATTTATTTTTTAGAAGTCTTCCTTCTGAAAGACTTCAAAATGTCCTTTGTATGTTAAATATTGATTTCTGCTAAAATAAAATAAAATTGTATTAGAGTTGATTTTAGCTAGGTATTCTATTAATTGTGATTTTGGTGGTCAAACATAGTGATTTAAAAAAACCTATCACTCAATTCTATTCAAATTATTTTCAATTAATAATATATAATGTCCTGTTAGATTATTTTAAGTCACCCTGTTTATTCATTAAAATGTAAAAGTTTTGTTTCAGTCTACTTTTATCCAAAACACTAAGACATTGCACTTTGCTATCAACAATCCTGCTGAAAAGAGCTTAGTTATTCCAGTGTCACAGTATAGTGCATTTGAGGACAATTTTCAGAATATACAGTGTTCCGGATCAGTAGTCACACATAGGGTGTAATGAACCAGTCATAGTATAGACTGTTTGTGATTAGTAGTCTCAGTATGTTCTTGACCATTATCAGAGTATAGAGTACTAGTAGTCATAGTACGGAGTATTTGTGAGCATTAGTCATATTATAAATTGTTTTGGGCCAGAATTCACAGTGTAGACTATTCTGGACTAGTATTTACAGCATAGTGTGCTCTGGACCAGTAGTCAAGGTATAGAGTATTTGGACCAGCATGGAATGTTCAGACAAGTAGTGACAATATAGAGTGCTCTGGGCCAATATGCACCAAGTAGAGTGCTCTGGAGTAGCAGTCACAGTATAAAGTGTTTTTGACCATTTGTCACAGTACAGAGTGTTCTGAACCAATATTCATAGTTTAGAGTGCTCTGTACTGGTAGTCACAGTATAGAGTAGTCTGTAGCAGGAGTTCCAGTGTAGAGTTCTCTGGACTGCTATTTTGGAAGTTACAAGAATAGTTTTCTGAAAGCTTAAAAAACATGTGTGTAGGCTGTTTCTCATTTCATGGAAATCTTAGGGTTACCCCTGAAAAGTTAGCATTAGGGACTCTGGCAGTTCCATAAAATTGGACTATTTTAGGATGTACTTAATTTGAAAGGAATGACAGAAACAAGGGGAAATACTAATAGATAAGTAATGCCAATAATATATACTAAATCAAAAGACTTTGTAATACATGGGATTATGCAAGTAACTTGCATATATTAAAAATATAAATAAGAGAATTTAAGTATAAGAACCTAGACACTTACATCATCTCTCATGAATTTAAAAGGTCTGTAGGAGGACCCAAAGGAAAAGATAATAATTAAGACTCTTAATGTTATATAACTGGATGAGATCTTGTAAATAATTCAGTCCAACATATAATGCACAAAGAAATTCAAGCTCAGAGAGTGTGCATAACCACAAAAACTATTTGGTAACCAAGTGTACATTAACATTTAATCTCTTGAGTTATGGTTGAAAATATCTTTCTACTAGTCTATGTGAGTTTTCACTTAAACCTTATAAGTCAGAACACAGACATGGGGGTACTAAGGGCCCAACTTATTCACACATAAGGCAGGAAATGGAACTGGGCTCGAAGTCAAGGAGCTACTTGCCAAAAATACTTTACAGTTCCCCATGTCTGTCCTAAATGGGGTCCACATTGTTGGGAAAGGCAGTCTTAATAGGTGTAGATAAATTGGCACAGCCACAAAGGTTAAATAAATTCAGGGCTGAGATCCAGAAAGACCATTTGACGTGAGTCTGGAGGAGTCATCAGTTAGAAAGGTTATAAATCAAACTTCCTTCTGACAAGCCTCTACCAGTTCCCTTCAGCCTCCAATCATCATTCTGTCTACTTACTTCCAATAAGCCATGTCAAGGTTATAGATGTGGCAAGTGGATTCTTGACATACATCATGTTTTTTCTCTTTGAGACAAGGCTGAGAACTTGGACTGTGCTAAAAAGAGAAGTAATTCTATATTGTCTTGTTGTGTTATTAGATTAAATTCAGACTTCTTTGGTTTTAGATGGCTATGGAGCCCATTTTTAAACATTAATTCATATAGTAAAGAGCTTCCTTGAGGGATGTGCATGCATATTTGGTTTTAGTTGATTGATCTATACTTTTCTCCCTCTTCTATCGTTCCTTCATCTCCAGCCCCCTCTTTCCCTTACTGTACTGTTTACCCCACTCTTTCCCCTTCATCTTTAATAGCTCAAATGTTTAATTGTCTTTCCCATCCCTCTAACATAAAGCCTTTAAAAAAAAACCATGTCTCATGACCCCTTCCCAGGTCCAAGGACATTTCTCACATTCATACATTGATACACACATGTAACAGAGCTAGGATACATGTATGAAGGTGTTGTACGACATTGTCATTTCTGACCTTACTTAAGCTTTATGATGATCCCATCTATTTCCCTTCATTTCACGATTCTGCTTTTCTTTCCATTGTGTATATGTGCCCCATTTTATCCATTTGCCAGTTTATGGACACCTAAGCTGGTTTAGTTTCCTGGCTATTGCAAACAGAGCAGAGTTAAGCATAGATGTTAAAGAATCTCTCTGTAGTATGATGTGGAGCTCTTTGAGACTATGTGCAAAATTTGTAGAGCTGGATCATAGGGCTATTTGAATTTTGGTATTTTGGAGCTTCTTCTACACTGATTTATGAATCAGATTTAAGTATCAAGGTGAGAACAAATACAGCATTCAGATTCTGGTTTTAATGGAATCAAAATGCAATAAATAACAGAAATTCAATCCAGAGGCCTATTCATCTCTGTAAATTTCTCTTAAGAATAACTATGTCATCTCAATTCCATCTCACTGAGATTGCCAATAATCAATGATTTCTTTTAAAATATTTAAAAATATTTGATGGAGATTTTAAATCAGTAGCTTTTCTCCTTTTAAATGTTCTTGATTTCAGACAGGCAGCGTCAAAGGAGTCATTTAATATATTTCTCCTTGATATCAGACAGTAAATCTACACCTACTTTGATTAAATTAGCATTCATCTTCTGCTCCTTATTTTGCTGTCTTTAACCCCATAAATGTGGCTGCAAAGTGCTCCGGATTACCAGACCCAAAGAATCAAAGGAAATGATAGCTATTTCTCTAGGTTCTTGTAAAAGGTATAATCACCACTTAAATGTGAGCCAACAAGCAAATAAAAATTGAGTTTGGTTTATTGCTTATCTCTAGTTTTCTATCTGTTTTCCCAGTGAATATCAGGACAAGGGAGCAGCAATCTGCAGTGGCAAGTGCTATAATGAGAGTGAGTGTGCTGAGTACAATGAGGACAGAGAAGTTCATGATCATCTCTTCTTGAGAGGGGAAAATAGAGCTTGGGAAATCATTGCCATCTCGCTGGGGGACCACTGCCACAATCTTGCTGAGTCTGAAGGAATAAGTGTGAATTCAAGGAAAGTAACTCTTAGAAAAGAGATAAATACATCCCAAAGACAGGAGAGCATGCTTTTGTTTTATGTGGTGAGAAAAGAACCCAGTGTCAGGCAGATGGGAGCAAAATAAGACAGCATGATCTTTTGAAAATACAGCATAGTCAACACCCACGACTTCATTCTAGAGTTATTTTTCTTATATGGAAGTTTATAAAACAGAAAAATCACCAGAATTATGCTTTAGAAATACAACTTTTTGTGTGTGCGAATTTTTTTTTTTTTTTCCCAGAGCTGAGGACCTAACCCAAGGCCTTGTGCTTCCTAGGCAAGCACTCTACCACTGAGCTAAATCCCCAGTCCCTTGTGTGCAAATTTGTAGCTGGAAGATTTCCTGTGTCTCAGCCGGCTGGTGGTCGGGACAAATCTCTTCTACTCACGACCCCCAAGTAAACACACAGACGCTTATATTAATTAAAACTGGCCATTAGCTCAGGCTTTCCACTGACTAGCTCTTATATTTGAACTCAGCCCATTTCTATTGATCTATATGTTGCCACGTGTTTTGTGGCTTTACCTGTGTGTCATGATAAGCTGCTCCCTGGAGACAGGCTGACATCTCATCCCCCACCCCATCTTCTTCCTGTCTCTCCCTTTGAATTTCCTGCTTACCTCTAAGCTGCCTTGCCATAGGCCAAATAGCTTTATTTATCAACCAGTCAGAGAAACACATATTTGCAGCATACAGAGAGACATTCCCCCATCATGAATTAAAGAACGGGAGTCTAACCAGAGAGATAAATGAGAGGCTGTTTCAGTTCTTTGTGTAAAAGAGATATTGAATTGGTGAAGTGGATATAAAATTGAAGAAAGGGGTTTATAGGGTAGAATCTATACACTTTGATGACTATGGGTTAAATATAAAATAAGAAAATACTATTGCTGTAAGTAAGATTTTGCATAGAGTACATACGATGGGTCAGACACTATTGGAAGTGTGGCATAACAGCATGCATACACATCTATATATAACTTTCTATATCTATCTATCTAGATATTTGTCACCTTTAGGTAGTTATAATCACTATACCTATGTCTAATGGTGACTTAGAGTTACAGAGCAATCACATTAGTCATCCAAAATTGTTCAGACCTGGTACAGAAAAGTTTGAGACACAAGCCATTTGCTTATCTTACGCTCTCAATGCTTTTTCCCTTTAGCATGTGTCTAAAGGGTGTTTTAAAGGGCTGGTGATATGGCTCAGTGGGTCAAAGCTCTTGCTCTTCAGTACTAACAAAGTCAGCTACATCTCTGAACTCATGTTCAGTATAGTCAGATGTTGTAGTGTGCATCTGTAAATCTAGCCTTCCTACAGGGAAATGGAAGGCATAGACAGGTGGATTACTCAACACTTGTGGGCCAACTAAGCCTGTATTATGTAGACCATCTGGAGAAAAACCAAGAAAGACCCTGCCTCAATCAAGGGGGACAGAGAGAATTTATTTCTGAAAGTCTTTGCATGTAACATCTTAAATACAATCTACTTTAAAAGAAAATCAAATAGCTTCAGTTTACCAAATTTCTAGCACAGCATAAATGTTCTCTGTGATTTAGTTAGTCTCTCCTAAATCTTGCAATGTAGAGATGAGAGTAAATATAAACAGCTTGGGTTCAGTTCCATGGATATAATAGTTTGGGTTTCAAATTACAGAATCAAGCTGAAGTAGTTGTAGATGAGTGATTGCAAATGGTGTAGTCATTGTGTAAGCAAAGATGGGAACTGGGGATTAAATAGGAATCTGACATAGAACCAGACACTCATAAGTACCTACAGCAAGCAGGTGTGTGTGTGTGTGTGTGTGTGTGTGTGTGTGTGTGTGTGTGTGTGTGTACAGATGTAATGTGAGGCAAATTGAGTTAGAGGAATGTAGGTACAACGAATTCTCAAGATGGCTAGCATGTGGAAGATTGGCTAGAAGGAGGATGATGTCATCTTCATTTGTACACCTTCGGGCTGGGAGGAAAAATGGGTTTAGAATAGGATGCCTTTGGTTCCACATAGCAAAACTCACTGCCAAATATATAAGTCATCACCAGAGGTTAAGATTATAGTTATTCCATGGTCTTATGATGCCACCCAGCCTGAAAGTTTTCCATGATTTTTTTTTGTCACCATCTGTTACTTACTGTTGTCTAGTCTTGTGTATTAGCTTATTATTTTGATACGGACTCAGCAACTCAAATTCTCCTATCTTTGGACCACTGCTTCTTAAGGTGCAAGAGAGTGAGGAGTTACTTTCCATAAATTACAAATCTTTTCTGAAACCACACAACATATTTGGATCATATCAGGGTGGCATGAATCATCTCCAGACCAATTAGTCATAAAGGGTAATGACCCAATCTTGCCCTCTCCTTGATGGCTGGGTTAATTGCTGCAGGAATAACAGCAAGGCTCCATTATCAATGAAGAATGGACAAATGGCTACAGGACACTCAACTAACAATGTCTGCTTGAGACACATTGCTCAAGATGAACCAAACAAACCAGATGCCTACTAAAGTGCAAGACAAGGTTATTTAATAATTTGGATATAGAATTTTGGATCTTAGAACATGATATGTATTTCTATTGATGTTATAGGAACAACCAGTGATGTTCAGTTTCTGTCTGTGTTTCCCAGAGAAGAAAATCACAGTTGTTTTATTTTTGTTTTTGTTTCTTTGCTAAAATACACAGTAACACACAGAACATATCTCCTTTTGAAAAGGCCCATTTCATTGGCCACTGTGTCATTAAAGTGGATTTCTAGTTTGGCTCTTAGGAAGCTCATTCTAAACTCTTATTTCTTTCTTGTTCCACTCAAGCTAGTAGATCAGAATACAATTGAATGAAGGGATATAATTAGATGAGTAACCTTTAAGACAGACTAATTTATGTAGAAACAGTAAATCACTTTCCAAGTTCAGTATTTGAACTATTATTACCATCAAATTATGGCCCCTGTGACACATGGCATGCATTGTTGAAATGTACCCACGTGTCTAGACCTCTGGGTTAAAAGTTTTGCCCAAGAAGACAACTCTCCTCTCGCGTTGTGACCCTTGTTTTCTTGTTTTCACACTTGCACATTTCTTGAACCTATGCATGTTAGGTCAAATGGTAAATTTAAAAGAGAAAATAAAACTAGCATTTCTAGTGAAATACACACACTTAAAAACATGGTCTTTTATTAGGTGTTGGAGTCTACTAAGATATGCCCATAAATATAATGCTTTTCAACCACCAAAGTCATGCTTTCTTTTGAAGCATGTGTGGTACAGAATGAATGCACACTTGTGCCAAGCACAAGTATCTGAGGAGGAGTGAGATTAGTGACTGTCCACCAGAGAAACCAGGGGCAGTTGCCAACCAGAGTTCAAGTGCGGAGATCTTTTTAAATGTGCAAGACTCCCAAACTACCATGTGACACTATCTCAGTACTGCATGTTAGAGGGGGAATAAAAACAGTGGGTTGGGAGACTTCACAAAGGACCAAAGAATCACATCACAAGGGAGAAGAGATATTTTTACCAATATACAGGACATTTCCTTGTTTTGGGAAAGCATCTATCCTAGATGCTGGACAGTACAGGCTGTGGTATCATGCAGATTTGAGTCCATCTCTTCCTGCCTTGATCATGATGTCCAGATCCTAGGATCCTCTATGTTATACTTGTCAGATGTTTTATTTGATGGAATTAAATTCCATCACAAAATTCCTATTGGCATGGTATAAATACATTTATATAAGCCTTGCAGCTTATGGCCTTTGCACATAGGCTTGAAAAATTGGAGCTGTTATTAGAAGTTCATCTTTCCTCATTATTTCAAGTTTTATGATTACTCTTATGAAAAGAAGGCTACTACTGTTCTCAATGCCTTGATAATTAGGGAGGAGAGCATATATGCAACTCACTGTCTGCATATCACAAGATCTTAAGACAGTCCTCCAGAGTGAGTGTTGATCATGCTGTCATAAGACAGTCCTCCAGAGTCATTGTGGACATGTTTCTGTTTTATGCATCAAAACCCGAACAAAACAAAACGAAATCTTCCTGCTCAGTGGGAAGGACTTGCTTGGATTCATCCAGCCTTCCTGAGCCAATTTCTAAGCTCACAGTTGTGCTTACTTCCTCCTTTGCTGCACAGGAACACCTAAGCACCTGCCTGATCTCAGTCACCTAACCTACCCTAGGAGCTTTCTTCTTTGAATGTACACGAAGCCAAAGATCAGGATGATTTGAAGCCACACATGGTTTCCTGTGTCTGCAGTCTACTGCATTCTGTTGCCTGGGGATTAGTTCAGACACCCACTGCTTTGGGGTGGGGGCCAGCTGCCAGAAAAGTTTCTCATTTCCCAAGCAGCTGGGAGGGCAAGAGGCAGCTGCTCTAAAATGTATCTGAACCTCTTCCCTTCGATGAGGAGACAGCTGTACTTATCTATAGCAAGGCTCTGGGAGATTCTTTTGTTTTCTAAGACATTCTAGGCAAGCTGAAAGAGATGTCTGACTTGAAAAGAAACTAAATTCAGCAGCAGAACGTTCTAGTTATTTCCCCACTGTGGACAATTCCCCAGCCCCTGATACTTTCTCAGATACAAAATGTTCGTGTGAAATAAATAGAAGGCCATGATTTGAAGGACACTTTAATTGTTTTCCTCAAGGTGCATTGCATTTTACTGACATATTCCATGCCTCACATCTCAGATTACAGCTCTATTGCTTGAGGCGTCCCTTGGAATCATTTCCAAAAAAAAAAAAAAAAAAAAAAAAAAACAGCCTGTCTCCTTACCAGTTGCTCTATTGCTCTGATAGGTTGGATCAAGCAACTGCTCATCCTAGATTTAAACTACTGATGGAATGCATATGCATAACCTTTGTAGGCTAGAGTGGATATGCACACAGTTCTGAAGCATATCAGCATGTGAGAGAGTGGGAACAGGGGGACACTAAACAGTTAAGAAAGAACCCAGGAAAGTGGCACCTTCTTCATAAATTTTGTTGTTGCAATTTTATAATATTCATACATTCAATATAGTTTCTATGTTACAGGTATTATTGTTTTTACTCTTCATTTTAGTCATAGTGGTCAATGATATAATTTATGGGGTTCCATTAAACTACAGTTAAGTCTTAGAAGACTATGGAAAAGTTGTCATAATGAAAGGATTAAGCATACAGTGAAACTCCATGCATATATACATACATATATATATATATATATATATATATATATATATATATATATATATATATATATATATTGGTTTTTCGAGACAGGGTTTCTCTGTGTAGCTTTGTGCCTTTCCTGGATCTTGCTCTGTAGACCAGGCTGGCCTTGAACTCACAAAGATCCTCCTGCCTCTGCCTTCCAAGTGCTGGGATTAAAGGCATGTGCCACCACCGCCTGGCTATATAAAAATATTTGACAAAATGGCATTTTACTTAAAATTATAAAGAGGCAATCTACAAAAATCTGTATAAATCACATACTTGATGAAAATGCTGTAAAATTATTTATTAATTTATTTATCTCTTTATTTCTGTAGATCCTATTTTAATAAGATACTAGCATTGTTTTAGGGAATCATAAGCATGTCTGACACATTTTAAGGACCATTTAAGTATGTAAGGACTTCAGAGACAAGGAAGGCTTGTTCCGATTGTGTGTGTATGTGTGTATTTGTGTATATATGTGCATATGTGTGTCTCTGTGTTTGTATGTGTGCGTGTGTGTATCTCTGTACATGTGTATCTCTATGTGTGTACTTGAGTGTGTGCATGCATGCACATGTATCTCTATGAATGTGCATGTGTATATCTTCTGCATGTGTGTGTCTCTTTATGTGTGCATGCATGTAACTCTGTGTATGTGAGTGTCTCTGTGTATATGTGTGTATGTGTGTTTATCTGTATGTGTATGTGTGTATCTGTGCATATGTGTCTCTGTGTGTGAATGTGTGTGTATGTATATAGGTATATGTGTGGTATGTACATGTGTATTTACATTGTGGTGTGTATGTGTGTGTATACCAGTGATGAAGCTAAGCTAACAGCTTGACAATTTATTTATGAACAATATTGATTGAGGAAATATACAGATGTGAAATGAAAATGTACACATGAGAAGGTTCTCGGGATTAAATGAGAACACACCTCCACTGAGGAACAGAGAGAAATGGATGCTCTGTCAGAACTCCCATCATCTTTGTCATTGTGCTTTGCAGAACCTTGACTTCGTCAAGGTGTTTCATGCAATGACTTCCAGTCAGGGCCAACTAATAGGAGATAATGGTCAGACTATTGACAGACAGACTTCCACTTTGGGTACCCTGTGTCCCATGATTTTACGTTTTCCATCTTCTCCACCACAAAGACTGTGGTAGTTTGTGCTGATGTGATCAGCCATCAGCACTTCTGCTTCTCTCCATTTCCCATATGACCACATTCCTACATTGACCTGCCTTCTGAAACCCTTGGAAGCATTTGTGTTTTCCTTCCTGGAGCTGGAATATGATGCTCACCACAAGGCAGATAACAAGGACAGTTGGCCTCACACTGTTTACAGAGATGCATGAAGTATGTAGACATGGTACTAGTCCATGACAAGGAAGACCCACCAGGCAACACATCTCGGCTATCAATGGTGGTGGCAACTTGTCCTAACTCTTGTTCAATCAAATTTCCTATATTCTGTGTCATATTATTTGACCTTTTACCTTATAAATTTAAATTTGTGAGAAGCAAACAAACCCTAACTATCAACACAAAACCTCTTTTTAATTAATTACTTCTCATGCAGCATCAAACATCAGCAGAGCTGGAATCCAAGTATGCTGTTTGTTACAAAGCTAACATTTTATTCTTGTGATAAGATATGTTTCTTATTTAGCCATTGGCCTGAAATTTTTAATAGGGATGCTAATCTAAAGCTGGGAAGTTGAGACTTTCTGAGAAGAATTCCTTTGACAGGTTCTAAGTTACATAAATAATGAGAAAAAGGCATTTGTTAGTGATTCATTTATTATTCTAGCTGCTAGAAACTTCCTGGTGAAGGTTGAATACAGAATATCTGGGAATCATTGATAGTTTTATCAATGGCAAAACCTTTATGGGAGGGTACAGGAGACTAATCGAAAGCATGACTGTGGTCATTTTGAAAAATACTTTGCCTATCATCTCTACATGTATAGCTCTACACCTTATATAAATAGCATTTATTTTATTTGTGTGCTAAATATCTGTGCTGATTACTTCAAATAATAGAACCACATGAATCATAACCGTCATCTCTATTTTTGGCGCTTAATTGTCTTATGATAAATTTGATGTTGAGAGGGATAAAAATTGTCATTTGGAACATGTAAAATGAGATTCTTATTCCTAACTCAGGTATCATGCAAGTCTACCCTGAGAAGGTGTTCTTGGTGTGAGGTTAAACAAGGAAATGAGATCCACAAGTCTAGAAATAGAGCCAAACACATACTATCAATTTTACTTGAAAGCAATTTTAAGGAAAGCATTATTTTTGTCAAATGGTACTTGAACAGTTGGATAGCTTTTTCAAGAATATGTACTTATATCATTTACTAAGAAAAATCAAAACATTGAATGTAAACTGAGTCCCAAGTCTCAAATCATTGTAAGAAAACATGAAAAAGCTCAGTGACATTGTTATACCCAAATATTTTAGATAGAACCAAAACAACAAAAGACACACAAAATGTGTCACATGAGATTCACTGAGTTAAGAATACTTGTGCATTTTGAGAAACAAAGTTATGAACATGGAAAGGAATATCACAGATGATAAAATATTTGCAAGTCATCTGTCTTTTATGGAACACACATTCAGAAGCTATAAGGAGCAAAAAAGAATAAAGATAGCCCATAAGTAAAACTAGGTATTGAGCCCACCCTTTATTAAGAAAGATATGAAGATGTTCACTACTTGCCTAAGACATCCTTAGCATCATAAACCAACAGGAAAAGGGAACTTGGAACCTAAGTGTCTTTTACACCACACTCCTTCAGACCACCACAATTGGCTAAAAACCCTGAGTATCCATAAAGCTCATACATGCTTGGAGGAATTTGAAATGGCAAAATGACTTTAATCATCATTTTCTTAGTTTCTTATAAAGTTATATTTATAACATCCAATTTCCTGCCAAAAAAGAAGGAAAAAATAGAGCTGATGTACACTGGCTTGAATTCTCAGATATTATTGGTGGGAACATAAATTTAGAGGGGCACCTTAGAGATTCTAGGAAACAAGTAATAAACCTGACAATACACATTTTAGTATCTGCATTTGCCTCCTGGTCCACACTAGCAAAATTTTATATGTTTATTTGCCAAAAGGTACATACTGGAATATTTGCTTAGCCATTCATAGTTGTTCTAAGCAGTCTAATAATCCATCAGCTCTAGGATGAGTCACCCTTACATTATCTCATCGAATAGTCTATAAGAATATATATTAATTGGAACTGAAACATGGTTTAATAGTAAAGAGCCCTTGATGCTCTTACATAGAGGGACTCAGTTCAGTTTCTATTACCCATGAAACCGACCACCACCTGTAATTCATGGTACATTAAACATCCACAGACACCCATGATTCCTTGCATGTATATATTGTGCATATTCTCCCACATATACATACTTTAAAATAACTTTTAAAATATATCCTTAAAAAATGGCCATTAATGATATAAATAAAATTTGATTAGGTGAAACTATACTGCATGCTTAGCTATTAAATTATTTTAAATAGATGTATATGATATGCCATATGAGGTATGCAGTATTTTCTTATGAATATATATTAAATATAATATTTTGGAATGCTTAATGAAAAGTACAAGTCAGATTTCTTGAGAGCTGATGAAAAGAGAGTTGGGGTAAAGGTACCATTTCCAAAGTCTCATTGAATTGTAGGGTGGTTCTGTCAACATTTAAACATGCTGATAAAAGCCAGAAGAAGGAGTAGAGATGTGTCATGGAGAGAACTGCTGATTGTATAAGGCCTCCAGAAGACAGAAAAGAAAAGGAATCTAGAGGTTGTATATTTTGGAAGACAAAGAGCTTTTATTTGGCTAGAAAAGGCTGGGATGGAAGGAGGCAGAGATGCAGACACCCTCGGCTTTGCTTCTTCCATTCCTCTTTCTGGTCCAGTGTTCCATTCTCCATGTTACATTTGTTTTAAGTGAGTAAATTCATAACAGGTGAGAGGTGGTATGCTGTAGGTTTGATGACAGAGGAAACTTGAAATATTTTTGTGGGTAGATCAAGAATTGACTAAAAAGGAGCTGGGCTACATGTGGCTCAGTGGTTGAGCCTATGTTTAGCACATGTAAGCCTACTGGATTCCATCTCTAATACTCTCTCTCTCTCCATCTATCTATCTTTGTCTCTGTCTCTCTCTCATGAAAACACATCTTCAAAGTTGCTGAGGATTGTCCAAATGTGATTTAAAAAAATCACCTAGGGATCAATGCTGGAGAAACAGACAATTTTATTTTTGAAAATGTCTCTAGAAGAGGTGTGTGAGCTAAAAATTGCTGACTATCCATTTGGGACAAGGAGAACTTATCAGTAGTGTGCTCCTGAAGAAAGTGACTCTCTTCCCCAGTGGTAATTGACCACTGTGTCCATGTGCATATTGGATCCAGTGAGTTAAACAAACAAATACATCCATACATATAAAAAGAGGATGTGAAATTTGAAGAGGGATGTGATACAGGTGCTCAGGGGTGTTAGGCATGGATGAGGGGGTAAGAGTTGGAAATAATCAAAATATGTTGGATATACATATAAATAAAAAGAAAGGTTAAAAAATAATATATATGCTTAATATTTAATAGTATGGTTGAATGGCAGGATAATTAGTAGTAATCAAAAGAGCTTGAAAATAGATTATATAATATCTGTAGATGGGTTGAAATCCTCCTTGTGTTTAAAGCTAATGCTGTCTTGGGCCTCTAGTATCACTGAGCCAATTCCTTCCTGCTTGTGTTCATGAAAGGTTTGAAGATAGAATCATGGAAGTAGCCTAGTGCTTTCTATTCCTTAGCCCTTGGATCCTGCAACATTGTGAAAATGTCATACTCTCACAGGCATATCTGTGGGGAAGGCAGACCTCAGTGTCCTGACTGACGATAGAGCACAGAGGAACAAAGGATGAAACACCAATGCCCAGCCCACTCCTTCTAGCTTTTCTGGGAAAGAACATATTAATATTCTCAATTCATGTCTCAGGAGCTATTATTACTTGGAAGAATCAGTACCTCAGCTAAACATATGTCTTTCTTTTTAAATAAAATATTTATTTTTGGTTTTTGTGTATTTTGGGGGGACAGTAATCCACAGAGTCAAGAGAAGGACATTGTATGCCCTTGAGCTAATTTATCAGTTGATGTGGGTTCTGAGAACCAAGCTTTGATCCTCTGCAAGAGTAGTATGTGTTCTTAATCATGGTAATCATGGAGGCATCTCTCTGGCCACAGTATTTGTCTTTCAATCAGCATCGTTGGGAGAGTGATAATTATTTCCAATATATACATTTTTTTTTGGAGCTGAGAATCGAACCCAGAGCCTTGCGCTTGCTAGGTAAGCTCTCTACCACTGAGCTAAATCACCAACGTTTTATTTTATAATTGTTTGTCTCAAATAAAATCCAAGTGCATTCTGAGGAGCTACTAGAACAGCCCTTATGTTTATTCTTATCTGATTTTCAAGTGATATAAAATGCTTTGGGCCTAGAGTATTTGCCACAGGAGAAAATTTATTGTCAAAAACTATTTCTGGCAGGACAAGATTCCAACTAAAGAAATGTCATATTTATTTTAAAGCTGAGGCATGTTCAGTACATAGTGATTCTGTGCATTGACTTCCACCTTTTCTGCAGTGGTTATCAATTCCTGCTCTCATGCTCTAATGAAGTTAGCCAAGGACATGTTTGCTGTGTGACTATCAGAGGCCCACTGGAATACTCTTCACGCTCCAACAATAACTTCTTTTTCATCTTAGTAATGACCTTGACAGCTTAAGTCTGGAGATCCAACTCCATTTTAACTAGTTTTAACAAAGCCCTTATAGAAGTTGCCTATTAAGTCATCGAGGCTGTTTAGCATTGTTGAAATGCATCTGAAAAAAGGGGAGAATGCTTTCAATGTAGACCATCCTTCAAATCTCTTTGTAGATAATAGAATGTATTAAGCAAGTGTTGGGATAAGTTGGATGTTCCAGAGGTTTATGGTGTGTTAGAACCCATTGAGTTTGCTCATGAATTTTTGCTGAAAAAAATTGAGGCATTTTTCAGTGTATGGTAACCATGTTTAGAGATTACTCTAGAAATAGCAATGGTCCCTATAAGTTAGAAACACAAAAAAGGGACCTGTAAATATTTTCAGATGTAGTTATTTTATGCTCTTACCAGCATATCCTTTAACAAGATCTGTTCTGATGCTTCACCCAACCATTTTAACTGAACACTTCAAGTCAGAGCTAAAAAGATTTTTAGAGTTAGAGCTCTCTGTCCTCCCCAAGGCTTCAAAAGCAAAGCAAACAAATTAATTTATTTTTTCTTTGAGGATCAGAAACGTATTTTATTAAGCAGGATTATATTTATACTGATACATTTTAATGATCAAATGAATTTTAGGCACTTCCTTGTCCTTGAAGCTATAATTTAATATGTTTATAGTTTCTTGTGTGTGTGTGTGTGTGTGTGTGTGTATGTGTGTGCGTGTGTGTATGTGTGTGTGTGTGTGTGTGTGTGTGTGTGTGTGTGTGTGTGTGTGTGTGTGTGTGTGTGTGTGTGTTTGTTCCTTATTTGTTTGCTTGATGCCCATATTTTAAATGTAATTCTTTCACGGTCTATTGGCTATAATCAAGAATATTTTTTCAAATGTAGAAATATTAAACTGGATGCCTTCAAATGCTTTAAAGCCTGTTAATATGATTTATGGCACAGAATAGGGCAAGGCTGGTTGGGTGGAGAGGGCTTAGATGGAATACTGGAGATTGAATATGATGAAAGTGCATGATACAAATGCTGTATAAAGCCAGTGTTTTATGCAATGAATGTGTGATTCAAAAGGGAATGAAGGTGGTATAAAAACATGTTTCTTGGGAATTATTAAAGAATGAGTAATTTCAAACCATCATCTTAGCAAAGAAAATGGCTTAGCAGGTGAAATACCTTTCCTGTTTCTAGTACCAGTACACATTAAAAAGTAACATCTGCATCCTTAAAGGCAGGACTATTGTGTAGTCACTTTTTAAATTTTAGATGTTATGTTACAGATGTTAGAGTCTCTCTAACTATTCAATATCTGACAATAACCTCTATTGGAACTGAGATATTATAGAAAGTCAGGGTCACAAAATGAGAAAAAACATCGAATGGAACCAGAATGTCTTCATTCAAATTCCATCTCTAATATTTAATAACTATGTCCTTTTGACCACCCAGTCCTAGTGTTTCCTCATCTAGCAAATGAAAATAATAGTAGCATTGTTTCATAAGGTAGCCATGTGTCAATTTCTATTAGCACACCATGAAGTTATCAATTATTATAGACTGTTACTATGCCTGGAACCAAAGTCCACATATGTACCTTTCAGTATTGCTTTTATTCATGTCAGTCAGGGTTGTCTGAGTTCAGCTAAACATTAAGACTCACAGACATGCCTTAGTCTTCATTGAATGAGATTTTCTAGATGGGTGTAAGAAAGACAAGCTTGGCCATTCCACTAAACAATAATCCCAGCAGAAATAATTAACATGACTATTCATACAAGCATTGGGAAGCCATACTTCCTTCTTGTGACAGAGCTGCATTAATGGGTTTATGGTTCATTTAAGCTCAGAATTTTCTTGCAAACTGCATGCTTGATGATTATCTTGCATCCAGAGTGTAGAGTGTAGATCTATTTTATGAATACAGGGTATTACAGTATTTTCACATATAAAGGTGAGAAGAAAAAGGAGTGTCCAGTAGGTCTTCCTGAATATCCCTCTTGGTTCTCACTAATTACAATGATTTAGATAAGACTTTTCCACCAGATATTCCAAATTCACATGGTAAGTTGTCAAGGAATTATGCCTCAAGTAATTCTCATTATATCTTAGTCACTTTTATATGGTTGTAAAGAGATGCCATGACCAAGGCAACTTATAAAAGAAAGCATTTAACTGTAGGCTTGCTTACAGTTACAGAGCAAGTCCCTGACCATCATGGTACAGAACATGGCAGCAGATAGGCAGGCATGTCGCTAGAGCAGTAGCTGAGATCTTACGTCTGATCCACAAGCTGGGGGAAGAAAGAGACACACTGGGATGTGTGGTCTTTCAAAACCTCAAAAACCCCTAATGACATACATTTTCCAACAAGGCCATACCTCATAATCCTCCCCAAAATATAATTTCACAAACTATGGCCCAAACATTCAAATATAGGAGCCTATGAAAACCATTCTTATTGAAACTATAGCACATTAGTTTTTGTAGAAAACAGATATCCTTTATATACCAGTTACAGAGACAGAGGCTTGGAAGTTAAGGGGAAGAAGTTTTTGTCATGATGAAGCTTCTATGGTAAAGTGTTCTTGATATATTTTCAAGTAGGGGTAAGTCTTTAATCTGAAAGCATCTTGGAACCAGTCAAAATTGTATTGTGGTTTAACTGACATTTTGTAGAACATACTACAAAGCATGAAAAATATACATACAGTAATAAGAGGATAATAATACTGATGAAGACTTTGTAGATGAGCATTATTTGGGTGTTTTTAGGACAGGACTTGGAATAAAATTTTATTAGGCATAATCCCTTACTATTCACCTAAATATTTAAAAAGAAACACCTTCAATTTTTGTCATGGCTTAGACACTATTTGACTACCAAGAATTTTATGGTGTCACTAACAGACTATTGCTATGTGCTCAGTTATTTTTGGAAACCACATCAGTTTAGTCAGAGTATGCACAAGTCCCACAATCAAAAGAAAACACAAGTGTCTTCATTTTGTCTGTCGTAAGTGGCACATGTTGATTTACACTAGAAGACTATTTAGGTCTGAGTAGAGTACTCTTGGAAAAATTACGCAAATTATCATCTTCTTTTTGGCATGATGAATAGGAAACTCTCTTATTCTTTCTCTTTGTCTCTCTGTCTCTGTCTCTCTCTCTATCTCGTGTATTTGTGTGTGTGTGTGTGTGTGTGTGTGTGTGTGTGTGTGTGTGTGTGTATACAATGTTTACATATTACTTGAGGTGTGAGAATAGGAAGACATTTAGGGTCATAACTGATGCCTTGCTCAGTTCTTCATCTAGCTCAGAGGAGAGTGCTAGCAGATGTCAGCGAGAAAGAGCCTCTCTGCAGCAAACATTTCAGGTTATACTTGCCAGCAGAATTTTCAGTTAATTCAAGTGCTGTATAATAAAGATCCCATAGATCTGAATTTTAAAGTCTGGTTGGTTTGCTCTCCTAGGCATCTGAAATGAGTCAATAATCTTGTACTGCATAGGTGATCTTAAGGACATTTTGTTCAATAATTTGGCTATGGATGCCAAAGCCCTGTATTACCTCACTCAAATTTACCTTTGTCTTTACATAGAGAGCTCTATTAAATCTCTCTCTAAAAAGATTTTTCATAAAATTAGATCTGAATAAAAAGGATTTTAAATAATGTTTTGCAGGCATCCAGTTGTATGGATTTTTTTTTTCTCCATGGATAGACCTTCAATGAAATTTCCTACCATTATCTAGGCTTTCTTTGCCCATTGCTTATGATTTGGCTAATAGCTCAGAGGTACACATCTCAGTACACATAGTTCATAAATATGAAACGTCTTCAACAAGGTCTGGAATTTTCCCTCATAAAATAACAGTATTCTCTGAACAATTGTCCTAATCTGCTGTCTGCAAAACTAGTCTTCATGCTCTCCAGGGGGCATAATTTGTCCTTTGGTTTCTCTGAGTCATGTGGAACAGAAGGTTTTCCTATAACCATTTAAGGTTTTAAAGTCAAAGGATTTTCAGAGACCAGGCTGAGAGATTATAATGGCACAGGTAGGGGCTTACTGATTAAGTAGAGAAAGAAGACAAGCCAGTTCCCACACTGTGAGGCCTGGGTTGAACTTGAACTTCCTTCCTCCTCTGCCTGTCTAGAGATATCACTTACATGGAGAAATCAAAGGGATAGGAAGCCCATGTAGTCTATCCATGGTAATATGACAAAGTCAAAAAGAAGACAAGAGAAAGGGGGTGAGAAGGTCAAAGGCACTGATGAGATCTTGATTGGCAGGTGGCCCCTAGGATCTTCTTTTATGGAAGAATCTGTGATGGTGTGGAACCCATAACACAAAGCCAGGGCATTCATGTTTGAGGAGTGTCATTACTCAGTATCTTCACATATTTCAATAATTGGAAAACCTTGTTTTTTTTTTTTCCTGCTCTACATTTGGAAAGTACTATCCATGTTTTACTGAACACCAGGGGATAATTTATTATTAGTTCTTTGAGAATTTCATTTGACCAGGTTTTTTTGATCATGTTCACTCTCCCTCCTCCAAGTTTTCCCAGAACCGCTTTTCTCCCTGATGAATTCTTTGTCCTGTTTGTATCTTTGCTTCCCCCATTAAGGCCAATTTGTGTTTCCCACATATTGGTGGATGTATGATCTTATGTATGAGCCTAGTTAACTTATCAGGAGCTACACTCTTAGCAAAAACTGACTTCTCTTGGTAGCTAATGATTACCTTACCAGTAGCTCCTTAGAGGATGAACTTCATGAACAACTAGTCTCACCATGCTGGAATTTGGTCCCCAATGTAGGCTTATGTAGGTCTTGTCTATGCTTTCATGCTAGCTGGGAATTCATATGTGAAACTCCCTGCTGTGTTCTAAAGACACTATTTCCTTGTGGTCATCTACTTTCTCTGACTCTTTAGCTAATTATATACCCTAGTCTGCCTTTGGAAGAGGGGTACAACAAATATCTTCTCTTAAGAACTGATCATTCTGCACTCTATTATTCTCTGCACTGTGACCCTCAATGTTCATCATCATCTACTGCAAATGGAAACTTCTCTGATGAGGTCTGAGAGGTGTCTTTATGAGTATAGTTGTCATTAAGAGCCAATTTATTACTATGTCCATTTAGCAGAATAATACTAGCAGGTTCTTGTCCATAGTCTATGAGCTATCTACCCATAGTTTCTTAGCTTGATAATGATGCTAAGTATGGGTTTAATGTGGAGCCAAGCCTTAAGTCCTTCTGATTGGATTTCACAACATTTGTGCAACCATTGTATCAGTGGTCATGTCTGCCCTGGCCAATCATTCTCAAAGTTCACCAGGTTCATGCCTGGGTGAGATTACTGATTACATTTTTTTTTTAACCTCTGGTACTTTTCATAGTATTTCCTAACACTATGAAAGTTAACCAGTTGGGATGAAGCTTCCAGGTTAGTACCATCTTGATTTTTCCTGTTCTCTGCCCCAGTATAGCATGTCTTCAGCAAAAGGGTCTTATCATCAAGTTCTGGAAAGTAACCAAATGCATTGGCAAAAGTGTATGTTTTTTTGGGGGGTGGGTGGGTGGGTCTTAAGTTCACACTTAAGCCACTGTCCAACAACTCCCAAAAGTAACCCATTCCTGGCACTAGGGAGTTAATGAAAACAATTATAAAAGGGAAGATTTAGTTTTGTAATCTATTGGCAGTTTAACAATGACTCCTGCTATTCTCTTTAAAATTCAATAGTTTTATAGGGCTGTGTGCAGATGCAGAAGCTGCCTAATGTCCTCCAAGATCAGAGGTGCTCAATGGGGCAGGCACATTAGTCAGGCAGTGAGTTCCAGGTTCAGTGAGAAACCCTGTTTCAGAATATAAGGTAGGGAATGGTAGAGGAAGATGGTGACAACCAATGTCTACACAAACAATACACACACACACACACACACACACACACACACACACACATACACACACCATCTACCTCCTCTAAAACACTTGTGAGTACTTAAATTCCTGTATAGTGTTTGGAAAACTTTTGTCTTTTTTGCCTTGTACACGGGTTTCACTATTGTGACTTTAATAAGGAAAGTATGTATGTACGTAAAACAATATTTGTACAAATATATATGCATGTGTTGTTGCCAAATATTACTGCCTTTAAAATCATATATATTTTTGGTGTTACCTTTTCACGGATCGCAGGCTTGGCAAATTATGGAGCTAATTAAATTTTCTTGTGAGGAAGCAGCCAGCGAGACCACAGCCCCAGGCACATAACCTCAGCTCCTTACTCCATCTCACTTACTTCTTCTGTGTGTGAGCTGAAGCTCTTAGAGCTGCAGAGCTAGAGCATCCAGGCCAGCAGCTGCTGATGGGTTTCAGTAACTACACAGAGGCAGTGTCTGAGCCTCAGCCCTGACAGCTCCTATCACAGAGGGGTGACAGTGGAGGTACATCTCCCCGTGTGAGTTGGCTGCAGATGACAATCTGCCAAGCTAAAATAATGGAAAAAGCATTGCTTGTATAAAAATGAATCAACTTGGCTTACCTCTAAGGTATTTTGAAAAATTCTAGGAATGCCATTCCATGTCTCTTGAGATTGTTTACATGAATAGCATCCCGAACAATGAACAAACAAAATCATCCGGGGGAAAGGTATTTTTTTTTCAATAATTTCATGAGTATATCTATGTCATTAAGCAACTTGCCAGTCTTTATAGGTTGCAAAAGTAATGCTATGTAATAATAATAATAAACTTTCTGGCAGCTAATCTACTGGTTTCTGACATGTATTACTTTATCTTCAATCAACATTTTTTTAATTAACTGATTTGATGAAAATAATTAAGCCATTTCCCTAGGTTTCCAAAAAAAGGAATCTGGACTTTAAACTCAATTTTATTTGAACTCTCCATTCTTTCTGTATTAGCAGTCTTTATAGTAGAATAACATTTTTGTGTTAAGACAGAGACCCACTTAAGTATAATTATTTAATGCTCAAAAAAAGTGCTGTCTGTGTATGTCTGCACTGTGTGTGTGCATCTTTCTTATAAACAAAGAGAAAGACATTTATCCTTCTAAGACACCCCATTAAATAAATCTCTAAAAATAATAGGATGGAATGATGCAGATGATTACAAACTCATCTGTAAAATAAAAATTAGCTCATTCAATTCTTGGGTCAAAGTAAAAAAAAAAAAAAGGGTCACTGTCAGCTTCTACACCCTCAAACCCTACATTCCTAACTGTACTTTAAATAGTGGCTTTTCTCTTCATTCTTTTCTACAGTTGGACAGTGTCACCTCCCTGATCCAGGCAGCCAAAAATTTAATGAACGCTGTGGTGCAAACAGTGAAAATGTCGTACATTGCTTCCACCAAGATCATCCGCGTCCAGAGTTCTGCGGGGCCCCGCCACCCGGTTGTCACGTGGAGAATGAAGGCTCCAGCAAAGAAGCCCTTGATTAAAAGAGAGAAGCCAGAAGAAACGTGTGCAGCTGTCAGGAGAGGCTCAGCAAAGAAGAAGATCCACCCCGTTCAAGTCATGAGTGAATTTAGAGGGAGACAAGTCTACTGAGGCTCTAGTCCACTCCAGTGCCCATTGCCACACCCCCACGCCAAACGCACTGCTTTATTTCATAGTTCATTGGTTCTTTAATTTCACTAAGTTTTCAGAGTTAAGCTCACAAATAACATACAGCATTGGGGTTAAGCCACTGTTCACAGTGTGTATTTGGGGTCCTGTCTCTGTCTTCTCTCTCCAGCCAGCACAGCCCAGTTAAGCATCAGGTAGTACCTAGGGGAAAAAAAAAAAATTCACAAGTGTCATTTGAGCCTTGCCCTTCCCAGGGAAGAGCTTATGTTCATTATGAAATGAATACAAGAGACAAAGTGAGTTCGGCTTACCCAGACGTGTTTGAGCCCACAACACTCTTTCTCCTTGCGAAGGAAGACACTCTCACAAGCTTTCCCCTCCCTTTTTGTTAGACACAAGAGAGTTGATCAACTGTTTTCCTAATTAGTGTCCCTGCTTTATCAGATCTCACCTGGTACCTAACCTGCCAGAAATGGGTTGTTCTTGCCATAGGAAACCCTTTTCAATTTCTAGATCTCCTTACCCATTGGTAGTTGGTTAACTGACTCTAACCGGACACGCATGGTCAAGCTTCTTAGTAGATTTTGGAAGTCAGGCATGCTGTTAAAGGCATGCTTTGGTGACACCCAAGGCTCCAAGGACTCTAGAGGCTGTTTGCAGCTTTGATTCCTACTTGGTTCAGAAGTTCTGCACTCTTAGTGTTGGGCCCACCTCAGCACACCTGCGTAGTCTTATCCCATTGGGGAAACGGATTTGTGGTTGTTGATTTGTTCGTTTAGTGCTGGGATTCAAACAGCATCGCACATGCTAGGCAAGTGGTCCACTCCTGAGCTGCACACCCAGCTCTTCTGTTAGAGAAATGAGACATGGAGTTAAGTCTACGATAGAGAAAACCAAAGGAATTCCCGCATGATTCTAAAAGTCCCCTCGTATCCATTCGCAATTGTCATTAAAATGAAAGACCAGTTTGCAAAGGCTTTGGGCACTGAATGAAGTCTACCACCCAACAATGAAGCAGAAATAATGACAATGAGTTTGGAGTGATTTTAAACCCCACCTTTAAGTGAATGTCACTGAGGTCATTTTACATGTCCATTGACTATGGTTAACTATAGCTGAGTTTATGGTGGACTCTGTAGTCGTTTAAGAGGGTGGAACATAACAGGGATATCCCTTTTTCTTTCCATCACTTCCCTCACCCTTGTATTTTCCTCTCTTTCTTCACACTGTGCTGTGTATCTGCTGTGTTGGAGGAGTGAAGCTTCAGTTTTACCATGCCACACTCAAAGATTTTCTCTCCCTTTATTTCATTTTACTGTATCAGAATTTTTCTATAATTGAAGCCCTTCACTTTTACAACACTGCCCTTGAAGAGTCATTTTGACACTTTCAATTTGTCAATTATTATTTCTATATATAGCATAAGTTGGGGTTAAGAGGGACACTTGTACATGAAGCAAAAGGAATTGTAAAGGTTGGGGATTCATTGTGTAATCTCTTGAACAAAAAAGAAAAGAAAGGTTTAACAGATGACTCTGTTATTGAGGTGAATATTAACTCTTTTAATATATTGAATTATTTCATTCTTACAAAATGCTGGGGTGATTGCCTGAGATCTCTATCAACTTAGAGGAGCTAGGAGGAATCCACCCATTTCTTCTGTCATCTTGCCCTAAGGACTTTCCCATAATAATTATTCTGAACAGAGTGTGCTTTCATAATGAGAGGCAGAATTTAGTCTTCCAGGTAATGCTGGCTTTCAGTGTTACCTGCACAAATGAGACAAATAAAGAGCCACTGCTATTGAAATGCTACTGTAGTGTTCTGTACTCAGTGGAGAGCAATTTTAGCATAGATTTCTCTTGGGTACAATGCAGATTTATAATTTGGGGAACAATGAATTTCCTAAAAATATACAAAAACAACCTCACATAGGCCAGAATCACAAATCTTCCTTGCAAAATCCAGGGTTCCTTTTGCCCCACATCATCCTTCTACATACTGGAATTTAGAATGAACCATGGTAAGAAAATAATAATAACAGAAATAATTTTAAATGATACAAGTAGCAGATAACTTGACCCAAAATGAGATATAATCAAGGCCTTCACTTTTGTACAATGTTCTAGCTAAGCTCCAAACAAACAGCTATAATTAAACAAAACAATAAAATGTTTGACTTGGTGAATGCCCACGGAGTCTATTTTTTTTTTTTTTTGTAGCAATCAAAGGTATAATAAAAACCAGAGGCGTAAACCTGAGAAGGACACCTGTCTACCTGAGAAATACCTGCAGTGACAGTGTACTAGCTGGATTCAAACAGTGGGTGACAGAAACAGCTACAGACAAAGAACTTGTGGAGGAGTGCTTGCAAATGTGTACAATGTAGAGCACAATTAGATGAGTCTGGACAATAGGTACTCTTTCTATATATTAATATGGAGGCATTTCTGCAAGGGAATGCTGGGAAATCTTTAAGGAGAGTGATAACTTGGTAACTCAGTATACACTTTTTGAAATCATATCATTTTGCTTGATTTTGCTAGTGAAAACTCACCTGTTTTCTAGTAAAATTAATTTCAGTCCTCTTACTGAGAAAGACGCACTTGGAAAGAAGCTCTGTACCATCTACAAGGACAGCTGCATCTCTATGTCATCATCTATATTGTCACCAAGTGCGTTGTTAGATTCAAAGTAGTCTAGATTCAGAATAATTCAGAAAATTCTCAAAGTCATCAAGTATAAAAGTTGATAAATACAAATTCCATCTTTTAACTAAATAAAAATGTTAGGTTATAGTATTTCTTTCTATTAAAGATTCTAGAAATTTTTGAGTATCTCAGGAAATTAGGAAAGCATCCAATTTCAAGCTATACTGTCAATCATTCTTCTCTGTTTCTCTTATGATATGTGTGTGACCTATGAATGTGCTAGGAGATACATTATAGTCCTAATATTCCCACATGCCATCTAAGATTGAGAAATCTCATAACATGAATATAACACATATGCTCCTCATGAAGTCTCTTCCTCACATAGGATAAGGAACCTGAAACTGAACACAGAGGCCTATTCCTGTAACCTTTCACTCCAGACTAATTTCAAAGATCAACTTTTTAACTCATTATAAATGGAAGACCTAAAACTGTGAATATATAATTAAGTTCTCACTGGGACCTTCAAGTCTCTTCATAATAATGTTCCCAGATTCAACAGCAAAGCTGCTGAAGAAACTAAGCTTTGACAATGGGAAAGATGATCCCGTGTTCTTAAACTTCCCCTTTGGAGACTGCAGAGATGGCCCGGGCAATAAGTGCTTGTCATGCTAACATGAATCTCTGGCTTCTGATTACCTATGCCCACATAAAAAGCCAGGTAGTGGGATACCCTTGTAATTCTGGTGCCAGAGAGAGAGGGTCCCTGGGGCTCTCTGGCCAGCATGGCCAGCCAAATATGCAAGCTCCAGGTTCAATGGGAGTCTCTGTCTCAAAAAAGTAAGGTAGAGTGATTGAGAGAGATAACCAATGTTGACTTCTGGACTCCACAACCATTCATTCCTATTAATGTGCACCAACATACACACACACACACACACACACACACACACCACCACCACCACCACCACCACCACCACCACCACCACCTCACTCTCTAGGTAATCTCATCTTACCTAAGTGTGCACTCAGTATCCTCTTAACCGAGTATAATGTTCTACTAGATGACAAAGTCAAGCTAACCCATCCAAGCAAACTCCAGTTACTGTCACCTGTCAAATACCAAGCTCCCAGGAACCTCCCAACTCTTTCTTCCTGGTAGGTTGCCCTATATGCAAATAGACTAACATATTCTTTGGGACTTTAGTTAAAGTTATAGTTTAATTTCCACCAGACTCATTTCTTCAGCCTTCCTACTTCCCCAAACACTCTTATATTCTTTGGTGCCTCATTTTGATGCTAGGGATTGTAGTTCCCATGGATACAGACTTCTGTACTGAGGCAATGTGAGAGAAATGAGATCCGAGAATTTTCCTGGTGAAATCGACCATTCTGTTTTAGGATTGTAATAAGTAGTTCTCTGGGTGGACAAAATAGGCACCAGAACCTGAATTTGAATGAAATCCACATGTTTTAATCAGCCTGTTCTTGGTTAAGACAGCATACCAAATATACTGTCAGCGATCAAATGGCCATTTTTGTTGCAAAATCAGAAACTGTTCAGTGATTAGAAAATCAAATGCACCAGTTAAAAAGAATATAGCTTGCACAGGATTTCAATATTTTTAGGAAAAAATGGCTGCAGCATCAGATGTATTTACCTGTATGTAACACATCAGGAGACAACATTTAATTACAGGATAGGTCTACATTTTCTTTTATGGCTCTTTCCACCTGGTTATTACTAAGTCTCGAACCCTGGGACTGATTGCCAAGGTGCCTATCTAACATAACGTATTAACTTAGATGCCAGTTTCCCCAGCTTCAGCAGTCGCCACCTGTTACAGGGTATGGCTGGCATTGCCTGGCCCCCTGTGCTTTACCCTGAATTCTGCAGCCCAGAGGCGGGGCTGTCCCCAGCTGCCCTTCCCTATAAAATCCAACACTTTGGTTTCCCTGTTCTCTTTTGGGGACTCCTGGCTGCTGCACCTGGCTCCCCTGGCTCCCCTCTTTCTTCCCCTCCCTCCCCTCTCCTCACATGGTTCAGGGTCATGTCCGCTCTGGACTCTCCCAGATGCCCTTGCCTCTATGTTGTCCCTGTATCTATAATAAAACCTTTTCCATCATATCTAGGAACGGTTGTGTCCTTTCCTTTTTTATGTCCTTTGTTTCCATTCAGTTATAGAAAGTTTTGGATGAGGATTTTGTGTGTTACTACAGGATAACAAGAAGAAGAGTAACACATGATGTATGTGCAGCGTAGTCTTGAGTTTTCATTTTTGAGCCATTGAGTCAAATTTAGGAAGGAGAACATGGATGCTATTAAAAGGGTGTGTGTAACGGAATGTGTCCTAAAGTTAAGTTTATTGATATTACCCTAGATAGTCAAAACATAAAGAATTAGAATGAAAGGCCCAATTAATTCTTCTTTTCTTAAGCAATCCACATAAAAAGAACCTTTTTCTTAAAATAAATATGAAATAGGTTAAAATATGAATCATTTTACAAATGAATACACCTTCATATATACAAATAACCCTTCCTTAAACAATCCAAAATAAAGAAGGTAACACTAATAGAAATACTGCCTCCAAACAGTACCCATCCAGAGAGACTCTCATCTGTAGGTAGTAGGTACTCGGTGGGCACTAACCCTCTTGCCGGTCCTGGGAGGATGGATTGTTCATGCTGTCTTATGGCATCCCCACTCGTGTGGGAAACTGTCTCAACTGGGAACAAAATGCCAGAAGGAAATAAGAAGTGTAGACAGACTGTTTGTAAAGAAACCTGAGTAAGGAAAGACCAGAGGGAGGGCAAGGAATGTGAATGTTATTTGCAGAAATATATAACTTTTATAGATAGTGAGTGATGGAGAGGAGGAGAGTTTGGGATTTTGTGAAGATTAAGTGGACTCATTCTGAGGAAGGTTTAAAGATTTTTAAGGACAGGATTGGACATTTGTCTTGATGCCTTGTTAGTTTGGTAAGGTCATGTCAGAGGCGAAAGAATGATCTAGATAAATCTCGACTATGATTTAATAATGTTTTATGCGGTGTTTCTCAATGCTTCAAGAAGCATACATTTAACCATTCCCCAGTCTGATGCCAGTCTATGCTCAGTCCAATGCCCAACAGCATTACCACCCACTCATCGAACAACTATTCCTTAAATAGCTATGATGCTCCAAGCACCATTCTATGTTCTGAGGTCACAGCAGCTGACAAAGCAATGGTCTAGGTTCTAGTGTCAGCTCTGCTACATGAGAACCATCACTCCCAATAATCTCATAGGCAGTATATCAACTCGACCTCACAGGTAAGAAAAATGGAGGGTTACAAATGATGGTCTTGTTCAGAGATTGGCTTTAT
Source organism: Onychomys torridus (assembly GCF_903995425.1). Classification (NCBI taxonomy): domain Eukaryota; kingdom Metazoa; phylum Chordata; class Mammalia; order Rodentia; family Cricetidae; genus Onychomys; species Onychomys torridus. The sequence continues at coordinate 47,046,930 of NC_050460.1, forward strand.
TTTGTTTTATTACATTTCAAGTTCTACACTAAGCCATCACACCAGCCAAGCTGTTTGTGAAATTAGTCTAAAATTTTCAGTTGCTAATCACGTGATGCACTTTTCAAATCATGGCTCTTTTCTGTGAAGAAAAGGGGAAAAAGAGAAAAGTTTCAAAATTACGAATGCCTAGCCTACATCACTCAAGGAAAGTAGGAGTCATATAAATACTAAGCTGCATAGCTTTACCTCCCAGAGCTGGATATAGAACATGATGGTGTAAGAATGTCTAAATATATTTTGATTGTTTGATATCCAAGCACATTGTTTATGTTATTGTAGAAGGGAAACCTTCCATGGAAATATCCTCATCAGCACTTGTTCATCCTTAGTCAGTGAAAACCCATTTGGGGCAATATTTCTTCATCCTTTTCCTGCTGGTATAATAGATTTAAACCTGTGGGTTGCAAAAGGTTAAGTCAACTGTTCATCAAATAAGGTAGTTTTCCCGAACTTCAGACTTAAACTGCAGTTAACATGTTCTCTTCTGTGTGCACAATATGTATGTGTAGAGCATGTGCCCAATTACAGGTAAACTGAGTCCTTTGGCTGCCCATAATACTCTCTGGAGTTTGAAGCCCCCCCCCCCTTATTTTTTGCCTGTTTCTGGACCATTTTCCAGATCTTGGGACCTAGAGAGTTAACTGCATTTCTGATTCTTCTTATGATGAAACCACAGAAGTTTCCTCAAACTAGGAATGTGTTTCTTTGGACTCCTCATTCTTGTTCCTGATTTTCATGATAATCCTTCTTTTCAACTGCAGGTGCAGGAATTCCACAAGGAAAGGATTGTCCTTTAAGTAAGCACACATCTTCAAAAATCACATGTAATTACCTCCTAGAACAAGCAAACACCACTTAAATAATGTTAGTGGAATGGTCCTCCTGTTTCCATTTCAATTGGTGTATTTTCTAATCCTAATGGTTTCTGCCCTGGGCATGTTTCAGAGGGATGCTTATGTTTAGTCCTGGGTATTTGTTCGTAAAGGTTTGTTGCCTCTCTTTAAATACTTTAAAGGCTCATTTCAATAGTTATGTCCCTAGTTCAGAAAGTTGTGGAAATTTTGTTTGCTTTTGTTGTTGTTGTTGGCAGCCCCAGTCTAACCCTTGGTGTCTGACATCATCGTGTTATCTTTGTAATTGACCTGACTCTCTCTCTCTGTATTATCCCCTAAGAGGGCAGCTTATCTGAGTGGCTTTCTTTGACCTTGGCCTGTCAATATCAGATTTGGACCAGAAGGTTTACTCAAAAACAAAGGAGTATCTCTGAGATGTTAGTGCATTCTCTTAGTTAAACAGAATTTTCCTCCTTCCCAAGGCTTTAAGTATAGAATTAATTTTACAATACTGCAGAGAAAGTATTCCATTGCCTGCCAAACCTTCTGTCATGAGAGTTTTCTATTCTTCCATGTTGGTAAACAGTGTATCCATGGGGAATAAATAACAGCACTTCAGCAACTGTCTGATGGGGGTAAGATGTGCTGTTGGTGTGCTTGAAGCTTCTTTTTATATCGTGTGGTTCTTCCAAAGAGCATTTTCCAAATGACAGCATCATCTGTCCTCTGTAGCTGCAGCTAACAAGCCCAGAAAACAGAGCTAGATGGATGCTTTCTCCAAATTTAGTGCTTAGGAGTTGAGGATGAAAACAAAATTTTCTTTGGAAAAACTGGGTGATTAAATAATAATTAAAATTTCTAGTGAAAAATCTTCAGGATTCCTTTAGTTTTCATTTTAATTATGATTACTTGCTTTATGTACTTCGCAAGCAATGACTCAATAGCTTAAACTTAGTGATTTCTCTGCTGAAATATGCACATGCACGTTGTAATTTAGGATAAAGACAGACTTGAGGTAGCCTAGGTGAAATGAAATTGGTCAACAATAGTCCCCTTCATTGCAGAAATACCTTGAGAACTCCACTGGGTACCATCTGAAGTGTTTTAAACCATTTTGTTTGTATCTCTCCCCTTGCTGTGTAGGGGCAGAGTGAGGCTGGCGAACTGCCTATTATCGTAATGGACAATTCAAAGCAGTTTTGTGTTTTAGCTACAGATAAAGTCGGGCAGAAAAAAGCACTGTCGACCTTTTTGATCCATCTTTGTCTTTCAAGCCATTCTCACCAATCAATAAAGTACTTCTGTGGAGATAGGAAGTGATCTATAATACCCAGAACATTGACACAGAAGCCCGGATACCCGGGATACTCCCTGTTTGAAAGTCCAGCATGTATTTTTTTTTTTGTGTGTGTGTGTGTTTAATTGAAGTAACTGATTGTTCTCCTTGTGCTCTGGGTTGTGCTATTAATACATGTAACACTGGGTTGGATTTGAAGTTATGTAGTATGCATTCATATGAAGTTATGTAGTATTACGCATTCACTTGATTTCTCATTTCTACACCTGTCATTTTGTAGTTCATTACAAAATTGCTCAACTGACAATTAAACCATGTACATTAAAGGAATAAAACTGAAAGTACTGGTTATTCATTTTGTCTTCATGTTTGATGGCAGGTATCTTGGATGGGTCAAACTGTGTGTTTCTGATTGATGAGTTCCTTCTCACATTCTTATCACACTCCTGGTAAAATATTTTTAGAAGCTGTTTCATACGCTCATGGAGGTCTGTCTGTCAGGACCAATTTTTTTGTTTAGCTCATCTCTGTAGTCCCCTTTATTCATTAGGCTTAGACATTAGGCATGGCTTCATTGTGTGTCCACACAATTCAAAAGCTATTCTGCTGCTTATGGGCCTATGAAAATGAGCGATGACCTTTCTGAGAAGGCTAAATACATACTCCTGAGAACTTATGGGATGCCATTGGCTGTCCTAATGTTCTTTGATCTGCATTTAGATGTGTCTGGAACATCTGTCTGGGCATCTTTACTGTAGATTGGTGATAACCCTCTGTCAATGTCCTTTACCTTTGCCTTGCTCTGACTAAGACACCTGACAGAGTCACCCTGAGAAAGAAAAGACTTTTTCTGGTTTATGGTTTCAAAGAAATTTCAATCAAACAGAGCAGTGAGTATTTAGCAGAGTGATTCCTTCTGTGGTAACTGGAGGATGTGGTTGTTGGTCTGCATATGGGAGCCAATCAGGAAACAGATCAGGCTAGGGGTAAGTATAACTTTCCAAGGCTTGTCTCTTGTAACATACTTCCACTAGGTAGGCCCCCCTTTCAAAGGTCTACCCAGTGTCCCAAAAGAGCACTATGAGGATGCTCCAGATTCAAACCATAACATAACACAGTTCCCCGGAGGAGAGCATCTGGATCCTCTCCTAGGGGTCACAGTCTGACTAGCTTTTAGAGGTTGCCACATAATCTCTCTCCTCAGGGGCCTCACTGCTAAGCCTTGATCAGTTCAAACTCTTTCTCCCAACACATTCTGTAAGTGTAAAACCTTTACTGCTTGATTCCTATGAAAACAATGGTCGTCTTTGCTCAGTTCTGCCAGACATCACCTGTCTCTTGGTTAATGTCAGAATGGTGTTGCCTTTTTCCCATAACTCTCTCCTGAGCCCTTGGAGGCCACATTTGCTGTGGCAGCAGCTTTCTCTGGGCAAGCGGTTTCCAGTGCTTGCTCTGGGGTGGAGGTGGAAATAAAGCTCTCCTGGCTAGAAGAGTCTGTTCCTGCCTGGGGGCTGATCCAGTTCCTGACAGGTCCTGGGCAGCACCATGAAGCACCGCAACCAACACCAGCATCTCTGAGATGTTGCTTCCAATAACTGCAGGTCCAGCATCCTGTGGCCTGTGTGGGGCAATGCTGCCGTCCTGTGTTATCATGTGATCCTGACTATGCAACCTGCTCGAATCTTCTGAGTTGGGAAAGTAGTGGATCTTTTTCTGGTAGTATGAGCCCAAAGAAGAGAGGGCTGGCTTGGGAGAACAATAGAAGTGTCAATCAAACCTCATAAAACAGGCAAGGGGTAGGGTTTGAATAGAATGACCTTTTTCGAGGACTGTGGAAAGAGCCCTGAAGCAGGAGGCCTAGCTTTCATAGACTGGCCACCCTCCTGTCACTTTTCTTCCTCCTTATGTCCCATCCAGTACAGTTATAGATGGTGACAGTGCATCAGGCGTTCAGAGGGAGCCTGTGTGCCCTCCTTTATAATATCAGGGCGGGGATGCTACCAGTAGATAGAGCATACTGAAGATGTGGGCAGAGAACTGAGAACACTGAAATTGCTCCCCACCCCCGGCCGCCCATTCTGCAGCACAGGAAGCTTCTGGAATAGTGCTGGAGTTCTGTAACTAAGCAGTGAAATTTCTCCATCCTATCTGTGCTTTTGACATCCCCACACACTGGGCTAATGCAGTATGTAGCTGTTACTCTGAAGTCTATTTCTCTAAGGGTGATGGCTGGTGGATTTTAACCTTATACCCTCTGACGGTGCCAGAGAAATCTTTGAGCTCTTCAGTCACTCCAGGACACTCTAACATCCTCATGCAGCTACCATCCCAGGTGCTCATTGTTCCCCTAATGGCCACCCTGATGAACAGTCCAGGCGAATTCTTCACTTAGTATCTTTGGAAGGAATAAAGAAACTATGATTGGGTTTGAATGAATACAGAACTCTGCTGCTCTGTGATCCAGACCCTTTCTGAAGTATGTAAACAAGAATCCTGGCAGTTTTGGGCAATATTTAAGTTCAGGGAGGTAGAAAATAGTTTTAAAACTTCCGGTTTTTCTAGTCAGTCTTCCAAAACAACCATTACTGGCTTGGATTAATGGAGGTCGCTGTGGAGCTGAGGAGGAAAACTCGTGGGTGTTCTATAATCATTTGCTCATTTAGCTACCAAACGGCTTCCTTTTTTAAAAAATTTGATTCCTTGTTTTATGAAACTGAGTTACACAGGGGCATTTCCATGCAAATATGTGATATTTTGTCCTGTTCTTCTTTGTTCTTCACTACTCAAGTTGTCCCCTCAGGCAGTTTAAGTTCCAATCTCATGTCATCTGTTTCTATATAGCTTTATGGGTCTACATAAAATCTAAAACTCACAAATCAGAAAAAAAAACATGAAGTGTTTGCATGTAATTCATATATAGAACCCGAGAAACGTATCATATACTTGTATATTCACAGCTCATATCTATCTATCTATCTATCTATCTATCTATCTATCTATCTATCTATCTATCTCGTGTTCTCTGTCTATTCCTCCATAGATACCTAGGGTGTTGCCATACCTTAATTTCTGTGAGTAGCACTGTGAGACATATTGGTTTGCAGGCATCTCTATGATAGGTTGACCTGGAGTATATTGAATAAAGCATCAGGAGTTTATAAAGCTGAGTCATATGGAAGATGAACTCTTAGTTTCCTGAGGATGTTCCATGCTGATTTCTATAGTGGCTGGGCTTGCAGTCAAAACTGTTTCTCAATGGACTGCTCTGTGCAAGCCCTGTGGGTGATAGAAAGAAACATGGAGGCTTTTAGGGGCTGAGGCTCTAGCAGCTCAGAGGCAGAGTGCTTATGGAGCACAGCAACCATGGTTCAGTTCCCACCACCAGAAAGAAATAAAAATAAAGAACAGGGAAGGAAGGAAGGAAGCAAGGGAGGGAGGGAGGGATAAGGGAAAGGAAAGGAAGGAACTGAGCTCAATGGGCAGATTTGGTTTTAAGCTACTGACTGCAGGCACTCTATTCACTAATAAAAAAATTCTCAGCAGACAGGAACTGTGTTTCTTTCTTTCAAAATTTGCTTTCTCTAAATTCCCATACTACAGACTGGTTGTCTAAGATCTGAGCATTTTCAGGTTCATTTGACTGAAACCACAGCTAGAACTGCCATAAGAGCTGGTGGCCTGGGTTCTCCCTCAAGGGACTGCCCTAAGCCATTTCAGTCAGGGTCCACTAGGATTCTAAAGAGAGAGACATTGGAAGATGGGACTGAGCTTGCCCTCACAGCTTTCTTTGTTATGCTACATTGTTTGTTTACTGCACTACAAGGCCATTTGGCTTTCTTGTGCTAAATAACAGCAGTCAAGTGGACTGTACCATGCTTCCACGTGCCTCCACATCCCTCCTGAGATGGACTTACATGGTTGCCACCTTATTTGGGAAATCCCAAGACAGCTCAGATGTGTGGTTCTCACTGCCTGGCAAGATGGAAACAGGCTCAACAATGATATTATGATTTTGCCAGAGGTATGAGGAGTCCTATTTTATTTTACACCTGAAAGCTTTTTCTATTTCCCTAGTAATTAAATACATTAATGAAAGCAAATGATTCATTTACCAAGTGTTGACTCAGGGAAATTTATTTTTATAGCTTTTTTTTATGCAAATAAGTATGTTAGATGCTGTTATGGAATTGACTTCACTGACTCTTTTATCTTCAAAGCAGATTCACTCTACCCATTATATAGTTGAGAAAGTGAGCCTCAAAATTCAGATAAATTACTCAATAATACAGATGTTCAGCAACACACAGTTCTAGTTTAAACAGATTTACAAAAAAGCAAACTCTTTCAAAAGACTCTCTATGGTATGGATGATTAAGAGTTTGTCTCTGGCTGGTGTTAACTGGGCACTAATATTACCTGTTCAAGTAACTATGTGAAAAGCAGGGAATTTGTGGATAGCTCCAAGTACCAGTTTCTTCATTTGTAAAATATAGATAACAGGCTCACAGGGTTTTTAAGAAGGAATTAATTGTTATTATATATACAAAGCACTTACTTTTAGTGTGTTTTCCATTAGAAGTATGTAATTACTAGATTAATGTATGTTACATAGTACAGCATGCAGTGTGTGGACATGTCCTATGCCATTTCTCTCTTTTCTGCTTTTCTATGGACTCGTCATGCTTATTTACCATCAAGGCTAACTGGGAACCACAGCTGGCTTCCACTGCCTAGGTTCATAGGAGAATAGTTCAGTATATAGTTTAATCTCTTGGGAACAAATCAAAATTCAAAATAGGAAATATAACTACAGCTGAATTGCTATTGTTTCATAATAGGATAAGTCAGGATACTGCATATCATTGGGATATGGAACCCAGCTGTACTCTATGATGAAAACACTTTTTAAATAAATTTCAAGTTGTAGGTAACCATTACTGAGAATGGAATATGAAAGATCATTATTTTTATGTCATTGAACTGTTGATATTACTTGTCTTCATATCTATATAAGTAAATACAGCAGCAGATAGTGTCATCGTTGATAGCACCATCTGTCCTTACACTTCCCCAAGCATTTGCCCCACACCACGACCTGTGATAGTGTTTGTAGTATCTCCCTTCTTCCTCACAAAATTCCAAAAAGCAGCTCACCTTATCAACATCAGAAGTGAGAAAATAGGAGCAATGGGAGACACAAGATGTATGCCACATTATGACTGGTAATGTCATGGACAGAAAGTTTCAGTCAATGTGTATGTATGTGTGTGTATATATACATTCATATGAACATGTATACACATTTATTACATAAGCCCACAGAAAACAATGTGTATGTTTTTCTAATAGGTGTTTATTATATGTAAAACTCTCCTTTCTATGCTTTATAAATATCACCTGTGGTGTTGGATGTGATGAGTGACAATAATATATATGAAGTATGCATTGTCCTATGCATTGTTGTCTATATTATCCATATTATCTGGGATCAATTGGATGTTTTTGATACTCCTACTACTTCACAAGCCCGGGACATCTTACTTAATCACTGAATATTAACTGAAAAACAGAGTAAAAGGATGAAATTAAGTTCCAGCTGCATTAAAGTCACTGCAGGGTTTGTATATAAGTGATACTTTTACATAATTAGTGTAACTGAGAACGAAATGTTCTAAACACATGTACTCGCCCAGTAATTCAAGACGTCTGGACCCTGAGTCATGGTTTTATATCTACCATTACTATTAGATTCTAAGTTATCTTCTGTGCTGGGAGATCAGATAAGAAGAGTGAGAGGTGCAGAAGCCATGGGGAGACCTCCTTTCGCTAGAACATCCTCCAAGTGTGCCTTGCATTCTGCGATAAAAGCAATGAAAGATTTTCTCAACTAGAGTGTGGTCATTGTTCGGAGAATAATCAAGTGTGTCTCAAAAACACATTGTTAACATACTTTATTTTACTATCCTAAATTCATTATTTTTAACTTCCCACATATAAATTGCTGAAATAGGTATTGCAGAACTTCCATACAGCATATAGTACAAGATAGATTATCTACTCCCCTTCCCTGCCCTTGTCCCTTCTCCAGTCATCCTAACACCATTTTAAATCCTTAGTGATCACTATTCTAATTTTAGATTGTTTGCTTTTTTCCCTTCCCACAATAGAGAGAGAGCACATGATTGTTACCTTTCTGCTTTACTTTCCTTTTACATGATATCCTACAAAGGGCATTCATTTTAATTTAAAGGAGAAAAAACTTATTTTTATTTATGGCTAATATGGTATCATATATTTGTCAATTTCTGTTTTTTTTGTTTTGTTTTGTTTTGTTTTTTTGAAACAGGGTTTCTCTGTGTAGCTTTGCGCCTTTCCTGGAACTTGCTTTGTAGACCAGGCTCAACTTCTGCTTTTGAGAACACATATGTAAGATGAGTGTCTGTGTGAAATATCTTGAGGTATTTCCTCTGACTTGTATAATAAATACTTTAAGCAACTGGAGAAAGAAGTTTAAGAATACACCAAAAAGTGAAGCATTTTCATAATTTCAAAGATAATTGGGATTAATGTTAAAATGGCCATTCTATCAAAAGCAATCCACAGATTCACCACAACCTGCATCAACATGATACACAATTCTTTACAGAAAAAGGACAATTTTCAGCTTCATATGGAAACACACACACACACACACACACACACACACACACACGCACGCACGCACGCACGCATGCACGCACACATACATGCACATGCACGTGTGCACAGCATAACTAAAACAATCCTGTATAATAAAAGAACTGCTGGAAGAATCACTATTCCATATTTCAAGTTATATAACAGAGCTATAGTAATAAAAACGACATGATATTTAGCATACAAAGAGTCAATTCATCAATGGAATCAAATTAAAGACCTCAGCATAAGTCCACACCTAAGGACACCAGATTTTTAACAATGAAGCCAAAAATACACACTGGACAAAGACTGAGTCTTCAATAAAGGGCTAATCAAACTTCATGGCTGCATATAGAAGAAAATATCAAGAAAAAAATCCTAATTTTAAAATGTATCCATATTTATCACCACACACAAAATGTAAGTCTAAGTGTATCAAAGACCTCAAAGTTAGATACGCTGAATCTGACAGAAGAGAAAGCGAGGAATAGGACTGAACTCAGCAGAGAGAGGACTCTGAACAGGACACCATTAGCACAGGCACTAAGACCAACCATTACTAATTTTAACCTCATGAACCTTCTGTGTGGAAAAGGATACTATCATTCAGGCAAAGAAACAGCCTACAGAATGGGAAAATAAATCCAATAAAGGATTAATATCTAGAATACAGAAAGAACTAAAAAAATACTGAATTCAAGAAAATAAATATCCCCACTTTCAAATTGGAGAGTGAACTAAACAAAGAGTTCTCAAAGGATGAAGCACACATGGCTGAGAAATACTTAAAGAAATGCTCAACATCCTAAGTCAGTAAGAAAATGCAAATTAAAACTGCTTTGAGATTTTTTTTCTTACCCCAGCATAATGCCCCAAATCAGTGAAACAAATGATAGCTCATGCTGGTTAGGATGTAGGAATAAGGGAATATTTCTTCATTGCTGGAGTTGGTGCAAATTTGTACAGTCACTATGGAAATCAGTATGGCTGTTCCTCAGAAAGTTTGAATAAATCTACCTCAATATGTAGCTATAACACTTAGATTAGTCAGGGTTCTCAGGAGTAACAAAACTGATAGAATTAAGGTTATTTCTTTGAACAGCTTACAAACTGTAGTCCAGCTAATCCAACAGTGGCTGTCTGTCCATGAGAGGCCATGAATATGATAGTTGTTCAGTTTACAAGGCTGAATGTCTCAGCTGGTCTTCAGTATATGTGGGAATTCCCGAGGAAGCAGTTTCTAACAACAGTAAAGGAATGTCTTAGTGGCATGATATATGAACTTACCAGTGAGTGTGAGGGCAAACAGGCAAAAAAACAAGAGCTTTCCTCCACGTTCTTTTATATAGTTCCCACTTGAAGGTGAGGCCCAGATTTACAATGTTCAAATGATCCAAACAAGAAAAACTCTCACAATTGTGCCCAGATGCTTGAGTTTTATTTGATTCCAGATATAGTCAAGTTGACAACCAAGACTTGTTATCACACCACTCATGGGCATAGATATTCCCAAAGGACTCTACATCCTACTACAGAGACACACTGTCATCCATGTTTGCTGCTCTGCAGTCATTGGAAACAGACTAAATATCAATCAATGGAATGGATGTTCAGCTATTAAGAAAAAAGAAAATAATGAAGCTTGTAGGTAAATGAATGATTAAAAAAATCAACCTGAATGAGATAATACAGACTCAACATGATAAATATCATCTATTTTTCATCTTATAGGTAAAGGTTAATCCTTAAGTTTCAATATATGTGCTATAATCCAAATAACCACAGAGGCTAAGTACTTAGTAAAAGACCAGAGAAGACAAGATGATTTCCCAAGGAAGCAGAAATAGGATATTGTTATGTACAGATAAAGGGGAACTAACATAAGAGAATTAAGTGGAGAAGGACATGGGAGAGAAGGGTAAAGGAGAGCATCTGGGAGGGATAACTAACACTAACATCCATTTGAAAAACCAAATGGATACCTACTGCTATAAAACCTTCCTAAACTTTATACATATATGAAAAACTTATGTCCTTGACTCCAAAAACTAAAATTACATCTTTCTCACTAGTGTTTGAAAGGATGCATGAAGGAAGTTACATCGACATGCTTTGGACATAGGAAAGCAAGTTCTTTCCAAATATTCTAATGAGTTGCTTGTACATCTACATGAACCAGACCTCCTTATGGTGGTGATATTTTATTTGTGCTGAAATGTGATTTTGTTTGAATGTTAATAAATAAAGTTGCCTGTGGATCAGAGCTAAAAGCAAGCCATTTAGCAGAAGTCTAGTGGTGGTGTCACATGCCCTTAATCTAATCACATGGCAGGCAGTGTCTCTGTGTAGTCAAGGACACAGCCAAGCGGTGACCCTAACCTTTAATCCCAGTATGAACCATAGAGACTTGGAGGTCTGTATAGACAGGCAGTGATGAGGAAATCATGTGGTTGGGTTTAGAGCCAATGAGAAGGTAGAACAGAAAGGCAATAAAAAGACAGGTCACACAGAAGGCCTCTCTCAGGGGAAGAGACAGCAGTGACTGGTAAGCTAAAGGTAGTCTTGGGCTTTGCTAGTGCTCTGATCTCTTAGGCTTTAACTCTGTATTTGGCTCTGTGTTTCTTTTACTAGGACCGTTTAGAATTTCATTTACACCTCCTTTAGGTTATAGAAAAGTGTTCACAAATAATACCTTTGTCCTTTCAATTCAATGGTCTGTGAAGTGTAGAGCTGCTAAGTTCAAACCAGATGGCCTTCATCTTGGGCCACAGAAAAGTGGGAGATAGTATGAATGATACAATGGACTTGAACCCAGGGTCTGCAGCCTGGCTGCACACGGTCTTCCTTTCTGTCTCTGCAGGTGTCTTTCAAACCAACTTAAATTAGAATACCATTTTGAAGGTAGATTGTGAATAAGAAATAATTCCTTATTGTAGGTCTGACACATTGGTCTCATTACTATCAAACTAACTGGTCTGAGAAAATAATGAAGAGGGTAAATGAGCATAATTCTCCACTTTGTGGGAAAAAAAAATAAAATGTTGCTAGCTAAATCCACTTAAAGTTGTTTCCTGTCGATACCAAAATCACATGTTATTTGTCAAGAAAAGAAGAAAAATGTGGAAATAAAAGAGATATGGAAGTCAACTTTATAGTGAAGAACCAAAGAGGGAAAATATGCCACCCACAATACTCCTTAGCATGAGAATCAGCTCAGAGGTGACAAGTAAACCTAAGATCTGAAAACAGCTCTGCATTATTTTATAATGAAAGGTGTGTTGTTGTAAAAAATAATTTATTTGAAGAGAGCAGACAGTAGCTTTTTTTTTTTTTCTTTATGGCTGATCAAGCAAGTTTGATTCTCAAAATTATTTAGATTTGAATTATTTTCCTAGCACAACTGGGCTCTGCATTGAGAAATATTAAGGTATGAAAAATAGGCACATGTTTTATTGCTTAGTATTTTTAAGTGTGAAGAAGAACTATGGAACTAACAAGAAACAAAATCACTCCTCTACTGATAGATTAGGTAGAAAGATGGATGAAGTTTTCAGCTGTCTAGTTTTTGAAGTAGTGAGTGTATTTTAGTTTCTGATGTTTACCACTGAAAAAGGAAGTGCAGAAAAATGAGGTAAGGGAGATATCCCACAATGGGTTTTACAGGGAGAATAACTAACCGCAGTGTCTATCTCCTGTTTAAGAATGAAGAGATTTTAATTAAATGTCCCCTTGAATGTTGCTTTTAAAAGGAGAGCAGCAGGGTAGACATGAGGGTAAGATTACCTTTCCAGTGTGTAGAATATTCATTTTTACGTAATTCACACAGATCCCTCCCGGACTTTATGGAATCTGGTGCTGAGGCAATTAGAAAATGACTTTGCTATCCAGATGGCTCCTATGAATAAAATGTATAGCTGACAGAGGTACTTTCTACTTCATCCTTATTCCTTCTGTGCCTCAAAGAAAACTCAGCAATGCTATGTTCTTTTTAAAGGTTTAATTTTATTTTTATTTATGTGTATGTGTGTACACATGGCATATGTGTGCAAAGACCTGTGGACCTGGAATTATGGGTGATTTTGAGTTTCTCAGTATGGGTGCTGGGAAATGAACTCTGGGCTGCTGAATTACAGGTGGGTGGGGGTTTGTGGGGAGAGCCCTATTCCTCACTGAGCTATCTCTCCAGACTGTAATCTTTCATCAGGACTCTGGCTTGTTCTTCATTAAGAAAGTAATTTACTTGAAGATTTTGAGCTTGATATCAATTTAAGACAGTTTATTGAAAAACATCATTCTGATTACTGTACCAAGTATAGATTGAATGAAAAGCTAGGGCCGAAGCAGAAAGAAGAATGGAGATTATTTTCCATTGCATGTTAGATACAATAGTGTTTTGTTTATACATATATATATATATATATATATATATATATATACACATATATATACATATGTGAATGTATATATGTATGTATATGTGTGTGTGATCAGATATATATGATTTGTCTGTATATGTATAAGTTAAGTGCATGCATATTGTATATTCTTGGTGCCTATAGTGGCTAGAAAAGAGTACTGGATTTCCTAGAAATAGACTATTGTAAGCTGTCATTTGGGTGCTGAGAACCAAATCTGGGTCTTCTGCAAGACTGATAAGTTTTCATAACTGATGAGCTATCACTCTAGGGCCCAGACATGATGGTATTTGAACCTAATGAGTTGCCATGTTTTGATTTGTTAAATGTGAATTTGGCATAGAAGGGTTATCTCAAGATTTCTTGCATCAACCTTTCAGAGGTGGTTCTCCAACTACTGTTCTCAAAACATGACATAGAATGTCACAAGATGATAAAGAGATGAGATTAGGAATAGCCATAATTTAACAAAGGCCATAAAGACACTGCTCCCAAGCTAGGGATGGATAACCAAATCAAAACAAAACAAAAAACCCAAAAACAACAACAACAACAAAAACAGTGCTTAAATAAAGCTCACTTAAAATGATGAGCAGGAATGGAATTAGCAAGAATATGAGTTCAATTTCCAGGACTGGTGTCAGCAAAGCACCTGGCATATGAACAGAACTGGGATAAAGGAGCTACATAAAGCTCACTTGTGTCTATGTTCCTGTATTGCTCTCAATTCATTCCCCTTTCTTGTCTCAAGCCGCCTTACAGTTAATGACAATAAAACAGGCTCTGAACCAAAAAGTAATTAATAGGGCTAGAGTCGCTCTCTACATTAATACCATCTGCATCAGGATACAAGGCACACACAGTGTGAACTAGATAGACCCAGGGAGCTGAGTACATCCAACCTATAAAGTCTTTGGAACTGATTATAGAAACCTTTCAATTTTCCCCAATATTGTTTTACCTGTGGTTGATGTCTTTTGACTTCAAAAGTTTAATAATCTAAATAATATTTAAGGGCCTGGAGGGATGCCTCAGTGCTTGGGAGCATTTGTTGCTTCTGTACAGAACCTGAGTTCAGTTCCAGCAGCTATGTCAGGTGGCACATAGCAGTCTGTAACTCCACTCCAAGTAATCTAACCCCATTATCTAGATTTCACTGATATCCACACACCTGTGACATTCATTCACACAGACACACATTCATACAGTAAACCTTTAAGACCATGTTCAATCAAATATCCACCTATATGAGATATCTCATGATATCTTCTTGATGAAATCATTTCCTGCAAAGGCTGGACTTACAAGATAACTAAAAATGATTGCCCTCTCTACTTGACAATGATGTGATGATGATGATGATCATTATTCATGTTTTCACCATCCTTCTGTCCATATAGGAGGTTATATATAATCTTTCCACTGTGGAAAAGATTTGGCTCTACCAAGAGGGATACCAAGGAAGCCATGCTAGTTAGCAGCTAAGCCCTGCAAGTTATTGATTTGGCCATTGGATGTCATCCATGCTCTGTGGAGCGTCTGACAAAGAGGACCTGTGGACAGGAACACTGTTAATTAAAGGCAGCAATTTTGTTATTGCTTAGATGGCATACTGGCATACTTCACAGTTAAATGGTGTGTAAATGGAAGCAAAACTCAGTTTTTATTAGGCTGTATCGTAAGATGTGCCTTAATAATGTTTTCTGGGAGGGGGGGAAATCTATATTCCATGAGACTGAAAATATGATTTTGACAGAGCCAGGGTGGAAAGTAAGCCAGTGGCTACTACAAACATCTAATAATCACATGGCCTGGCCAGAGATTCTGTTATTTTTTTTCTTCTGATTGAATTCATCTGAAATTTAAGATGGAGTTTTATTTCCTGTGTCTTCCAAGAACTGGATTTGTAAAACTCACATGTTAATAGGATTTGTAATGTTGGAAATGCAAATCCATCCCCAAAATGTTTGTTTGTTTGTTGATAACTTCCATGAGATTATCCTATAAAGGGAGAGAGAGAGTTTAAACGTGGATTTTAATGGAACAGTATTACTCAATTTTTTAAAATGTAACTAATTTTTAGCTCTTAGAGATCCTAATACTTTTCTAAAGTTATTGCTTTATATTATTTATGTGGGTAGGTGAGAGGGCTCAGAGGCTAAAAGCCCTTGCTACCAAGACTAACATGCATTTAATCTCTGAAACTCCCATGGTGGAAGAAAGAATTGACTCTCACCAACTGTCCTCTGATATCCGCATGCAATTTGTGGCATATAAATGCATGCATAGGCACATAAACATATGTACGCATGTGTGAACACACACACACACACACACACACACACACACACACACACACACCACAGATGCAACAAATTATAAATATCCAAACCAGGCATTGATGTAAATTCTCTTCAATAATCCAAATAACATATAAACTAAAAACTAACAATGCCATTTTCATCATATGGATCTACCATCTTTCTCTAACTCATAGATTATATATCTTTCTCCTCTCAGAGGAAGCTATTGTGACATTTGTGTATGTGTATTATGACCTTTACTTACATAGTACCTATGCAAATTTTACTATTTTAGGAAAATAAAGGAAGGTAAAATTTTACCTTGGAGTGGCCTTAGCATGATACAAAGACACTGACCTGGACTGCTAAGGCAGCAAGAAGGAAAATCATTTTACATCTATCTTCTTACTGCCTCTTGATTTCAAGAGGTTGGAAGTAATATTCAGAGTGTTATTAGCTTCCATTCTGTATAGCTACACATCTCTTCAAGTGTCTCAAACTCTTTATTGGTAGCATAGAACTGCAAAAATCAGTAGATTCCTGTTAGTATCGCTTTGTGGCTATGTAGAAGAGTTTATTTTGTCTTCATTTGGGAAAACTCACATGTTAATAGATTAATACATTATTGCATTTATTTAATTCCATTGTTATTTGATTTTTTTAAGAAAGTGGAATTATACAGGCTTTAATGAGGACTAACTGACCTGTCCTTGCTCAGTAAATAAAACATTAGATTACATACAGAAAGTCATTAGGGACAAAAGTCAAGCAATCTGATCTGCCTTGAACAGGATCCATTGCAATAGATGAGTGGCATTAGGAAGTGTTACTTTCAGTTATGAGTAAAAGCAAACTACTGAAGTATAAGTAGGTGTATTTTTTTTAGTTTGAATAATTCTGAAAGGAAAAGGCAAACACATTTTAAGTTAATTTTTTTTTCACATTGTATTGAGATATCCATGGGCTATGTTAATCACAAACTTGTGATGTTTAGATGTGGTCAGGTTTCCAGTGTTATAAAAGGGCTCTTATTTCTGAATTTCTCATACAAAAACATAGTGATAAAAGTGAAACCAGGAGAACAGACAAAAGTGCTAAGTGTACTCCTTCCACAACAGAACTCTCACATCACAGAGATTGATGGTCTCCCCAACCTGGGAAGTCCAGAGACCCAGCAGAGCTTCCTGAAGTGTGTCCTCTCATGTACCATTCTTGCTGCCTACTAAGGCAGCTACAGAAATCAGAAGTTATTTTATAACTGAAGCCAAGGAATCCACTTTGGAATTATTGTTTAGAGACCTACAATGAAAACTGTGCATTTCCAGGGCTAATGAACAAAATAAAATAAATCATGATGATATAAATAATTCTGGTTCTAGAACATGGTTTAAGATTAAACCATGGAGAGGTGGGTCAGAGCTCCAGAGTGCTGTGGGATGGTCTTTCTGTATGCTGTGAATCTGTATTGCTTTCATTGGTTAATAAAGAAGCTGTTTTGGCCTATGGCAAGATGGGTTATAACCAGGTAGGAAATCCAAGCAAAGATAAAGGGAGAAGAAAGACAGATGCCAGCCTGCTGCCCAAGTAGCAAGATACCAGCAGACTGGCATGTGGCATGGCCACATGGCAATGCATAGATTAATAGAAACGGTTTAATTTAAGATGAAAGAGCTAGCTAGCAAGAAGTCTGAGCCATAGACCAAACAGTTTGTAATTAATATTAAGCCTCTGAGTGATTATTATAATAACAGCAGCTTCAGGACCAGGCAGGTTCAGGTAAGTTCTGGCTTACTTTTACAAAGAACTCCAGTTCACTTCCAAGCACCCAAATGGCAGGTCACAACTGTCTGGAACCCAGCTCTAGGTAGTCTGATATATTCTTCTGGCTTCTGTAGATACTGCACGTATACACATGGTACACATAAACTTAAAAAGTTTCACATACATAAAATAAAATAAAACAAGTTAAAATGTTATTTGAGTAAGAAGTAAAGTTGTAATTGTGCAAGTTGCCCCCCCCAAAATGAAAATTTGGTGTGATTGAAAAGGCAGCATTTCTCAATGTCACTATGCCATTCAATTTGTACTTACCCCAAATGACAAAAATTTTTAGAGTTAATGGTTTATTATGGGAAGAAATGTGCATACAGGCTTGAGTATAGTGAAGAGTCTTCCTAGCATCTATTCCATTGGAGTTCACTTAAAAAGCTCCATCCCTT
Organism: Onychomys torridus; assembly: GCF_903995425.1. Classification (NCBI taxonomy): domain Eukaryota; kingdom Metazoa; phylum Chordata; class Mammalia; order Rodentia; family Cricetidae; genus Onychomys; species Onychomys torridus. The sequence continues at coordinate 47,064,717 of NC_050460.1, forward strand.
GCTAGCAAGATGCCTCAGTGGGTAAGATGCTTACAGCTAAAGCTGGAGACCTGAGTTTAATCCCCAGGACTCACATAATGAAAGAACATTGACTCACATAAGTATGCTGTGACACACACACACACACACACACACACACACACACACACACACCCCATGTACATTTAAAAAAAAAAAAATCCATCCTGATTTGGTTTCCCACTGGAACAGCATTGACATGACTTCATCAAAAGGCCTCTTTAAAGTCTGCTGCAGTGATTAGTCAAGTTGATACAGAGGTCTTGTGGCTGTTTCTCCATGACAGAAGAGCAAAGATAACAAATTGCCAAGCCATTAAAGCACACAGGTTCTTCCACTTTACCAACGAGAAAGCCTCATGAAGTCATGAGGACTATCTATTTAACCATTTGCCCAGGTGGTGCTGGCAGCGATGTGGGTGCAGGAGAGCTGAGCCCACCCTTCACTGGGCATTTCAGGAGAGCTGGTCCTTGTGGTGTGGATGTAGGTGAACTGGTGGGCTGCCGACTCAGCTACCTCTACCATACAGGCCCAGATCCAAGGCTTTGAGATTGCCCACCCCAGCATCTAACCTGTCTGTCCATGAACTGCTGGAACACAGGAAGTGCCTGGTCCTGCAGAACCAAAGCTGTAGGATCTCCATGATTCAGGGCAATAGCAGAATTATCCTAGAGGAGTCTCAGTGAGGGTCCAGTATTGATAGTGGAGCAGAAGCCAGAGGCCTTACACTATACTAATGACTCATTGCAATGAACATTTGCAAAGTAAAGCTGCTTGGACAAAAGGATGTATCATGTGAGCCTGTATTGGGTAGCGGTTCCAGCTTTGACCCAGAAGTAGTATAGTGAGGCTTCCGGTAAATACCATGCCTACCTATGACCTACCCTTAAGTCCTAAGATCCAGATGTGCCAGCACTCTTGGTTCCTTGTGATACTGGATGCCGGATGGTGGACCAAGCAGATTTCTCCAGAGAATACCGCTGGACTGGACTTCACTTCACCTCTCCCAGATCCTGTAACCAACCCCTTCACTGGCTGTAAGTTACCCCAAAATAAACCTCCTTTTTTAACTACATGGAGTTGCCTTAATAAATCCCCACAATATGATACATTATGACACCACAGCTTCCACAGTAATTTGTTCATTGTTTTGCTTTAATTTTTATTTTCTTATTTTTTTTTTAATTTTCTATGGGGGGGGGGTTACAAGGACAGAAGACAGATGTGAACAGACTGAGAAATGAGTGGGATTTGTGCACATCATGTAAAATTTACAAAGAATCAATTTAAAAAATATGAAAAAAAGAAGAATATAAACTTTTACACTTTTGTGCTGTTTGAACAGATGGCAAGCCAATTGTCAATAGTGCTATTTTAGAGGCACAGAAGAGAAAGAATAGCAAAGACACTTCATTTTTCTATAATTGTCTTAATTATACTTCCAAAGTGATTCTTTTAACATTTGAAAACATAGTAGTGTAAGACTACTAGAAGTCAAAAGGAGAAACAGATATGATTTTGTAAAGTTGACTTTGGGCTTGATAACTATTTGAAACCTCCAATTTACTTAATTAGTGAATTTTGCAGCTGTCCTTTTTTCTCTTGACCTACTCAAGTATGAACTTTAAAAAACAGGGTGAGGGAAAAGGCTATAGGAATAGTTCAACTGATAAAATGCTCTATGTCCAAGCATGTGGACCTGAGTTCGGTCCTCATAAAAGAAAAAAGGGACCTAGTTCACTTACAACCCCAGTTGTGTGTTGGTGGAGACAGGAGTTTCCTGGGAATAGTCAGGCTATCCTACTCAGCATCTCTTGGAAGCAACATAAAAATAAATTAAAATGTTAATTATCTTATTTGTATACTGAGTATCTCACTCCAGATATGTCTTTGACATGTTCTTGTTTGACTGACTAGCTGAAACTGACTTACAGGAAGAGTCAGCATGAAGAAAGAACATATCCTTCCTCATATTTTGTTGGCCTGAATAAATTTACAATCACCATTAGATACTTTAAAAAGGGAATTGACAAATTTTACATGCACTCAAACCTGGAGATTTAAGCAAAATAGGAATAAAATTGCTTAACCAAACAATCATAAGAGGCATGTATACCATTTTTATCTTCCAGAATATGGGAGTTATGTGAGTTATCCGTGACTCTGAGCCTTGTTGATGAAAACATAGATTCTTGGGGACAGTTCTTTGGTGTCCTTTGTCTTTCACAGCCTTTCTCTGGTTTTACTTTCTCACAGGCTTCAGTTGATTGGTCTTCTTCACTGGAATCCAACTCCACAATTCTCTGGGTCCACTATGAAGGCTCTGGGTCATCTGTTCACAAGGGGGCCCGAATAAAGGTGACCTTATTACCACTTTTGTTATTTTATCATTTACCAGGGATCCCTCTTCTGTCAATGGATATAAAAACAGTTTAATTCTCTCTCTTCACTCATCCATTAATGGCTAAAGAGATGATAAAATGGACATTGTCCCAACTACAACAAAGTTGGAATGTTATAATGTTTCTGGTGACCTCTGAAGTACAATGGTAAATGAAGGCCAACTCTTTATGTTTGTCATAGGACAGAGGCACTTCTGATATAAACTCCTCTTAAAATGTCATACCTTTTATTAGATTGTAAGTTGTTCTTAGTGAGGGCAGCTGATTCCTAAGAATACAAAGCAAACGGACATTGATCATCCAGCCCATGTTTCATCTGTCTTTATGTTCAGTGAACAGCAGCTTGATTGTTTGGTCCAGGTATGAGTGTGAACATGATAAAGACTTAAATGAAGGTATTGTTGGTATTACAGATAGGCCAATTGAATTAAAGATGGGAGTTTTGACGTATAATCTTCCTCACCTAGCCAAAGAATATTTTTTTTTGTTTATTTGTATATTTCTTTTAGTGCTTTAGTTTATTTTGAACCCAGGTTTTTGTTGAGAAATGTCAGTGGAGTTGTAAGTGGCATTAATTGATGCATACTAATGATATACTTTCTTAGGTAAGCAACTATTTATTAGCTTTATTTCTTTAAATATATATGTGCCATATCACTGGTCCCATCAGGCCAATGCATTATCTATTCTATCCTTACAGATTTACAAATAGTGAATGGATAGGGAAGGCATCTGTTCCTCCCAGATCATATTCTCCTCTTCTTATTCATCCACTAATGGCTGAACAGATGATAGAAAAGACATTTTTTCTCAACTACAGCTTAGTTGGAATGTTATGATGTTTCTGGTGATTTCTGAGGGACAATGGTAAATGAAGACCATCTCTTTATGTTGTGTCACATGGCAGAAGCACTTCTGATATAAACTCATGACAGGTATAAGTTTCTAGATTTATACTGAAGTTGGTTTTCACTGAGGATGGGTTTGTAACTAATTTAACCTACCTCAGAAAATTAAAGCTTTATTCAGAATAATTCATGCATAATAGATAAATACTAAAACGCAATGTTTCTTCTTAGTTACAATTACACTTGGTGGGGTTATTGCATAGTTTCTCTATTTGAGGAATGGTTTACACATAGGCAAGTGAAGATGGGCTTACAAATTTCTAGGCATCACGAGAAGTTATTATGCACAGTAGATAATCAATCACTTACAACAACCATGAAAGAGAAACACACTCTTGCCAGAGATGAGAGTATAAGAAAACTATCTGTTCATTAGTCATTATGTTTAGTACTCTTAACAATGACAGTTTGTCCTGGAACAATGACTTAGATTTCACCCAATTTCTTGTTTCAGAATATAGATCCACTCATTCGAGACTGGTTGTCATGAACATTCTCTTCTCTATGGATTTCCTACTGTGAGAATCCCATTGTGAGATTGTTTTTTTTTTTCTTAACATTTTTTTTCTGGCCCTTGTCCAAAATGATGTGTCCCAAAGTATTCTTCATCTCTATTAATCAAGTGAACCACCCCATGCTCACCTATATATTCTGTCCTCTGAGAGTTTGCATTTTCATCTATGAACAATAGCCATGGAAATGTAAGGACAATTATAAGAAAATTCCCTACAGCTATGGACCACAGGTTTCATAATTACAGGCCTGGCAATGGGCTCTTGGAGCTTACTTTGAAGGCATAATGCTGAGTAATCTTCCTTTCTGTTCTTTTAAAGAGATTGTCTTGATGCCATGATGCTCAGAAGGTATGTAGTGGGAAAGGTAGAAGTTAAGTACATTTAAAATTAGCTTTCCAGCTTAATGTATTAGCTTCAATTCTATTCCTAACACTCAGGTGAAGTCTACATCATTATAAATGTCATCCTTAATCTACTATCAACCTAAACTTCTGATATATATGTTATACACTATCATGCCAACTATATCCTCTGAAGTATTTGCATGTGTGGCTTATTCTTTTCTCTATAGTTTCTATCCTATGTTTCATATTCTATATGTAGTATAAGTATATACAAAACTAGGTCCATATTTTATAGCCCCTTTTCCGTGGAATGACTTATAATCATAGAGCTACAAAACATCTCATCAATTTATTTACATCATTCAAAGATTTTAGATGTGTCCCATGTTGCCAATAAGTAGCAAAAATATTAAATACAAACTGTGTGCCAGATGCTGAAGCATTAATGGAAGGTAGCAGTAACTAGATATGTATCTTATGTCCTCAGATTTGTACCCTGAAATATTGCAGGGGTGTCAATAAAGGAGACAAATCAAAGAGTACCAAATGTCGGCATTTACTTCAAAGGATGAAGGACCTCTTCGTAGATCTGGGTAAAGCACTAATTAGAAGAACTCCTTCTCTGTTGCTAAGGCAATGACTTGATGAATTAGGACTATAAACAGGGTTGCTTATTCTCCAATTCCATACAAAGCTCTAACACCCAGGCACTTGAGACCTTGAACTTACTAACGTAATATGGTTTCAATTTTCTGTACAAGTATTGCCAAATTTTGGATTTACAACTCAATATTTCATCCAGCAATTTGAAGCTAGATGCCAGAGGACAATCTACAGTAATTCAGAATCAAGGAAGGGTAAATTGTTTCAATAATGGACAGATTTTTTGCCAGTACAAGCAAATGGTGATTATCTCCTTTAGTCTCCTGAATATTTAACCTACCCAATGATGTTCACTTGGTGCTTTAACCACAGCATAAATACAGCAGCAAAAAGAATTGCTATATGTGAGATTGATCCATCAAATAATAACACGTGCTCACTTTAGATGTGGCAATTCTAGTCTTTGTGTTGCATTTTTTTTTCAAAAGTAGAATATATTCAACATTTCAGGATAAAGTTTTCAAGTTGGGCATGGTAGCACTGGCAATTAATCCCAGCCCTCAAGAGGCTGAGGCATGAGGCTGTGAGTTCAAGACTAGCCTGAAGAGACATCCAGAGCTGCATAATAGACAGACCCTGTCTCAGAAAGACCAAGACAGTCAGACAGATGGACTGACAGACAGACAGATGGGTAGATAGATAGATAGATAGATAGATAGATAGGTAGATGGGTAGATATTTAGGTAGGTAGGTATATACATAGATAGAAGGAACTTTGGAGAAAAAATGTTTATCTCTGCTACATTCTTGCTGTTTGACATCAAATAAGTCCACTGTCATAAATATTCCATTTATACAAGAGGACAAAGATGATATTTTACTTAGTGCCTCCTAACTGTTGTTGATGCTATGAATGTTGAATATTATGTAAGATACTACAAACTAAAAATACTGTAAAACAGAAAATGATCATATCATATAGAATGGAATTCTAAACTTTGATTTTTTTTCTTTTTGGATTTATTTTAGTATGAGAATATGTCAAGGTGCAGAAAAACAAAAGTTAATAGGATGAGAATGAAGCTTTTGGTTTCAGCTCTGCTCCAACATGCAAGAGCTCTGACATTCTTAAAACAAAATAGTAAAAACAAACCTGACAACTTTACTTGGATACATCAAAGAAATGGTATCCCCCACCACACACAAGTCTGGAGGAAGAAGCAGAGAAACACAGCTCATAAGGAAGGTTTAAATGACAAGCTGTTGGAATCTGTAAAGTTGTATGCATGTCTGAATGATTATGTCCTGAAAGCTACTTGTAAGTTACCTTAAAAATGACAAATTGATAGTACCTGCTAGAGTTAAAGGAGACCCAAACACAAACACACACACACACACACACACACACACACACACACACACACACACAGAGAGAGAGAGAGAGAGAGAGAGAGAGAGAGAGATATTACAGGAATATTTTGCTGCTGTTTTGGTAGGAATCTTATGTGGCCATGGTTCCATCATGGAAAGAGGGGGAGATTACAGAGGGAAGAATAGCTAATGAGAGCTGTCAAATTAGATAACTCTTTAAAAAAGCCTGAACTCCTAAACCCAGAGTTAGAGAGGCTGGATTCTCTAGAAGTCAAATTTGACTTTTTTTTTTCTCAATTTGTCTACAGATTCAAAAAATATCCAAATAAAAAATTTCTGGATTTTTTAAAAGATATTGTTAAAATGGCTCTAGAACATGTATGGTGAGGCAGAACACTTGAAAAAGCCAATGCAATCCTGAAAAAGAAAAGTAAGATGGTTTATTTTACCTGATTTAGAAGTTTATCTTAGAGACACTGTAATCAATACAGTATTATATTGTTGTTGTAATAGACACATTGGTCAGTGCAACAGAGTAGAGAATCCAAAAACAGATAAATAAGAATGATCAACTAATTGTTCACACAAACACAAGCACACTGCAGAGAAGGATGTTCTTTCAAACAACGGGAACTGACCTCTATCTAAATTAATGAGCCTAAAGAAAGACAATGTTCATCACAAAATTCAACTCAAGTGGACCTGAGACCCCAAAAGGGAAAAACTAAAAAATTTGTAGAAGAAAATAGAAGATCTACATAAACCTGGGATTAGCTATTAATTTGTACAAATATAGAAGAATCATTTATGAAACATAAAAATGTGACTTGGCTATATACACATATCATGAGCTTTACAAAAGGCACTGTTGAAAAAGAACAAAAAAAGAGGTAAGCCCCAAACAGGGAGAAAGTATCTGCAAACTACACATCCAATAAAAGACCTGCTAAAATGTTCAAATAATGCAAACATTCCACTGTAAGGAAACAAACAACCCTGTCAATAAACATACAAAAGTGCTGAAGACACATCTCAGTGAGATCATACACAGATTCAAGAAAGGCTCCTGTGAAAAGATGGTCAACATCATTTGTTATTAAGACATCCACATTAAAGCAGTGGGCATATACAAATACCCATTAAAAGGCAAAAGTTTCTCAGCATCTGTCACTGGCTAAGAATTAGCACGACTAGAACTCTCACTCCTTGCTAATGGGGATGACAAAGTTGTACAGAGTCTTTGTAAGCCCTTTTGACAATTTTATATAAATATAAACATAACCTTACTGTATGACTCTGTGACTAAACATTTTTATCCCCAATTATCCATCTACATAGAAGGTATACTCACACAAAAACCTATACAAAAATACTTTCAGCAACATTGTTCAGTCCTGAAAACATGGAAACAATAACAATGCCCTTGAGGGGATGAATTTATAAACAAACTGTGAAACTGTGATACAAAAGAATAGTTTTTCCAATGACAAAAGGACAAGAACTTTCAATCCATATGATCCATGGATGAATTTTTTAAATGTGTTTTTCAGTGAAAAAATCCAATAGGCGGTGGACTCTGTACCTTGATTCATATGACATGCTCTAAATACAAATAAGATAGAGGTGAGAAATGAGCCATTGGCCACCATAGATTTCCCACTGCCTCCATAGTAGATAGGCTGGCATGCAAGTCCTCAACACATAGAGCTTTGGAAAACATACAAGATCTAAATGTAGAGTGTTATAGGGATATAATTACTAAGTAATTACACATGTAAGTCATACATATCTCATCCAGAAAAATATTAGTTCATGTAGATGCATCTTGGCCAAAGTACAATTTGCATTGTGCTTTTCTTTTAATGAGGAACATGGGAAAAAGAGTGAGTGATTTTGCCATAGTGAAAATTGCTACCCCAGGCTACTATCATCAGTGCTTATTCATGTTGATAGTATGTACATGTAATATGTGATTTAAATTACACTTAGCCTCTGTGTTCCCAATCCCTACAAAACATAACCTGCATAAGAGAAAACATTAGACAACTTTGATTTGATTTGATCAACTAATGCTTCTTCTTTTATTAGCATTCATTAACTGCATTCCTTAATGAAGCTAGTGTGATATATCTATTCCTGTATATTGTATATACAGAACAAATCCCATTCCCATATCATCCCTCCTACCCTTTCCAATCGCCATCAATGACTAATATACTTTCAAATTCCTTACTAGCCTTTACATATGAGACAGGACCAAAGTTGATTCTATATCTTTCTATTTTGACTATCATTGTCACATGCATGGCCTTGCACCTATTCTATTCTATGTAGACATCTTTTCCTCTGTAGACATAGTCAGATGTTGGTTACCATATGATATTGTAGATCCATTTTTAACTTTTTGAAGTATCTCTCTACTCCAAAATGCTTGTCCTAATTTACATCTCCACTAATGGTGTATCATTCTCTTCTTCTCTGCATGCTTACCAGCATTTGTGTGGTTTTGATTTTTACCATTGAACAGCTTTGTGAAGTTTCCTATAATTTAAGACTCTGTATGAGGCTTTGGTTAAAGATTGTGGACTAATCTGGTAGAAGAAGGTTCAAGGTATCACATCATTGAATATTTGTCATGTAGTTTTAAGATTTCAACATGAGTTGAAATCTTGGTACCAGATAGTGATTATGTGGAGTTCAACTCTATTAGTGGAGTAAGCTATGATGAGTGCATAGCTGAATGATCTACAAAGAATGTTAGTGGGATGGGGTGTAACTTTGAAAATTGTGGTTTGCCTTTTCTTCATGGCATGTGAGCAACTTTTCTCTTTTCTCTGGGAAAATGGAGCCAACAGTCTATACATCCATACAGGAGCGTATTAGAATGGCTTACAGGTTATAGTCTGTCTAGTCCAACAATGTATCTACCAATGGAAAGTCCAAGAATCAATAGCTGTGCAGTCTGTGAAACTAGAGGTCTCAGGTAGTTTTCAGTATATGCCAGAATCCCAAAATATTAGGTGCTAATGCTAGTGAAGGAATGGACTTACCAGCAAGAGTGTAGGAAGCAGGCAAAGAGGAAAAGCTTCATTCTTCCATGTCTTTTTATAAACTGATGGTAGAAAATATAGTCTGGATTAAAGGTGGGTCTTCCAATTTCAAAAGATTTATTAAGAAAAATTCCTCAAGACTGTATCCAGACACTTGGGTTTTAGTTGTTTCCAGATATACTCAAGTTGACAACCTGGAAAACCAATGACAGTTGTCTTAACTACAATTAATGAGTATCATAGGTTTTAGCTACTGTGACTCTGTAGTGCATCTTAAAATCAGGTATTCTGAATTTCCCAGTGTTTTCTTGTTTCTCAAGATTATTTTGAATGTTGAAGCTCTTTTGTGAATGTATGAATTACTGGATTAAAGGTTTCTAGTTGTGATAACTGTAGTTGACAGGTCATAGATAAAGCTCATTTGGTAGTAGAGTGATTGATTAAAATAAAAAAAAATGGTCTGAGTTCAGTCTCTAAAATTGCAGAAACCAGACATAATTGTACATACATTTGCATACCTCTAATCACCAAATAATTACAGAGTGAAGATGTTATTATCTAATATTCAGTGGTGTCTTCATATAAATAATGATTTAGAAGCTACCTTTCACTACATGACAATTTATCTCCACAGGCAAATGTGATTGGTATTTTGATCAAAATAATTTATTTATTTGGTTTTTGATTTTTAAATAAGGTTCTTGGTATGTAGTAGCTCTGGCTGGCTTAGAACTGGTTATGTAGAGCAGGTTGGCCTCAAATTCACAAGTCTTGAGATTAAATTGTGTATACAAACTTGCTAAGCCCTTGACCAATGCCTCTTGAAACAGTAAACTTCATCATGAAAATTATAGAAATTGACAGTTTAAAGAAACCTAATAGAACTTTTTAGCTATATATATATATATATATATATATATATATATATATATATAGTCTTGATGGTTCATAGAATATTTAAAAGTCCTAAGTAAAAATCTAAGTAAAGTTAATTAAGGAATGACAATATTATTAATTCTTACACAGTTAATTTGAGAATTTACTATTAAACTATGATAGGCATAGTATTTCATAACAATATTAACACAGGCAAAGCTAAGAGCAAGAATGGGGGGGGATTCTTGTGACTTTTGACTCTATGTATGAATATTTTGAAATGAAAGCCCACTAATGGTTTGTTAAATGTCAATATGATTCACCACAAGTGAAAAAGCCCTTCAGCCATTCTCCATGTCCTACATAACTCTTGACTAGGTGAAGGATATGTTGTTATAAAATACAGATTTTCATCAAAGCCTGTTTTGATGACCTCCAAACACTCCCTCAATGAGGTACAATGCTCTGTCCTTGCCCTTCTTGTCCTCAGAATTTCACAAAAATGACTGCAGGGGTATCTGTGGCTATTGCTTGTGTTTTCAATAAAGAGGAACAGAAAGATATCATTTTCTAAATGCTTGCTATTCTTTGTTAGTCTGTAAGGTTCTCGTTCATTCAGGAATCTCTCCTCATTACATGCCACAGAATTCCCAATTGTGTTTCTCTTTGTCTACACAGCAATCCAAGCACTCAAAAATCACAAAGGAGTAAATGTAGAAATTCCTGAACATATTTGATTCTCAGAATATTCAGTGTTCTGTGAATTAAGAAAAGACTGTCAATTTATGAGGAAATGTCAAGCTGATACCATATTTTGTAAATTATAAAGTATCATTAAATGTCATTTGTTTCACATATAAAAATTGTCACAGTCAAAGAATACATTCAACTTCACAATTCTATGGGCCTTTGTAAAAAGGTACTTGAAAGGAAACATGCTATTACATCATTTTACTTAAGGTCATTTTATTATTTGAGAATTTGGTACAAACATATTGCACATTTGTATCATATTCCATCTAGTCCTGCCTCAAGCTCCCCTAGGATCCTCAACTCATGTCTCCTTTGCAACTTCATTTCCTCTTCTTCCTCCTCCTTTTCCTCCTTCTTTTCTCCCTTTTCCTTTCTGATACATGGTCTCGTTATGCAGCACTGTTTAGACTGGAAATCATAGGTTTTTGCCTGTTTCTACTTCTTGTGTCCTGGGTTTAAAAGCATGTGCTGCCACACCCAGATTCTCTCTTTAAGAACATTCTATTTATTGAGTCAAATTAGTGTTATACAGATAGAAATTGATAGAGGGTCGATCATTGGAGAATTTCAACTTATAGGGGACCACACCCCTAAAAATTTGACTATCATTCCATTAGCCATCAACTGCCAATAGTGCCTTCAATAGAGGTGGGAACTTGTATATGCCTCCCTTATCCAAGCTTAAATGCTAAATGGGTTCATCATTATTTTTGGCTTGCTTGTAATGTTTCATTCATGTCCTTTCCTACCTCTGTCTTTTTACATTATGTCCACCACTCTTTGGCAATATTCCTTGATCCTTGAGGTTAGGAGTTGTGATTATAGGCATCCCACTTACAAATGAACATTCTACTGAATTGTGTTCTCCATACTTTGACCAATCGTGAATCTTTGTATTAAACATCATCCACTGAACAAAGGCCCTTTTCTTGTGAGGACTGAGAGTTTCACTAATTTAGGAGTCTAGAGATATGTGTTTAATAGGCAGTTCGATACTATATCCATTTAGCAAAATAATAATAGATTCCTATATCCATTTAGCAAAATAATAATAATAATAGATTTACTCGTAGTGCCTATAAGAATGCTACTCAGTGGCTTTTGGACAGATTTACGCTACCAGGAATGAGTTCCTTTCCATTAAGCAGGCCATCATAACAAACATAAAGCATTTGGTTACCCTGTAACACACATGCCACTAAAATTTTGTGAATCGATATTAACTGGCAATGGGAAGTTTGCCCTGAAAATCTTCAGAGGAATTTTTGTGTTGCTCTTGTTGGAATTAAATGAATATTTTTTCATGTCTAAACTTTTCAATTGAATTTTAAAGAGTTATTCATAGATCAACGACTTGTTCTTCTTTAGAGGATCTAAGAATAGCAAATTGAAATGTTCTCCAAGGAGGAAAAAATGCAACTTCTCTTAAAGTGGTATCATGGTCTTGGCATAGATTCCAGGAGCCTGCTATTCTATACCATGTTCTTGTCTTTCACAGAAAGAAAACTCTTTTGTATCCATTATTGGGGTTCCTGGGAAACTTGAGAAAGATGGTATCTTAACTTCTTGATACACCTTTTTTGAAAGTTTTAAATTGAATATTGATTAATGTTTAATTAATGTTTAAATTTAAAGATTCATAGCCACTGGGAATATCATAAAGCCATCTACACACTACTTTTAAAATGCCTTTCCTCTGAATATTGTATTGCAGTCTTAATATTATGAACATGAATATCTTGTTTACCACAAAATCATTCTGTGAAGTTAAAACCCTGTCACTTGTACTTTACAGATGAGTAGGCTGAAGTCAAAAGAAGTTGTGTGAGACTTTAGTCCTTAGTTCATGTTAAAGAAATTTTCACTTGCATCAGCAGTTCTCAGCCTATGGGTCAGGACCCCTTTGGAAGCCAAGCAACCCTTTCACAGGGATCACCTAAGACCACCAAAAAAATACAGATATTTACATAATGATTCCTAATAGTAACAAAATTACAGTGACAAATTAGCAACAAAAATAACTTTATGGTTGGGAATCATCACAACAGGAGGAACTGTGTTAAAAGGTCACAGCTCTGAGAACCACTGACATTGTATGAGGCACATTTACTTCTACCTGGAGGCTGCACAGGGTTAAAAATTTAAGCCAGCAGGGAACCTTGGAGCAACTGACACTTAGCAGACTACAAACCATCTTTTTTTTTTTTTTTTTTTTTCTTGTTTTGGTTTTTCAAGACAGGGTTTCTCTGTGTAGCTTTGAGCCTTTCCTGGAACTCACTTTGTAGCCCAGGCTGGCCTCAAACTCACAGAGATCCACCTGCCTCTGCCTTCTGAGTCCTGAGATTAAAGGCATGTGCCGCCACGACTGCCTGGCTACAAACCATCTTTAAGAAGATGAGACTGTGCTCTAGCTTCTCTGTAGTCTTTATGAGTGTAAGCTCAATTGAGGATGAAAATGTAATATTTGAATAAGTGGAAAATTCCATATCTTACCCTCTAAACAAAAATATAAGTGAGTGTGTGGTAGTTTGAATGTAATTGGCCCCCATAATCCCATTGGGAGAGGAACTTTTAGGAGATGTAGCTTTCTTGGAGTGGGGATGGCTTTGTTGGAGGAATCATGTCACTGAAGGGGTGGGCTTTGAGGTTTCCTGTGCTCAGTATACCACCCAGTGTGTCAATCGACTTCCTGTTGCCTGCAAGATGTAGCACTCTCAGCTCCCGCACCACATCTGCCATGCTCCCTGCCATAATGGTAGTGGACTGAATCTCTGAAACTGTAAGAAAGCCACCCCAATTAAATGTTTTCTTTATAAGAGTTGCTGTGGTCATGATGTCTCTTCATAGCAACAAAAACCCAAGCCAAGATAGCATTTGGTGACAAGGATTGGGTTATTGCTGTGGTAGGACTGATCATATGTTTATTTGGAAGAATTTGGATGTTGGTACTCTGGGTTATAAAAACAATGGGATGCTTTAAACACTGCTTAGTGGACCATACTAGTAGAAACATGGAAGTCAGAGGTACTATGAGTTATTTGAACTCCATCAAGAGGTTTCAAATGAGGAGAATTTTAGTACATTGCCTGGAGATCATTTTTGGGATATTTTTATGAAAAAAAAAAATGTCTATCTCTTGTCCTTGTCTGAAGAGTCTGCCTGAGGCTAACATGGAGAATTTTGGATTAATTCTGTTGCTAGAAGAAACCTCAAAACAGCCTTGTATAGATTCTACCATGTAGTTTTCAGTGGTAACTCTAATGAAGATTTATAATGAAAATGAGCCAGCTGAGCAGGGTAAATTACAAAATGAAAATTCTGAGAAGTAAAAGAGCACCAGGAAGTGAAATAGAGCTAAATTCTGTGTTCAAGGAGACAAATGGATTAAGAAATGGAATAAAAGGAGTGGTGACCTCAGGTCAAGATCCCACCCAGCTAAGTTTCTAACTTGTGAAAAAGTACTAAAGAAAAGCTTAGAGCCAGATGTGGTGGGGCACACCTTTAATGCCAGCACTGGGAAGGCAGAAGCTGGTGAATTTCTGAGTTTGAGACTGGCCTGATCTACAGGAAAAGTTTCAGGATAGCCAAACGTAGGCAGTAAGGGACAGAAATATGGTGAAGATATAATTGAGCGAGGAGGCCATGTTCCAGCACCAGCAAGCAGCAGAACTTGGCAGCATTCTCAGCTCCAGCCCCACATCTGCCATGCTCCCTGCCATGATGATAATGGACTGAACTTCTAAAACTGTAAGTGAGCCACCCCAATCAATGCTTTTCTTTATAAGAGTTGATGTGGTCAGCATATCTCTTCACAGCCATAAAAACCCAAACTAATACAGAATGTTTATCACATTATTGGAAATATCATTGGCAAAAACTTTAGGAATTCCCATCAACAAATGATTCTGGAATCAATAAACCTTATACTATTTAAAGTATTAGTATATATAACCAATTTGTAAATTTGCTTAGGGAATATTGACAACCACAGTCACAGAAAGGGCTTTAATATTTTCTTGGCAAAAACCTGGAGACTAAATCACAATTGCTAGTTCAATTTTGTTTCAGCATTTTGTTTTTACTATTGAAATGGCAAGAAATATAATCACTGAAATGCTCCCTTGGACCTCAGTGCTTGAGCAGGATATAAACAAAGTGTAGCATGAAAGCACTGTCAATGAAGCTGGGCAAATCTTGTTTAGAATGTTCCTGTGTCATTTCATACCACATAAAATAAGGACAGAAGCATCCTGTATCCTTTTACAAATCATTGACTCTGTGTCCTTAAAATCCTCCAGTGGCCAGAGTTTGAAAACACAGTGTATCATCCCCATGTTCATTACATAACACATGAAAAATCAGCACATCTCATCATTTTGTTTTGTTTCATTTTGATTAGTACATCTGAAATATTTATGTAATAAACTAAAACTCATATTAATCCTTAACTATTTGAAGCAAAACTGAAGGTTATTTATGACATTGTTGCATGTTTTTTCTGAAGAGACAAGAACACAACTCTTGCCTGGATAGAG
This sequence comes from Onychomys torridus, assembly GCF_903995425.1. Classification (NCBI taxonomy): domain Eukaryota; kingdom Metazoa; phylum Chordata; class Mammalia; order Rodentia; family Cricetidae; genus Onychomys; species Onychomys torridus. Next base: position 47,080,092 of record NC_050460.1, read on the forward strand.
CACTGATACCACAGCAAAGCAAAGTAATTTTCTCCAAGCCTAGCTTGGCAAACTAATGGGTTTATTGGGATTACTTACAGGAACATGGATGAGTAGGGCAGTTGAGTGAGGAAGAGCCTACCCCAGCATTAACAACAGCTCAGGAGGGCTGCATTGCTGAATTTCAACTAGCAGGCAGTTACTCCATAAGGGTGTCCTCTCCTGCAGCATTTCTTCACTGTTTATTTAACCCCTTTGAGGAACAATGAGTCTTTCATCTTTCTTGTGAAGTTTACAATCATTCCCTCCTGTTTCCCTGCAAAGGAAAACACTTCAAATCTGAGCATATAGTGGCACAAGTACCCTTAAGGTATTCTTTAATTAATTATGTGACATCTGTGATTACACATTTGAAAACTCAATTTATATATGAAGATCTTACATCTTTTACCATTTTCATGAAGAGATTTAGATGTAATATATTTTGATAATAGATCAATTTGTTAACTAGGCATTTCTCACTGAGATGCTTAAAATAATTTATAATATTATTATTAAAATTGTATAATAGGGTCTGGAGAGATAGCTCAGTGGTTAAATTTGTATAATGCTATTGTAGCAGACCCAAGTTTAACCCTCAGCACTCACACTCGGTAACTCACAAGCACCAATAACTCCAGCTCTAGAGGATTGTATGCCTCTGACCTCCATGGGTACCACACTCAAAGACCCAAACACATGCAAATGATTAAAATAATGAAATAAACATTAAAAGGGCAATTTTAAAGTATGGATTATTGTATTATGCAATCCAATTATTATATTATGCAGCTGAAGGTTGAATTGTCACATATCAAAGTTATAATTTAAGATTCCAAGTAGCTTGTTTCTTTTGAGCAAGCACTTGTAACCAACACTGTACCCAGTCTCCTTTAACTCTTGTCCTTGTTTAAGGTATTAAAAAAAAAAAAGAACATGATATTATTACAACTACACACTGCATCCCAGGCTCATAAAAATGCAGGTGTCTGAAAGACCATGTTATGATCATAATCATCTGACTGAGTGACTGAGTAAGTAGTGAACTGAGCTTTGTTGGGCTTTAGGGAAAGAAAAAGACCATCTGTTTTCTCAAACTTTAACCTAGTGGCACCGTGAGAATGAGCAGGAAACTTGATGCCTTGATAATCTTCACTCTTGGTGCTAGGCTTCAATATCTTTGTTCAGATTATTTTACTGACATTAGACTGTGAAACTTAGAAGTCTAAGCAATGTACTAATAATACAAGTAGACTTATTAACTTCTCCATTCTAAAAGGGAAATTCAGACTAACAGTTGAATCTCACACCGCTCTGTTCTTTAGATGTACTTGTGTATGAAAGCTTAGGTAAAAGAGATAGCTGTCCTGTCACATAACCAGAGCCTGGAAGTCATGGGTTTGGACACATTACTCTCTTGGAAAATGAAGGATCAGACATGCTGTCACCATGTAGGCCTCTTTCAAAATACAGTCCCACAGTGAGTGAGGCTTAATAGTAAAACTCCTTCATGGCACTGTCCCTTCATCCTGATTTACTGTTACATAACATATCAGTGGGTTCTCCTTTTACTCAGAAGATACGTCCTGAGAATTTGATGGGTGACCAAAACCACATATAGTATTAAACCTCATACATTCAACATTTTTTTCCACGTATACATAAGTAAAGCCTAATTTAAGATAATAAATTGGGACAATTATATCAATATTTTTATAATAAAAGTTACACAAATGTAGTCTCTCTCCAAGAGTCTTATATTTTTGGTTGTGAGCCTAGCCTTTAATGGCTGAGCCATCTCTCCAGCCCATCCAAGAGTCTTATATCTGCTTCCATCCTGACTAGCATTTGGGATTTCTAGATTTCTAATTATTATTCTTAGTTTCTTTGGGGGAACCCCACAGTAGAGGGGGAGGAATGATTGTAGGAATCAGAGAGGCTGGGGGACACCAAGAAAACATGGCTCACTTGCTCAAATAAGCAGGGCTATCATGGGTTCACAGAGATTGAAGGGGCAACCACAGGGTCTGCACCAGGTCCATATATGTTATGTTTTTTAGCTATGGTGTTTCTGTGTAACTCCTAACAGTGGGAGTTGGTGTGTCCTTGACTCTTTTGCCTGCTCTTGAGACTCTTTTCTTCCTATCAGGTTTCCTTGTCCAGCCTCGATATGAGGGATTTTGCCTTGTCTCACTGTATCTTATTCTGTTGGTTTGGTTGTTGTCTCTTGGAAAACTTCTCTTTTCTGAAGGGAAAAAGAGGGAGGGGGAGTGAGTGTACCTGGGGGAGAGGTAGTGAAGGGTGGAGCTGGGATGAGTGGAGGGAGAGGAAACTCTGGTCAGGAGGTATTGGATGAGATAAAAATCTGTTCTCAATTTTAAAAAGATAATGTAGAAAATCTCTCACAGGAAAAGTGTTAAATGCTTTTGCAAAAATAATGTGTCTGTTTATGTGTGTTAGCATGTGTATGTGAGTACAATTGCCCACAGATGCCAGAGGAGAGCATGGGACCTCATGTTCTGGAGAGCTGGAGTTTCAGGTGGTTGTGAGTCACCAAATGAGGGTGCGGGGAATCAAATCTTGGTTCTCTGCAAGAGTATTATGTCCTTTTAATTACTTAGCTATTGCTACAGCCCTGGGTTTCTGGTTTTCAAAGTGTCTTATATTGAACTGTTATTTTAATCTGCACTTGACCTCTGGTCACTGAAGGAGTGACAAGTGAGAATATTGAGTAAGTGTGTACTATTTCATCTCTCTCTCTCTTTTAGGTAATTTTAAGTTCATAATCCCATTCATGCTTATTTAGCATGTGTGTTGTCTGTCCTACCTCCTTTTTTAAAGGTTAATTTCACATACAAATGTCCATGTATAATCTTATTTTTGTTCATCTCATATTTTCCTCATATTTTAGAGTTCATAAACTCTACAGGAAAATGAAGTCAAATTCTAAAGCTATAAGTTTAAGAAAATGCTGGAATTGACAGTGTGAATGAATGGAAGTTTATTTTTTGAATTTATTTGAGGATGTCATACACAAATATAATATGTTTGGATTCAATATATCCATTACTTCTTCCCCTCCAATTTTCCCATAATCCCATCCACCATGTTTCCCTCTCAGTCCATGTACTACTTTTAAACTTACTGAATATACTTCATACTGATAATATATATGGGAGTAGGTCTGTCCATGAGAACATGTGTAGCCTATCAGGAGCTGCATACTTAAAAAAAAAAAAAAAAAGACCCTCTATCCCTTAGAAGTTATCCATTGTCAGAAACTCCTCAGCTGTGGTGAGACTCTGTGCCTCTTTTCCCAGGCAAGGATAGAATCTTGGCTGCCTTTATATTATGCATGCAGTCAAACTGCTGGGTTCATGTGTCTAACAGCTCTAATTCTATTGTGTGCAGAAAACACCATTTTGGTGGTAGTCCTTTAATACCTCTGGCTGTTATAAGCCTTTCTACTTCTCTTTCAGGTTGATCCTTGACCTCAGGGAAGAGGATGTGATATCCCATTCAGGGGCAATTCTCTTTAGACTTTATACAGTTGAAATTATTGGTAATATTTACCATATATTACACAAGGAAGGTTCTCAAATGAGAGCTGGGCTTATCTATGGGTATAATAATAAGCATGGAGTGTGCATTATTAGCAAAATAGTAGGGGTCTATAACATGCACAACAATGGGTTTTTTACTTAGTTTATGGTACTAGGCATAAATTCATTTTGCTAAGGGGACTAAATCCAATCATAATGAGGTTGTTACTCCCAAAGCATTCATGCCACTATTGCACCAATGAGCATATCTTGCCAAGACAGTCATTATTGTAGCTGAAAGAGTTTGTAGTTGAGTAAAACTGTTGATTGACTTCCCTCCTGGCATTGTTTTTGTTTGCTTGTGTGTTTTAGCTTGGAATTTCTTGAACTAATTAGTCAACTTAGATTATCAACTAGAACGAAATTATAGAAGAGAAACTTCCCCCAAATAGTTTGTCTTGGCTTGCTCAGGTCTGACATATTAGAACTAGTGTTTCATAGATGTTTGAGAGCCATGATCTACACCAGGGACACTCAAACTTGGCTCTTTCTTTTAAAAAGTATTTACATATATTTAAATCACTAGCAGCTGTTTCTTATCACAACATATTATGATGAAGTTGGGCAGAAGTGTGCCCAGAATATCAAAAATTTAAAAATATGTAGAGGTAGTTCTCACTTGAATAATAATTGAAACCTCAGCTCTAAATATACCTTCTCACTCTCTTTAGTTTTAAAAGGACCTATCTCCATGCCCTATGGCCCCTATTACATCTCCTATACACAGGCATCTGCTTGTATTATCTTTTTTATTTCAACAATTTAAAGAGACTTAGTTTTCGTCATAAAATATTGGAGTATGATAGAGTTTTTTAATCAGGTAAATTCACAGAACTGCACCAAAAAGGTTTTGGGTCCTTGGAAGATGTTACCCATTTTCTCAAACTTCTGTCTTGTAAACATGAGCAATTCTAACTGATTACATAAGATTGTCCCTCAATTCCTTACTCTGCCACCATTTTGAATGTGACATGTATCTTCAGCTCCACTTACTTCTTTTCATCCTTATCCTGAGGTCTCTACTCGCAGCTGTGCAGTTAATTTTCTTATACAAACATGATCTAAAGCCTAACTAACCTCCATCTTCTCTCTTTCTAATTGTATCACAGTGGTGCATTTTTTAAAAATCATGTTTTCCCTCGACGTCTTTCTTAAAGATATTACTATAATATTCCATAGCAACGTTGTCCTTGGGATTTTTTTCCTAGTTAAAAAGCATTGATTAGAAAGAAAGAAGGCTCTTACTCCTTCAGTCCTTACATCTTAACATTGGAATGTAACACAACTTGTCTATGCAGGACTACTGATTTCATGGTATGTGATGTAGAACTCTTCTCCATAAAAGCTGACTATATGAGTAACATATTTAGCCTCTCCTATGTAATTAACTCATTCTGAAAGGAGAGATTTACTGTTGCTATTGAATGTGTACTGTCTATACTAGGTATTGGAGGGACACTAATATGACAGTGCCCATCTTCCCCTCTTCTATCAGCAGTTCTATACTTCAAGTAGGTCTGTGACCACGTCTGTCATCAGCACTATGGGCTCAACACTTTTTGTCAATGGTCATCAAATGCTAAATGTAGAGAAATAATAAGAGACACTCACTTCGATAATTTATGTAAGGCTTAGCCTCTCACTTAGCTTTATCAGTTAGTTGGCACAGTTCTTTGAAAATAATGGATTAGAAGGTTTGATCTATTCAGTCAACCATACCAGGACAAGAATCTCCTATTTGTAACTCTTCCAGCAGTAGCTCTCATTAGGTAAACTCTTCATTCATTGTGATTTTAATCAAAGGAGAAATATGTATTAGAATTATAGACCCTTACATACCCCTTTATGAATCCAAACGTATTAGCAAATTATAAAGAAATCAATTTTAGATTGATTTCTATCTTTTAATTATGTGCATATGTGAGTCTATGCATGTGTAAGTGCAGGTGCCTGGAGTCCATTGTATTCCCTGGAGATGGAGCTATAGGCAGTTGTGAGCAGCCTTGTATGAGTTCTGGAAATTGAACTCAGATCCTTTGTAAGAATAAATATGCTCCTAACTGCTTAGTCTTCTCTCCATCCCTATAAATAAGTCTTCAGGAAATAGCTGACACTGGCTTGGGTTTGACAAGAATACTGCCTGGGAAATAAGACTTTAGGTATGTCTGGTGCTAATAGCATGCCCAGGAGCATCTCATAATGCCACCTTAGGTGGATGGTAGGAGAGACTCAAGTGATATACATACTACATTTATATGATACTTTGCAGTTGTTAATTTCTATGAGTTTTTAATCTCAGAGCAAACAAAACTTGATTATGCAGTCTTTTAAAGTTTACTCAGCTAGAAGCTAGAAAAACAATATTTGCATGCATTTTCCACTTTATTATGCCCCCATGAAATGCAGACAATATCCACATTCATACATACACTGTCTATATTTTATTCTGTACGCATTACAAGTTGTAATTATTGTTCTATAATTCAAAGGTCTGGGATTTCGTTTAATTATATTAAAATAAAAAACTTATTAATAAAGGGATAAAATGAGATGATTATTAAAGAAAAATATACAGTCACCATAGACTGAGACAGAAGAAAAACACAGTGTAAGTCTTTAATAAAAACATCTAAAGGGGAGATTTAAACACCATAGTTAGACACATGTATTTAAACTTATTTAGAAAAGAATGGAAGTCATCATGTACATTTCAAAATTATCACTAGTTTAAACTGGAACATGAAGAAGTGAATGAAATTGGAGAAGGATCTGTGTTAGTTTGATGGAAGGAAGTGATTTTATTTGGATGTAAATTGGGTCTTACAGTTTCCATTGTCTGCTCACCTGCCTATCTCTGTATCAGGTACTAACCTATTTACACAATGATTAAAAAGAGCTGTTTTCAGAAAAGCTATTAGAGATATTACTGGTGAAGGACCTCATTGGAGCATAAAGCAAGCAACAAGCAGCTAGCAAAGTATATATGAAGAGATCAGATACCAGATTAAATAAAGACTCCTTAGGAGCTAAGATCCCAAGGTGTATGCACAAGAGTCCTCTTTAAGATGTATGTATGGAATAAAAGGTAAAGGCCATTGAAAATATCCTTAACAATGAAATTCACTACAAAGTGGCCTGCATGGTACTTTTATACTTACAAATGTGTCTTAAAGAAATAGAGTGATCATGAATGAGCCAGCCTGAGTCAATTCAAATCAATTATATGTCAAGTCCTAAGGAGATGGAGAAAGAAAAGGAAGCATCAATGGAAGACTTGGTCAGAATTCCCTTGGATGGTGAATGCTTTGGGTGGACTATGTTCTTATGTCTTGCATCAAGAAAGTCTGTAAGAACATATCTGGAGAAGAAAGCAGGAAGTGAAAAGGGTTTAAAATAAAGAAGAGAGTCATCAGGACCATTTGAAAGTATCCTGACAGCACAAAGAACCAGATTAAGTATTTAAAATCGTGGAAATGTAGAAAGAGAGGATAAAAGAAATTACTTGCATATGGCGGTCATATACTTGGCTTCTTGGTCCTTGGGAATTTAGAATGAGCCAAAGATTATAACATGTCTCCTATGGGATGTTATACAGTAAGTTTTGGAGCATTGTCTTCTATGTCGTATTATCTGGACTTTTTGTGCATTTGAGCTGCAATAGTGCCTCTTCATCCAAAGTTAATTTGTTTCAGGATTCTCCTGGATGCATCAAATCATTAAAACAGTTGTGATATTTTCTGGAAATTTCCACTGAAACTCTTCAGACTACCATTGAGCATGGCTGCCTGCAACTTTGGAGAGTGACAGCAGCGCAGTGAAGGGAAACTGCATTATTTTATTATGTTTTAAATTGCAAGCATTTGAGAGGAATGCAAAATAAATTCATCTGTAGGCATGCCAAGTAATTCTTACACAGTGAGACAATACTTCCCCCACTTGTGAAAAACACTTTTGCTTCCATTTGCAAGGTTATTTTAGTATTCCTGGTTTCCGAATTAGTTTGTTCTTAGAATTCTCCTTTGAACAAGATGTGCTAACTCCTCAGTTTTGCCATTAAAAAAGTGAAATGAAGTCTGCAACATGTGTTTTTCTTAAATCTATATGAAGATCATGCACGATTCTAATCTCTTTTAATATTAACCCTTAATAGACCATAGAAAACAAGGTCACAATGAAATTGGATTACATCATATCTGAAACATTCAGCGAAAACACCCATTTCTTTAGAAAGAAACATCAAAGGAACTGAAACCAGGAAGCTGTCTCCATCTTAAGATATTTAAGATATTTCTCATTTGAGCCTGAAGCAATAAACATAAATGAGTAGGGAAGATGCTGGGCTGTTAATATGTTTAAGTTTAACCTGAAAGAATATTTCTCTGACTTTAGCTCTGTGGGAAAGGTGACTAGCACTTACATTCAACTTTTGGCTTTTACTTCCTTGTTGGATTCATTGTATCTTCCCTAGTGAGTTACACTAAACAACATGATTGACATAATTTGTGACTCACAAGAGGTGGTGATTGTTAGACCCATGGGAGGACAAAGTGAGGGGTAGACTTTTGTATTCTTTTGAGGAATAGTTTAAGTACCTTCCATCATTACAGATAAGTAAGGGCATTGTAATGTGTCATAAGAATTGCCTCCTCATGATATGATTGAGAATTCCTTGGGTATATGCCCAAGTGTGGTATAGCTGGGTCTTGAGGGACGTTGATTCCTAGTTTTCTAAGAAAGTGCCATATTGATTTCCAAAGTGGTTGTACAAGTTTGCATCCCCACCAACAGTGTAGTAGTGTTCCCCTTGCTCCACATCCTCTCCAACATAAGCTGTCTTCAATGTTTTTAATCTTAGCCATTCTGATGGTGTAAGTTGGTATCTCAGAGTCATTTTGATTTGCATTTCCCTGATGATTAAGGATGTTGAGCAATTCCTTAAATGTCTTTCAGTCATTTCAGCTTCTTCTGTTGAGAATTCTCTGTTTAGCTCTACAGCCCATTTTTTTTTTTTTTTAAATGGACTGTTGGGTATTTTGATGTTTAATTTCTTGAGTTTTTTTTATATATTCCAGATATCAGCCCTATTTCAGATGTGGGGTTGGTGAAGATCTTTTCCCATTCTGTAGTCTGTCATTTTGTTTTGTTGACCATGTCCTTTGCCCTACAAAGCTTCTCAGTTTCAAGAGGTCCTATTTATTAATTGTTTCTCTCAGTGTCTGTGTTACTGGTGTTGTATTTAGGAAGTGATCTCCTATACCAATGCATTCAAGACTACTTCCTACTTTCTCTTCTATCAGGTTCAGAATAACTGTATTTATCTTGAGGTCTTTGATTCACTTGGACTTATGTTCAGTGCACAGTGACAGATATGGATCTATTTGTAGTCTTCTACATGTTGACATCCAGTTATGCCAGCACCATTTGTTAAAGATGCTTTCTTTTTTCATGGTACAGTTTTGTCTTCTTTGTCGAAAATCATATGTGCATAGGTGTGTGGATTAATGTTAGGGTCTTCAGTTCCATTCCATTGGTCCACATATTGGTTTTTATGCCAGAACCAGGGTATTTTCATTACTGTAGCTCTATAGTAGAACTTGAAGTCAGGAATTGTGATGCCTCCAGAGGTTATTTTATTATACAGGATTCCTGAGTGAGGTAACCCAGACTCAGAAAGACAAACATGGTATGTACTCACTCATAAGTGGATACTAGATGTAAACAAAGGATAACCAGACTGCACCCTCACATCTCCAGGGAGGCTGCCTAGTAAAGAGAACCCTAAGAAAGACACAGGGATCACCCAGTGACAGAGAAATGGATGAGATCTACATGAGCAAACTGAGGGTGAGGTGGGTAATAGAGAGCAAGGTTGGGGGAAAGAGAGTTTAGGGGAGTGGGAGGTCCCAGCTGGATCAGGAACAGAGTCAGAGAACAAGGAAAGAGACACCATGATAAATGAAGACTCCATGGGAATAGGAAGAAGCAGAGTGTAGAGAGGTTCCCAGAAATCCACAAAGATACCTCCACTATAGACTACTGACAATGGTCTATAGAGTACCTGATCTGACCTACTCTGGTGATCTGATGCCTAACACCCTAACTGTCATGATAGAACTCTCATTCAGTGACTGATAGAAGCAGATGCAGAGATCCATGGCCAAACCCCAGATGGAGCTCCAAGAGTCCAACCAGTGTGAGAGAGAGGAGGGATTATATGAGCAAGAGATATTGAGACTATGATGGAAAAAGCACAGGGACAAATAGACAAACTAGCAGAAACACATTAACTGTGACTCAATAGCTGAAGAGCTCCCATGGAACTGGATCAGGCCCTCTGGTTAAGTGAGCCAGTTAATTAGCTTGAACTGGAGGCCCCTAGGCAGTGGAACCAGGACATATCCTGGGTGCATAAGCTGGCTTATTGGAACCTAGGGCCTATGCTGAGACACTTTGCTCAGCCTTGGTGCAGGGAGGAGGGGACTGGATCTGCCTCAACTGACTCTACCAGGCTGAGCTGAATCCCCAAGGGAGACCTTGCCTTGGAGGAGGTGGGAATGGGGTTGGATTGGGGAGGAAAGCTGATGGGTGGGAGAAGGGAAGACAGGGGAATCCATGGCTGATATATAATATTAAATTAATTATAAAATAAAAATATTTATTTTTAAAAAAAGAAAAGAAGAATTGCCTCCTCCATCCTCAGTTTTGACTACTGCCATGCTAACATTCTGTGTGGGATTTCATGAGTTATGGGACACAGTATCTTCCAAGAATGCATGGCAGGCTGGGCAATAGGTTGAAGAGCTTGAAGCTGTATAAGCATCGCCCAAGTGGGCACACTATGAAGCTGTGATGGTGGACATGAAGGTATAGAGGGAGCTATGATTCTTCTCCTTCTTCTTTTCCTATCATCCTTAGATTTGATCTTTTCACTGTGTCCAAGATTTCCTGCATATTTTGTGTCAGGAATCTTTTTTTTTTTTTTTTTTTTTTTTTAGATTTCAAGGTCTGAGATTCTTTCTTTTCTTGTATTCTGTTGGTGAAACTTTCCTCTGGAGTTCCTGTTTGATTTCCCAGAGTTTTCATTTCCAGCATCCTCATTTGGGGTTTTCTTCATTGATTCTACTTCCATCTTCAGGTCTTGACAGTGTTATTCATTTCCTTGCACTGTTTGTTTATGTTTTCCTGGATTTCGTTAAGGGATATTTATTCATTTCCTCTTCAGGGGCCTCTATCATCTTCATATAGAATGTTTTTAGGTCTTTTTCTTGAGCTCTGTTGGAATATTGAGAGCTTGCTGTGGTAGGGCTGGGTTTTGGTGAAGATATATTGTCCTGGCTATTATTGATTGCATTTTTTTCTTTTTTAAGAATTTTTTTTTTACTCATTTACATACCACCCACAGATGCTTCTTTCATCCTTCTTCCTGCTCCTAGCCTTCCTTCCTAACCCACCCCCCATTCCCTCCTTCTCTGAAAAGGTAAGACCTCCCATGGGGAGTCAGCAAAGGTAATATCGATTGCATTTTTAAGCTGACATTTAGACAGCTAGGATTGGGATGATTAATAAGTCTGGGTGATGGTGTCTGTTTTTGTCTCTGTTGGATGAGTGCTTTGTTACTAGGTTTCTGCTCATCCCTATGCTTTAAGAGAGGGTGGTGGCTCTGTGCTCGCTGGTTGGAAATTTTCTGTGGATTTGTTTCCTTGGCCTGCTCAGCTGGTGTGTTCCCAGGGTAGGTCTGCTGGTGGTGGGTGAAGGCGGGAATAATGGGATGAGGTGGGGAAGGAAAGATGGAAAGATGACGGAGAAGATCTTTGTGATCTGTTGGTGATGGGGTAAAAGAAGAAAAGGGGACAGCAGCTGGGTTTCTGCTACAGAGCTGGGGGGATTGGAGCTAGAGGAGCAAAGTAGAGTATGCATCCACTGTCAGCCTACTTATTCCCTGGCAGGAGTGGCCCTTGAGTTAGCAGGGGTGCCATCTGGAGTTAGGAGATGGACCCAATTTGCCTATTATTTTTAAATAAGTTTAAGAATGTAAACACTGTTTTTCTGGGAATGAGAATCTGACAGTTCCATCAAAGAAAAACATCACTCAATCCATGGGAAATGAAATACACAGAATTCATAAAATTGTAGACATTTGAGAAACACAAAGTTTCAATCACATTAAGCACATAAATTTGACTTAAGCTGAAATTGTAGTGACTTGTTTAAAAGTTTCTCAAGTGACTTGAAATAAAAAATATAAAAGGAAATGTAAGGCTTCACCATCATTTTCTGGCTCATTAAATACATTTATGGTGCAATGCTAAAGTAAAGATATTTGCTCTGTTGGTCAGCTTGAGAGATTTATGATGCAATTTTCTGTTTTGATTCAAAGCTAATAAGTGGTACAACTTTAGCTTTACAAGGTACTTGCGATGTGTTTCCTCACATTATTCTGGATGATAATTTTGACATAGACAGATGTGACAACATGTATTGAAGATAAAAAAAAAAAAAAAAACTGGCCTTCTGGTTTATGACATCTGAATTCAGTTTGAATGTTACCTGTTCACTCTAAGCTTTATTATTTTGTTTAGTTTGTCCTATACATGTGAGGATAGAAGCCTTTAAATGCCAGAATGAAATCATGACCATATCTTAACAGCTCTACAAATACTGATAATAAGCTGATTTTTATGGGTGGACTTGAATAGGTGAAGAGAAAAACATTTCTGCTTGCTGATAATCACTTATCTTTCTTGCTTTATTTTTAATAGACTGGATGCTAGTGGCTTCATCTAAAGCTATGCTTTTAAATTTCTGTATGTTTTAATCTACCCAAGGAGTGTGTTTTCTCCTTTCCCTGGGAGCACCTTTCATAACAGATGCTAGAGAGACCACGCTTCAGTGTTTGATTCTTTTGCCAATCTGTCATGTTCTTGAATAGAGTGTACCTAGGATCCAGTGAAATAAAATGTTAAGTCCGTGCCTATGTTAAATAATCAGATAAAAGTAAAAAAAAAGAAAAAAGAAAGAAAAGAAAAGAAAACCAACAACCAAGAAACCATTTAACACCATTTATAGTTAATAGGATTTCTGCAAGAGAACAGTGTTTTCATAAAAGTTAAATTATTTATGTGTGCTTATTTGTAAGAATAATAGAAATTTAATGTCTGTGAATATGGAAACATTTGTGTACCATTCACTATATTCTCAGAACACGCAAGTATATTATTGAAATTATTCCATCCAACAAAAACCACATTGTGATTCTTGTTCATAAATAATGTATTTAAGCAGACAGAAACAACTAGCTACTGTTTGAAGATGCAAGTCCCCACTAACCATCAAATGAATGAAAGGAAATAAATCATTAATCCATTAAGTCCAGATTAAATTTATCACCATGTACAAGGACACTGTCTCTCCTCATCTGGGTCTTTAGCTCTTTCCAGATTCAGGAAATAGTTCATGCAGAATTTTTTTTTTTTTTTTTTTTTTTTTTCTTTAGGGGGTGTAAAGTTAGTCCTTAAGATAAAGGGACTAGTTAAAATGGGAAAGCATTTAAAATTCAATGCCAGTGTAGGTGGATTAAGCAGAATGAGTATGTGAGAGCCAAGGTTATGTTTAAAGTTTTAATTACTGTGCCTAAGAGATCAATGAAACAAAAATGCCTCTAACCTGTAAGCTCCTTGCCCAAGGACAGATAGTTTCTGAAATGCTGGAAGCTATTGTTTATGGGAGATAACAAGCCACATGTTTTCACTCCCCTGAACAAGTTTGTTTGATGTAACTACACTGGATATGCTTGATCACATGTGGACAGGAGGTTCACAAACGGGAAATAACATCTGGATATATACTTGCCTCTGACTGAACCTGGGAAATGCGGTAAATTATGGGTTTTGCCTTTTTAAGCTTCTGCAAAATGTAAGGCTGGGCCATGGCCTGGAAACTGCAGAATGGACCTAGCCTGAGAGTCCATCAACCTACATTTAATTAGCTTTAAATTGTGATAGTGGTCTTATTCTCAACCAGCAAGATTAACAAGTATCTAAGTAAAATCTCAGGTCTTACAGTCTTTTGTGAAAAGAAAACTCTTTGCCCAGGATAATAAATAATAAAATAACAACAACAATAATAATAATAATAATAATAATAATAATAATAGCCAGGCGGTGGTGGTGCGTGTCTTTAATCACAGTATTCAGGAGGCAGAGGCAGTTTGATCTTTATGAGTTCAAGACCATCCTGGGCTATAGAGTGAGTTCCAGGACAGGCTCCAAAGCTACACAAGAGAAACTCTGTCTCAAAAAAAAAAAAAAAAAAAAAAAAAATTAAAAAAAAAAAAAGAATGAAAGAAAAAAACGCACAGATAATTTTTTTTTTTTGCAATTGAAATATTTGTTGGTTTAGAGTCATTTTTATGGTTTGAATATAAAAACTCTCTGTCTTTCTCAGGCTCATGTGCTGCACATGGGTCTCTAGTTGGTGCTGTTTAGGAAGCTTTGGGGGACTGAAAGGTAGGATGTTGCTGGAGGTAGTAAGTCACTGGGTGTGGATCCTGGATGATATTCCCTCACCAACACCCCTCTTCTGTCTTCCCCTCAACATCCTTTCCACTGATGAAGTAAACAGCCATCCATGGTCATGATGTCTGCCTTACCTTAGGACCAGAATCAGTAGACAGTTATCCTGTGCCCAAATAAGTTACTATTTGTTATTTTCTCAAGTATTCTAGTCAAAGCTGTGTAAAACATCACACACACAGACGCTGCTCAAGGGAAATCTGTGAGTTGGCTTAGACGAGGCATCATCGGCTTTCGAGAAAATGAAGTTAATTTTAAAGTTCCAATGCTCCATGAACATGACAGTTCTCAATTTGCATGTATTAGTGTCAGGCTTGTTTCTCTCCCTGAGTGACTTCTTCCCTTGTGAGCTGACCTCATTCTAGACGATGCCCTACTATGTATAAAATGCTTAACATTTTCACATTCATTGCAATTTGAGGATAAGTTGTCACATACAAATAGTCTGATATTTACAACATATATTATAACATACATACAACATGATGTACACAACATATATTACAGCAAATAAATAAGTAGTCCACTTATGAAACGCTTTTTAATCCATATCCACAGTGTTTGCTTTTTGTCATTTTTCCTCAACTTTTCATTATTCTTCCTTAGATTCCCTCTTATGCTTCTTTTTCTAGCTTTTATTTCTATTCTCCTTAACAAATTCCCCTATCATGATGAAACATAAACAAGCCAGAAACCCAAAGTGTGTCTCATTTTCTTACCAACCATTTTCCCTCCTGTTTTTCTGGCAGGCATCCAAGGCTACAGCTTCTCATTTCCCATGTTAATCTTGAATCAAAGAACGCCTGTAAACAAAGAGAGAACTTGCTATCCAAGGACTCCTGGAACCCAGCCACTAATATTGTTTACATTGGAGGGCTCAAAGCAGATGCTAATGGGAAAAGGTGGATTGCCTGATCACTGGACCAGTATCAGGAGAGTCTTCACCTGCCCTGGGTGGAAGGTTTAGATGCAAATTAGACTGTAAAACAAAAGGTCATCTTACTTTCTCTACCAGAACAGACCTTGTCCCAAAGGCCTCACTAGCTAGAGAACTCCACCATTAGCTGTAACTAGCTTCTAGAGTTGGCCTTTGCTCCACAAGGCTTTGAACTGTGCAGATCCATTTACATTAGGAGTTTTTCTTTTTTCTTTTTTTCCTGGGGTGGGGGGTTGCTTACTTATCTGGTTTTGGTTTTTGTTGTTGTTGTGTTTGTTGGTTTGTTTATTTAATCATGCCAAAATTCCAGAAAGTAGCCTAGAAATATTTCTTAAAATCGTTTGGTTTGTCATAGATATAAAAAATGTACATAGCCAATAGTCCTTCTTTACTTCCACATAATGCATAAAAATGAGTCATGGAAAGATTATCAAAACTTGTGTATACAAGTAGTTATAAATCATATTTGATGCTATTTCTTCTAGAAAGAGAAATAAAAAGCATAAAGACACATAGAGCATAATTGCATACAATTAACTGTAATGAAGCACTATTATTATCATAACTTTACAATCAGTTTTTATTGATATTACATTAAGCTCAAATGTTGGTATTGTTCATTGAAATTACCATCTAAAATTAATCATCTTTGCTTGGAGACTTATCCCTAATAAATTGTCCATATTGTTAAAAAAAAAAAAAAAGTGATGTAGGTATGTGGTAGTATTTTGCTTGTGCTCTAACAAATAAAGCTTGCTTAAAGATCAGAATGTGGAGCTAGCTGCTAGTTAACCATATAGGTGAGGCAATATTGGCACATGCCTTTAATCCCAACACTTGGGATCTTATGCCTTTAATCCCAGTACTTGGGAGAGGAGAAAAGAAGAAGTGATATGTCTGGGTGGAAAGAATAATAGAAGGTAGGCTGAGACAGGAGCTCGGCCCCTTTCAGTCTCAGGATTCCTAGAGGTAAGAAATTCTTTAATGGCTGGCTCCTTTACCTCTCTGATATTTCAGCATTTACCCCATATCTGACTCCATGTTTTTACTAAGATCAATTAGAATTCTCACTACACAGGTACATGTAGATTTTGATTGTATGTATAACATGCAAAAAAAATTGTTAATTGTTTATGTTTAAAGTAAGGCTCCCAGTTAAAAAATATTGATATTTAGCTTTTGGAGATTCAAAATTTGCATAAGGAATTCATTCTTGTGAACCTAGAGTAAATCTCAGAAGCATCCATCAGCCCCGCTGCAGCCACAATGCTGGTCATCATGGTACCCCAGGCTCTTTCAGAGGTGGGAGAGGTCCTCAGTCACCTCCAATGTAACTACTAGCATCAAGGCTAAGGCCCAGCAGCCATCATGGCTTTTGCCAATGACCCCCAAGTCCAAAGCCAACATGAAAGTGAAAGGGGAGGTAGTCTCAGTGATTTGCTATGAGGTGGATCACAAAAATGATTATTGTAAGGGATGTTTGCGGAACACTAAACATGGGTCAGTGTACGAAACGAATATTACTCCTTCTATAGGAATCATACCAAAAAGGATGTGTTTTTAGTGCAAACTGCCACAGAGAAGCATGTGCCCCACACATACCTGCACAGCACAGGAGATGGACTGAGGAGTTAAAGGTTTTGAGGACTAAGACTGATTACACCAGAGAGTACAGAATGCAATAGGGGAAATTTCAGTCCAAAGGATTATATATAAAGTAGGCTATAACCAGTATAGAAGTTATTCGTGTCATTTGGGTCCTCCACAAAGTTCCTAGATTATTTACCTCAATGTGGTAGGCAGGGAGAAGAGCAAGGGATGAGATAAAGCTCTCCAAGGCCAAGCCCTGAGATAGCAACTTTACAGAATGAGAGTTCCCACCTTACAGCTGATTGCCTCACTCATGCAAAGTCAGCCATGCTGTGATAATACAGGAGAAACAAACAAGGTAATGGGGGCTACCATCAAGTAGGATACAAGAGAACACACTTGACCACCAAGCTGCAGTGTATGTGGTGGTGACCATGATTCCACACGGATCTTCTCACCAAAACAGCATGGAGAAAAGAAATAAACCCAAAGAGATGAGACCCCAGGTC
Organism: Onychomys torridus; assembly: GCF_903995425.1. Taxonomy (NCBI): domain Eukaryota; kingdom Metazoa; phylum Chordata; class Mammalia; order Rodentia; family Cricetidae; genus Onychomys; species Onychomys torridus. Next base: position 47,097,319 of record NC_050460.1, read on the forward strand.
AACTTCCACCTCAACTTTGGGACTTTGTCAGTGTCTATTACTGGCACAAATAACTAGACAAACCTAAATCCCAAGATGGCAAAGAGTCAAATGCAAAGAATTCTTCACTGTCCTGTGCTGAGTAGAGCAGAACAGAATGACGTTAATTACCATCTCTTCTTAGGATGGTTTAATAATTCAATAGCAGAAGCACGTTGGAATGTTCATACAACAATAAGAAAAAAAATAAAAGATTCAAGTTGAAGACTTAGGTGTTTTTGGTTTTGTTTATTTATTGCATATTGGATGGAAAAGGAGAAATTTTTTACTTATGTGACAATGTTTTTATTATTTCTACCTGAACTTTCTATTTTTTAGCTAGACTTAGTTAGTATACACTTCTAATACTAGCTATTTGGAAGGGTGAGACTAAGGGTCACAAGTTCAAGCAAACCTGAGCTACACAATAAATCTAAAAGCACCTTGGGAAATTTAGTGAGATCATATTTTCAAACAGAAGTATAAAGAGGGCTAAGTGTTAGAGCTCATGCACAGAGAGAGAGAGAGGGAGAGAGGGAGAGAGGGAGAATTTCTACTTTAGGTAATATAGAAACTTTATTTCATTAAATATTTATTTCATGGCAAATCATTTCTCACCTATTACCACTGAGGTTCTTGGGAACTTCATTTTAAATTTGCCATAGAAGTTTACAACTTGATCTCCTTTTAAAAGAAGAAAAATCAGCAAACCACATGTACCTCTGAGTAGATCTCCCTGATAATAAAAAAGCAATGTATGCATGGATTTTGATTGTCAAGAATCAGCTACAGTTCTCTTTTCAATTATACTTTTAAAAGCTCAGATTGTAGCTCAAATACAGCCACAAAACTAAAGCAAATTAGTGGTATGCATTTGAATTCGGGAATTTCTCCAGCCTAATGCTCACCACTAATTGACTATGAAATTTATTGGAAAGCACAGTTCTTCATGTAATCGTGGCTTTGTCTCCAGTTTTTGCTTTTACATTTTAAATTCCAGAGTGGAATGGACCATCTTACGGCTTTTCGTGAGCAACTCAGCTGGTGTCTGGACTGGCCTCTATGTGAATTATCTTGTCTCATCACAGTGAATAAATCCCTGACAGAACAACTTGAGGGAGGGAGCATTTATGTTGGCTCATAATTCCTGAAGGATTATTTCATGATCATTCGGAGGTATAATTCTGAGATCAATGTGAGGGAAAACATCATGGAGGAGAAGCACGTGATGAAGACATTTCTTCATGAATGAGAAGAAAACAGAGAACACAGGCGAACAGCAACGTAAAATGGAGTCCTGAGGACACACACCTCCTTTCTCCAAAGGCACTACTTATCACCACCTCTCAACAATGTCATTATATTATGGCATATCACTTAATTTTTCTAAATTGATGCTGAAGTGTTTGACTAACACGGAAGAGTTTGATTAATAGTATTCTTTATGTCTGAGTCGTGGGCTCTGCATTACATAATTGTAGATAAGGGGCTCTCACCATTTCTTCTCCTTTTTCAGTCCTTCCTCTGTTGACCCACTTTGGCTCTGTTCTGGGAATATTCATTGTGTAATTTCAGGTACTTTATGATTGAGGTCTGATTATGTACTAATACACACACACACACATACACATGCGCGCACACACACACACACACACACACACACACACACACATATATAAAATTCTTCATCCCTTTAATCCTGTGACTATATACCTAATTACTATTTGCAACGATTCTCCTGTATTATTTCACACAACCACTTCTCATCAAGATTCATGGGGATCCAATCTTAGAAGCAATACTTATTCCTCTCAGAGGCTACATGGACTATTATTACATCTACTCTGTGTTCTAGGGACACTTCTACTAAACATTTTCTGCATGGAACCACCGTAACCTCCTTTTACCTATTAGCCTATTGCCAAACTGCAGTTTCTCTAGAAGTTGGCCTAAGTCAACAGTGTGTTTCTAATATCAACATGAGATCTAAATATCAGATTTTCTTTCATTATTTACGTGTTTTATTTGTTAAGAATACTGTCCCCTGATATACAGCAAGTACTTGGAACATATGTATGTTACACTAGGTTTGGGCAGCTAGTTTTCAGCATGGACATGACTTATGTGTCAGATTGGAAACTAGGCTGTATAATTTTCCAAGCCCAATACATTCCTCACGCACTGCAGACCTAAGATTTTTATACTTTGAAATAAAATAAAATTGCATGAGAAGGAAAAGTTAACTTCTTTGGCATATTGGCCAATATTTCTAATTAATCATTTTGCCAGCACTAAATGTACTGCTTAATTGCTCAGAAGTCAAATTACATTAACACTACCAAAAGCTATCAAAAATTGGCACAAATACCATTAACAGATGAAGTATCATTTAAATTAAATGCTTCATTTATTTCATTATTTTAGAGTTATCAGATGAATTTAGAGTAAATGAACACACAACTTATATCAATTTAATTTTGGCAAGCATTCGAATCTTTAAGGGACAGGATCTTTGTGTGCTCTTAAATAATGAAATGTGATCTCTTTTTTAATCTTAATTGATGTCTTTTGTGATGAAGTATAATATTTGAATTCACTGCGGAGTGATAGATGTAAGAAAAGTGATATGGACAAATTTCAAGACTGAGGAAATAAATAGAAACTCAAAGTCAATGACAAGGATTTAAAACTCATGCTTAGAGTTCTTCAGAAGTCTACAAATCAGTTATCTACAGGGAAAAAAAAACACATTATGTGGGGAAATCTTATGCAAAAATCTGTGTGGATTTAATTTGTGTAGACTTCATAGTTCTTATCTGTTCCAGAGAAAAACAAAAGTAAGTTCATAAATTATGTGAGTTTCCCAAAGTAATTACAGTAAACGTCAGGAGTTCATCTTCTCTTTTGTGGTTGTGATTTAAGACAGTATATAATTTTAGGAGTTTTTTTTTTATTCACACTGATTTATTTCTGAAAATATACGATTGAACAGACACACAAAATAGAGCAGACCCTGTGGGTTGTGTCCATGCAGGTTTTGTGTCTGTGAGTGTGCTTGTATAGGGAAGGTGGTCCTGAGTGAAGCAACTATCCCACAAGCATGTCCAAGTGGAGGTAGACACCCATCATACACGGGGGCATTCGTTGATTAGAGTGTCCTGTTTTTAAATGAGAGTGGCTTCTTGATTTCTTCTCTCTTAGTATCATACTGTGATGACTATTAATCAATTACTGGATGTCTAACAGAAAGAAGATATCCATGTTAAGAATGGAGAGGAGAGGAATGGATTACCAGAGACAGGTCTATACTGTAAAGTTATCTCTAATGACAAATAGCTTCTTAAACTACAGGGCCACTGTTTGTGTCTCTTTTAAGAGCAATGGGATAATTGTGGTTTAAAATAAAAACTTACGAAACTTGAGATGTTTTCTCTTTGTAGAGTGATGGTTCATGAACTGAACCATTCATGGCTGAGCCTTGAAGAATTCCTCACAACAAGGGTAGGCACATCCAAACCATACAGTAAAGACATCATACGGTCTCCATGTTGATTACCTGTTGACTTTCAAATTTTTCTCAGACAGCGGAACAGACCGTTTCAATCCAGAAACATCTGAGCCATAGATGTATGTGGATGGTCACAGGCACTGTGATTTATGCCTGAAGTGCTCCTCAAAGTCTGTGGTGGCCTTAATGAGAATGGCCTCTATAAGCTCCCACATTTTAATGCCAGGTCCCTAGTTTGTGGAACTGTTTAGGAAAGTTTGGAAGGTGAGACCTTGTTGGAAGATCTATGTCACTGGGGCAGGCTTTGAGGTTTGAAAAGCCCATGAGCTCCCCAGTTACCTCTCTTTGTGCCTTCTCTTGTGGATCAGGTGTAATCTCCCAGCCACTGCTTCTGAGCCACGCCTACCTGCCTTCTGCCATGCCCCCTGCCAGGACAGTCATGGGTTCTAGTGTTCTGGAACTGTGAGAGCCAATAATCTTTTTCTATAAGCTGCCTTTGTCTTGGTGTTTTTTGTTTTTTTGTTTTTGTTTTTCTCAGCACTAGAAAAATAACTAAGATGAGGTCCCAGTCCTTTCCACATGTGCAAACTCTATATTTAGACATTTTGCTTTGTTTTGTTTTTTGAGACAGGGTTTCTCTGTGTAGCTTTGCACCTTTCCTGGATCTCATTCTGTAGACCAGGCTGGCCTTGAACTCACAGAGATCCGCCTGGCTCTGCCTCCTGAGTGCTGGGATTAAAGGCGTGTGCCACCACCAACTGACATATATAGACATTTTTACAATAAGATTTTATCCATGTATAGTTAAATATCTATAATTACCCTTGATAAATTAAGTTCTCTAGACTCCAATAGTTGATCATTTTCATGTACAAACATACATTCAATCAATTTTGATATTATAAAGAATGTGTTTTCTCTCTTTTATTGCAAGAAAGATGTATTCTCCCCTGCTCAATTAATAAAAGTGAGTTCTATTTCAAGGAACCAAATTGGACCATGAGGATTTAATAAATTATAAACCCTTCAGTCATTAAAAGATGGCACTTTTAGGCATAATGGAATTAGACTAATTGGCTTAGAGCTTCTCTCTGTGGAAATGAGATAAACTTCCTTTCAGGCAAGGCATGAATTACTCAATGGTTCTAACTTAGAAACATGTTATAGAACTAACAACCCTTTCTAAGGCCCCATACAATGTTTTTGATTCCTGAAGAACATCAGGGCTCACTAGAACTGATCATACAGGTGTATGTGTGCAAATTGACTTGCAATCTGATAGGTTACATATATTTGAACAATTTGTCGTTTATTTCCCTTTCCTTTCTCTCTTTTTTCTTTTGGTGTCAGGTCTTGACAAGTAGACAAATCCTCTTTTCTCAGCCTTTACAGTCCTTGTGTTATAACTTAACTGGACCCAGCTAAGTTTTTTTTAGATAGTGAAAATAAAGTCAATGTTATTGATGAAGTATGTCCTTCAGAATTATTCAAAATTGTTAATATTAGTGCCATAAAGAAGTAACAAAAAGAAATAATAATAACTACATTGATTACAGATTGGTTCAGACAATGAGACAGTGGTAGTGGTTTTCAGTCATGCTGACTTTCAAATAGTTCGCAAAAAAAAAAAAAAAAAAAAATACAAGTATCAATTTATACCAGGCTCCTCACAAGCTTTGAGCTAAGTCTTTGGTTACCATTGAAAATTTCAACAGTCTACAACAGTATTCTGACTTTTTTGCTGGCCTGTTTTCTGTATATCATCTTTTGCCTCTGAATTTAACCTTAAGGTTTCAGAGGCCTCTTACCTTGAGGTCAAAGAGAAGATGCCTGTGAGTGGCATGGCCCTGGGAAGACTTATCCATAAAGAGAAAAGAGCTTCAGAGAAGCTCAAATGTAGGGTGAATAAAAGACCTGAGCAGACAGTAGTTTGCCAAACCTCCCCATGCTACTGTCTGAGGAACCTCCATTGCACGCCTTCTAGCTTCCTGAGTTTTTCTTTCATATAAAATCTGGATCTGGGGCTGGTGGCTAGATCTCCATCCCCTACTGATTTCTGGCCACAGAATGGAAGATGAGTGAGACATCAGACGATCAGGCTCCTCTAGTATAATGAGGGAATGTTGATCTTTGAGAGCAGTGAGTTTGTCAGTTGTGACGTTTGAGATTTCAGAGTCAGAATTCCAGATAATACACATTAACCACCAAACAAGACTATTGAACAAAAGTTATCTTGGGACAAAAATCTAATTATCAGATGTTTGTTGTTTTATTCAAGAAAACAAAAACAAAAACAAAACCCAAAATAACAACAACAAAAAACCATTGAGTTTCTCTGAGGCAGAATAAACAAACATTCTTCTGGAGTGAAGTGTGGCCTCTGGTGCAAAGAGAATTCACATGAGTGAAACAGGAAGGTTTCCTTTCCCTTCACAAGCAAACAGGATGGCTCATGGTTACACAGAGAAATCTAGCAAGGGTGCTTGAAGTGCCATCTCTAAATCACGAAATACAAGTCAAATACTAAGGATTGTTTTTTTTAAGCACACAGAGAACCTTAGAAGTGGGTGGCATGATACAGGACTTTGATGAATTTTAGCAGTGCATCTCTTCCATAAATGCTTATAGAACATGCACTCTGAAGTCAGCATATAACCTCAGGGTCATTCTTCCAGAGCTGGCTGTTTGACTTTCTTATACAGGGTCTCTCCTTTGGCCCAGAGTTTGGAGATTAGGCAAAACTGGCTGGACAGCAAGCAGGGTAATCCTCCTGCCTCCACTGTTCTCGTGGTGCTGGGATTGCAAACATACATTGCCATGCCTGGTCTTTCTACACGAGTTCTGGAGATTTAACTCAGGTCCTTCCATTACACAACAACCACTTTACCAACTGAACCATCATTCCAAGCCCCAGATATGTCATTTTTTTTTTAAATACCGAGATTCAAACACTGAATCTGAACCGTATTCCGTACATTTTAAAGCACTATAACAGTAATGAGATTAAAATTTCAGTGTGTCAATTTTCAACTATTTTCATTAGTTCAACTTGGATCGACTTCAATGTACCAATATATTTTAAAATATAATGCTGTATACCAAAAACTAATGCAATTTTATTTGACTATATACAATTTAAAAGTAAGCAAATTCCTTCTTTGGAAATTTCTGTAGAGAAAATAGAAATCTCTCTCTTTTTCATAACCCAATGATTCCTATTAGTGTTTCCCTTATGCACATGGTTGTGGAGCTATCAATGGGGAGGGAAATGGGTTGGTGAGGCCTAGGGGAGAGGCAGGGGCTGGAAGAGGAAGGTGGATATGATCAAGATGCACAGCATACATCTATGAAATTTTGAAAGAACAAAAATATATTACTAAGCAATTAAAAATATAAAAAAATGTACCACTCTAAAGTGATAATAACAAGTGTAAAATATGGCATTTAGCTTATAATTGTTTGAGAAAAATACAATGACTAAGATGCAAAAATAAAATCTTTAGATGGGTATTAGACATTATTTTGGAGGGTGGATCATGGTTGATTTTTTTTTTTTGTCATTGTCTTCATCCGCTTACTCTAATTCCTATGCCACCCCCCAAACAAACAAACAAACAAACAAACAAAAAACAAGTATAATTTTGAGAAACCAAAAATGAAATAGGAAATCCTAAAGTTTACATTTGACTTAATTAGTATTTCATTTAAATTAGCATCGGGACCAGCTTTGATCTGAGTGCCGGACAACATGTCTATTTCAAAAGTTATATGTTTAGAGGCTGGAGTGATGGCTCACTTGGCTTAGTGTGTGTTATGTGAGCATGGAGACCCAACTTAAAGCTCCAAACTCATGTAAGATAGCGAGGGACGGTGTTGTACGCTTGGAAACGAGGCATCCTTGGGGAGATGAAAGCAGGTGGGTTCCTGGACATTTTAACCTACTCACCAAGTTCTAGGCCAAATGAGAGTCACTGTCTGTTCTGGAGGAATGACATTAGAGGTTTTCCATTGGCCTTGAGATGTATAAGTACCCACATACTCATATGAATCCACATATAACACCCATTTCATCTACACCCCCCCCCCACAGTGATATGTCCTAAAAACCAAATTGGTGTGTAAGAGCCCATTGACTTGGGAAACAAAGGCATGGAATATTATTGGGGAATTAAATAAAGAATATAAACATGCTTTTAACATCTAAGTTTGAAACTTGTCAAGGAGGAGGAGGTTCACATATGCTTTGGATTTCCTGAAAAAAATTAAAGAAATTAAAGCATAATATTTTATCCAATAAGAATTTCTTGAATGTAATCCAATAATTAGATGCACTAAGAATCCATTGCACTATTATATCTTAGACTTCTCATGAGTTAAACCAAAGCAACAAAGTTACTTGATGAGATAAGAACATCCGAATGGAAGCTCTGTTAACCTCAAACCTGTATGCTCTGTAGGTTCGATTCCTATCCTAACACAACTTGTGCTTCATGTATGTTTCTTGTGCCATAAATCACATATGTTACATAATCACCTCTAGAAACGTTAGTGTACATATATACTATTTGAATATTTAAAGACAATTACACTTCAAATTAGCTTAAGAGCTATCTATCTTTCAGTAATCATACTTAAATCAGATTGCTAAATACTAGTGTCTAAAAATGTGCTTGGCATCTAGTTCAGAGTTATGTTTCCTTTGCTTGAATTTAAGCATTTACATATTTTTTACACATGTTTAATAAAAGCCAAAGGAGAAAACAAAAATGGGGATGTGCAACTAGAATATAAATTATTTCCACTGGAGTCTGTAAATTCAGCAACAATACAGAAATATTATGATACATTACTACTGCTAATGTAAATGTTAAGGAGATGGAAATTTATGTGTTAGGAAGCGTCCTCAACTGTATTGTGAAGTGGTACACTTTAATGGCTTTGAAGGCACTGTTAGAATGGATTCAAAAATATGTACTCTAAGGTGTTCATAAACATGTATTTATGTTACTGAAGCCATTATGACTTGTCAGCTTATGCATGCACTAAAGAAAAAAGAAACATTAAAACAATTTCACTAAAGGATCTGGAAGAAGTTACAAGTGTCTAACCAATTATACATTCAAGGAGGTTAAATCTGACAATTTAAATATCCTTGCGAAATTCTCTGTAGTACTCTTAAATACAATTTTAATTTAAGACTAGTGATACAGTATATTTTTTCAAATAAGAAATACAGGATTTTCAGAACAAAAAGTCATATTCATGCATCAAGATAGTTTGGGAGAAAAAGAAATGAAAATGTGAGAGTGAGGGGATTTTGCCCTTGGATGGTAGAATTATCACTTGTTATAGTCTTATTATTTGATGTTATTTGTTTCTCTAGCATGTGTATGTGTTTTATGTGCATGAGTACATGCTTATGGAGGCCAGAGGAAAACATCCACATTATATGTCCTTTGTTATCATTCCCCACCTTATTCCCTTGAAACATAGGCTCTCCCTGAACCTGGAGCTTAGTGTTTAAGTTAGGATGGCTGGTAAGCAAGCTTCCAGGATCCACCTGTCTCCACTGCCACAATGCTGGGGTGACAGACATATGAATTCATGAAGTACCTTTATGTGGATTCTGGGAATAAGAACCCCAAGTTTGCTGGGCGCTGGTGGCGCACACCTTTAATCCCAGCACTCGGGAGGCAAAGCCAGGAGGATCTCTGTGAGTTCGCGGTCAGCCTGGGCTACCAAGTGAGTTCCAGGAAAGGCACAAAGCTACACAGAGAAACGCTGTTTCGAAAAACAAACAAAACAAAACAAAACAAAACAAAAAAACAAACAAACAAACAAAAAAACCCAGAACCCCAAGTTCCATGTATGTACAGCAAGTTTCTTACTCACTGGGTCATCTCTGCAGCTCACAATAACATTTTTTTAAATTCTAGATCAAGGGAAGAGATGAATCTCATGCAAGAAACACTAACATGGAACAAAACTGCAAGGAATATAACTAATCTTTCATTTTCAAATGAGCAAAAATCCCTGAACACTACCACTGTGGACACTGTTAAGACTCACAAAGCCGATTTCAACGTTTTCAGTAAATATCAGTGTTCAGTGTAAAGTGGTTTTAGGCACTGAGTTGGAATATGGAAATGATCTTGTCAGTTGGTGGCTTAAGAATTAACAGGCTTAATTATTTAATGACTCCAACATGGCTACAGTCAATAATCAGTTGTTAAATACTGTCCATTTCTCTCCCCTCCTTCATAAGCAGAACCTCTCATAAACAACTGGAAAGGATTTCAACAAGCAGGTTAGAAGAGATTTTCTCCTTTCCAGTCAGTGATGGCTCGTAGGCAAAAGAGGATTTTAAAATGTTTATAGCTTTGCAGGCATAGAAACAACTAACATGATAATCTAGACAATTTCAATTGTCTCATGAGAATTTGATAATCATATTTATCTCCTAATATTCATCTACTATAATTCTGCTTGCTACAATAAAATGCTATGATGAATAGATCTCAGAAAAAAATTTATTTTTGAAATGTTCTGTATCAATTGTGATGGTTAGTTACATTTTTTTTCTTTTTTGTTGAGCTTCTAGAAGCTTGACTTATCTGGGAAGAGGGACCTCAGTTGAGAAAATGTCTCTATCCATTTGGCCTATAGGTAAATTAGTATGGCATTTTTTAAATTAATGATTAATGTAGAAGGGCTCCTGCCCCCTGTGGGTGGTACCAAACCTGGGCAGGTGCTCTGGTGTTGTACAAGATAGCAGGCTGAGCAAGCCATGGGTAGCAAGTCAGTAAGCACTGTTCCTCTACACCTGTGGCTCTCATCCTTCCTAATGCTGTGACCATTTAATACAGTTCCTCATGTTGTGGTGACCATCAGTTATAAAACTATTTTCATGGCTACTTCATAACTGAAATTGTGTGAATGTTATGAGTCATAATGTAAATATCTGATATGCAGGATGGTCTTAGGTGGCCTCTATGAAAGAGTTGCTCATCCCCCAAAAGGGTCGCGACCCACATGTTGAGAACCATTGCTCTAAGGCCCTGCTTCAGTTCCTGCCTCAGCTTCTCATAATGAAGAGCAATAAGCTATCTCTGAAATGAACCCTCCCCTCCCTAAGTTGCTTTCGGTCATGGTGTCCAATCACAGCAATAGGAAGCAAAGTAAGACACCAATAAATAATGTCTCCATTTTTTCAAATAGAATGTCATTGGCTTTTATTAATTTTCTTATCTTGATTACTGATTATTGCATGAGACATATATCCTCATCAAGTTAGCATAGAATTTAAACTTTTTAGAGACATTGGCATTTTTTTCTTTTCTTGGTTTTTTGAGACAGGGTTTCTCTGTGTAGCTTTGCACCTTTCCTGGAACTCCCTTTGGAGACCAGGCTGGCCTCGAACTCACAGAGATCCACCTGCCTCTGCCTCCCAAGTGCAGGGATTAAAGGCATGCACCACCACTGCCCTGCTGACATTGGCATTTTTAATCCTGAGTAAGAAAGGATTCAATGGGGAAACTTGTTACTAACCACTCACTGTTCAAGTCACAGACTAAAAAAAGAAAAAGGAACATGGTCTTCATAAAGTAGTTTAACTGATGTTGACTCTGATCCAGTTATTGAAATCCACGAAGAATTTGTTTGTTTTTTCACAATTTTCTTTTCATCTTTACACTTGTGAATTTTAAGTAAATGACCATAATAGACATGTTTATTGATTGCTAATTGTTTGGCAGTTGTTGGATAAATATTTTTCATGAAAATATTATTTTGCTAACAATATAATGTTGGCAGGAAGTTAGAAAGGCCCACAGGGGTCAGACAAACCTAAATATAAAGATGAGAATATTGATAATCCTGTTCAATAAAACAAGCAGGCTGTGGAAATAGGACAGACTGACTCTGGGGCTTGTTGGCTAGCCAGCTTAATTTCTTTAGCAATTCCAGACCATGCAGAGATCCTATATTTAAAGAGAATGGTGACTATGGAAATCAGTGTGGTGAATTCTCAAAATGCTAACAATGAGTCTGTCACATGACCCAGTTATACCACTCCTTGTCATTGGCCTGAATGTCTTGACAGGATACTCCATACAGGATCAACTGTGTTCATTGTTGCTCTATTCACAAGGAGGAAAGGGGAACAACCTAAATGCCCTACAGCTGATGAATAAATAATGAAACTGTGGTACACATACACATGTATGAATACTATGTGGAGGTAAAGACAAATGAAGTCATAGACTTTGCAGAGAAATGGGTGGAACTAGAGAAGATAATATTGAGTGAAGTAATCCAGATCCAGAAAGACAAATGGCTCACATTCTCTCTTATTGGAGGTGTTTAGCTCCAACCCTTTATATGTGAGTGCGCAGCTTGTAGTGACCTCAGAAACCAGGAGAGTAAAATGGGAGCACTGTCAAGATAGCAAATTGGGGAGCAATAGCGAGGGGAGTAACGGGATCCAAATGATCTGATCAGGAAAATGGTAAAAGATGTGTCCACTCAAAAACATCTGCCATTCAGAATGGGATAGTGTGAATGTACACCTTTACCAACTTATAGTACTGTGAAATTATGCATGCAAAATGTGCATTTACTTTAAATATATTATGAGTTCTGAGACACCAGAAATTACAATCTAGTTATCTTAATGTCTCACACAGATCCTACTCAGTGAGCATTTACCAAATGGGTACGGCATTCTCTCCTCCACAAATGTGAAATACTTAGTTTAGTTTAGAGCTCAATAAAACGCAAGTGGCTTTCCCAGGATACCACCAAGTAATAAAAACTATGCATTTACTAAAGTATTATACATCACCCTCTAATGAAATAGTAAAGTAGAAAAATAATATTACATTACACAATGAACTTAATATCAATTATGTACTGCAAAAGTACAAAACAGATTCATAAAATTTAAAAGTACATTGGCAATATCAACAGTATAGAAATACTGTTCCTGCAGCATATCCAATATAGATAGTAGACAACCTTGTTTATTATCTTCTGAAATAATAGGTGTGGGTGTATGTGTGTGCATATTTCATTAAGAAAAAAATTTTCATAACTAGGATTCAGCTGCATGGCAGCACTAATGATTGGCATTAAGATGTTTTGGGTTCAACTCCTAGCAGAGAGAATTTTTTATTATTTAATAATAAATTATTTGAAGAATAACTATTGGTTGGAGAGATGGCATATGTCCAGATTATAAGCCCTTCAATTCCAAATGCTGTCATAACATTTATGTGTTGTAAAGGGTCTTTTTGAGTATAAGGAACAGAAATTTCAGAAAAAAATAACTGCAAATTTTAAGTAAGTACGTCTATGTCTGTATTTAGAAATAAAGTCCATTTGAAGACAGACATGGTAGATTCTACTTTATTTCTAATAAGGATGAAGAAGAGATCAGAAATAATAGAAATGTCCTCAAATGCCTACATGCCACCTGCTCTCTAAAGAACCACGTGTATTTATTTACTACTTGTGAAATGATTTCTGACATCTGTAGCAATCTTGCTGTTCACAAGTTGTTTTTGATAAAACACTTACACTTTGAGAAACAATTTTTACACTGGAAAACCTCCCACTATTATCTGTTGAAAGTTTTAAAAAAGAATGGGGTTGGGGATTTAGCTCAGTGGTAGAGCGCTTGTCTAGTAAGCAAAAGGCCCTGGGTTCAATCCTCAGCCCCCCCCCCCCACAAAAAAAAGAATGGAAGTCCATAATGTAGTATTTGTTTGTGGCTTCTTTTCACAAGGTCTACAAAGCAAAGGCACACATTGAAGGCATAAAACCAGAGGCAGGGAGAAGGAACATCCATTTTATCTCTGATCATGTTTGTTGATGCTGCTGGTTCTGAAGGTGACACTGTGGCGGTATTGTGTTCCCCAAAATATTGTGCACCCTAATAAATTTATCTGGGGTCAGAGAATAGAACAGCTACTAGATACAGAGGCTAGAAAATGGAGGCACTCACACCTTTAATCCTAGCATTCCAGAGGCAGGGATCCACCTGGATCTCTGAGTTCAAGGCCACATTAGAAACAGCCAGGCTTGGTGACACACACCTTTAATCCCAAGAAGTGAACCTTTAATCCCAGGGAGTGATGTCAGAAAGGAGAAAGACAAATAAGGTGTGAAGACTGGAAACAAGAAGCATTTGGCTGGTTAAGCTTTTGACTGGTTAAGCTTTCAGGCTTTCAAGCAGCAGTTCAGCTGAAAGCCACTGGGGTGAGGACTAAGAAGCATCCAGTCTGAGGAAACAGGATCAGCTGAGAAGTTGGCCAGGTGAGGTAGCTGTGGCTTGTTCTGCTTCTCTGATCTTCCAGCATTCACCCCAATAACCAGACCCTGAGTTTGTTTTTATTAATAAGACCTGTTAAGATTCCTGCTACATGACACATCACTGCACACTGACACTTGAGTCATACACAATAGCTCATGTGAGGCGTTCTCTTGTAACTCTTTTTCACATTTACAATGTAAAATTGATTGTGATATCTACCCAACAATCTGGACTTGGCTTTCAGAAGATACCCGGGACAGAAACAAAAATTTTAAATGTCAAATGCACTGAGTGTGACACTAACTTGTGTCCAGATCATTATTGAATTTGTGGTATTGATAGTAGCAAAGAAGATCACGAGTGTTCATTGCAGCTTCACACCTGGGAATCACTGAGTCATTCTTCAGAGCTGCTTTATTTTAATATAACAAAAATTCAAATTAAAAGGTAATTAAATTTACTTTGGAACTCTGAGTTAGTTGGCATTCTGGTTTTAAAAACTAAGGGAAAAATGTGGGCATAAATATTTTGCCAAGATCATAAAGCATGAACTATCTCTGAGCATATGGCCATTCTTTCAAATTATGGTGAAATTGTCTATGAAAATAAATATCCTGTATTAAAAAAACAGATACAGTGCTTATAAAAATATGCTGTACAATAATTTCTCATATGGAATTAGCATTTATCTAGTATTTATTTTGTATATAATATTCGTCACTCATTAGGTAGGATTATGTATGTAATCATATTGACAGATCAACATTTCATTTATCTATCTATCTATCTATTTATTTATTTATTAGTTTTTAGAGACAAAGTCTCATATATTACAAGCTCTCCTTAAACTAGTCCAGGATGACCTTGACATGATCTCATGATCTTCCTGTCTCCTCTCCCCAAGAGCTGAGATTATATAAAATGAAGAAATGACACCCAATTCACTGTTGTAAACCAGATGACTTAATTAAGACACAGTCTTGATTCCACTGAAAACTCTGATTTTTGGATAAACATAGGCTCTACTTATAGAAGAAAAGCTCTTTTCCATACCCAGAGAGGGGATAGATGAGCAGATTATTTTAGTATACAATGTTGTTGCACACTTTGAGGAAGGATGAAGACTCAGATAATTTAGCATCCCTTAACTAGCTAGAATGTTCCAGTATAAGTTTTAAAGTAATCATTGTGAGGCTTAAGCTTGGTGAGTTCATTGACAGATCTGGGGCACTTGAGGGTTCTGACTGCAGGCCATATAAGGGAAAACAGCATACACTACACTACAGTCATTAGAAAATTTTGGGGAGGGGAGGGGCCTTCTGGTCTTTGTTTTTTTGTTTTGTTTTGTTTTGTTTTCAAGACAGAGTTTCTCTGTGCATAGCCTTGGCTGTTCCATAACTTGCTCTGTAGACCGGGATGGTCTTGAACTCACAGAGATCCAGCTGCCTCTGTCTCTTAAGTACTGGGATTAAAGGCGTGTGCCACCACCTCCTGGCTCACCTTTGCTGTTTTTAATTGGTGTTTGAATTACCAAAGGTACAAATTTCTTTGATTCCATCCTAATGGAATGACAGCAAATATTTTAAACTTCATCCAACATTTCAAGAATCCCACTGCCATTAAACTGCAAACTGGGTTGGAAACTATAATGGAATATGAAATTCAAATATTCAAATTTAAATAATCATTATATAAAATTTGTGTATTCTTTATCAAGCATCCTGCAAACTGGACATCTGTTTTATGATTTGAATACAGATATATTTCCTTTATTACAGCTGTAGGAATTTTCTTCTTTCTTGGCCTGTGTGTTTTATAAGGACAAAGGTGGATTTATGCCCCTGAAAGAAAACTAAACTCCCCAGAATAGCTCAAAGTGTAGTCATCTTTGTCATCCATAAGCTACCCATGATGTAGTAAACACTACCTCCCCCTCCCCCTTCTCAGGAAAGCATCTCCAATGAAATTCAACAGAGGACAATGTAAAAAGAATTCAAGATGAGACTAGAGAGATGGCTCACATTTGCTGTTTTTGTAGAGGACCTAGGTTCAGTTCCCAGCATCCATATGATAGCTAACAAGCTTCTGTAACTCCAATTTTTTTGTAATCTGATGCTATCTTCTGTCTCTGTGGGCACTGGGCATATGTGTTGTATATACATAATCAAAGGCAAATACTCATACATGTGAAATGTAAGGAAAAATACATGAAAGTAGGAGGTGGTCTTATTGGGAAAAGGGGTCCCAGTTGGAAAAGTAAATGAGAGTTAAGTAACAGTAACTAAAAATTCATTATTTAAAGATATAAAACTGTCAAATAATAAAAAAAACAAATTTATTTTTTAAATAAATATTATATAAAACATCTTATTGGTCCAAACGTAGAACCATGAGATGATTAAAAGTTCATCCTGGCAGTTGTTCTTCTTATTGTTAACTTATTTTATTTTCAGTCAGAAATTTAATACATTCTACTGATAACTACTTCCCTACCCAATGCCATGTCTGTCCACATTAACTAACCATCTCCACAGACTTTTATTGTATTGCTTAAGAAACTGAACCTTTAAAGAATATTCTTCTCTTTCAGATAATATTTTCTATAAGATACATGCATTATTAGTAAAGAGCATTGCTTATACATGTGATGAGAAAAATAAATTGAACATGGGATTGCCTCAATTACATTGTCATTTTCATGAACCAAAATAGCCACTGTTCATTATATATTATACACTTATATTATATATTATATAAATAAGGTTGCTTTGTATGTTATTCCGTTGGTATTTAAAACATTGTCTTTAAGGAAAGAATACACAGAGAGCTTAAGGGTATCTGTGTTTCTGCTATAAAACTTTAGACTGCATGTTCTTAAAGTTATGATGTACAGATTATAATTCTTGGCTAGTGTACTTAAAGTAAAGTTTGGACTAGTTTCCTCAAAGTAAACATTTTAAAGACTTTACTAATTTTTTGTATATCCTGATGCATTAAAACCTTCTTACTTTCTTACATGTCTTTTCCACCTTTCAGCTCCAAGAGTTACCAAATGTTAAAGCATTGTCAAGTTATGCCATTTACATTAGCTAATTCTCTTTTATATTTTATATATGATGATTAAAAGTAGAATCAAAAAGCATTTATATTAATAATTAGCAAACTATTCATTCACTTTATAATCAAATAGCATAATTGAGTATATAGAAATTAATCCAAAAAATGAACATGTGTTATTCCAAGAATAGTGTTGCACAAAACAAAAGTTTCTTGTTGTTACCTTTGCCTTCTAAATGAGTTGTGCAAATCATGTACAGAGGACCCTCTTGAAAAAAAAAAAATTCCAACAACTGGATAAAATGAATGAAAAGATTTCCAAGACGCTGGTTATCAGCAAATGAAGGGCAATAAATTTTGTGAGCAAGCAAACCAATGAGCTTGGCTTTATGGTTCCTTCTACTTACTGCCTTTCAAGATATAGAACAAGTAGGGGAGTAAGCCTGGAAGGACCTGGGAAATTCTCTGAATTGAAAAGAGGAAGTTAAGTATCTGGGACAAGAAACAGCTAGAATTCTAGGGACATAGTATCAGAAAGGAGAAGACCATGCAAAAATTCTGTAACTACACAGGGCTTCCCCATTGAGTACTCAGTTGAGACCTAGTGGTGTATTCTTGTAAGGAAACTGCATGTGGCCATGAAAAGAATTCACAAGGAAAGGAAAGGAGAGGCCTGCCTGCTGTTATTAGCTATCCTTGAAATCTTATGAGACATAGCACTAGGTTGAACCTGGAGTGTCTTACTTAAATACTATAGGAGTAGGTAGGTTGGATTAAGTCTTGCGATCAGACTTAAAAATCAAACCTGAAAGGATGAAGGTGATATTTAAAAAAAAAAAAATCTCATACCTAAACCCATGAATACATGTATGCACACAAAAGTACCAAAGGAAATTTTATAATGACTAACATTCAATCAAAACTTACTAAACATGCAAATGCAATCAATTAAATCCCAACTGGAGTTGAAACAGGTGTTGGAAATAACAGAGAAACTATGAAAACTGCCAAGGCTGGAGAAGAGTAGAATTTTGCACAACCTGTAATCTCTCAAGTCAGCCCACAAGTTTCTTCAAAAAGTCTTAAAACTTCTGAGTCAAAGGGCTTTATTACTTCTGGACAAGCAAGCAGCCTGATTTCATTTTCTCAACCTTTTCTTACCTCAAAATTCAAGGGTGGCACAGTGGGGCATAGGTGAAAATCATACCATAATAATTTTTTTTTACCTTAACTGAGAATTTAGCTTAGAGAATTAAGAGCTTATATAATAGATTACAAATAAACTTTTGACCCAAGGTAAAACATTGTATTTACAAGATTGAAAGTAAGCAATGCGCTGTTTACAGCAGAGGATATTTTTGTGATTCTGAAAAGCTCTTTATGGTACAACAATCTCTAGAAAATAGTTTCTGATATCACCTAAAGCTCAATTTATGTTCAAATTTCCTCAGCCTTCCTGCAATGTTTTTCCTACAATATTTTGAAAAATAACTACATTTTTATTTGAGAATACTATCTGTCTATCTGTCCATCCATACATCCATGTTTCTCTTTCTTTCCTTCCTTCCTCTCTCCCTCCCTCCCTCCCTCCCTCCCTCCTTTCTTCCTTTCTTCCCTCCCTCCCTCCCTCCCTCCCTCCCTCCCTCCCTCCCTCCCTCCCTTCTTTCTTTCTTTCTTTCTTTCTTTCTTTCTTTCTTTCTTTCTTTCTTTCTTTCTTTCTTTCTTTCATGTGTGTGTGTGTCCTCATGTGTACGAAAACACCTGTATGGAGGTCAGAAGACAACTTTCAGAAATCGTTTTCTCTTCCTACCATGTGAATCTGAGAATGAAATACAGGTCATTAGGCTAGGCAATCCACTATCTCAGCCAACTCTCTGTGTCATTAATGTTACCTTTTAAATCTTCTTTGTTCTAGAATAGATCTTGCTTTAAGAAATTATGAATGAGGAAAAAAATGATCAACTTGCTTTTAGGTTTTGCTGAAGCATCTTATTGGATACTTTTACATTTTTAACACATAATTTTTTTATATACACAAAGTTGATTCTATGGTCTTAAGTAAATTTAGATTAAAATATCAGTCAAGGAAAATTTAAAGATGAGGTTGAGTAGTTTCAGTTTCAGTTCATCAGTCTGTGCATCTTTTTTGTGGGATTAATTTTGAGGTACAATATTTAATTAAATCAAAACATTACAAAATTTTGATTGATTACATTATAATTTACCACAGTGTGTATTTTCAGTGTCTGTGGTGCATATTTCATTTGGGCTGAAATGTGGTGATATTCAATTTGTGCTTTAATAAATAAAGCTTGTCTGGAGATTAGAGGGAAAAAAAACCAAGCCATTATAAATAATCAAAAAGTCAGGCAATGGCAGCAAACACCCTTAATTCTATCATTTGACAGGCAGGATCTCTGTGTGTTCAATGTCACTGGAAACAGAGCCAGCTGTGGTGGCACATGCCTTAAATTCCAAAACTAGTTAACCATGGAGGTCTTGAGGTCTGTACACACAGATAGGAAGTGATAGAGCCGTGTAGGAGGAAGTGGTGTAGCTAAATGAAGAGAGCAAATCAGATGGCAGAACAACAAGGCATATAGACATGGGTAGACAGGAAGTGACAGAGCTGGACAGGAAGAGGAAGTAATGTAGAAGCTTCAGAATTGGTGAGGTAAGGCTGGCTGATGACTTGCCCTGTTTCCCTGGTATCTCTAAGGCTTTTACCCCTATATTTGGCTCCATTTTATTTATTTATTTATTTATTTTTTATTTAAAAGACCATTTAGAAATTCATCTACAAGTATCTAACTGAATTAAAACATCACAAAATTTTGATTAATTTCATTATAATTTACAACAATGTATATTTTCAATTCAAATTTTGTTTGTCATGACATGGTGTTAGCTTGAATACATTATCTAGTTTATTTTATAATAAAGGAGAAATGTTGATGATTTTTAAAATGCTTTCATTGTGGATTTATTTGATGTGGTTCTCCTGTTGAGAGTGGTTTTTCCTCATCAATGAGAACCCTTTGATTTCTTTGAAGCAAATGTCCTAGGAGAAGGGCTGTGTAAACACTATCATCATTCAAACTAGGGACTGCACTGGAGTAATCATGCTCAAAAAGAGTGTAAGATGTTTGAATCTCCTGGTTGACATGTTTTAAATAATCAGAAAAAAATATAATGAAGCACAACAGTTTAATTTCTTAAACATCAGAACATGAAATTTTCATGACTCCTACCAATTCCTTGATATAAAATTTCCATGGAGATGAAAAACGTTTTCCATTTCTCAGAAATGTAGAAGGATTTCTTCTGGTGGGCAATTATGGATTCATACAGATAACAAGATAATTGAACCAGATAAGGGCAATGAAGAATCTCCATCCTGATAGGAAAGAGGTGCACCTTGGAGAAACCAGAGCTGAGACACTTTAAGAAACTGGAGTCTGTGTCAGAGATGCCAACTAAACTGTACTCAAATACAGAATGGTAGACAGGGCTGTAATCACAGAACTTTGGTGATAGAGACAAGGTGAAGGTCATCCTTAATTATTCAGTAGGTCTGGACCAGCCTGAGCCATATGAAACCCTGTCTTAAAAAACCAAACCAAGTATTTTACTCAAAGATAATCACATGGCAGTAATGATGATAATATAGGCAGTGTTTATTTGAATAAGTACACCATAGAAATTCTGTGATTCATTAAAATATATATGACAAAAACAACATGATGCTTGGAAATTTCTTTAATATAACTCAGTGTTAGTAAAATATGAACACTTTGGTTGAAACAAGATGGTATTGGTACTGGTGAGGTAAAGTGAGCAGTCCATGAGGATTTCTTTCATACACTTCAGTGTTTACCTTTGTGCATTTAAATTATTCATTAGGAAATTTATAATTCATAATATTTTTCAAATGATAGAAAACTATACAAAACATGTCATTTCTAGAGAGGACAATTTATCACCACTCTGTCTTTTGACAGACTCCATTAGTTAAATATACAGCAAGCCTTTTGGAGTCCAAAGCCTTGTCAGTGGGTTTCAAGGGTTTTGCTCTCAGAAAATATAAAGTTTCTTTCAGTGTGTTGGATTTTCCATTGCTATTTTTAGATAAAATTAAAATAATATCTATTGAAGTAATTTGATGGTGGACACGGAAGCAGTAATTCTATGTAACTAATCAGCATCACTAGATGTGGTGATATATTGTGTACCCTAATAAAATTTACCTGAAGATCAGAGAACAGAACAAGCCACTAGATTAAACATAGATGCCAGGCAGTGGTGGCACATACTTTTAATCCTAGCACTTGGGAGGCAGAGATCCATCTGAATCTCTGTGAGTTCAAAGCCACCCTGGATTAGGTGAGATTGACTCAGTCTAGGAGGGAAACAGAGCCAGGCAGTGGTGGCACACATCTTTAATCCCAGAACTGGAGATCTCATGCCTTTGCTTGGGAAGCACAAACGCCTTTTAATCCCAGCACTAAGAAGGAAGTGATGGCTGAGCAGAGAAAGGTATATAAGGCACAAGGAGACAGGAACTGAAGCTTTTCAGGCTGAGAAGTCCTAGAGGTAAGATGTGGCAGTGGCTTGTTCCTTTGTCTCTCTGATCTTTCAATATTTACCCCAAAATCTGGCACCAGGGTTTTTTATTAAAAGACCCATTTTAGAATTCGTATTATTACTATAAAATATGAATTTATTGCTCCCTTAGGTAGTTACTGACCAGACTACATCACAAATAAATAATATTTGAAAGCTATGTGTACATGGGGTAAAGAACTAATTGTATTAGTCTTTATGACTAGGAAGATAATTACAAAATAGAGAACCAGCATATATGAAGATCTACTATTCATGAGTTCAGACACAGATTCTAGGCCAAGCTTAAATATAAGCTATCTAATTAAAGTTTTTATCTTTTTCAGGATATAACACAGAATTTAGGTAGACAAGATCTCTATTTCTGCAGGTGATGGTTGAGTAAGAGATGAGAGTATATGTCACTTTAATAATAAAATAATCAGAACCTCCTCTATTCATTAATATGTATTAAAATAGTTATGATCTACATTGTCAATAAAAAGAACAGATTTTTGAGGGAAAACATTAAAGTATGATACAGTTTTGAGTATTTTGATTCATCTAAGTTTCTATTTTGTTTGAATACTTGGTATTTCTAACAGGCTATTGTGTAGAATCACAGCTCCATTCGAGTACTTGGTAAATTTAAAGAAAGGTTCCTTTGTATGAGTTTAAGAGATACATATTTGCCCCTGAAAACTCAAAAGACATGCCTAAATCTTCAAGAAGATTTAGGAAAAGCTTTTATAAAGCTTCATTTCACCTGGCATTCCTTGGTGTAGAGCAAGGCTTTTAATGTGATACACAATTTGTGTTATCTTTCCTTTGAAGAACACAATTTTATTATGTAAGTATTATATGACATGTACTCTCCTTGGCTTAGAAATTCCAAACAATAATACCCACCCACAACCCAAAAAATCACCACAAACAAAATAAACAAAAAACAAAAAACAAAAACAAACAAATAAGAAACACCAGAGCTATTCTTAGCCTCTACCATAAATGAGCCTTCTATCTCTTCACTTTGAGGTCACACTATCCCTATTTTACTGAGTAAATACAAATATGTGTACATCATCTGGGGTTACTTGTCCAAATATAGATGCCTACCCATGCCACCTCCACTCTTCTTTCTAATATTGAAAAGAATTTTTATTGAGGAAGCTAAGGATAAAATAAAAACCCAATTGTGATTATCTCATTTTATAGCCACTGCCCTTATTGCTGGAAGCCCATCCATACATTCATAATGACCACATTCAACATGCTGACTGGGTATCCAGCATCTTTTCCTTCTGTTTGTTTTCCTTTTCTCAGCATCAGTACCAGTGCCCCTTTGTTTTGGTTCCTCTTTCATTTCTCATTGATAGAAATGATTGGCAGGTATGAGTGTCAATCCCAAATCAATCAGTCCTCCTAAGAGTAGATATTAAATCTCACTAATTACATTTGCATTGTAATGTATTTTGCTAGAATCATGGATGTGTGCTTTCCACATAACGTCCAGACATTCAAGTGAGGAAATCACTGTGGAAAAGACTACAGAGGTGTGTGTGTGACCATTTACATAAGAAAGAAGGTACCCAAGCCTGATGCTGAAAATTTCACATCTATAGTGCTGCTTATCTGGAGGCTGAGTGGCTGAGTAGAAGGGTCCTGGAGGCCAACTATGTGAAACCTACACGAGCTGGGTGATTAGAGTCTCAGAGACTCTCATACCCTCTCTCTTTCTTCTCCATCTCTTTCTCACTCCTCTTTCTCCTTCCTTCTGCCTCCAAATGTGCACATCAAGTTAGAAATGAATATATACTCATGTAACCAATAAGGACTGAATGCAGCCTAATAATGTATGATCACCAAGGAGATTTTTTTTTCTTTCCTCCTTTTCTCCTGGACAACAAGGAGAAACTTTAATACAGTAAAGAGGGCCTACAAAGTGAGAGTACAAAATAATGGCATAGAAAATTTAAAGTCAATATATATTTATCATATGGCAATGCTTATGATAAAGTTGAGTTTATCAAAGTTTTCTGGCAAAGAGTGATGTAGAAGCAGGGGTCAGCAATGTTGAAGTCATGTTCAGGTTAAGGCACAAAGACCTGAATACTCCTCTTTTGCTCCGGTCAATATTATGAGGCTTTGTTTTATTACTACTGATTTATTTTGCATATAACTGTATACATACACACACACACACACACACACACACACACACACACACACACACTATAATGAGAAAGCAAGTATCTTATGAAGTCCAAACTCCCTGAAAACACCAGTTTATACTTTGAAGCATAACTTGAAAGTCAGATTTATCATAATACAGTTACCAAAAAAAATCTTCAGCACTCTTGAAGCATCTACATAGTTTCTGAATGTACTTTCTTCAGAAATTTCTGTTTTTAGTAATTATGACCACAAACCATTGACAGCTGTCAACTGTGTATGAGTGAGTTGGCACGAGTGAGTTGATTTCCTGGGTTGCTACCCTCTCATAGATTATTAATAAGCACTTACAGACAGCACTCCTTCAAATCAGTTTTATACTGTTGTTAGGAAAACCTCCAGTTCACTTCCTTAACACAAAGTCAACAATGCCATTTGGAAGACATTTGCATATGACTTAGTTGATGGCTTTGACAGGCACCAGAGCATGACCTCAGCAGGTTGTGAGGGCTTTACATGAGATTTCTTTTTATCCTTAAAGGCATCACTTCTGAAAAGGTTCCCAGTCAGGGAAGCCTGGAAGCATCTGTTTTGCACCTGTCTTGAGTCTAGGGAAGAGCACATGACAGGGTTGTCAACTTGTCAGTTTTATGAGCACAAAAGAAATTTCGATAGGAATCAAGCTGGGAAATGTCACAATCTACACAAAACAAAACAAAACCAAAAAACAAAAAAGAAACAAACAAACAAACAAACAAACAAACAAAAAACAACACCAAAAACTCTGAACCATATTTTCAAAAGGAAACAATTTTGTATTCTTGTCAAAATGTCATTACATGCACAGTGGCAGAGACAAATTCATGGGAATATTTTCATAAGAGTAATTTACAGTAAATAAGTGCAATTAGAAACAGGAAGGACTTTGATTTTGTTCGGAATGTGGCCCATAGAACTCCAAGTGGCACTGTGGGAGATTAAGAGAAGGAAAGGGTTGACTGACTAGGTCACTCACCACCCGTCAGTATCATGACGGTACCAACAGTTTTCAGTCCTGTGGGGAACCATGGGGTTGGCCTGGCCTCGCTGCCTTGAGTGTCATTTGTCTAGGTTTTTCAGGTTAGAGTCCATGGCTCCTGGGATACTGTCTGCCTTCCTGTTCCTGAGAACCTGACACACTCTCTCATGCAAAGAAGCATTCAGGCCAATTTGTGTTTCTCTGTATGTTCCCTTGGAAGGCAAGGAAGCATGGAGGCTCCAGAGGACAATTGGTCTTGGGCTCTAGTCTTCTGTACCCTGTATATACTGCAAACATCGCTATATTCTGGCAATGGAAACTATATTAATCTGGCATTTGTCATTGTATTCTGTTTCTGATAAAAGCATTAAAAAGTCTGATTGCTCTCAATAAGATTGTCACAGCCTCAGTTGTCCTATGACTCCTCCAACCAGCCTGATTTAATTTGTCTCAGCCATGTCAGGTGACTTAGCCCAGTAAGTAAGCATGGGCTCTTACACAGTCCTACCTGGTCATTCATGAGCTTGAAGTCTTTGATAGTTTCTATTTGTATTTATTCATTTAACTTTTTTATGTGTGCTGTTGTACATGTGTATGTGGCACACTATGCATTTATGTGGTTGTGCACATAGGTGTGTGTGGGTGTGCATATATACATGTGTGAATGTGTGCATGTGGAGGCCAGAAGATGATGTGGGGTTTCTTCTTCTATGCCTCTCCACCTTAGTTTTAGAGACAGCATCTTTCATTGTACTGTCAGTCACTGATTTAGTTAGATTGGCTGTCCAGTGAGCCCCCAAGATCCTACTGTTCAGTCTCTCATGCTAAAGGGTAACAAATAGTGAATACTGCCATGCCAGGCTTTTTACAAGAGTGCTGGGGCTTCAAACTCAAAACCTCGTACTTTTCTGGCAAGCACTTCATGGGCTAAGCTCTTCCACCAACACCACGATAGATTTGTTGTTGTTTGTTGAGATGAAAATCTTGCTATGTAGCCCTAGCTGACCTTGGATTTGCTCTGTAGACCAGGCTGTCCTGGAACTCACAGAGATTCACCTACCTCTGCCTCTTTAGTACCAGGATTAATGGTTTAAGCTATCATGACTGATTGATAGTTTTACATTAGTGCAGAGATCACCTTCAAAAGGAGATAACATACTACCATGGTATGAACTAACAACATTTGTAAACAACCTTTGTGTGCTTCAAGCTATATGGACCTCAGGTCCATCAGGTTTTCTAGTGGTTCACTCTAGATACTCATTGCTTCTAACCCACCCCTAACAAATCCTTTTCGTGTTCAGTTTTCTTTTTTTGTAGAAAAATCCAGAAAGCCTGTAAGTAGCTGAAATCAATTTCCTCTCATTTATTTACCTGAGTCAGTGAGAACAATTAGCGTTTTTATCCAATGGTCTTCATTGATTACTCAGTGGTCCTTATTGGTATGGTTTCCCCACAAAAGGATATTGACAGACTGGGCTGGTGAGATGGCTCAGAGGTTAAGAGCACTGGCTGCTCCTCCTAGAAATCCTGAGTTCAATTCCCAGCAACTACATGGCGGCTCACAAACCTCTGTAAAAAGATCTGGTGCCCTCTTCTGGTGTGCAAGCATACACACAGAACACTGTATATATAATCAATCAATAAATAAATAAAATCTTTAAAAAAGAAAAAAAAAAGAATATTGACAGACTAGTGACAAAATGATATTTTTTAAAGTATCCAAGAAGGAAGCTTTTCAAAGCTGATGTGAGATGACATCACAGATGTGAGATGACTCCACAGATAGAGTCACTTACAGCCTTCTCAGACAACTGGAATCCAATCCCTGGAACTCACATGATGGAACCTATATAGTGTGACACACGCAAGTTATCTTCTGACCTCTATACATATGTCATGATATGCAACCAAGAACCCCTCCCCTCCATATATTGTTTTTGAAGCTTGGTTATTCTTGGGACCAAACCCTGATGTTTTAGGTTGATTGTCCACACACAGGGGACTTTCTGAACATGTGAAAATTCTCAAATGACAACAGAGAAAGTGGACATTAGCTTCCTTTATTATTGCTGCTGTGAGGACCAGCCTCTAGTAGCTCAGAGTTTGAGGGGGAGCCAATGGCGTCAGCAGACTATTACTCAACTTCACTTTTCTATCTGAGAGAGTAAAACTTAACTCTTAGGTCTGGTGAAAAAGGAGAAAACACACACACACACACACACACACACACACACACACACACACACACACACACATTCTTAGGGTCTTTCTGTGTTCTCTCTCATTTTTGTCTCATGTCTTTATTTTACCTTTATAGTTTATATATCCCAACTTAATCTTTCAGGCAATATAAAAATTACAGTGTGGCTACAGTCTATGTTTCAAGTGAATGATTACAATGAATGTAGATAAAAATCATGTTTATCGTTTCCCTTTCATGATTAAACAAAACCATCCCAAGCAATTTGTTATAGATTAACAGAGTATAAGCAAGCAAGGTATTTTTCTCAGCCAATTCTTTAACTGGCAGGTAGCATTTTGTGGTTACAAAGAAAGGATCACTTCATCTCAAAAGGTAATCTGATAAAGAACCTTAGAAGAATCACAAACCTAAACTTTAGTATATGAAAAAAACAATCATCTCTACAATAAATCCTCAGGGTGCATTTATGGGTATTCATCAAAAGTTTTTTTTTTTTTGTATATAAGGAAATCAAGGGCATAAGTGGGTCCAAGGAATTAACCATCACCTTTGATCGTCAACCCATTCTAGCAAGAAAGTATGTCAGCCAGAAATAGCCAGGCTGTCATTGTTCTTGTTCCCTGACCTCAAGGAGTACCTCGTCCAGCTATTAAAAGTATGCCTTTAAATGGTTTTCCAAGACTTTTTACCTCAAAACCATTAACCAAAACATCATAACCTAACCTTAAGTCATTATTTAAAGATTTGTTTTAGCTATGATATACACCAAAAACTCATGAGCACATCTCCCAACATTAAGATTAAAAGAACTTGAGCTAGCTGGGCTTCTGGGACTCAGTTGTCTCTCCTCATCATTAACCTAAGCCACAGTCTATATGGCTCTTCCACAGAAACTAGCTGGGTGACATTTTCTTGATCTTATTTTCTATCCTTTGCAGCCTCTTATTTATCAGGAGTGGGGGCAATGTCATGTCTTACTTTTACCTATATTAGTTTTTCCACTAAGCTAAACTCTATCATAATCCCTTTCTATATTTATTAATAATCTTCAATCATCAAAATCCTATTTAATCTAACACTATTATTGTATAAAATCATTGCTTCAGTTAAACAATACAGCTTAGGAGGAAATCATCTTCATAATAATCCACAGGTAAAAAATGAATGCCTAATAGAATGAGATATTAACATGAGATAATCATACTACAATAAAGTCAGTGGGGATCTTCCCATGCCCATTTACACCATGTCAGATATCAGAGAAAAATGGTAGCTGCAAACATGTAAAGGCATAGTAGTAGCAAGAGATATTCTTGGGCTGAAGCCCTGGGGACCTTGCCTATCCATGATTCACCTATTCCTAACTTGCATGCTGGTAGGCCAATCCCCTGATATCAGTTGCTACCTGCTGATTCTCTGACATGGACACTGGCATTTTGTGACTGTGATCCTTAAGCATGCACTAGAACATGTGCCCTACATCTATAATACAAGCTTCTGCAGTCTTGCTGTTCTACATATTAAAGGAATTAAGTCAAAACTGTACGTGAAGAATGGACTCTATTTTAAAAAGCAAACACTGAGCTTCAAGTCATGTGGATGGATTGTTGTTATCATCTTTCTAGTGTTCAAACAAAACAAAAATAAGTGGGGTGAGCCTCTTGTGTGAAATATGGGCTGTTAGTCACATTCTGCTCTTTTAGAGGACTCCGAGCTAAATCAGAATGGATCACACAGGTAGCCATGAACACACATGGAAGGAAGTGTATTAATTACAAAATGATATTCAGTTTGGAAAGGCAGAAGCATACAAATTTGGCCTTCATCATGAAAATATTTTTTTCTGAAAATAACAACAAAAAACAACTATCAAAATTTCATTTTTGATCTTCCAATGATTAGTGATCAATGAGTAAGATTTCAAAATGCTAGAACTTTAAACTTCATGCAGTTTTTTTCATCAGATGCATTTGCATAGACATTTACACACGATAATAAGCAAGGAGGTAGCGTTCGCACAGATGTGTGAAGTGTTAGTTTTCATTTTAAACACTTCCTATGGAGATTTAAAGAAGAAAGAATGGGATGGATACACCGATGTCTCTTAGATAGAACTTGAAAGCAAGAACAAAGGAAGTTCCCTGCACAGACAATGCTTTAAATGACTTCTTCAATCATAACTTTTCATATTAGATTTAGATCACAAATGGTGGTCTAGAAACATCCTTATGTATTTATGTGGAACAAGATGGAAGATAGCTAGAGAGAAAACTCACAGGAAGTCCTCAATAATTAAATAGTACAAACAAGAATCTTTGCTGTGGAATTAAAATACTGGGACAAAAAAAATTAAGTCTCAATTTCAGTCATCCCAGTAAGCAAACAAATAGATAAATGAATTGAGTAATGGTTAGTCTCCCTTATTTTGTTCTTTGTTTTATATAACTATTACCCATGACATTCCCAGGCTTATCATGAAGAAAATAGGGTTAGTCTACACACAATAGAATCATCTGTTACACTTTTAAAGTCACAGGTTATTGAGTCCTGTCCCACAATTCTTCATTCCAGGGCCATATATGGTCCTAAAAAATTATATTTTTGAACAAGTTAGTTCACACCTGCAATCTCACTATGTAGGATGCTGAGGAAGAAGAAACAGGAGTTCAAGTTTAGCCTGGGTTATATGAGACTCTGCTTCAGAAAAAAGAAAACCAAACAATGTAACTTATGTTCCCAGATACTTCTGAGAGTGATGTGTATTTTAACAAGATTTTGAGAACCAGCTGTTTATTCGGACGCCTATCAACAACTAAGGAAATTTTTCATTGTGATATGATTTTACATGATGGGCTAAAGAACAAGCAGACTTCTCTTATGCATTACTAAAAAAAAACCCTTTTATTACAACACATACTTTGTGAATATTGCCAAATCAATTTTGTGCCAGATGGAGTTACACATACAAAAAATGAAGGCATTTGTCAGGAGTACTGAAATAGGAAAGAAACTGAGTTCCACTCCTTTGGAAGCAAAGGTAGTACATGCAATAATAATAATAAAAGAGGCCATGAATTGGAAAGACAGCAAGCAGAGCTGTATGGGAGAGTTTGGAAAGAGGAAAGGGAAAGGGTAATGTTGTGATTATATTATAGAATCAAAATTAGAAGAAACAAGAAAGACTACCGTTTGAAACACTGGGGCAAGCTAGTAGGAAAATACTAAATGATTAAGTCACCCATTTTTTGCTAATGGAAATGGATTGAAGTTAGATTCTTACCCTCCCACAAAGAGTGGGAGATCCAGGCTCTATCTGGCTCAATCATTTTATTTCATTTCTAAGCCTAGGTCCCTAGGTTCTTGAAGGAGACATTCTTGGGCTATTAAATTATAACAAGGATTAGAGAAAGTTTAAATATCAAAGGATAAATAACCACAATGGTAAGTTATCTAAAGCATGTTCTCTACAGCAGGAAGATCATTCCTTAAGTCTCCTGGGAGAATAAAACAGCTAATGTTTACTTAGAGAACTTTAAAACTATCTTGATAACTGTCCAAAATAAAGGTGTAGTATTTGCTGTTGTTAAAAAGAGTGTGGCATTATTTGTCTAAGACTAAAAGAGGTATAATTATTCAGAACTAATGATAACAGTAGTATTTCTTTACTGGATAACAAATTCTAAAGAAAATTATCCTTTATGATAAGGCTTGTGTATGAGCCTGGAAAGTTATGAGTAAATGCAACTTAAAATAATTGCCAAGTCAAACTGTATATTCTTCTGAGTAGGAATTACTTAAAGGGATAAATAGCACGGTGAGTTCTCAAAGTCTAGAAGTGGGAAGTGCATAAGGTAGACAAGTTTACGAAATCTGGTCCTTATTTTTGGAGTGCTAACACATCAATTAACTTTGATGTGAGGATGCTGCATATGCATATGGCGGCAGAAATGCTTAGCATCTTTAGATGTGTGCATGTATTTTTAGCTACATATGTGCTGTCAAAGTAGCTAGAGGTACCACATTTATATGCACAAATGCAACCTGCTCCCTATCCTTCCACATTTTCTCTTTCTTCCTACTATCTCATCTAAGAGACAGACAAGCTGGTTGGATTCCCATCATTGATAGACTTTATTTTTAAAGTTAGTTGAATATAATAATTATCCAATTATTCTTCGAAATTCTCAAAAAAAAGTACTTTTAATTTTGTATTTATTTTTTCTTTCCTTCCTGATTTAAAATCATTTTAATGTGCAGATACTTTATTCTCTAAGGGTTACAATAAACGCCCATTGTTACCATACTCTAGTGTTCTACTCCGTCTTCAAGAAACATGTGTCTAACAAATTTAGGAGCTATTTATCATTATCAATTTAACCTTATATAGTATATGAATATTTATTTGCACATGTTGGCTATTGATTTCCTAACTGCTAAGTAAAATGAAGAGTTATTACCCTTTTCCAACACCCTCCAAAGAGAAGTTAACATTAGGAATTTTCCCAGGCAACATATTGCAGGATGTGTTACATTTCTATTATATAGAAATGTCTGTCATACTATGATTACATTTATCCTTTTATTTCTTCCCGTCCTCCACTCCAGTTCAATCACACCCTGCTTAGACATGGACCTCTTTATCCTTCCCCTAAATAAATGACCAAAAAGAATTCTGAAAGCTCTTGTCAGTCCAATAATTCATGAGCTTTATCAGGTTAGGGCTTCCTTGTGAACAACAGTTTCTACACCTTTCTTTCTCTTGTTTTAGTCTAAGGTGCTGAACCTCTAGGGTGGTACACAGAGTTATCATAAAACTTAACATGGTATGATCCTTAGGGTCAGGATACTCCTCAATCTGAGGTGGATGTCTCCTTGCCTGCATGTGACATTAAATTTTTAGAAATACACACACAAGAAAACACTATATATTTATCCTCAGGCATCAGCAGTAGCTTAGGGCTTTTTATATCTTTGGGTGTTTAATGCTGGGGTTCTGCCAGGTTGTTAACCACAGCACCACTTTATGCCTTCAGACTCTGCCCTGTAATGAGGTCCTGGAAATACAATTTCTGAATTCACCTTGTCTAGGGACCCGAGCCAGATTCTACTAATGACAGGTCCATGCATGAAAAAGAGGAAGAAACTTCATTTAACTCTCTGGTGGGTAAGCTAGTGGGCTTCTGCAAATGTGAGAGTTTCAGTAAGTCTCTCCTGTTTCCCTACTAACAGCCTCCTTCTGTGATGGAGATGACAACGATTATAGAGGAGATATTTTGTTAATGAAGATACTAACTGGGAGAAGTAAATGTAAGAACCAAACTTTGCGGTGGACTTTTCTTCGGTTTTACAATTTCGTATTACTCTGTTACCACATGAGCAGGTGGCCGGTCACACAGTCACTGTGCGTATATACCAAAGACAGAAATCTTCCTTTGTGTGATTTCTAAGGGTGCTTCGCTTTTTTCCTGTCTAAAAGAATGCTCCCGGTTGTGCGATGGTATCATACAGACGTACAGAAAGGAAGTACTTCTTAAAACTTCTGAGCCCCATTTAGTTATACTACCCCAAACAGAAAGGTTTTATTTATTGATGTATTTATTGTGGAAAGGAATTTTTTAAGGAGATAAGATTAGAGGGACTTTTCATGCAAGATAAAAAAAATTCTGATATTGGAAAAAGCAGAGCTAAAGTCAAAACAGAAGCCTGATAACTGAGTTTGTTAAGGAGCTTATGGAACCCAAAGAGGAGGGACCATTACAGCAGGGAGGGGGGAAAGAGGCACAACCGCCCATATTAAGTGGTGGGAAGGGAGATGGCAGAGTTTGTAGGATGCCTTTGTATAAGAGTGTAACTTCAGGATAAAGAAACATAAGGAGTTCTAAAGATGTGTGAGTGACTTTGGACTTGGTAATCTCAGATATCAGGAGTTGTGCTTCTGCATGCAATGCTGCCCAGAAATTAGGGTACACCTAGATTTACAATTCAGGCCATTGGTGTGACTGCAGAGTGCTCATCTATGGCTTCCCCTGACATACAAGCTTCACCCGCTAGCAGCTAGCTATCTGCCATCTTCAGCTGCTCTTTTTTTTTTTTTTAATGCATCACAGGAAAAAAATTACTGAAAATGAATATTTACTTCAAAACATCTGTAAAGAAGACATATCTATGAGGTAACACTATTTTTGAAGCAACAGAGGAAAAATGTTCCATTCAGTAACATCCTCTCTCATCTTTCCACCTCCCAAGGGCACTGCCCAAGGGAGCCTTTCCTGGGAACAAAGCACTGTAGCATTCTGCTTCTCCCCTAATATTTTACAGGTTGTGTTGGTCCCGCTTTTGAATATAAAAGTTAATCACAGTGGAAAGTCATTCATACTGATTAGAGCCACAAAAGAAACCCCTTGCTACTATCCAATTACATTTCCAACTCTTTCAGTACAAGTTTTCGCATACCCTTTTAATCACTCAGCGATTATGAAGGATATAATCAGAATCAAACTTGACAAAATACATGCAATACGAGCAATCACTGATGTCCACACACAATATCTGTCTGAGGCATTATGTAACTTCATTTAATTAATTCTCATATTGCATTCATATCAGCTAAATCTTCAATTACAGAAACCCTGACTTTGTAATTTCTTATAGCTGCCACCAATAATTGAGGGATGTTAAACGTGGATTTCAACTTCAAATAGGATATCAAGTGATATTGTTCATATTAATGTATATTTTTCAGTGTGTTGCTGTGGAATGTCTTTCTGTATGCTGTGAATATGTGTGGCTCCCATTGGATAATAAATAAAGATTTTTTTTTGGCCTATGGCAAGAAAGCTTACAGACAGGAGGGAAATCCAAGCAGAGATATATATTAAAAAAAAAAGGGTGGAGGCAGGGGAGATACCAGCCCACAAGGAAAGGAGCAACAAAGCATCAGCAGACTGGTAATATCACAGCCATGTGGCAACATACAGAGTTTTAGAAATGGTTTAATTTAAGATGAAAGAGCTAGCTAGCAAGGGGCTGAAGCTATAGGCCATACAGTTTGCAATTAATATAAGCCTCTGAGTGATTATTTTATAAGCAACTGTAGAACAATGGGTGGGAGAGATTTGTCCAGACTGCTGGGCAAAGCAGGACCAGAGAAACTTCCCACTATAGTATGTACTTTAATCACAGTTGTACTAGTTAGTGATCTAACTAGGTTATTTCTTTGTTTGGCTATTTTTCTAATTCATCACTATTGTAATTGTGTATGGAGGGGTTGATAATTGAGTACATGAATTTTTATGTAATCGTGAGTTATACTTCATCATTATTATTTACTCCTCCCTTGCACAAGAAAGAGAAAATATTCTGAGAGACAATAAAGAGGATCACCTCAGTGGAATCATGAGATTTTATCTTATGTGTCAGGTATTGTGTCTCTGAACAGTTATTTCCACCTATTTTGGGAAGAATGAGGGGTATGTTTTTTTTTTTTAATGTTTACGTAGTTTTATTTTATGAGTGTAGATATTTTGCCTGGATGTATGCATGCATACCATTCTCATGCCTGGAGCAAGTGGAGGCCAAAGGAAGGTATCAGATTGCCTGGGACTGGATTTATAGACTATCCCAAGCCTCAGTGTTGGGGCTGGGAATTGAATCTGTGTCCTCTAGAAGAGTAGCTATTGCTCTTAACCTCTGACCTATCTCTCTAGACTCAAGAGGCATATTTTGCCTTAAGGCTTAGACTACATGGCACTCAATGTAATATTCTTTTAACAGAGACACAATAGGAATTTTTCTATTACATGTCTGTGTTTACAAAACTCTTACTACTTCCCTGTATAAGATATAAAAAATGACTTATAGAGAGGGTCAATTATCTTTTTGTGGAAAGAATAAGTCAGAGGGTTCTACCTAGACCTGTAAGCTCTTTTCCCTTTGTCCCCTGACACATCACTGACTGTCAGGCTCTTGATATAAAATACAAACACAAAAAGCCTGCTGTGCTCTTGGCCTCTTCAAAGCTGCTCTTTTTTCTCTTTTTTTTTTTTTTTTTTGAAGATGAAATTAATGGAAGAAATGGAGACGAGAGTGGAAACAAATCTCTCTATATTATATATCCAGTACTTTGACATCATTTCTCTCAGAGAAAGGGCTAAAGGTTCTGAGTGTACATCTATCAAACAGATGCCTTGTCTTCAGATTTACTCCTCCATCCCTCTGATGCTAAACTCAGAGATTATCTCTTGATTTCATTCATGAGCTCTAATGCCTTTTTATTTCCCTATAACTTCTTGTCAATACTATTGTCAAATCCATTCCTCTCAAGAGCAGATGGAGTAAATTTAACCAATACATGTGTTATGCTAGTACAAGAAACATCTGCTATTGTCTATTGTCTGTTTCTGGAACTTGCACAGGATGCCTGGTTCAGGATTCCGGGTATGGGATGCTGGTGTGGGATGCCTGGTGCAGGTGGCTTATCTCATTTCTTTTCAGTAAGCAACACATGTTGAACTCAGTTGAGAGTTGTAGAAAATTAACATGAAAATTTTATTCAGTAAATATTGCTATAGATTGAATTCTGTCCTCCCCATATATTTATTTTGAAGGATTGTCTACAAATATATCAGGGTTGTAACTTATTTACGAACAGTATCATCAAAGATAGAATTAGTATGAACCATACTCTAGCAGGGTTGCATTCTAATGCAGTAATATAGTGAGATTTCAGAAGGAGGAAGGGAGGGACGGAGGGGAGAGAGAGAGAGAGAGAGAGAGAGAGAGAGAGAGAGAGAGAGAGAGAGAGAGAGAGAGAGGAGGAGATTCAGATATGCAAACTCCCCAAAAGAATGATATATGAGGATGACATTTCACAAGAAAAGCCAATGACATCAAGAATCCACAGAAGCGATCAGGTAACAGATTCTTCCCCAGAATCCTCAGGGAACTCCAACTCTGAGACACCTTATTCTCAGACTCCCAACCTCCAGCACAGAATAACACTAAGTCTACAGTTTGTGTCACCCAACTGGTGGCACTGTGTTATGATAGCCATAGAAAGCTGACACAGTGATCTGTTGGGATAGGCTGATAAGACTTCGCATCTGTGGACTCTCGGTCCTAAATCCACTGGATTTCACTATTCCATTCATCATTTCTGAAGATTCCCATAATCTGTATGGTTGAAACCTCTTATACAGGCTCTTCATCTCTCTTTAAACTGTTTCTCTCCCAACTAATTTTTAAGTATATAAACACTAATATACTGCCTTTTTACATGGCTTCTTTGAGTTTGCCAAGTTTATACCCTAGAGCAGCAGTTCTCAAGTTTTCTAGTGCTGTGATCCTTTAATACAGTTCCTCATGTTGTGGTGACTCGCAACCATAAAACTATTTTGTTGCTACTTCATAACTGTCATTTTGCTACTGTTATGACTCATACGAAAATATCTGATATGCAAGATATCTGATATGTTAACCCTGAAGTGGTGATGACCCACAGGTTAAGAAATCTGCCCTAGAGCTTTCATATTGTGCTCTACATGAAAAATATTCTTCCATTCCCTTTTCAGCTGCTAAAAACCCACACAGCCTCAGTCTTCACCTTGACATTGAGTATTGTGTCAATTTTCACTCTTTCTGCTAAACACTTGCTGAACACTCAAACAGTTCATATGAATCTTTATCCCCAGGTCAACTATTGGTATAATTACCATAACTACTGTCATAATAATGTCTATCATTCTCTGAAGCTTTAGGAAATATGATGTCAGAGACCCAGGACAGTGGGGATTCCATAGCAAATACTGTAATCCAACTCATAGTGAAAATTCAGATTTCTCACTGAGCAGCACCAAGAAGCTGGGAAAATTACCAACCTCAAATATCTCAAGTTTATTCACTTGAAATAAGATGTGTCTCACACTATAGTTAAGAGATTAAGAGGAGATAATTCACACACATCCCTGATAGTAGAACATTGGGACATGTTGGTTCTTATTGCCATTTTAATATACTCACTGACAGAGTTAGGCTAAGGATTTAAATAAAACTTTTTCTGAGTAGGATTTTTGTGGATAATTATCACACTTTAGAATGAATAATTACATGATTGTTGATACCACGACTAGTTGAGTTTAAGAAGCAGGTGATTTGTTTTTCAAGAGTAGGATTCCAAGGACTGTGTTTAGCACTGCCTAACAGTGGGCTTATATAAAAATTCTGTGGTGATTTGTAGAGAGGAAGGTCAACCCAGAAATAAGTTTGCCACCACACTGTGCTATCACGATGGTTGTGCATGTGTGTACATGTGTGCATTTCTGTGAGGGTGTGCCAATTTGACTCTAACTGGAGACAGATGGCATGTTGAAATTGGGAAGTTCAGAGTAAATGTAATAAGGGATGATTTACAATGGTGTGAACAAGATCTGGGACGACTAATGTGACATAATACAGAATTAGAAGCTGCTGTGACTTTACTTGAAGGGGAAAGTAGAGGAAATGGGCTAAAAATCTGCAGCTTGGTGTAGCTAGAGTTTTCTCTTTGTAGTTAGAGTTTTCCTGCCTGGCTCATGATCAGGACAAACCTCTCATACCCACCAATCCCACAGCTGCTCAGACCCAACCAAGTAAACACACAGAGACTTATATTGCTTACAAAGTATATGGCCATGGCAGGCTTCTTGCTATCTAGTTCTTATATTTTAAATTAACCCATTTCTATTAATCTATAAGTTGCCATGTGGCATGTGGCTCACCAGTACCTTACATCTTGCTTGTCATGGTGGCAGCTGGCAGTGTCTCCTGCCTCAGCCTTCCACTTCCCAGAATTCTCTTCTCTCCTTGTCCCGCCTATACTTCCTTCCTGGCTATGGCCAATCAGTGTTTTATTTATTAACCAATCAGAGCAACACATTTAACATACAGAACATCCTACAGCAGTTTGGACCTACAAGAAAAGATGTTCTGACAAGAGCCTTGGCTTGACTAGAAGGATCAAGAATAATTACTCCGAACTTACTTGCTCCCCATCTTGGGATCTCAGTTCCCTCTCACTTTCCAAACCCGGGAAGAAGCTGAAGGAGAAGGGGATCTACTCCGGGTATGCTTGCCTGTGGTTCGGCCTTGTCTAGGGTAAACTTCTCCAAGTGTTTTCTGAATCTCTTTACATCTATCCCTTTTTCCCCCTTTACATATTGCCTACTGTCCATCTTACCTTTCACAGAGACATCCCTTGGGGAAAGTGGATCACTGCTGATCATTGTGCATCTTATTGCTGTAACAGAATATGGACTGAATTAGCATGTAAAGTTTGTTTCATTGTCTTAACACCTTGGCACTTTTGTGTTTGATAGTCATTGATGTAATTGATGTAGTTAAAGCATTTAAAAATTCAACAGCCATTTATATAATTCTTCTCAGCAGACAAGGAATAACATAAGTAACTTTTTCTGCCTTGAAAGGCATTGATGAGAATATCCAAACTTTCCACAGATTGCAAAGAAATAATTATTAATTATAAAATACATATTTGTATTTAATTATGATGTATACAATATTTAACTATTATATAAAATAATAAATATATTTATTCATTTATTTACATAAAACACCTTATATGTTTTATGTATAATATAATATAATACACTATTATAGACCTATGGTGATATATTTTTAATAAGAACTTATATAGAATATCTGAAGATGCAATTCAATATAACTAAAATCCCAATAAAGCATCCACAAACTTTTAAAAGCCAATATTTGTTTAAAGATAAACACAGAAAATGATATTTAACCTCATTATTGAGCATGGAAATTCTAACTAAAGTATAATGAGATAATATTGCATACCCACTAGCCTGAACAAAGGCTTGCAGTTGTTGAGTATTGACAAGGGCATAGGACAACTGGAGTTCATACTCACTCCTGGAGAAAAAGTCAAATGATATAATGACTTTGAGGAAGCAGTTCGGTATTTACTATTATTTCAGTGTACATTTACCATGTGACCCAGTAACTTCAGTCTTAGATACGATGCCATACAGCAGCACAAGGTGTATAACACAATTTTAACTAGCAGTCTGTTTCTTAGAAATGTTTACTATTTATTTATGATAGTCTCCAAACATAATCAACTCAAGAACAGTCACAGTTAAAAGTATAATGAGCAGATACCAAAAGGTAAGTGGTACTCTATCCAAAATGTGTTCCTGAATCGCATAACCGTCATAAACGAGCCAAACCTCAGAGAAAGAAGACAGATTCTAAAGGCACCTGCTGTATAATTACATCCACACAAAACTCTAAAATATATAAATCTAAGTTATGTGGACATAGAGACATATCATGATTGTCCAATTCTATTGTTTGG
The DNA here is from genome assembly GCF_903995425.1 of Onychomys torridus. NCBI lineage: Eukaryota > Metazoa > Chordata > Mammalia > Rodentia > Cricetidae > Onychomys > Onychomys torridus. Next base: position 47,136,582 of record NC_050460.1, read on the forward strand.
AAACAAATTCTCCCAGAGAGGGGGCAGAGAAACTTTTTGGAGTGATAGGAATATCAATTCTGGATACTTGAATATTTGTGTGTTTGAATTAGTTTCATTCTACTTTATAGAGAATCACGTGTCAATAAAATTGATCTAATTTTTTTTTAAATATGCTAACCTCATTAATGAGATCAGCAAGTTTCCCATAGTTTCAGAAGCTTCCAAAAGTTCCTTACATAAAACTCCTACATGATACAGCCAGGACACTTTGAGAATGGCAGCACTACACTGGATGCTAGGATCTTTAACGGCATTTGAGATGCTCCATTTATTTTATATAATTTTAGACATAAATAACACACACATACACATATATCTTAATATTTACTTTAAGGTTGGGATTTTTTTTATATGTGTGAAGATCACAGTTTTAAGAGGAAAGCATTTGAATAGGTTATATCATTAAACATATAGTTATTGTGAACTTCTAAAATTACAAGCCAAAAATTCAAGCCTAAATGAAATTAAGAGAACATGGAAGGAAAGATTTATAAATAATGCATGAGAAATGATGAATAATGTAGTGCATAAAGACCTTTGGGGACAAGGTCAAGTTGAGCAGCCAGAACACATCTCCAAGATCAAGCTCAGGGAGCCCCTGTGTCTGCCCTAACATCATAAGCCACACAGCTGGCCCAGAGCCTCATGGAACACTTGTAGGCTTTTTTTTTTTCTATTCTGGAAAAGTTCTCTGACAGTTTTCTTTTCTCTTCAAATAATGAACTATGTTTAGCATTTTAATTTCTTTTTAATGTTTTCTCCACATTATAATTTTCCCTTTTTAACCTCAATGAATACAATTTATAACATAGCATATATTAATAAAAAAATTTATTATTTTTTTTCTCCCTCTCCCTCCCTCTGTCTGTCTGTCTGTCTGTCTGTCTGTCGGTCAGTCAGTCTGTAAGTCTTTCTGTCTGTCTGTCTGTCTGTCTTTGTCTGTCTTTGTGTGTGTGTGTGTGTGTGTGTGTGTGTGTGTGTGTGTGTGTGTGTGTGTGTGTGTGTGTGTGTGTGTGTGTGTGTGTGTGTGTGTTTGCTAGGATGCTCTGCAGGTCACAGGACAACTAGTATGAGCTTGATTTCTCCCTGTACCACATGAGTTCTGGGAAACAAACTCAAGTTGCCATGTTTAGACTGAAGTCTTCACCTGCTGAGCCCAATTCTTCCATTTTGAGACAAGATCTTTCTATAGCCCCTGGTCAGCCTTGAACTTAAAATCATCCTGGCTCAGTCAGCATTGTGTGATTACACCTTAGTTATTCTTCATTTTGTAACTTGGTGTGTGTGTGTGTGTGTGTGTGTGTGTGTGTGTGTGTGTGTGTGTGTTTAGGTCAAAAGTGATGTACTCTGTCATTCTATCACTAGGCCCTGGGACTCACATATTCTCATAGACCATCTGGACCAAAAGTCCCAGGAATGCCCCGTCTCTACCTCTCCAGTACTGGGATTACAAACACACCACCATACTCAGCACTTTTTTAAAATATGGGACTAGAGGGTTTAACATAGCTCTTCATGCTTATGAAACAAGAATCTGAATGACTTAGCCATCTCTCCCACCCCATTTGGTCCAGGATTTGCCATTATTTTTTAGCAATATTTTATTCCCCTATCTCACAGGCAGTGATGACAAATCAAAATCAACTATGTGCCACAAAATCTATCTCATATGTTCATCAAAGAGATTTGCATCATCGTATAAATCGATGGCAGCTTTCAGCTCCTGATGATGTGGCACAGAGTTCACTCTTCCCATGCTCAAAGCTTATTGAAAGCTATCTAAATTGGTAACCAGTCAATTTAGCACCTTTCCAGGCATGACATCATAGTTAGCAGCAAATATACATAATGGGCAACGCTACCTGCCAAAGCAAAATAGAAAGTTTAAGTAATTCAACTAAATAAGTCTTTTCTTTATAATGACCAGTAAACAACAGCTACTTTTTCAAATTTAGTATTGTTTTAGTTGCATCAAATATTCTGGTACAAACATTGCACCTCAATATAGTTTTTGTTAGTTTCTGATTATATAGTCCTTCAAAAGTCAGAGGCTATTTAATGAAGAAAGTATCTCCTTCCTTATAAAAAAAAATATTCAACACGTTCCTATTTTAAACCAGAGAAATGCACACCAAGATCTATTTATTTCCATACTATAGACACTTAAAGTCCATTTATAACTCCATTTTATTCCATATAGCATAGAATTCTAGTTATGTATCAGGAATGAAAAGATAACATTCCTAACAAGAGAAACCATTTGTTTAACCACTAACCTCTCATAAAACGTACAGGAAAATTTCTTAGTTATATTAAGCCTGGAACTTCAAATTTTGTTTTCCTTTCTCACAAGGATTGCTCCTATGGTAACACTCAGCATAAGTGGCTCAAACATTTCTTTCCTCTGTATTGGCCCCTTTATATAACTCAGGGGTCAAATAGAGGAGTCATGGGTGCTGTGATTTCAGTCATCATTGCAGAGCTCCCAACCTTATGTATGTGTTTCAGCCTTGTGCATTTTCTAATTATTCTTTGGAAAAGTAGAAAGTGTGAATAAGATAGTGAACAACATCCATCACACAAGCCAGCAACCTAACAAAGGAGCATCCCGAGGCTATCACAAATTTCTTTCAGTTTCTTTTGCCTGTGTGGCGCCTCACCCAATAAAGTTTCACAGGATAATAAATCTATGATTTTTAAACTTTCCTTTAATATTGATGACACAATATAATTACCATTAACATCCACTTCTCTTTCCATGTTTTTCAAAAACATTTTTTTTAATAACTGTGTTTCTTGAGATGAGATCTCACTCTACAGCCTATGGTGGCTGAGAACATGAAACAATCCACCTGCCTCAACCTTCCAAGCACTAGAATTACAAGCCTGTGTTAGAACCCAGGCCTGTAAGCTGTAGTCTGTAAATGAATCATTCCTCCAGCCGTCTCTGAGACAGAGTTAAAGAAGCAGTTTGTGCTATAACATGGAAGCTCTCAATTTGTGCTATGTGGCTCCTCCATACTCCTTGTCATCTACACTATGTTGAACTAAATCACACGCTAGGAAATTTTCCATCAGTTGTGAAAGATTAAAAAAAAAAAAAGAATCTAAGTCAAACCTCTCCTTTGTTCTAGGGATTGGTTAGACTCCTCAGGGAGATGCCTGGAGGGTTAGTCTAAGACTCCCCAAAGTAACTGATCCAAGACTCATTGTGGGGGTGTAGCTGATGTTTTCTTTGGTCCTGCCCAGTCCCATGAACCCCACAGCCACTTATGAAATAATCATTCAGAAGATTATATTAATTAAAACTGTTCAGCCATTAGCTCAGGCCTACCACTGACTAGCTCTTACACTTAAATCCAGCCCATTTCTGTTAATCTATATGTTGCCAGGTGTTCTGTGGCTTTACCTGTGTGCCTATTACATGCTGCTCCCTGGATGGTGGGCTGGCATCTGTTTACTTAGCCTTCCTCTTCCCAGAATTCTCCTTGTCTGTTTATCCCTCCTATACTTTCTGCCTGACTACTGGCCAATTAGTGTTTTATTCATCAACCAATCAGAGCAACACATTCACAGCATGCAGAACAACATTCTCATCATGGAGGTTTGTAAGAAGATGAAAGTTGGGGTCAGCTTTCTGGAGAGTCTCCTTAGGCCTCCCCAACCCCATACCTCTCAAGAGCTCTCTCTATCTCTATCTTTCTCCAAGTCACTGTCCCAGTTTCAGTGCCCCTCCCCTCCTCTATCACCCCCTACCTCTCTCTCATTCTTAATTAAGTTCCTTTCCAGGGTTTAAAGGGAAGGAAGCTACTCCTGCCCTTTCAAACTCCACCATGTTTAGAAATCCCCAAGCATTGTATTTTTTCCGTCTTGCTCCCCATTCAACCCAAAGCCTGATTTTCCCTTTGAGGTCTGTTAACTGAGATAGAGCTCACTGAATGGCACTATGTGTCAGTTTTCCTTTGCAATCTGATGATTACCACCTTCTTTATTTTGTTTTAACACCATGAAACACCCCAGCAGGCTTGGTAATTTTTTTATATGTCTTGTACAGTATGTGCTTACACTACTTAGTTTACACTTTAATTTTATCTCTATGGGGTATTTTTTGCCCCCGTAATTCAGATTTTGCCAACTGGGGACTCTTGGGATGGGTTCTGTGTCTCTTGAATCCATCCTGACATGTGTCAGTTTTACTTCATTTCTAGCTGTACGAAATGATCTATGGTCCTCCCTCACCCATTTCTAGAATTGGTTCTGACTCCTTTATTGCTAAAATAGTTTGGAGACACGTGGCTTTACATATTGTGGTGAATCAATTATTTCACCAATCAGTTAATTTCCTATAAAGTTAACAGTGGTCATAAGTAGTACACACTGAGAAGTTGGATAGTGGGCATGTTCTTAAACAACTACTATAAATTGTTACATTTCGTGTCTAAGAGAACTTTGTGATTTCCAATTATTTTTCGTTTTGATTTGTTTTTCCTTATTCAACAGATTAGTTCAAAGTTACAGGAAAGAAAGAGTGATTGGATAATGATCCCTTTAGTCTGCTATCCCTATCTACTTTTCAATCATTAAGCTGCATTCTTTTCACCAGATACATCCTATGCTTGACCTTTGTTCCCCTATCAACAATTAACAAATAATTTTGAGAAAAAGTCACATATAGGTAATTTCACAGATGTGAGTCTTTAATTTTTTGGTTAAATATGTAGGTACATTATTAATGGACTTTGTTTCTTAACCCAGTCACTTTGTATCTTTCAAATAGATAAATGAAGTCACTTGCATTTAATGTTACTATTGTGAGGGATTTGCTGTTTCTTATAGTTTTGTAGGTTTCTCTGTTCTCTCTCTCTCTCTCTCATATCAATATCAGAGAATCCTTTGACTATTTCTATAACAAAATGTACTCATTCATGTATTGTCATGATGGAGACTTTCTACTCTTTTTACGAGTATGTTTTCATTTTGTTGCCTTTTATGTCATTTTATTATTATATGATATTCCTTTAAAAATATTGAATTTCCCTTGAAACTCTGGTATGTATTTTAACTAATTAAATCTACTCACCAATAATTTGATCATAATTCATAATCAATTTGGGTAACTTCAATCATTGTCTTCCTATTCCTTCACTTACTACCTTTTGTGGAAATGTTATTATTCAGTTTAATCTTTATTTCCCATAGATATACATGATAGAAATTATCACTTAAATTGTTTCCACTTAGATTAATTCATGTAAATAAAATCAGAGCTTATATTACTTTCATCAGTTCTTTACCATCAATCTTTTCTGCTACAAGCTTTCTTCTTTGTTTCTTTCTTTTCTTCCTTCTTTTTCTCTTTGTTCTTTTCTTTCTTTCTTTCTTTCTTTCTTTCTTTCTTTCTTTCTTTCTTTCTTTCTTTCTCTCCTTATCTCTCTTCTCTTCCTTCCTTCCTTCCTTCCTTCCTTCCTTCCTTCCTTCCTTCCTTCCTTCTTTCTTTCTTTCTTTCTTTCTTTCTTTCTTTCTCTATTTATTTGTTTGTTTTTAGAGTTAAAATCTATATTTTAAATATTCACACAGTAAAGAGAGAAAAATATAAGAATATGCTTGTTGGAACATAATAAACACGACTCGAGTTTGGAGACCCAATATCTAGCATGAAGTGTGTCATTGACATATTTTTAAGAACCTGATAGCATTTTTTTTTCTAATTTGCCAAAAATTGTGGGAAAAAAAATCATTGTATCTTGTTCAAACATTGGTAGGAAATACCAACATCAGTGAACATGGCCAACTCTCTTAGAAACTAAACTCAAAATAATAAAAATTAGTAATGGCACATAGCTGAACAGTGTGCAGAGAGTAAGAGACCTTAGAGCACTCAGCCCTAAAAGGAGTGTCTTCATGAAATCCCTTCCCTTAGGGCTCAGGGAACCTATGAAAGAAGGGACAGAAGGATTTTAAGAACCAGAGTGGATCAAAGACACCAGAGAAACAAGGCTTTCTAAACCAGCAGTACTGACCCGTATATGAACACAAACAGACCTGAAGCCTGAATGCACTGGACCTGAATGTCCAGTGCCAGATGAAAACCTAGTGCTGACAGAGGAAGTGGATATAAGCCCTTGTCACAAACCCAGAAGCTCTCTCCAACTGTTAATTGCTTGAGGATGAAAAATTACGTGTCTCCTTCACAGTCTCACTGGGTAAAACAAGCCACTCAAGGGCAGGCCCAATGCCAACAGTAGATGACCAAAATGAACTCCATGGCAATTTTTGAAGGTTATTTGTCTCATAATGTTTTGTTAGGGTTCTTTTTGTTCTTAGAGGTCCTTTACACATATACCATGGTTTTAGGTTTGTTTATTTATAAGATTTCTCTTGAGTGTGAATGAGTGTGTTTCAGCATCTTTATGTTTTTCTAGTACTTCTTTTTTCTATTCCTATATATATATATATTGACCACAGTTACTCCTTCTTTCTCTCCTCCAAGTCTTTTGGTTTAAATATTAAGGCAACTCCACATAGTTAAAATGGAAATGGAGGTTTGTTTTGTGGGGTAACTTACAAGTGATAGGATAGGTAACAGTGTCTGGGAAAGGTGAAGCACAGTCCGGCAGTGTTCTCTGGAGACCTCTGTTCAGTCTACCTCCAATGTCCAGGATCCAGGAACCAAGAAAGCCAACCCATCTGGATCTCGGGTCATTAGGGGTCCTCTCTCAGCTCCACCTTGTAGGCATGACAGTTACTGAAGCCTCAATGGGAATGCCACTTCCAGGTCAAAGCTGGAATGGCTACGTACTACACTTGTCCCACCCTTTTACCTCCCCTGTCCACCATCCCATCCACTCTTCCTCTATTTCTCTTTAGAAAAGAGCAGGCCTCCCATGAATATAAACCAGCCATGTTATATCAAGCCATGGTATATCAAGTTGTAATGAGACTAGGCACGAGGCTCGACAAGGCAACCCAAATGGAGAGAAAGGCCCCCAAATCAGGCAATATAGTCATAGACATCCCCTGATCCCCCTTTCAGGAGTCCCATAAGAAGACCAAGCTACAGAAATGTAACATATATGCAGAGGGTCTAGGTCACTCCCATGGAGGCTCCCTGGTTGTTGGTTCAGTCTCTGTGAGACCCTAAGGGCCCAGGTTTGATGATTATACCTATTTCTTATACTGTCCTTGACCCCTCTGGCTCCTACAATCCTTCCATAGGTTTCCCCTAAGCTCCACCTAATGTTTTGTTGTAGGTCTCTTCATCTGTTTCTGTTTCCATCAGTTGCTGGATAAAGCATTTCTGATGAGCATTAAGCTAGGCACCAATCTATGAGTACAGCAGAATATCTTTAGGGATCATTTCAATGACTTTTTTATTCGCAGTCATGTTTTGTTCTATCTCAGGTCACTGGGATGGTCTCCTCTGAGTTCTGAGACTCTAGACAGTGTCAGGGGTGAGCTCCTTCTCGTGGTATGGATCTCAAGCTGGACAAGTCATTGGTTGGCCACTCCCACAAATGCTGCTCCACCTTTACCCCAGCACATCCTGTAGGCAGGACAAATTGTAGGTCAACTGTTTTATGGCTGGGTTGGTGTCACAGTACATACACTGTAAGTCTTGCCTTGTTATAGGAGGTAGCTAGTTCAGGCTCTGTATCCTCCATTTCTAGGAGTCTTAGCTAGGGTCACCCTCATAGATTCCCAGGAGTTTTCATCACACAAGATTTCTTGCTCATCCCAGAGATGCCCCCAGATTCCAGTTGTCTCTCCCAGTATTCTTTCCCTACATCCTCTCCTTACCTGATCACTCATGATCCCATCCCCACCCCATATCCAGATCTGTATCATCCACCAGTGATGTCTCTTCTACTTACCCTTCATGGTGAGCTTCATGCATTCCCCCTTGAGCCCTCCTTGTTACTTAGCTTCTTTGGGTCTGTAAATTATAGCATGGTCCTTTTTCATTTTACAGCTAATGTCCTCTTATACGTGAGTACACATAATGTCTTTCTGGGTCTTGATTACCTCACTCAGAATGAACCATTCTAATTCCACCCATTTCCTTGCAAATTTCCAAATGTCATCATCATTTTTAACAGATGAGTAATACTCTATTGCATAAATGTACCACATTTTCTTTATTCATTCTTTGGTTGAGAAACATCTCAATTGTTTCCAGTTTCTGGCTATTAAGAATAAAACTATGAACAAAGATGAGCAAGCATCCTTGTGGTATGATAGAATGTCATTTGGGTATATCCTCAGGAATGGTAAGACTAGGTATGAGGTAGATCTATTTCCATTTTTCTGATAAATGCCTTTTTTTTTTGAGACAGGGTTTCTCTGTGTAGCTTTGTGCCTTTCTTGGATCTCACTCTGTAGATCAGGCTGGCCTTGAACTCACAAAGATCCGCCTGGCTCTGCCTCCCAGTGCTGGGATTAAAGGCGTGTGCCACCACTGCCTGGCTGAAATGCCATATTGATTTTAAAAGTGGCAGTACAAATTTGCATTCCCACTAGCAATGGGGGAGTGTTCCCCTTGCTCCACATTGTAGACAAGCATGAACTGTCACTAGCATTTTTGATCTTAGCCATTCTGACAGTGTAAAATAGAATCTCAGCCAGGCAGTGGTGGTGCACTCCTTTAATCCCAGCACTCGGGAGGCAGAGCCAGGTGGATCTCTGTGAGTTTGAGGCCAGCCTGGGCTACCAAGTGAGTTCCAGGAAAGGCACAAAGTTACACAGGGAAACCCTGTCTCGGAGGAAAAAAAAAAGATAGAATCTCAGAGTCCTTTTTTATTTGCATTTCCCTGGTGGCTAAGGATGTGAATATTTCTTTAAGTGATTCTCAGTCATTTGAGATGCATCTGTTGAGAATTCTCTGTTTAGATCTGTACCTCATTTTCAATTGGGTTATTTAGTTTGTTGATATTTCTTCAGTTCTTTATATATTTTGGATATCAGCCCTCCCTCTGTCAGATGTGGGGTTGATAAAGATCTTTTCCCATTCTGTAGGCTGTCATTTTGTCATATTGATGGTGCCCTTTGCCTTACAGAAGGTTTTCAGTTTTATGAGATCCTATTTACTAATTGTTGATCTTAGTGCCTGTAATACTGATGTTCTGTTTAGGAAGTTATTTACTGGCTATCCCCTACTTTCTCTTCTGTCAGGTTCAGTGTATCAGGTTTTATTTTGAGGTCTTTGATCTTCTTGGACTTGAGTATTGTGCAGGGTTATAGATACGATTTATTTGCATTCTTCTACATGAAGATATTCAATGAGCCAGCACATTTCTTGAAGATAGTTTCTTTTTCCCCAAATTTGTATAATATTGGCTTTTTATGTCAAAGATCAAGTGTCCTTAGGTGTGTAGATTTACTTCTGGGTCTTTGATTAGATTCCATTGATCCACTTGTCTGTCTTTATGCCAATACCATGTGTTTTTTTATTACTATGGCTCTGTAGTAGTGCTTGAAAAATCATGGTTAGTGATGCCTCCAAAAGTTCTTTTATTGTAAAAGATTGTTTTAGCTATCCTGGGTTTATTGTTTTTCCATATGGAGTTGAGTATTTTTCTTTTGAGGTCTGTGAAGAATTATGCTGGCATTTTGATTGGCATTGCATCGAAGTTGCAGATTGCTTTTGGTAAGATGGCCATTTTACTATGTTTGTACTACTAATCCATGAGCATGGGAGAGCTTCCTGTCTTCTGATATCTTCTACAATTTCTTTCTTCAACAACTTGAAGTACCTGTCATACAGGTCTTTTGTTTGCTTGGTTAGAGTTGCTCCAAGATATTTTCTGTTATTTGTGTTTATTGTGAAATGTGTTGTTACTCTGACTTCTTTCTCAGTCCATTTTTCATTTGTATATAGAAAGGCTACTCATTTTTTTTTTTTTTTAGTTAATCTTATATCCAGCCACTTCATTGAAGGTGTTTATCAACTGTAGGAGTTCCCTGATAGGGTTTTTGAAGTCACTTATGTATAATATCTATCATTTGCAAATAGTGATACTTTGAGTTCTTCCTTTCCAATTTGTATCTCTTTAATATCCTTTAGTTGTCTCATCGCACTAACTAAAACTTAAAGTAATGTATTGAATAGATATGGAGAGAGAGGGCAGCCTTATCTTGTCCCTGACTTAGTGGAATTACTTTAAGTTTCTTTCCATTTAATCTGATGGTGGCTATTGGTTTGTTGTATATTTCCTTTATTATGTTTAGGTATGTCCTCTGTACTTTTAATCTCTCCAAGACTTTTATCATGAAGTGCTGTTGAATTTTGTCAAAGACTTTTTCAGCATCTAATGAGGTGATCATATGTTTTTCTTTTTTCTTTCAGTTTGCTTATATGTTGGATTACATTGACATTTTTCATATGTTGAACAGTCTCTGAATTTCTGGGATGAAGCCCACTTTATCATGTTGGATGATCTTTTTGATGTGTTCTTAGATTTGGTTTGCAAGTATTTTACTGAGTATTTTTGCATTAATATTCATGAGGGAAATTGGTCTGTAATTCTCTTTCTTTGTTGAGTCTTTGTGTGGTTTGGGTATCCAGGTTACTATGGCCTCATAAAATGAATTTGTCAAGGTTCATTTTGTTTCTATTTTGCGGAATAATTTGAAGAGTACTCGTATTAGCTCTTCTTTGTAAGTCTGGTCAAATTCTGCCCTAAAACCATCTGGCCCTGAGCTTTTTTTGGTTGGGAGACTTTTAATGACTGCTTCTATTTTGAGGAGTTGAGGGGTATATAGGTCTATTGAAATTGTTTATCTGATTTTCACTTAATTTTTTTAAGTGGTATCTATCAAGAAAAATGTCCATTTCTTCTAATTTTTCCAACTTTATGGAGTACAGAGTTTTTGAAGCCAAATTCACTTAATGAGGCGACAGTCACCCAGATACCCAAACCATACAAATGACCTAAAGATTCTTTGGATTTCCTCAGTGTCTGTTGTTATATCCCCCTTTTCATTTCTGATTTTGTTAATTTGGACATTCTTCCTCTGCCTTTTAGTTAGTTTGGATAAGGCTCTATCTATCTTGTTGATTTTCTCATAGAACCGACTCTTTGTTTCATTGATGCTTTATATTGTTCTCTTGGTTTTTATTTTATCGATTTTAGCCCTCAATTTGATTATTTCCTTCAGTCTATTCCTCTTGGGTGTGTCTGCTTCTTTTTGTTCTAGAGCTTTCATTTGTGCTGATTGTTCTCTGGTATGAGAATTTTTTAATTCTTTTATTCAGGCACTTTGTGATATGAGCTTTCTTCATAGTACAACTTTCATTGTATCTCATAAGTTTAAGTATGTTGTGTATTTGTTTTCCTTGAATTCTAGGAAGTCTTTAATTTCTTTCTTTATTTCTTCCTTGACCCAGTAGTAATTCAGTAGAGAGTTTCCATGAGCTTGTAAGATTTCTGTTGTTTCTGTTGTTGAAACCCAACTTTAATCTTTGGTAGTCTAATAGAATTCAGGGGTTTATTTCAATTTTCTTGTATCTGTTAAGACTTGTTTTGTGACCAAGTATACGATCAGTTTTGAAGAAGGTTCCATGAGGTGCCAAGAAAAAAGTATATTCTTTGTGCTTGAATGAAATGTTCTATAGATATGTGTTACATCCCTTTGAGTTATAACTTACTTAGTTCTATCATTTTTTTTCTGTTTAGTTTCTGTCTAGATGATGTGTCCATTGGTGAGAGTCAGATGTTGAAGTCTCCCACTTTTATTGTGTGGGGCTTAGTGTATAATTTAAGCTTTAGTAATGCCTGTTATGCAAATATTGGTACCCTTGCATTTGGGGCATTAGTGTTCAGAACTGAGACATCATTCTGGTTGATTTTTCCTTTAATGAGTATGAAATACCCTTTTCAATCTCTTTTAATTAATTTTGTTTGATGTCTATTTTGTTAGATATTGGACAGCTGCAAAGGCTTGATTCTTGGGTCCATTTGACTGGAAAATATTTTACATCCCTTTACTCTGAGGAAAGGTCTACCTTTGATGTTCAAGTGTGTTTCTTGTATGTAGCAGAAGGATGCATCCTGTTTTCATACCCATTGTGTTTAGCCTATGTCTTTTTAATGGCAAACAGAGTTTATTGATATTGAGGGATATTAATGAGATTGTTAATTCCTGTTATTTTGTTGTTGGTGGTTTTCACGGTAATGTGTGTGTGTGTTTCCCTTCTTTGGGTTTTGCTGGTGTCAGATTATTTATTGCCTGTGTTTTCTAGGGTATAATTAACTTCCTTGGGTTGGTGTTTTCCTTCTAATACATTCTGTAGGGCTGGATTTGTGGGTAGAAATTATGTAAATTTGACTTTGACATGAAATATCTTGTTTTCTCCATCTATGGTAATTCAAAGTTTTGCTAGGTATAAGACAACTGTCCAGGACCTTCTGACTTTGAGTCTCCATTTAGAAGTTGAGTGTAATTCTAATAAATCTGCCTGTATATGTTACTTAACCTTTTCCACTTGCAACTTTTATTATTATTTTTTTTTCTGTATGTTTAATGTTTTGATTATAATGTGATTCTGGAACTTTCCTTTCTGATCCAATCTGTTTGGTATTCTATAAGCTTCTTGTAACTCTATAGTCATGTCTTTCTTTAGGTTACAGAAATTTTCTCTTTAATTTTGTTAAGTATATTTTTAGGGTTTTAGAGCTAGAATTCTTTCTTCTCTTCTACTCCTATTGTTTTTAGGTTTGGTTTTTTCACAGTGTTCCAGATTTTCTAGATGTTTTGTGTCAGGAGTTTTCAGATTTAATATTTTTCTTTGACTGATGTATCTATTTTTTCCCTATCATATCTTCAACACCTGAGATTCTCTCTTCCATCTCCTGAAATCTCTTGGTGATGTTTCCTGTTTGCTTAGCCAGGTTTTTCATTTCAAGGATTCCCTCAATTTGCCTTTATTGATTTTATGTCTGTTTTCAGGTTTGAATGTTTACCTGTTTATTTTTTTTCTTGTATTTCTTGAGATTCTTTAAGGTATTTATTGATTTCTGCCAATTGTTTGGCTGTCTTTTCCCTCGTGTCTTTAAGAGAGTTTTTCATTTCCTCTTTAAGGACCTCTCTCACCTTCATAAAGTTGGTTTTAGGTTGCTTTCTTATGCTTTGGCTGCACTGGAATATTCAGGTCTATCTGTTGTAGAATAGCCAGGCTCTGTTGTTGCCAAGTTGCTCTGGCTGTTGTTGATTGTATTTTTAACCTGGTATTTAGACATCTGGCTTTGGGATGATTAGGTCTAGGTACTGATTTCTGAGTTTCTTTGTTGGATGGGTGTTTTGTTCCTTGGTTTCTGTTTCCTCTTTGGTCTTGTATTCTCTGGCCTGGATTTTTGGTGGCTGGTGTGAGCTCTCATCTAGTAGGGAGTCTGTCCAAGTTGGGAGCTGACCTTCTGGTGCTTGGTCTTCTTTGCAACAGGTGTTCTCTGTTCTTCTGACTAGTGTGGCCTGCACCTGTTTTTTTTTTTTTTTCTGACTGTCATGCCCTTCAACTGGTCAGGTGAAGTCTGTGAGTCGGGGGCAAGGACTGCTTTGGACCAGATGATTAGGTAGAAGGACTTGAGTGCTGGGATGGGTCTTTGGTAACAGAATTTAGGGAGCGGGGCAATTCAGCTATCAGGCAGGTCTCTCACCTGCTCTTCTGACTGGTGTGACCTGAGCCTGAGGAGCAGCAGTCCACTACGGGGAGGGCAGGGCCCAGGAGCAGCAGCAATGAGGGATGCAAAGGCTGTGGAATGTGCCTTAGGGAAGAGAATCTAGGGAGTGGGGCAGGCAGGCCACTCATCTGTCCTTCTCACGCGTTTCTTATACATACTTTTTTCTTGAGGATTTATTTTTACTATTTCTTGTGGGGCAGAGATGCTGGTGACAAATCCCCTCAGTTTGGTTTAATATATCCTACTTCTCATTGCTGAACACTTGTCACACACAGAACTCACCTTTATTAGGGTGTTTCTTTCAAAACAAGTATTTCACTGCACTTTCACTATTGTTTCTACTGAAAAATTAATGTAACTAGTAAGTTTAGTCCTTTGAGAATTTTGTGCAATGTATTTTTATTGTATTCACCTGTGCCTCCCAGATTTACCCCTTACCTTAGCCACTGGATTTTATGTCCCCTTTTTTGTTTTTATTTATTTATGTTTATTTTTAAAGTTACCAAGACATGTTGTGCTATCCGCATGATGTGTGACCTTCACTGGAGAGTGCTCACCCTACCACAGGTCCATCCTTAAAGAAAACTGTCTTTTCTTGTCCATAAGTTATCAGTTGTGAACATATCACTAGCTGGGGGTAGAAACGTGCCAATCTACTCTCCCCAAGCTGTAATTTTGTCTGTTTTAAGCTTTTGTAGGTCTTGTGCATGCTGTTTCAACAGCTGTGAACTCATCATTGTAACTGTTCTGTTTGCTCCCAAAAATGTACTATTTCTTTATAACCATTCACTGTTTTTGGATTTTACACTATCTACTACCACCTCCACAATGATCCATGAGCTTTGGGAGGAGGGAATGGAATACAGATGTCCCATTTAGGGCAGAACAGTCCATATTCTTTTTTTCTCTGCACCTTGACTAGTAGTAGATCTCCGAGTTAATCACCACCTACTAAAAAAAAGTGGCTTTGATGATAAGGCTTGGTAACTTCACTCACTGATAAGTATAAGGATACATCATTATGAGTTGGTTTACTACTATGTCTGTTTAGCAGAGTAATAGTAGTATGTTCATGCCTGTGTCCTTTGACCTGTCTTGCCATAGGTCCTTAGCCCAGTAACAGTGCTAAATATGGATTTGAACTTTTGGAGTGAGCCTTAAAGGCTATCAGAAAGTGATTGGGTACTTCCATTCCATCCATGCCACTATTTTAGCAGATGACTTGCCTTGACAGGTTGGCCGTTGTTGTAGCTCATAGTGTTCACAGTTGGGTACGAATGATAATTTTCTTCTCCTATGTGGTGTTCATAGCACCTTACAGCACCAAGAAAGTTGCACAGTAGGGATGAAAGTTTCTGGTCAGCACCAACTTGATTTTACCATGTTGTATGAAGCAAGTGTGTGGTGTCTTCAGCAACTGGATCTTATTGCCAAATTCTGGGGGATAAGAAAGAGCATTGGAAAGAGCCTATAGTGTTTGGGGGTCTCTGGGACCTCATTTGCCAATAACTCCAAAGGAGTAACCCAATCCTAGCAACAGAATTGTTATTTATTAGCCTGTGCCTGTGATATCAACTTGGACAATTTTCCTATTATATGTAGCCTCATAATTTGTGTGTGTATGTGTGTGTGTGTGTGTGTGTGTGTGTGTGTGTGTGTGTGTGTGTGTGTACATATTTTAGGACATTTAAACAGTAGAAGGTTTCCATATGATACTTTTGAAATGTCTTTAATGTCAGTTTCACTCCCAGCATCCCCCATCCTTATCCCCATTAAACACTTTTTGTACCATTCTTCCCTCTTTAACTCTTTGTTACCTTTTCATTCTATTTCCCTTTCCTTGAAATCTCTCCCACTACCCTTTACTAATTTCTTAGTCTCTATCCACATTTCAAGTGGAACACACGTAGCTAAGGATTCAAGTTTCACCTCCACAAGTGAGAGAAAATATAAGACATTTGTCTTTCTGAGTCTGTGTTATCTCACTCAGAATGATTGTTCCCAGTTCTACATACTTGCCTGATGATTTCATATTTTTCTTAACAGCTGAATAATATTCCATTGTTTGGATATATTACATTTTTATTATTCACATATCATTTGATAGATATATGGCTGCTTTTATTTCCTAGCTGTATTTGAAAGGAGATTTATCAGAATCACTTACAGACTGCAGTCTTGCTAACCTAACAATCCAGTAGTTTCTCAGTCCAAAAGCTGGATGTCTCACCTGGTCTTCAGTATATGCTGGATTTCCAAAGAAGTAGGCTCTAACTTCATTGAAGGAATGGGCTTATTAGCAAGGTGGGGAAAATCAGGCAAAGAGTAAAGGCCTCCTTCCTGTATCCTTACATAGGTCTCCAGCAGAAGGTATGGCCAAGATTAAAGGTATGTCTGGGTTAAAGGCTTGGGTTTTCCAGCCTCAAGATCCAGATTAGATATGGCTCTTCCTACTTCAAATGAAGCAAAAATCCCTCACTAGTGTGCCTTCCATTTTTGGATTTTATTTCATTCCAGATGTACTCTAGTTAACAACCAAGAATAACCATCATGCTAGCCATTATGAATAAAACAATAATGGACATGGATGGGTAAATATCTCTATAATAATGTTGTGCCTGTGTTGCAAGACCCCTAAGCAAGACCACTGCAGAGCCAATACCTCATGCAAAACACACAGGGGTTTATTGATAACAAGCAAGCCCAGGTTTGGTCCACGTTCAACACTCCAACACAGTGGGTGGAGGAAGACAGCCCTGAACTCTCAAGGTCAGGGGTTTTTTAAGGGAAAAACCACAAGCAGGGTGGTACAAGCCTTGGTGTCAAACGATTAGGTGAGGTTGTGTAACCTTTGAATCTATTGGTTGGGGGTTACAGTTATCAATTTTGGGCAGGCCTGGACAAGTTTCAGGCTTTGTCTTTGGGATGCCATGGAGGCTGACTCTTCTAGGACGTATTTACTGTGGGGGCTGACTCAGTGGCCCAGGCTCTGTTCTTGAGCTGCCATGGAGGCTGACTGGCCTCACACATTCACATTGACTCATTCACATAGCTCCCAGACAGTAAACAACTGGCTGAACATTGAACAGTCAGAGTATGTGCAGAAAGGGAGCTACTGCAAGGACTGTGTCTTTTGTTCATGGCCCTCCCAGAAACTGCTTGCTCAAGTCTCAGGAAAC
Source organism: Onychomys torridus (assembly GCF_903995425.1). Classification (NCBI taxonomy): domain Eukaryota; kingdom Metazoa; phylum Chordata; class Mammalia; order Rodentia; family Cricetidae; genus Onychomys; species Onychomys torridus. Next base: position 47,153,476 of record NC_050460.1, read on the forward strand.
TGAAATTGAGGCCTGATCTCTGAAAGAAGACTGACAGCCTGTTATGGTATCAGCTTGGTCCTTTCAGTAAGATACAGATACCTTTGTATATATGCCAAACAGTGGTATATATAGATCATGTGGTAAATCTATTTCAAGTATTTTGAGCAACCTCCATTGACTCCATATAGATTTCCATAGTGGCTACACCAGTTTGTACTCCCACCAAAAGAGAACAAATGTCCATATTTCCCCACATTCACTCAAGCGTTTATCACCATAGATCTTAGACAGTTTGATTGGGGTAAATAAAAATATTAAAGAAGATTTAATTTGTATTTTCCTGATTGCTGCAAGCTGCAGGAAAATGTAATGAAATCCAGCTACTATCACAAAAGCTACTACTTGGAAAGGTCAAGGACTTTTCTGAAGGTCAAGCCATGACTTAAAAAGTCTTGGTGATATTTTAGTATATATAAAAACTGGTTCTTACAATTATTTTCTTATATGCTATGTGTGCTTCCAAGAATTCCTAACAGTGCATTTATCTAAAATACCTATCAAGCATCTAAGGCCAATTGACCTCCTGAACCCAGTTAACACCCTTATGGAAACAATGCCTGTCTCCTAGGTCAGGTGGATAGCTTTATTTCTTGTGCATTTTAAGCTGAGACCCTCCTTTCTTATACAGCCTTACTGACATTATAGACTCCTAACTTCTTACCTAACCACTTTTAGGAATGTAGATTGAGTACATAAATCCCCCTTTTCTTGATATAATAACTGATCATTAGCTTTCAGTTGACCTCTTCCTTTTTGGGTTCTAAAACAACAACAACAAAAAAACACAAAACAAACAAACAAACAAACAAAAAACAAAAAACCAAACAAACAAACAAAAAAACCCTGATGGTTATTCCCTGAGGAAAACTCTTGTCTGTCTTTATGATCCTGTGAGAATTCAAGCCTGGTGTACTTGCTCAGCCAGAGGATTGGTGTCCTTGGTTTTTAACTGAATACCTGAGAGATGAGGGATCTGAGATGTATTAGGAGACTTAGAGGAGGATTGGAGAGAGGACTTGAGGATGAGATGGAGAAGAGAAAAGAGAGTGGAAGAACTAGATGGGTGAGAACTGGAGAGGAATGAACTATATGGGGAAGGACTAGACTGAAGAGCTAGAAGAGAGTACTAGAGGAACAAGATGGAAGATGAGGAAGAGCCAGATGGGGAAGAACAAGATGAGAAAGAAGGAGATGGGAGAGGAGCCAAGATGGGAAGGAACTAGATGGATGAGAACCTAGATGAGGTAGAATTAAGGTGAGAGAATTAAGTTAGAACTTAGAGGGGACAGCGGATAAATGCAGATAGAAATCGAGCAGGAAAGAAAAATAGAAGCTGTGTATAGAGAGAAATCACTCAGAATAATAAACTGTATGGACTAAAGGGTTTTGTGTATGTAGATTCATTTCTTATCATCAAAGATTAAATTATCAGCTGGTTGTACATTCTTCCTGGATCCTGGGAGGGGACTATTGAGGGGCTGGACCCCCATAGTCCCTGTTACCTGATCACTGAGGCTATTTAACATTTTTAAACTGTTTCTTAGGCATTTGTATGTATTTTTCTTTTGAAGGCTGCTTAGTTACTTGCCCTATTTTCTAGTATTGCTGTTTGGTTTCTTGGTGTTAGTTACTAACTCTCTGCCAAATGTTAGCTGAAAATGATTTTTCCCATTCTGCTGTCTCTTCATTTTAGTGGTAGTATTCTTTGCAATATAGAAGGTATTTTTTTTTTTTTTTAGATTCATGAGATGCCATTTATAATTGTTGGTCTTAATGCCTATGATATCAGGGTCCTTCAGAAAGTCATTTTCTGTGTTCTTAAGTTCACATTCCCTACTTTCTTCTCTATCAGATTCATGGTATCAAATGTTATTTTGAGGCCTTTGACATGTGAGTGGAGTTCTGCTTAGGATGAGAAATAAGGATATTTTATTTCATCTACTTGTAGCTATTTAGTCTGACCAGCACCATTTTTAGAGATGGTGTATTTTCTCCAATGAGTATTGTTTGATTCCTTGTCAAAATTCAGGTGGCTTTAGGAGAGTGGACTTATATATGGGGACTCAAGTTATTTCACTGAATAATGTGTCTGTTCCTAGGTCAGAACCATTACTCTGGGTTCTTTTAAGGGTTTATAAAAATTCCTTCCACCTACCAAAATGTTAACAATGAGTGTTATGATTTAAAGGGTGTAGTATCAAATTTAGGCCCTTTTCTATGTTTACTGAGGGCTTAAAACAGAGCCACGATAATGTGTCATCCTCTCTGTCCCTGTCTCTTTCTGTATCTCTCTGTGTGTCTCTGTCTCTGTCTCTCTTTCTATCTTGTTTGGTTATTTCTTTTTTGTTTTATTTCATGAAAAAAGGTTTTTGCTAAATAACTCTGGCCTTGAACTTGAAATACTTTGACTCCTCCTGAGTGGTAAAATTTCAGCTATGTACCACAGCACTTGCACTGACATCTGTTTTCAATTGCATTAATTTGACTTCAAAAATTAAATGACACATACGGTATTTGTATTAATTTATATCTTTGAAAGCTATTAATTTACTATTTTCTACATATTACGAATAACAATCTTGTAAATATTAAAAACATTTTACATAGCATAATGTAACCTTTCATTTCATAAGTTACATGGAAATACATATTTTTAGGTTATTTTGTATTAAAATGTAACTGCATTCTCTTGACATATATTTCCTTCCTTCCTTTCATCCTTCCTTCCTTCTTTCTTTCTTCCTGTATGTCTTTTTTTTTTTTTTTTTTTTTAGATAGTATATCCACACTGTAGTCCAGCCTGGCCTGAATCTTGCTTTGGAGCTAGCTCAGGATGGCTTCACATTTAAGGCAGTGCACATACCTTAGCCTTTTCAGTGCTAGATCATAGCCATGCACTGGCACACCTGGCTACTGCCTATAAGTTTTTAGTTACTTGTAGGGTGAGACAGCTTTCCAACATAGATAAATGGCTCTTTGAAAGAAACTATGATATGTAAACTGTAACATGTATGCCTTGTAGACCTTTTCAAGCATTCCCATGCCTCCAGCACTCCAATGGTGCTTCCTTGCTAGAGTTTCCATGCCTGTTAGTGGCTCCTGGATTCCTGTATCACAGTGCTATGTACTGTTGTTGATCTGATTTGCTGCAGAGGTTTGGTGAGAAATGTTTTTATATTCAAAATATATTCAATGCTTTTATATGTTTTTATATTCAAAATATATTCAAAATATGCATGTGTATTAAAAAAGGAAAGTCAACACAAATGATGAGTGTCTGAAGGAGCCTAGGTTTCTTTTTCTTTTTCTTTTTTTTCATTATAAACAGATGGCATACTCTTCTCTAGAGCTTCTGCTTCATCTGCTATTGCCTCAGAGGCCACTAAAACAAAAATGTTCTCTTAGCTATCCTTGGTCATGTCAGACCCGTAATTGTTGAATCTTACATTATAAAAACAACTTGAATGGTATTAATCAACACTGCCCACGCTGCACCAACATATTCTTTTATTTGTTATACCACAATTGTTTGGTATAAACTGTTCACATAAAATGTAGATAAATGAATAAGTTCTCTAATATTCCATCACTCTTTATATCACATAACTTACAGTGCCAAATAGTAAGCACTAAAATAAGCTTATGGGCCCATTGTATTTTGTATTCTAATATCTTAAAAATATGTACTAAACTTGAAGTCTGCCTATTTCTTATCATTCTAGGTATTAGAAAATATTTACTATATAGGGTTCACAGGCATTTTAAAGTCTAAGTAAAAATATTAGATATTTATGCCTTCCTGTTCACTAATGATAGTCTGGTTGACTGGAGACTTAAAATATACAGAACTGAGTCAACAGCATAGAAGAGTTGAGCAATTATTCACATATTTACATTTTTTCAGTGACAATAACATAGAGGCAGCATCTGTTAATGTCTTACATCTAACTATCCTACCTTGTCTTTGATTTTGTAAGGCATAATATTCTTTTCAACAATGCCCCTTATACTTTAAGCTAACTATAATTTATTTCATATGTTTGCAATAAAGTCATTGATTATATACTGATCAACATTCAAGTTGTTACCCAAACAACACCACACAGGAAAAAGTAAATACCTTGCAATTTATTGTTCTCAAGCAGGGAAATTAATTTATTTTATTATGAACATTAAAAATCATTTCTAAGGCTGCATATTGAGAAGTAAACACATTACAATGCATATATTCTTTCAGATAGTGGTATATATTTCCCCTATCATGGGTGCCATGCCATTAACTCACTTAATTTTCTTTCAAATAATTTATTTTTAGTTTACAAAAGAAAGTGTCAGAGCTATCTTTTCAAGAAATGAATTTTGACCAGTTTACTTACTCATGTATATCTTTTCCAAATGAAGGGTCATCTAAATGATATCTTGAACCAAAGCAATTTTATAGCATATTTGATGCAATTTCTTTTATTTGAGAAAAATACATCGCATGAAAAATGATTATTAGATTTACTCTGCACATTTTATTCATTTATTCCAAGGCCTGTGTGATGTGAGGCTTCTCCTTGGAATTCAGTCTGCATATGTACTGCAGGAAGAACATATGGAGATTAATTTGTGATTTTTGCCAAAGTTCCTTCAAAATCTAAATTTCACAGTAGTCAGAGCCAGAAAGGAGTTCTGCATTTAAAATCTAAATGTGAAATGATATCATTCCTTTAATCATTTAAAAATATTTACTGCTGTTTTTTTTTCCCCCCTAGAGATGAATATATGACAGAATCCATTTTATCAAAGAGCTCATGGCCAGCTGGAGAGTCATGAGGTTCAAAGACTGGCTGGTAGGAAATGATCCACCAAAGAGGAGCATTGCAAGTGTCACATTTCTGTGGGAACAAGGAAAAGATGTAAGAATATAGGATCAAATAAAGACAATGAGAAATGCATGGGAGTATGAAAGAATGGAATGTTTTCAGAAAGTTGTAAGATATGAGACTCAAGGTAATTCATAATGAGAATCATAGTGAGAAATAAATCTAGGAAGCAATGGTTTTCAACTTCTGTCAGACGTTAGAGTCAGAAAAATCTGGAGGAGGCTTTCATAACCAGAGAAGATACATACAGTGATTTATTAAGAATGTGTAGGTGTATGTCCATCAACAGACTCAAAATCCTACCCAACCATTCATGGTAAGCTACAGTACTTACACATTTGCACTATGTGCACTGAGAAACAATGATGACTTTAGTAGGATCTGATAATGGACAGAGGTTTATATGATTCTGTCATGCATTCATATTACAGACATAAATGTCTATAAACCTTTACCAAGGTCACTTGAGATTATTAATCTTTTGAGATTAGCCATCATTTTCACATTGTCTTGTTACAGTCTGTGATGCAGGTAACTTTTGACTTACTGTATTTCTTGGCTGATCTATCTCTCTTTGGATTAATCACACCTTAGTATGGGCAAAGGGCAATGTTCTGCTTTTTATAATAAAGCACATGAGGGATGGGCCAAACAACTTTCTTCTTTCTCCTGCAGAAAGCCCAAGATCAGGGTGTAAATTTAATGAACATGATGAAAGTGAAGGACAATGAGAATTATAGAGCAGATAGAGTTAATGAGACTGAGCATGGGGCTTTCAAGCTATTTCTGTCAATATTTTTCCCTAAGTGTTTCAGGCATCATTAGGACTTTGGTTTTGACAATATTTATTCTATCACACAAAAAGAGAAGCCTCTTGGCTTCATAAGCACCCATCTAGGAAACTTATTTTTCACTCCACTATTAGTCTCCCTAACTTAATTGACATTAGGAAGAGTGATTTTTGTCATTGTGTGGGACCTCCAAGAGGAGAGATGTTATGCTCTATTGACAGATGCTTCTGTTTGTATGCAGAGTTCAACAAGTTTATTTCTTCTTATCTCAATTTGAATGTGGGCCAGCCCTTGACTAGCTTGATTACATGAAGCAGAAGAAACCCTTGTCAGCTACGATGCTAGTCTTCAAGACTTTAACCTTTCTAATCTCTTCAAATGGTAGGTCTGATTACCTTAAGGCTACCCTTCCACAGAGAATCCCAAAACCAGGCACAGTGAGAATGCATGGGTCAGTTTTCAGCTGTGTAAGTAGGAACTCCTATGTAGCTACAAGGCAGAGAAGTAGTTGAACACTGCTATAGACCGAACTGCTTCTCTCTTAAATTCTGTTGCAGAAGCCATCAACTTCAATGCCATTATGTTTAAAGACACAGCCATTACAGGGGGGAGTACAAACAAATGAGGTTGTGAGAATGTGTACATAATCCAGTAATCTTGGTATTCATATGACAAAAGAGCAAGACTCTATGAACACGCCTGCACAGCAAAAGCCCAAGTGAGTACAGACAAAGTGCCATCCACAACCCACAAAGGCAGGATGCCTAAAAAACCAGAAGCACCCTCACTTTGATCAGGACTTCTATCCCATTGAACAAACATTTGAAAAGATATGCAAGTAGATCAAAAATAACTTCCAGTGTTAAACACAAGATGAGAAACTTCATTATCCTCTTTGGCCTGCTGGTACAAGTTCTTTCTTCATGAAATAAGATTGTTCTGAAATGAAGAAAGTCTTGTGACCTAATTGATAAGAATATCTCCAATGTTTCTTTTTGTATATTTATTTATTTATTTGTTTGTTTATTTATTTACTTACTTAATATTTTTTATTTTATAATTAACTTAATTTCACATATCAGCCAGGGATTCCCCAGTCTTCCCTACTCCCACCCCAGCCCTCCTCCTCTCCTCTTCTCTCCTCTTTCCCCATTCCCACCTCCTGTAAGGCAAGGTCTCCCCTGGGGAGTCAGCCCAGCCTGGTAGACTCAGCCAAGGCAGGTCCAGTCCCCTCCTCCCTACACCAAAGCTAAGCAAAGAGTCCCAGCATAGGCCCCAGGCTCCAAAAAGCCAGCCCATGCACCAAGGTCTACACTCTACTGCCTGGGGGCCTCCCAAACAGTTCAAGCTAATCAACTGTCTCACTTATCCAGAGGGCCTGGTCCAGTTCCATGGGGGTGCCTATCTACAATGTTTCTTTGTGATCCAAGCACTGGATTTTATGGTCTGCCAAAGGAAGGGAATTATGTGCAATCAATGTTGGGTAGAAACCAGTGTGTGTGTGTGTGTGTGTGTGTGTGTGTGTGTGTGTGTGTGTGTGTGTGTGTGTGTGTGTTATCAGAGATGAAATGGATGAGTGGATAACTAGGTCCATGGCATTGCAGAATGGAGTGCTCCTTTAGAACATACATTTTCTGTTCATTGACTTCAAATTTATCCCTATTATGGAATCAGTTGTATTCCAACCCCTCAAATCCACATTAACTCATGATGTGAATGTATATGGGTGAAGTCTTTTAGGAAGCTAGAAATTCATTGCATTTAGTTTAGGTCTTGAGCAGAGAGTCTTTATGTGTAGGATGGTGCCCTTATAAGAGAAAGGGACACCAAAGATCTTCGTTTGAACTCAGAATAGCCAAGGGAAAACACAGCAAATAGAGATAAGAAAAACCTCATAAACTGGTGGTTGTCAACTACTTTGTTATTCACCTGTCAAAACTACTAAGTCTGTAGTATATTGCTCTTGCAGATGACTTATACTGATACTTGAGATGTACTATTTTAATTACTCAAATTGGTCTTAGGTCCTCTGACATTTCCCCAGTAGTGGCTGAAAGTAGGGATTATTTCTTTGCACATTTTTTGACTACCTCACCACTATGAATTCTTTTGTCTAAAAGAATATTAGAGATAATCTTATTGATACTCAGTATTATGTATCTTACTTCTTAGTAAGAAATTAGAGGTTGAATGGTTCCAATGTTCATAGTCTTAATGTATATTACTACAGGCCTAGTTTTTAATTGATGCATTATGGCCTTTGCTCATTCCATTCTTAGGAAAAATAGACTGAGTGAAAACAATTCTGAATTATATACAATGATTCTTCTTTGTGTATCCTTCTTTCATTACCATGTGAACTAGTTATATGTGTGGAATAAACTATTTACCCCAAAAGGCCCACAGAACTATGTCTTTATTGAATGGAGTAGAAGAATGGTAATTATTGTAATAAATGGTAATTTTGTAACATCTGAATTCCAAGTTCTTGATCATTTGTTACTTCTTATCCTCTTTTAATATAATGGGTATTGCTTTATAAAGAAAGAAACTTAAGACAAATATTTACTACTCATGATCATTATAAACACACACACTATATGATATTTGGACTTTTCTCTTGCTCAAAAATTCTATTTTTTTTTTTCTGAGAGGACCAAGACCAAGATCCACACCAAATGTAACTTTATCCACATTGGCAAGCTGTTCAGTCTTCATCTTTGGAAGATTTTCATTTATAAGAGCTGATTCAGACCTGTGTAGATTTAAGCTCTGTATTCCCACTTCAGATTTATATTATTAAGAAAGTGGAATTTGTGGAGGCCCAAATTATTCAGGGTCAGAGAATCTGAGCTTGCTTTACTCAGCAGGGTTGCATAAGTGGATGATTTGACTACAGGTGTGGTTGTCAATTGTTTGGAAGTTTCTGTACTTGGCTGTGTCTAATAAGGAGGATATCTTTTTCCTTGCCCCTTTGCATTGTTATAAAAAGCCATTTTGAATAAAATTCTGGGCCATTGAGAATGGACCCAGGCCCTTCTGAAGCTAAAAAAAAAAAGATGTTATTTTCAATTATTTCAAGTAATTTAATATTTCAGTTTTTTTTTTTTTATTTCTTTGAACATGCCCAATGTTCATATCAGCAAATCATGCATTCTACAAACCAGGCTGTGAACTTAGTTTTCAGGGATTTGTGGGTTTTTTTTTTAAATTTTAATTTTTTTTTAATTAAGAAGGCTAAGATTAATCTGCAAGCAAAATGCTGTAGCCAATCAGAAGATTTAGTCTTTGTCTCCTGGTGAAAGTGCCACAAACTGCCTGGACTTCATGCCACTTACTATGTGAATCTCTTAAATCTCATTAACAAAATTGTTTTTAATATTCCTGTTTCGAGTGATCTTACCATCTAACCCTCTTAGCAAAAGGGGTATCATATTTATAGTAAAATTCAGAATATTAGAGAATATGTATTTCTCAGAGAAAGAGAATAAAATTAAGACATTATTCATTTTGATAAATAAGACCGAAGTCTGAGAGTCAGGATGACAAAATCAGGAACAATTTAGTTTAATAATTCAAAATTTGAGGTACTATTCATCAAGAAAAAGGATGTAGATTTTAAGAGCTGAGACAGACTCCTCCAATTTATTGGTAATGTTTTCTGATTCAAACTTGTGTTCTTTCATGCATGTATATTCTTTCCTGCTTGTGCAAGAAATGAAATGTGGTTCAAAGAAGAGACAGCAAGGAAATTTAAACTGATTAGACACAGGAAGCATAACAGGACTGAAAAGAACTTCACTATCCAGATAGGAATGGGAGCCAGTGAAAAAATTAGCCAAATATTTCAAAGTAAAGTGCTTAAGACACACACACACCCATTTTAAAAACAAAACAAAACAAAAAACTTGCCATGGAGTTAAAAAAAATTCTTGATATGTTCAATTGAGGATAATGCTTTTAAATGAAATAATGAATATGTAGGTAGACAAGGATAAAATCAGAAGATGGAATAGAAGCAAGGAGAAAGGAAATGGGTGGAATATTGAATATCTCCATCATACACAAAACACAAATTTAATTAAGTGTGTCCAAAACACACCCTCAGACAGATCAAGCAAAGGTGGTTGATGTAATAAATTAAGAGGGTGACTAAAGTTCTTCATTACTGCGTATTTTACAATTTCTGAAACTGTGTGGTACAAGTAATTTTCTTAAGAAATATCTACAGAACAATAATAGTCATTATTATTTATCTCAATTTGTTGCCATTGGCTGGAGATGTAGATGTTTCTATGTAGCTTTGGCAGATCCTTTTTTAAAACTTTTTTACTTTGACTTTTTTTCTTCTTTAATTATTATTATTTTTTATAACCCAACCTCAGTTTTCCCTCTCTCGTCTCCTCCCAGTCCCTTCCCCCACCTCCTCTCTACCCCATCCCCCATCTACTCCTCCTCTGTTTCTCCTCCAGAAGAGGGCAGGCCTCCCAAGGATATCAACCAAACATGGCCTATAGAGTTGCAGTAAGACTAGGAGCCTCCCCTCCTATTAAGGCTGGCCAAAGCTACCCAGTATGAGGAAAAGTGTCCCAAAACAAAACGGGCAAAAGGGTCAGAAACAGCCCCAGCTCCCAATGATAGGAGTCCCACAAAGACCAAGCTACACAAGTGTAATATATATGCAGAGGGCCTAGGTCACTCCCATGCAGGGTCCCTGGTTGCAAGTTCAGTCTCTGTGAAGTCCCAGGTTAGTTGATTCTTGTGATAATTCTAGAGAGTTTTCTTGTGATGTCCTTAATCCCTCTGGCTCCTACAATCCTTTCTCCCCTTCGTCAGCAGGATTCCCAGACTCAGCCTAGTGTTTGGCCAGTCTCGCATCTCTTTCCTTCAGTTGCTGGATGAAGCCTCTCTGATGACAAATGGGCTAGGCACCACCAATCTACGAGTACAGCAGAATATCACTAGGAATTATTTCATTGATTTTTTTTCCAGTTGTGTTTGTTCTGTCTTAGGTTCCTGGACTGTCTAGCCTCTGGGTCCTGGCACTCCAGGCGGTGCCAGGGGTGGTCTCTCTCTTGTAGCATGGATCTCAATAAGCAGGACCAGTCATTCGTTGCCCACTCCCACAATTTCTGGGCCACCGTTATCCCAGCATATCTTGTAGGTAGGACAAATGAGAAGTCTAAGGTTTTGTGGCTGTGTTAGGCCGAAGGTTATGTGGCTAGGTTAGTGTCCCAATCCCTCCACAGGAAGTCATGCCTGATTTTGATGACTAAGACTAAAATTATATACAGGTATCAAAAAAATGTTTTGTTCTTATTTTAGATTTTTAAAAAATTACTGATGACCTAAATTCTTCAGTTTCACAAGTTGATCTGATATAAATGAATAAAACAAGTATTTGTCTAAGAAACTTCGTTTAAGAATTTCGCCACATCCAGGCAATGGTGGCACATACCTTTAAAGCCAGCACTTAGGAGACAAAGGCAGGTGAATCTCTGAGTTAGAGACTAGCCTGGTCTACAAAGTGAGTTCCAGGATTCCTAAGGATACGCAGAGAAACCTTATTTTGAAAAACAAAAACAAAAAACAAACAAAAGAAAAGTATTTGGCCATATAACTTAAAGGTATATCAAATTAAAATAACTGAAATATTAATAATTGAGTTGTTAATACTCAACATGAGTTGGTCTAATATTATTTATGTTAATTAGAATAATAGTAGTAAGATCTTGTCTAGGAGTGATGACATCTCTAGCTATAGGGTTTGGAGCCTAATAATAGTACCAGGTATGGTTTTCAATTTTTGGAGTGAGCCTTAAATCCAATTAGAAAGTGATTGATTACTTCCATGACATTCATACTACTATTGCATCAATGGAGAGGTCTTACCTGAATGGTAATTGTTTTAGTTCTCAGGGTTCAAGGTTGTGTTAAATTGATGGATTTGTCCTTTTCAGCATTGTGAAATCACACCATAAGGATGAATCTTAAAAATACTGGGAGACAGAGTGAGAGAGAAACAGACAGACAGACAGACTGAGACACACACACACACACACACACACACACACACACACACACACAGAGAGAGAGAGAGAGAGAGAGAGAGAGAGAGAGAGAGAGAAATAGAGAAAGTGACACAGAGAGAGACATGCATACAGAGAGAGACAGTCAGAGAGACACAGAGAAAGAACATACATCTTATCCTCATCCATTGTAGTAGGAGTGATTATTTTTGGGAAATCATGAATGAATGTGAAATTTTAAAATGCTTTTCTTATATGTATTGAAATAATCATTGACATAAATCAGTGCTCAATTCAAAAAGTATTTATAAAGCAAAGGTTCATTGATCAATATCATGCAATTGCTCATTGTCTGTGAAAAAGGGAAAAAAAAGGTAAATTTGGAGCTGAAGAGATGGTTCAGAGATTAAGAGCACTGGTTCCCCCGCCCCCTCCCCAGGACTCCGGTTCAGTTCCCAGCACCCACACAGTAACGTACACTGATCTATAACCCGAGGGTTATAAATGGTCTTCCAGCCTCTGTAAGCAGCAGGCACGCATGTGGTATATATGCAAGCATGCAAACTACACATAAAATCAAATATAAACAAGTAAAGGAGTTAGTGTTGTACACACCATGTGCGGAGTGGAATGTGCAACATTACAATGAATTTGTTTGTGTAAGCGAACATCAAAACTGTGATTAATAGAACTCTACTTACAAAGGAAGTGACATGGAGTAACAGTGAATGACGTGGAAAAAGTGTGCTCCTGTTTGGAAGCAAATGTGGAATGTGGAAAAGGAAAAGGTTTGTTTTAATTTTTGTTTTGTTTTGTTTTTTCTTTGTCACACTAATTGGGCTACTCTCAGCAGTCCCTAAATTTCAAATTAAACAAATGCTTTCTGCACGCTTACTGTAGCAGCAAATTACATAATGCAGTATAAATTATAGTTAAAAAGGCAGTTTTCTTTTGAGTGTGTGATACAAGGCTAGGAGGCAATCAGCCTCCCACTGTTTTCTCTTTGCAGAAGGTCTCTGTTCAGCAAAACATTCAGCTCTCAGTGCCATCTAATGCACCAACTACCTGCTTTTCCTCACCTTTACATTTTAGTGATTTGATAGACTTTTTAATATTTTGAATTAGTTGTCACACCATCTTCACATAAATATACCAGTAATCTATGAGCTTTCTGATGTTTGTGTTGAGAGAATATGGTTGTTCGTCACTTATTTTAGCTAGTTTGCGAGATGGAGTTTCATTCTCAGAATTGTTAGAAGATTTAAAGTGAGAAATCATAATTCTAAATAATATCTAACCCAGTTACAAATTTGCAGAGAAAATCTGATCCTCTGATCAAAGTTTTATCCATAAGAGATAATATTTCAAAGTCCCATGTAACCAATTTCTTCAGATAAATTATTGAATAGTAAAATGAATTCGTTTTGATCAAATATGAATTTTCTATGGTCACAAGACAAATCAATCAGCTTTAAAAATGTACATTGTGCTCAAAGTCATACATTTTCATTAATATTTTTATTTATGAGGAACAGTAATGAGAGAACAAATCTTGATAGTGGGGAAATTGTTATACTTGTTCATTTTCAGTGGCTAGATTTCTAAACCAGAGAGAGATCAGATTCCAGAAGTGATCTTCCAGAAGAGCAGTAGGTCAAAGATGAAAATAAGCTAATAGTCAGAGGAAAAAAGTAAGATGCTGAACTATACACGAGCATAATAGACATTGAGGAGGTTAGATGATATAAAGGAAAAGAGATGCTCTTTTCAACTTTTCATCTTCCTAGCTTTCAACAAATCTTGTAAGAGATATTTTACAATAAGACACGGTTGGCTATTGGCTCCCCTGCCTAAGCTTCTAGAGGTCATTGGGAACTTGAAAGGAACAAGGCAGGGGAGGTAGCAAAGTGCAAGGATGAGAACTGACAGAACAAGACTCATAGTCATGGCCTTATTATTCTGTCTTAAGTTGAAAGAAAATACCATCTCCAGGATGATTCATGTTATGCTGATTGTCAGTCCAGGTAGAGTTCTGCTGTTGTGCTAGCAGTCAAATGATTAGTATATTTGTGAACTTCTCTCTGTAACATTTAATAATTATTACTTGATAAGGTTTAGTTACTGACTCCTTCACAGGTGATAGATCAAAGGTTTTGCAACATAGTACACAAAATTATCACTGAATATCTCCACTTCAAGCCCAAAGAGAGGCTGGTATATTTTCAGCAATGAACATACTAAAAATTCAAATATTTATTATAATTTGCTGCTGGTGTGAAAGTCTTGGAGTTAAGCTTTTGATTATGCATAGATTTAGTCAAGCTTCTGATTACACATAGATTTGAAGAAATGATAAAGGTATGATTGTACCTCCCCTTAAGAAATAAGTCAACTAGGACTGTGAATCACTTAGCCAAGATATCACCTTTCAGCAAAGGCTATTCACCTGAACAAATATTAAGGAGGTGGGATGAATATTTATCTCCTTAATGAGATAATGCACTTACATATCCCAGGAGCCCTTCCCTCCCTCCAGGCAATTGCTTCAGATTCTTACAGCTAAACTGGCCTTTTTTTAAAATCCTTTTTTAAAAATTCTAACTAAAAAAAACCCTTAACTTTCCTTTTTCTGTCTTTTCTTTAGATAAAGTCTAAAATCTTAAAGCTGCTAGTTTGAAACTGTGTTTGTCTCTCTATATCTTTCAGGCTTGTCAACTTTTGTCTCATTGTGGTCATGATGTACTTTAAAAACTCAAAGTTCATAGTTAAACACATTGATACATGAGACACTGAATCCTTAAGCTATTTCACCGCAGACTGCCATGGGGTGGTGGTGAGAGAGCATCTTTTATCTCAGTTACTTGCCCTCATAAAATGGAATAATCTTCATATTTGTTTAATGCTTTTAACCAGACGTTACCATCAGTCCCTCTTTATTGATAGAGACTAGCTTCTAATTGAGAGTTAATTACATTTTACTTCTCCTTTGTGGTGGTAAGGAGCATTGGCTCTTAAACATGATCTTAATCTATGATTCATAATCTTCTCTGCTATGCTCCCGGAAGGTCTTCATCCAGTTGGAAGTGCGTAGTGTAGAAATTTTATACTTGGCCATATTAGGAGCTTTAGAAACCCTATTATCACAAAGGAAACCATTTATTTCTCAATGAAGCAGGAAAAAAATTGTAGAAAAATTAAATAAGTCATTAACACAAAAAATATAGAAAAACAGATTTTGCATGAAGCAATAGGAATTGAAATTTATTTGAAGTATGAATATATTAAAGATGAATATGGATTTCAAATTAGTAACCTGATTTTCTGCATTAATATCGAGAAGAAAGAAGGACAATTATGTATCAAATAGGCAGAGGGAAGGTACAAGTAAGTTGTGGAATATAAATTAATTCAAGTGTAAACATGCTGGGAAAAAATAAAAAGTTCTTAAAATTCTACTCCAAAAATCCTAAAATTCTACTTCTAAAATTGAGAATTCAAGGAAAGACATTACTACCAGCCTCACAGAAATAGATTTTGATGCAGTATTATGAAAAATTGAATTAAAAAAGAATTACATTATTCAGATTTTAGAAAATCCTACAAAGACAAGAATTACTGATGCTTACTGAAAAAGGAAGATAATTTTGGGCCGATTTTTAAAAACTACAGCTATTTACTAGTAAGAAACATATCTTCCACAACAAAAACTCCAGGACCAGATGGTGTCTTTGGTATATTATACTAAATACTGAAAAATAATTTATAACACTTCATTATTTCCAAAAATTAGAACAGGATGAAACTTTTTGAATTAATTCTTTATAGCCAGAATTACCATTAAATAAAAACTAAACATTCAGCAAGAAAAAGTTCAGCCAACATATAAAGCAATGTCTTTTTAGGATAAAGTTTTAAAATCACAATTCTGAGCCAAAAAATGTAACTCAGTGTTTGTCTTAGTTGGGTTTTATTGCTGTGAAGAGACACCATGACCACAGCAACTCTTAAAAAGAAAACATTTAATTGAGTGGTCCACTTACAATTTCAGAGGTTCAGTCCATTATCATCATGGTGGGACATGGTGGCATGCAGGCAAACATGGTGCTGAAGAGGTAGCTGTGGGTTCTACTTCTTGTGAAGACAACAAGAAGTAGTCTGAGACACTGGGCATGGCTTGAGCATATAGACGACCTCAAAGCCTACCTCCACAGTGACATGCTTCTTCAAATAACGTACATCTACTCCAATAAAGCCACATCTCCTAATAGTGCCACTTTCTAGGAGGACAAATTTCCTTTAAACTACCACAGTGGTGGACTATTTTTGTAGTCCTCTCAACCTTGGGGGTTCAATCAAGCACTGTGAACAAAATTCTCTATGTAATATCAAAAAGATTACATAAATAAGCAAGTAGGATTTAACTCAGGAATAAAGGTTATTTTGATATCTGAAGATCAATTAATACAATGTAATAAAGGCATCAGCCAAGTACAAAAATTAATGCCATATCTTTAACCACAGCAAAATACCTGATAATTTTTGTCTCTTTTATATAACAACTGTACAAACTAAAAGTAGAAAGAATACTTGTATTTCTGATAGGTCACGTCAGTGGGAGAAGGTGAGTAGATGGCAAGCTGATGGAAAACATAATCAGGAGAAAGAGATATAACGTTTCAGACTCCAATCATAAACAAAACAAGGAGGATACATTTGCCCACCATTACTTGACTTGAGGTTCTAGCTAGAGCAAGTAGGCAAGAAAAAAATCACATAATGTAGATTGGATTGGAGAAGTAACATGAAATTAACATGTGCATAAAAAATAGATTTACTATGGTGGGAAAAGATTTCATCAAACCAAGGTTCAGATCAATATATAAAAATAGGGGTTCAGGTGTGATGCTTTTTCATGAAGTTCTTCAGTGACTTTGAGCTGCAGGCTCCATGTGTCAAATAGGAAATACACCCATCACGTTGGTCCTGAGATTTTCTTACAACTATATTCAAGTATTTGCCTCATCCCTTTGCATTTAATCTAACCAGAATTATAGGAACACTCAAATATCCTCTTTGTCTCTGAATCTCACATTAAGAGGTTATAATTTCTTCATGGAAAACTTTTAAATGCTAAATTATATATATACATGTATATTCTTAATCCCAGTATCTGTCCTCTCAAATCCTGAGCATGATTGTATTTGTTATAGAGTAAAGGCTGTCATTTATGGTTTTTTAAGAACCCGTTTATAACTAAATGACTAGTTTTCACACAGAAGTTTTGAAAAACCAGCTTATGAACCAGCTTCTAATGACAGTTCTTACATTGTGTTCAATAAATTGATCACTTACACCTGCACATTTTATCTTATTAGATATGTTTTTCTGTGAGCTTCAGAAAAATTCAGAATTCCTCTAAAAATAAATACTCAAATACTTTTTATGAATTGCTAATGTTTCCTTTATGATACTCATTTTTATATAAAAACTAACCTTAAGAAAGTATGCAAATAAATACAGGAATCTTTAAAAAAATGTCTGGGCATGTATCTCCATTTTAAGGTAATTGCCTAGTATTGGTGGAAATACTAAGGTAACTCCACATAGTTAAAAGGGAGGTTTATTTTGTTGGGTAACTTACAAGTAAAGGAGTAGGTTACAGGTCCTGGGAGAGGTGAAGGGCAGTCCAGCAGTGTTCTCTGGAGAACTCTGCTTGGTCTACATCCAGCATCCAGGATCCAGGAACAGCTGGCACATCTGGATCTCAGGGCTTAAGGGCTCCCGTCTCAGCCCCACCTTGTAGGCATGACTTTTACTGCAAGCCTCAATGGAGGTAGTACTTCCAGGAAAAAGCTGCAACAGCCACCCACTACAGCCTAGTATGTGCAATGTCCTCTGTTCATTTCCCAGTACAGTGGAGAGAGGCAGAGGGGACAGTAAGGGGGAAGGGGGAAAAGAGTAGACAGAGGAGAGAAAGGGGGAGTAGAGAGAGAGGAGAGAAAGGGGAGAGGGAAGAAAGAGATGGAGGAGGAAGAGAGAGAAGGGCAGAGGAGAGGGAACACTTACAGAATGTCATGCCTTATACTTTCAGAGAACCAAAATACAAAGGTCCTTGTACTTGAAGCTTGGTCGTTAGCCTCACTTGGGAGATAATGTAGGCACTGAACAAGGGAGGCCCAATGGAAAGTAGTTAGGTAACTTGGAATATGTGCTCAAATAAGAGGACATGATTCTGGCTCTTTCCTTTCTCATTCCTTTTGATTTCCATTCTCAGTGAAATGAGAAGGTTTTTGTTTAGTTTGGTTTTTTCCTCTGACATGCTCTTCCAACATTAAGCCTATCCATCCAGACACAAGATCCAACCAGTGGAGCGGAAACCTATTCGGCCACATTCCAGAGGAAATCAGTCCTCTCTTAAGTTGGTTTTCACAGATATTAATATTTTGTCACAATTATGGAAGGCTGACAGTCACAGTAGCAATATTATGAGGGAAATGCAAATGAGAACTACAATGAAATGTCATTTTGTCCCTGGGAACCAGGCGGGTATCAAAGAAATGAGATCCAGCCTAATGAGAACGTGGGGACTGTTGACAGGAATGCATGCAGGCGCAGTCACTGGGGATTCTACAGGAAGGCTACTTTAAACTTGAAAATAGAATCTTCATATGACCCAGAAATTACCTTTCTTGGTGCAGATACAAAGAATGTGAAATCAATAACTCACAGAAAACTTGGTGCTGCTGTCTTCACTGCAGAATTATTCATGATGAGTAAAGACATGAAAAGAACAAGAGTCCTTCAGTGGTGATGGGTGAGGACACATTATTACTTCCATACGTCTTGAAAATACAGCCATTTGCAACAGCATGTCCGCGCCCGGGGACATTGGTGGAGGGGGGTGGGTGTGCATTAAGCTAAATCAAATAAGACCATTCTGTAAAGAAATATAGTGTGTGGTATCATCTACACATAGAACTTTAAAATGAAGTCAAATACCTAAGAAGAGTGTAGACCACTTGTGACCAGGGAGGAATGGGAAGACATAGGTCAACAGATAGAAATTATCTGACATTCTGAAGGAGGAGCGTAGAATTATCATCTCCAACATGAGGGATGTAGTTATCATATTTTATAATATAAATTGTATTAGAAATAGACTCGTAAGTATCTGTACCACTGATAAAGTATGGGAGAAGATGGAAATGTTAATTTACTTGATTGCCATCATCATTTTACTGTACATATGCATTAAAATGTTGGGCTGCGCACCTGAAATACACAGAGTACAGATTTTCCATGTGTCACTCCTTCTTACCCTGAAATAGTACTTTAAGTTTGTGAAACACACGTGCACACAAACATGTGAACATATCTTTCTAGGCCTTTTGAAGGAAGTGATTGACAGTACTTTGAAATCACACCATGCTTTTAAAACACCCCCTAAAGTTTATGGTACATGCACTCTTTGAGAAGCTGTGTAAATGAATTGCTCGATGTGTTCAGAGTGTTATGTCTCCTAACTAAATATGAGCATGTTATCTATCCCATAGTTGAAGAAAGTGAAAATAGATTTAGCTCAGTGCTTCAAAAAGAAAACAGTAGTAGGGATTACACAGTTGAAAATAAGTTATGTAGCTTTATACTCTTGAACTCTTCACAGATTTCTATAAGGTGTGAATGATGTAATTTTCATTTACAATTTCAATATTTTAAATAGCACTTGACCCAGAAAACTTAAATGTGTTATAAAATGGTAGATACAGACTAGTAGATAATCTGGGTAATGGAAAAAATTAACCGTATATTGTACCTATTTTATTGTGTTTATTTTTAATATATTTTTATTCTTTGGACATCTCATAGACTTATATAATGCTTATTGATCATATCCACACAGTACAACCAAGCCGCCTTAGTACTCCACACCCTATCGCACTCCCAGCCTCATACGCCCTCCTTATTTTTTCCCACAAGCTTTGACTGATTTTTTCAGGGCCAGAAAGCAAGTACACAAAATGAAAGGGTGAGATGTTTTTCTTAATGGAATGGCTGTCCTTGACGTCAATCATATTGGGAAAAAATATGAGGGAGAGAAAATAAGAGCTTTTGAAAGTAGGCTTATAAGTGTTCTTAAACTACAAACCTCTCCTCTGTCAGAGGGAATTTATTCAGGGTTCCAAGCTGGTCCTGGAGGAAAGGGAACAAGACAAGAAAATAAGATCAACTCTCTGAGGTGGTGTGGGCACCAAGTGGCGCTGAGTTATTTCATATGTATGAGTGTGTGTGTGTGTGTGTGTGTGTGTGTGTGTGTGTGTGTGTGCTCTCGTTTATACTGGATTTCTCTGTGAGCCTTGTGAATTCTATACCCTCCTTATTTTCCATAGGGCAATGGGTCAGCACGGCTGCTTAGGTGATTGGGATTAAAGCTTACCTGTATCACAAACACACATTTGTCCTCCTCTATAGTCATAGACAGTGATGCATGCTGTCATGGCATGCTTAATGCTTAATGGTACCATTAAGGTGGCCATTGGAGAAATCAAGAACCATGTCTTCCTATTGAAAATTCAGTTACAGATGGAGAAGCCAAGAATGGAGATTAAATCACTGAAGTGTTGGTAGATTTTTACTTGACTGTCATGGCTCCTCTTGCCACCAATGGCTTTGCAGATGCCTGGGGTATGGACAGCCACCTGAGACCATGTGGTATTCAAGGGCCTTAGTGCCATCAGGACCATACAGCTCTGGGTGGCCTGTAATGCATCTGGGGCCATGGTGATGTCTGGGCCCAAGCTGCTGCTGAGAGCCATATCTGGGTCCATGGTCCTGTTGTAGCTGGAGTCTGTGATGAAGTCCACAGCCCTGTGTTGCCACAGGGGGTCATAGGAACCATGCACATTGAAATCTGGCAGCCATGCTTAGCCAGCCCCACCCCTCATTGTCCCTGGAATAGCTGTCCCTGCCTCTCATTTCACACTGAAGCATGAGAGCTGGCCTGGTTCCCCATGGGAGGTCTAGCACCCATACTCAGGAGACAAACCCCCCACCCCATCTCACTGGTTTGGGAGAGTTGGACCCTATGGCATGAGCCTAGGAGAGCTGGCTCCACACCTCACTTGAGGGGGTTGGTTCCAGTGGCCCAGACCAAACAGCTCAGCTACCACCCAGACCCACATCTTGTTTCTTCAATTGGCCCACCCTACGATTCATCACATCTATGACCTGTTGGAGTGTTTGAAGGGGACTGATCCTGTGGAACAATAACCATAGGATCTCTATGACTTGGAACGACATCAGGATCTTTAAGAGGAATTTCAGTGAGGGTCCAGTGATGATGGTGTGCCAAAGGACTTGAGCCACATCAATGACACATTGCAATGAACATCTTGTAAGTGGGGCTGATTGGACAAATGAATATACTGATTGACACACTGCAGCACCCAACGCCACTAGGATGAATGAAGAGGTGTTGGAAAGACAAAGGAGCGAGGTGGGGTTGTTGTATGTATTTTGTTTTTAATTGACTTATAGGGGTGGTGTTTCAGGGGATGCTGCAGGGATGAGGGGAGGATAAGGAGGGACTGGGAGGTGAGTGGGATTGGGACGGGGAGGTGCATGTTGTGAAGTTCCCAAAGAATAAAGAATAACGTTTTTAAAAAGGAAGAAGATATTTTCAATAAATATTAAGAAATGTGCCATGTCTAAATTCACTGGTGTAGACTTAAGCATTTTAGGAAATATAAATCAATCTGTGCAAATAAAAATTAGAATAATAGAGACTGAATAAAATACTAGTAAATAGCATATTTATTTCAAGTATGCAGGAGAAAACTTTCTGTCTCTTCCCAATTCTCATAGCAAACAAGAGAAAATATCTTTAGATCATGACAGACACCATCACAGACTTGACACTCCTATGAACATTGTAAAACTGGAACCCTCAGAAAGCCAAATAGTGTGTTTCATACACAATAAACAACACTGATGACGTTAGTGGTATTCAGTATTTTCTGTTCACATTTAATGAGCCACTACATAATTCAAGATTTTACTAGTGAAGATATTTTTTATTTATGAAATGTCCTCAAATATACAAAAAAAAACTTAAGACTTACCACAGCATACATTTTAATTGCTTGGGTATTTCTTAGCTCTGATAGTATTTTCTTTATTCTATGTATTTATTTATTTGTTTTTTTCCAGTAAAGAGACAAATTAGGAGAATAAGTAAAATTCTATCAATTTAAAGCATACTTGTAAAGGCTCAAGTGGATTCCACTATCAGAACTTTCAAAATATATTGATGAAGAATATTTTTCACAAAAGCTTAATTATAATAAATTTGTGGCTCATAAGGGGGAAATGTCTATTTGAAGAGAGAAAAAGTGTTTGGCGAATTGGGATGAGGTTCCATTCTGGCCTCTGTTTGAACCATTTGGAATCTCATTAAAACTCATTCTTGGATGACACACTAGTTTCAGCTTCAAAGCTCTTCACAGCAGTGACTAAATCCATTGCCTTGAGTAGTTGGAAGAAAAAAGGGAAGGGAAAGAGGCTCACTTTCCCAATGCCACAGAGAGAAGTAGAAGAGGGCAGGTGAGCCCCCAGTGTGTGCTGCAGCCTGTTAATTCCCTTCATCTTCCGGGGATTCTGAGTTTCATTAGACAGTAGTGGAACTGATGCATGTAGAACTTGCTTCAGTTGTACTTTACCTTATGCGTCAAGTCAGTGTGCAACAAAACTAGTTTCTGTGGGTCATTGATAAGTATAGATTTATCAGGGTTGTAGATGGAAAAAATTGGTAGTGGATATTATCTTGGTCTGGATAAAGCAAGATTTTTCTAACCCTGTTTGAGTGGACTAGGCAATGTTGTCATAATATCTAGTAGAGATTTCTAACATTCGCACAACTGCAAAATTGTAAAAGTAAATGAACTAGACCCCATGGAAAATGTCTCCAACTTAAAAGAAAACAAAGCAAAGCTAAACAAACAAATAACAAAACAAAACAACTATGAACTTAAGGATCAGTGAGATGAACCAGCAGGCAGAGGAGCTTATTGCCAAACACTATGAGATCCCTGGAACCCATATTGTGGAAGCAGAGAACTCCCACAAGCTGTCTCCACATGTACCCTGTGAACACACATGCCCCAACCCCACATACACAATATAAATAAATAAGTGTAAAACAAAAAACCTAGGAAAAACTCCACTTAAGTACACATAAGTCACTTAGTATTATTTATATCAATTTAATAGGCTACTGAAAGAAATGATTTTATTATTTTCACAAGGAATAATAGGTGGAGTTTTAAAGAAAAGATCATTATCTCTCTGGTGACTGTGGATACTAGTCAGTCCCCTTACTAGTAAGATTAGAATAAAAGATGGGACAGCAAGGGACAGCTCTAAGGCCTCAAAGGATACACAGCAAAGATTTCCTTCTTGTTCACATGCAAGTCAAGAGAGGGCTGCTTCCAACTGTTGCTTTGGACATTGGAAGTCCCTCTGCCTGTAACAGTGCTTCTCAACCTGTGGGTCACAACCCCCACAGGGGTCATGTATCAGATAGCCTGCATATCCCATACGTACATTACAATTCATAACAGTAGCAAAATTATACTTATAAAGGAGCAACATAATAATTTCAAGGTTGAAGTCACCACAACATGAGGGACTGTTTTAAAGGGTCACAGCATTAGGAAGAGTGAATTCCACTGGGAGATTATCTCCTCGGGAATGTCTCCTGTGTGAAAAGAAGAGGGGAGCATTTGATGTTGGTATTTTATTATGCCAACCTGAAAATTAGACAAATTGTCATCAAAGGCCAACTCTAATATCCTTTAAGACACAAGACTAGAGATGTCTGGTTAATATAAACTTAAGGATAAATCCTAAAGAGAGGTCTAAATCCTTGAAAAAATAATTATCTATAGATACTGGGGAGTGTATGGGAATTCTTGTACAGGGATTCTGGCAATTGAGTAAACATTATCCACAAGTATACAAGCAATATTGGTGCATATGTTAATTAAGTGAATGACTTTTAAAAGTCAGATAAAGAGTTATCTGTTTTTAATACTTTGATAAAATCCAATGTTCATATCTTACAATTACTAGACAAAATAAAGGTTAGTATTTAAAAAAAATCCTTAAGAGAAATGATCAATAAATGTAGTCGGTAGAAAACCAGTGCAGTAATTTCTATGAGAGACAGAGCGGGAATGAGCATCATGGATCCATTAGATGATGATGTCTTTGAATGTATTTCTTTCTCAGGAACTGATAAAACAACACTGAGATAATCAGAAGGTGTTGTGATTATAGATGAGGTTGGAGATAGGTCAGAGTTAATTGAGGTCACATATTCAGATAATAATATATACTAAAGAAACAATAAATAAACAAAGGTAATATACATTTTTTGCCTTTTATTATAGTGTTGTAGGATATTTGATAACACTGACATTCTGAAACTGTTAATAAAGTAACCTTGAGTCAGGAGATGGAGTTAGCTGACCGGAATTAGCCATGGAGAAGCCAGGAGTACAGATGGAGAGATGCACAGAAAAAGGAGGGAGGAACTTGTATTTTTGGCTGTTCTTTTGATGTTGGAAGTGTAGAGAGAGGGTCAGTTGGTTGCTCCTCTGCCACTTTCTTGATTTATCAGATTTCTACCCCAATATCTGACACCTGAGTTTTTATTGGTAACAGGAAAACTTAGATAAATGTATCATCATAGACATAAAAATACCCGTTTGAAATATAACCTTTTAAATACCAGAAGCAAAATAAGTAGTCAGTACAGTAGGAAAGCAGAAACGCAACACACAAGATCAATATAATTGTCATTAAGTGGATCAACACAGTCACTTGAGAGAAAAAAGTCTCTGGCCCTCATATTCAGTTTGAAAAGCTAGACATTCAAATGATGACTAGAATTAACACACAACACATGCACTTTTATAAGAGGTACACACTATCCACATACATTGGAAAATATGTAGATTTCATCTAGTTAGTAGCATAGAGCAATGAGCATGCTGTTAAAATGTTCAATGTTGAAGTTTGTTAGAGGTCAGCTAGAAAGATTTCAATAAATTTACTGGGCTACTGAAGAACCATTTGTATAACTACATAATAATTAGATCCATATAATAACTATTATTACTATTAGTTATTTATTTAGACATAAGGCCTTTATGAGTAGCCCAGCCTGCTCTCCAATTCTCTGTTGCACTGCTTCTGCCTGTCTCCCAAGTACAAGGGTAAAAGGTGCATAGTCCTTAAGTGAATGTGTCCGTATTTCCTTACCTGGTCATTGAATCAGACCAAATAATCAGTAAGATGGCTACATTAGTTGCCTAATTATTCTTCCACCCCAAGGGGTAGCAATTAACCAATCCTATCAGATTGGCCAATATTGAAGAAACTTGTAAAAATCGATTACAGCAACCAAATATTTATACCCCTTATCCCACTAATTAAATAACACAGCTATCATTCCTCACCTCATCAATTTGGCCTCCTTGATCAGATTTTTATCTGAAATTTCTTCCTTTTTTATTTTTTTTTACAAAGAGTTAAGTGATGATGCCTTTATTTTTTGAAACCCCATTGAGAATTTAGTGCATAAAGAAGTAATTGACAGAGAGTCAAATAGCTGAATGTGTATCTGTTTTG
The DNA here is from genome assembly GCF_903995425.1 of Onychomys torridus. NCBI lineage: Eukaryota > Metazoa > Chordata > Mammalia > Rodentia > Cricetidae > Onychomys > Onychomys torridus. The sequence continues at coordinate 47,178,895 of NC_050460.1, forward strand.
TTTATGTGAGTTGAGTTTACAGCTCAGCTTGATTCTGAATGATTTTTGACTTATAGATTTAAATGGTAAATTATTCCATAATTTTCCCACATCCTCTTCTCTGGTGTTCCATGACTTCTGGGGGTGGGGGATTTGATGGAGACATCTGATTTAGAGTTGTGTGTTCCTAGGTCTCTCTCTCTGTCTGTACAATGTCTGTCTGTGGGTCTCGGCACTTGCTCTCATCTACTGCAGGAGGAAGCTTCTCTGATGATGGCAGAATAAGGCATTGATCTATGAATATAGTAGAATGTCATTAAGATACTTCTTGTTACTTTTTCTTTTTGTAAATCAGAACTATTTGGTTTTACCCTAAGTTTCTGGGCTATCTGGTTTCTAGTTCTTGGTCACCTAAGCTGTGTTGGGTATGGGTTCCATCTCATGGAATGGGTCTTAAGGCAAATCAGACATTGGTTGCTTTCTCCCTGAAGTTTTGGGCCACCATTGCACCAACATATTTTGCAGGTAGGACATTACTGTACATCAAAGGATATTGTGGCTGCATGGGTGCTAATATTTCTCCTTTGGTAGCCTACAGATACCATTTCATGCCAAAAACAACTACAAGATGAGATTGAAAGTTCTATGTAGGCATCAGTTTGACAATTCCATGTTCAAAGAGTTGTGTGGATGTTATCGTAAGCAATAGAACATTGCTTTCCTTTTGCAGAGAGCAACATATTATCTTGGCAACTGCCTATGTTGTTTGAGATTTCCATGGGACTCCTTTGGACAACGACTCAATTGGATTTAACCCAGACCTACTACTGAAGAGAGATGGCCAGTTGGGAAGCCATCTCCCTCATTATCTGGAGACTTCATTAGGATTGCTTTCATGTATTTTAGGAAGTTTTCACTGCACTAGGTTTCAATATCATGCCTCAAATGCCTCTTAATTCTAGATGTCTTCTCTTCCTGCATTCCTTGCCTTAAGCCATGTCTCCTCTCTCTTCTCACCTTTCCCATCCCCCACCCCTAGTCACTAGTCCACTCATAAAAATCTATTTTCCCATCCTAGGGAGATATCTGACCTCTTTGGGACTATGGACTGGTTATTAATTATTTACTGGCTAACGTCCACATATAAGTGAATATACACCATATTTATCTTTCTTGGTCTAGGTTACCTCACTCAGAATAATTTTTTTCTAGTTCTATCCATTTGCCTACAAATTTTATGATTTCATTTTATTCAAAGCTGAGTAATACTTCATTGTGTACATGTAACATATCTCCTTCATCCATTTGTCTGTTCAGGTATATCTGTGATGGAGATCAATAGGAGATCAAGGCCTTCTAAATCAACTGAGCAAAGCTTAAACAAATTCACGGAGGATGAAACAGCTAGAACAGGACCAACATTGGTCTGCACTAAGTCTTCTGGTTATATACTTTATCTTTCAGTTTATTTTTTTATAGGACTCCTCAGTGTGTGAATGAGTGGGTCTCTAATTCTTGTGCTTTCTCTTGGGGTTCTTTTCCTTCTATTTATTATCCTTGTCCAACTTTGATGTGATAGTTTTTGTTTTATCTTATTGTATTTTATTTAATTATGCTTTTTTGTTATCTCTTATAAGTCTGTTCTTTTCTATTGAGAAACAGAAATGGAGTAAATCTAGATGGGAAAGAGGTACGAAGTACTGGAGTAGAAAGAGGGGAAGTTGTAATCAGGAAATAGTAGAGAAATCTATTTTTTGCTGCTGCTTCTTCTTCTTCTTCTTTTTCTTCTTCTTTTTCTTCTTCTTTTTCTTCTTCTTCTTCTTCTTCTTCTTCTTCTTCTTCTTCTTCTTCTTCTTCTTCTTCTTCTTCTTCTTCTTCTTCTTCTTCTTTTGGTTCTTCAAGGCAGGATTTCTCAGTGTAGTTTTGGTGCCTGTCCTGGATCTCACTCTGTAGACCAGGCTGGCCTCGAACTCACAGAGATATGCCTGGCTCTGCCTCCCAAGTGCTGGTATTCAAGGTATGCACCGCTGCTGCCTGGCCAGAAAATAATTTTTTTCCCAGAGCTGAGGACCGAACCCAGGGCCATGCACTTGCTAGGTAAGCGCTCTACCACTGAGCTAAATCCCCAACCCCATTCATTTTTAATAAAAGGAGAAAATAAATCATTCCCTACTTTTTATTGTTTCTTCTTTTTGTGTTCATTATGACACTTTTTACTTATCAGTTTATTTTTCTCATGAATTAATCATTAAGTGTCCTCTATATAAAATCATTTGAGGTGTGTAGTTAAACAAATCAAACAGAAAACTGTTATGACAGTCTCTGCTTTATTTTTTCTGGATGAGAAAAGAATGTGTTAATAAAATCTCCCCTTGGAAAATTACTATTATGAAACAATACTTTCGGGAATAGCACTACTTTAGATATACACAGAGTATTGCACAGAGTTCAAATGCTATTTAAGGAATGGAGTATTGAGATGTAATGCTACTAGGAATGTACGTTTGCCCACTTAGCTCAGATACTGGTGGATTGGATACCACTTATGCTGATTAAGGGTAAGAAGGCCTTTTTCTACGTAAGTTTCCAGTTCAGTCTTCTGCGATTAATGAAGTATGAGAAACGTTCGACAATCTGATGTCTGGATAGATAAATGTCAGGCTGTGAACTTTTCACACACTTCTCTCCTTGTTCTATGTAGGAATCTGGGTATATGTCAACAACCAATATAGTATCTGGTTCTTACTTGCTCTATATATTCACCATGAGCCAAGGAATGCCTACTGATGTTCTGTAATTCCTATATCTCAATATGTTCTCAGACAATGGCTGGTAAAATTCAATAAATAATAATCATGTCATGACACAGAGGAGTCATATTAATGAATAATGGAGTCCTATGGCCAAGAAAGTGTTTTGTTATTTATTTGTAATTTGACAATTTTATACAGGCATATGCAGGATTTGGTCATCTTTAACACTTTCCTATCATCCATTAATTCCCCTTTTTCTTCCAATTAAACCTTGTTCTTCTCAACACCTCCTTTCCTGCTCTGTTTTCATTACATATTTTTCTCATTTCCAAAATTTTCAGAGATAAATACAGTGAAATATGAACTCAGTTTACCTTCTCATTTCCCCCATCCAGCTTCCTCTGTATCTATCTTAACATACTCCCATCCCCCCCACCTGGCTTCATGGTTTTTTGTTGCTGTTGTTGTTGTTGGTTGGTTGGTTTGGGACAACTAAGAAAGTCCAGTTAGAGCTGCCACATGTACATGGGTATGGAGCCATCCAGTAGAGGATGGAAAGCCTTCCATTGGCCATATTCTCAATAAAGAACAAGTTCTCCTCCCCCAGCAACTATTCAGCATCTCCTAAGTATGGGGTGGGGCCTGAAGTCCATTTACCTCATCTATACTGTTATTTTGGTTGACTTGATTTTATGCAGAGCTTACATAGGTAACTACAGTTGTTGTGAGTTGGTAAGTGCACCAGCTATTTCACGTACCAAAGACAGTACTACACAGCACTTTTCCCATCATTCAGCTTCTATACTTTGTCTACCTACTTTCCTCAAACCTTGGTAGTGAGAAGATTAAAAATTGATGTTATTTCACTTGACAATTGTATTTAATTATGAGTGACTACAAGAATATGAATAGAGGTTTTTTACACTAACATAAGCAACTTACCAGGACACCATGGAAGAAAATTAATCCTTCAGTACCCATAAACTTCCAGCAATTCCTCAATGATGGTGGACCTGAAGAACATCCCTCACTTACAATGAAATGAGGATGAGCCAGTTTTATGTAGATTTTGTGCAGGCAACTACAGCTGCGGTGAGCACTGGGTACAGCAGACATGCCAGCTCTAGAAGACAGTTTTGCAGTGGTCCTCCCAAACTCTGGATCCTACGTTCTTTTGCCCTCTATTCCAAGGTGTTCCTTGGAATGTTGATGCTGATGTCCTGTTTATGAATGAGCTTTCAACAGTCATTTATTACTCTACACCATGACAGTTGAATTTCTGTTTTCATTACTGCCCACTGCAAACAAGCAGCTTCCCTCACTTTGACCAGGTGACTTTGACAAGCCATCTTCAGGATATTAAATGATAACTTCATACTCTCCCCTTATTTGGGGGGAATTAGTCTTAGATGGATCATAGGCCCCATTCATTAATGAATTAATTCATTCTTCTGGGAAAGCTAACAGGATTTATTTTAAAACTTCCACCCCATGATTCCAAAGCTTGAGAGGAATAGTGAACAGGGCAGACTACAGAAAGAACTCCAGTGCAGAAGAAAGAGCATTGAGAGAGCTGTAGCCTACCCAAACCTAATTTACATAGTGTGAAATTGATGTCAAATTAGAGGATCAGAGTGATAAAGAACTGACTGCCAAGAAATAGCACTTATTAAATATCGTCTTCTTCTGTGATGAAAGAGAAAGTATATATGAAGAAGGAGGAATTCATTGTATGTAACTTTGAGACAGTTTGTTAACCATTCCAGGCATGATGCATTTAGCATTTTTTGTTATTGTTGTTGTTGTTTTCAAGACAGGGTTTCTCTGTGTAGCTTTTTTGTGCCTTTCCTGGAACGTGCTTTGGAGATCAGGCTGGCCTCAAACTCACAGAGATCCACCCGCCTCTGCCTCCTGA